>NC_059081.1:46970647-47611244 GCF_020497125.1 Mauremys mutica | reverse complement strand
GATGCCCTCTATTATTTTTATATCCTTTGGGGTGGCTGACATCAAGTGAACAATAAATATTTCAATATGTATTTATTGTCTCTGGTTTATCAACCTTCAAAATATTTGACTCTTATTCTAGGACAGAGCTTAGGTCCCTAAAAAATCTTTGCGTCCTCCACCTCTATCTGATTGCTTCATTGTTTTCTAGAAACTTCTCTTTCTGAGCCTTTCTCCGTGTATGTCTTTCTTTTTCTTTCTCTTTTGCCTTTTCTATCTTCACTCACTCTTTTTTTTCTCTGTTTCATTACTCTTCCCCTAAACCAGTGTATCTGCTTGGTTTTGGTTCTTCATCTTCCCTTTAAAGCCTCCTGCCCTTCCCCCCCCCCCACATGCTGCCAAAATTGTTGTAAGCATGTCAGATTGTAAGATATAATGTGGGGCCAGGAAAAAATGGCATCTTAATCATTACTTAGGGATCCAATCCTTTCCCCATTGAATTCAATGGACATTTTGCCATTGATTTCAATGTGAGTAAGCCAGGGTTCAGAAGTGATGAGGTAACAGGAAAAATGGTGGTTGCCTGCACTGTCTCTAATGTTCTCGCAGGACATGAAAACATGATCAGAAATGTCTCACTTTGACAAAACAATGGGTCTTTTCCATTAGCTAGTGAATGATGAGATGGTTTAGCCTGTCCAATTTATGTCAACATAGGGTACTGGGGTCAGATGGTGGTCAGCTCCTGTGTGGGTGAAATGGGGGTCTGGGCACAATAAGCAAAGTCCTCTTGCATCTGTGGGTAGAGACAAGTGAGACTCTCTCTCCTAATGGCCTCAGAGGCAAGAAGCATAGAGTGAGTAGGGAGAAATGGTTCTAATCCCCCAGCACTGACACTGGTATGCAGGGTAGATAACAGGGACCTCTGCAAGAGTGACTGAGCCAGATGGATAATGCACACCTCCTGGGAGTCTGTGGAACAGTTCTAGTTTAACCAGAATTCCTCGGAGGGGCCCCAGTTTACCACATGGCTCTTGGGAATCCTCTTCATTGGGTTTGGGCAGAATCTCACTCTGAAATAAGCTTTACTTATGTAGACAAGCCAAATTTTTAATTTAACTCTTAGAACAGCATATCTGAAATAGTGTTATTTGAAGTGATCTTAATGGTTAATATCACATAGCTTTCTCTATTAAAGTACCATTAGACTATGGTCTTTGCTTTCAAAATCCTCTTTAAATTCTTCATTGAATTGCAAGGTGGTGTATTTATCAAATCAACCATGTAGCATTGGAAATTAGTTCCTCTGTCTGTCTGGTCTAAAAGAAAATACCTATACTGCTATTTTTTCACCATATGATACTGACTTCTGATTCTATTTCCCCCCTCAGTGTTCCTAATCCAAGTAAATGAAAACATTCTCACAGACCGGAAATGCAAGACTGTTTTTTACCTATCTTTAATGTATGTGTCTACATGTCATCATCTCCTGGGGTCTACTCCTGGCTCTGCCATTGACCTTGCTGGTGGCCTTGAGTTTAGTACCTAGCATCTCCCACAGTGACACGTACGGCCACATTTTCAACAGAGTTTAGCATCTGACATGCTGAGCCTTTTTGAAAAGCTTGTCATGCTTGTCATACGAGTTGAACTTTCCTGAAAACCTGGCCCTGATTGTGGGTGATGAGTTCTTTTAAAAATCTGGTCCTAAGTAACCTCTATTTACTCTTTCATAAAATGGGCATAACATTAGTTATTGTGTTGTGAGGCTAAATTAATGTTTTTAACCAGCTTTGAGAGTCTTTGGAAAGCAGTATATAAATACATAGTATCATTAGTATTATAAGTAATGATCCTGTCAACCATTTTATACATCACTATTTGGTCAGGCATAATGCTCATGTAATATCCCATTAACAATTGCAAATGAATGACTAATTTGAGGAATAGAGTCGCCCTCCTGAATAACAGTGCAAATATTTTCATGCTGTGTAAAAAGGAGTTTTTACGGCTGCCTGTGGAACCTGACAGTCTGTCATGGATACACATATGTATTTACATGCTGATTTTGTAGTTCCCTGACATTTATCTAATAAAACTTTGAAAATGAAGCCAATACTGTATAAAGTAAGTGTTGTTATAGATATTCTTAAGGCAGCTGGTAGTCTGAAGGCTTGCAATGCTCGTGTGTATCTATAAAGAATTTTACGCTGGGCGCAGATGTCTTATTGCAGTAAAAGGTTCCTTCACTATATCTTCTACTTTAAAGGGAAAATGTAAACCATGTGCTGTACTCTGGATGCAAAACTATGCATGACAAAGTTATATCATGTATTGCTGTATTATGTTCTAAATTAGATTAATATTTAATTGCACTGGTAATAAATATTATATTCTAAGGCAAAATAATCAGTGGCTGCAAGACTACATGCCCTACCAGTGGTTAAGTGTGCAATCTGAATGTGGGCATAAGCGGATGCAACTTCCATTGGATTCTATTGGAGTTGCACCCCTTTATACAAAGGCAGAAGAGTTCGCCATATTTAAATGACTTTTAGCTAGAATTTGCTGAATGAACAATCAAGAAATATACTTGCTTTAAATGTTTTCTAAATCAGACTGCTGCTGCAGAGATTCTGGTGTGTATAACTTATTTTTAAGTTGAACAAATACAATGTCATTATTGTCATTAATTTGTACAGTTGGGGTAAAGCTTGAGAAAGCAGCTGTTAGAGTACATATATGCAGGAATAAAAGACTTATGGCATGGCTGTGGCTGGCCCCAATGAGCTGATTCGGGCTGTGGGGCTAAAAATTGCTGTGTCGACATGAATGGCTCAGGGACCCTCTCCCCTCACGGGGTCCCAGATCCTGGGTTCCAGCCGGAGCCTCAGTGTCTACACAGCAATTTTACAGCCCCATGGCCCAAGTCTGAGTCTGCTGGCCTGGCTGGTGTTTAATTGCTGTGTAGACCTACTCTTACAGGCTCGGACAATCTGCCCTGAAGGCAGAAATACACAGGTTGCACTAAATGAGGCTTTCCCAGCAAACAGCATTTGCAGGCAAAGCATAATGATGGGCAAGCTGCTCCAGAGATATCACATTGTCATAATGTTGTCACTGTCTGCCAGTCATATGAAACTTCTGTGGCACTGTCTGAGCCAGTGTACCAGTACCCATGTGTCGTGTTTAAATTGTAAGAAAAATGTTCCTTTGCAGAAGTAGTCATTACAAAGTGACTACGTGAATTCTCTTGCTGTCCTGTGAGAGAAATGGATAATTATCTCTAAACATTCTCCTATGCATTTTCCTCTTACTCTATTAGTTCTAGTAAAATATACCCCCCCACACACCCACATATATATATGGGGGGGAGGGGAACAGCAGTGTGTGTGTGTGCGTGCACTGAATATGAATAAACAGAGCACATTTTACTGGGAGGTATTCAGCTCCTATAGTGGTGGGCAGTAGTAAAAAACCCCAAGAGAAACACGTAACATTAGTATTGTGAGAAAAACACAACTAGTCTGATTACAATATAATGCAGTTATAAGGTATAGTATCCTAGGCAACAACTGTTACATTTGGGTGCCTAAAGTTGAATTCGGGGGGGAGTTGTGGATACATAAATATGAAAATCAGGCCTATATATGGACCTAGATGCTGATCTTTAGTTTATCCAAATGTAAAAATATTTGTGTAACAGCGCCAGATTGATTTTTATCTGATTGTAAAGCAATCTTGAACCATTGCTGAGCTTTGCCATTGTGACTGTGAGTAAAAACTGATCGGTTAGGGTGACCAGATGTCCCAATTTTATAGGCCCAGTCCCGATATTTGGGGCTTTTTCTTATATAGGCCCTTATTACCCCCACCCCCTGTCCTGATTTTTTCACACTTGCTATCTGGTCATCCTATGCTCGGTAGCAGTTTTTAGATAAAAATGAAGTCATGTAAATGTTTCAGAAGTGGGCATGTGGCCACGATTGTTCTTTGTGAACCTAAATCTGCCCTCTCCTCACCCACAAAGTATTCTTAAAGATTGAAATATGCCTGTGGCTGCACAAAATGCTGAGTTTATTCTGAAAAAAGTAGCTAAATGCAAAAATTATTTTCTGTAAAAGCAGCCTTTTAGTCTCGTGTGTTAACAAACAACATATTATTCATAACAAGAGTAAATTTACTGCAAAGTGTCATCTTTGCAGAAAAAAAAATGAGAAGACTGACTCCAGAGTAACTGTAGCACTGCAGCTGTCAAACTCGATGGGGCCAGCCATCAACAGTGTAAGCTAGTTATAAATATAAATGTTGCAGGAAAAACATGTATTGAAGTTACATTTCTGGGTCTCTGTCTGCCAATTCTATCATAAATATGGACACAGGTGCCAGGTTAAGGAGTGGTACAGAAGGGGGAACATTTTATTCATAAATTGGGGGGGAAAGCCAAATATCACAGAAATTCCTCCTCTGAATCTAGTGAAAATTACCTCAAATGAAAATGATTTCATAAGCAGAACAATAGATATTTACTGTGTTTCTTTTTAAAAGGACAACCAATTATCTGAGGGGTGGGGACCCAAAGTAAACTGTCTTTCCGCTAATGGTGAATTAAATCTCTTATTCTGACTGAGTGAAAGCCTGTCCTGACTCCATAAGAGTTTGCCATTGACTTCAGGGGGGCTGGAGTGTCAGTATAATTTTAGATTGCAGGGTCAGGCTGCAAAGCTTCCATCCATATTTGTTTCAATGATTTAAGGAGTTCTTATTTTTCCTAAATTAATGAATCAAACTGTTCCAGTCAGACTAATTAACAAACAATCAGAAGAGACTTTAGAAAAACAGAAGCTTAGTTACGTTGAATTGATCAACCAGCCTCTTAAAGTCAGTTTTGAAGAGATTTTAATGAGTCAATATATTAACTCTTTTGCGTTTTATTATATATTACTATTTTGTATAGCACTTCAAATGTATGAGATGCTTTGTCCTTAACAGAGCATAACTCCTATTGAATTCAGTTGCAGTTTTGTTTGATAAAAGACCATCACATTTTCTAGAGAGATAGAGAATGAGAGACCAAGAATGGGGAAAGAGTTTAAATAAGGGAGAGTATAGAGAGAGAGTACTGGAAGAAAATAATAAAGATTTAATCTTTACTTAATATAACCGTTGGTTTTTGGGGTACTGATATACATTTAAAAAAAACCCCAGAAATAGCAAGTTGTTCATTGAGATCAATCACATATCATAATGGGAAATAATGTAATAGAGGTTTAGTCAGAGACTAGAAGAGAATATGAACAGAGATTTTCCTGAATGAAATAGAAAGAACTGGCTGGCAAAGAAAAAAATATACAAGATTAATTTCTGGTTCCTTAACACTATTCTGGTGTGTCTGCACCTAAGACTATTGAGGACAACAGGTGTTGTTTTGTTTGTTTTACAAAAGAAGTGCTATTTTTCATGTGGCAAAGTGGCAAGATTCATGGAGGAATAATACATTTCACAAACTATTTCAATGGTCCATTTCAACTAAATGCTTTATAAGAAGCTAGTATGTACCTGAAGAATGAAACAAAGAGGCAACCTCAAAACAGGTTTTAATTTATAATGTGTGCATACATTTAATAGAAAATTATCCTGTAAAAAAGTTGGAATATCCACCGTACGGAGGCTATGGTTCAGTTTAATTCACAAGATAGCTCTGCCAAAAATGTGTTCCAAGTTGTGATTGTTTTACTACAATGGAATACTCTGGCCTTTCTAGTGATTTTTAATACACACTTTCTAAAAATTGTTGTCCTAACGTATGTACAGTTTTGCTGCATTTGTGAAGTCAAAAGAGAGGGGCATGCAGAAGAGGATGTTGTAAATGTTACATAGCAGTATGACATGCTTGACAAAATGCAGTGAGAACAGCCTCTGACTGCCAAGTTCAAGAAATACAAATTTGAATTGGTTTTTTTTATTTTTTTACATGTCAGTAATATTGCCAATAATATAAACTTTCCATACAAGTTGGCACAGTTTTTCAACTTCAATAATTCTGCAACCATTGTCTGTTTCTCCTTTATTTCCATAATCATTTGAAAACTTGGGAAAATGGTGTTGAATTTGGGGAGAGAGAGAGAGATGATCTAAGGGAGAGATTTGCATAGGTACATATGTCAGATGGGAGGAGCAAGTCCCACTTGTGCCTTTGAAAATCTCCCACTGCAAGAATGAGCACTGGACGGGCAGCCAAGAATTTCAGAGCTCTGTTGCTGTTTCCTGTCACTGACCCCTTCTGTGGCTAGGAATGAGTCACTTAACATCTTTTCCATTTCCTCATCTATACAATTTGAACAACACTTCACCAAGATGTTGTGAAGCTGACCTATTTAATGTTTGTAAGTGCTTTGAAATGCAAAACATCATGAAGACCCAGAATTCCTATTTTTATTTTCTTACTGTGAAGTTATTTATATTTTGAAATGTGTGTATATATATACATTTTAAAGTAAATGCCATTCTCATCTACAGAATAAATTTCCTTAGTCCTTGCCTCTTGTTGCCTTAATTTATAATAAAAAAAAATTCTACTCCCTTTTCCCCGTAAAGAAGGGTTTTCCCTGGTCTCTCCACTTTTCATCTTCCACTCTTTTTCTAGTCAAATGGGGAAATGATTATCTACCTTCGGTATTTCAATTTTTAATCTCCTCTCCCTGTTCATCCTGAAACTATTAATAATTACACCCCAAACAACCTAGTAGCCCTATCCCTGATGAACAAAAAAGAAGGGTTCTATTTCCCCACTTTCTTTTCTCAATTTCAAATAAACCAACTTGAATTCTTTCATGTGAAAATTAACTATCCCACATTCTCTCCTGCTGTTCATTCTTGGAATGTTAAGTGTCACATTTTGCCTCCTACCATTTCTCTTGTTCTGAATTTTAGTTGCTCTTGAGCATTTTGTCTGGGGCTAAAAGTATACTTAGGAAATATTTTATGGTTTTTTTTTTAAAGCCCTCATGTGTTCATTCTAGAGAGATGAATCTTTGAAGGACCCCTTCTAATAGTCCCAGGGCTGTGGATGAACTGTCTTAGTCAAAACTGCCTACAAGAAACTGAGACAAAAAGATTTTTTTTTACCAGGATCTCAGCGAAGCCAAAGAGTCTGTAGCACAGATGATGTGTGTACGTGGGCTTTGCATTCTCCCAGTCCTGGGCCAGCAATGTGGTAACTTTTAGAGCTGACCACACCAGCTTTTTAAGATCATTGTGGCATAGGGAAGACATGAACTTCTCTCCCTCTATGCAAGCCCTGGGGTGGAGGGGAAAGGCAGGGGTTTACGAGCCAGGTAGCTGGCTCTACATTACCAGGGAATCTTTCTATATTTCCCTAATTTACTATGTTATATTAGTACATTAGCTCTTTGGACAGAATCCACCAATGATGCACCACAAAATGCATCCATTAGATCCCCAGTTGGGAGCCGGGACTGGGACTGGGGGCAAGGCTGGAGTGGAGCCGGGAGAAGAGTAGATCTGGGTGGTGCACTCTCCCCTCCCTCTTGGGGCTGGCCTGGGCTCCACTGCACCTCCCGCCTTCCCAATGTTCCTCCACTCCCCCCTAGAAGGGGCACATGCCCACAGTTTGGGGCCACTGACATGGAGGAATTTGTTCATGTTGTCTTCCCATTTAAACAATATTTCATAGCCAAGGAGGTCAGCAAACAAATTCACACCATGATTCATTTTTCTGGAAATTTTTATACGTTGGTCTTCAAAATATACTGGTTGGGATTCTCTATGGTGCTCACCATTGGCCTCTCTGATCCTGTTGAAGTTAGACCAGTGCTGAGTGCCATTTAAATTTGCAGATGGGGATGAAAACTTGGTCGGAGGTGAAGAGAAGAAAATAGCAGTATCTGTCTCCCGAGGGAAAATATGTGACTCTTGGTCCAATGTGATGCCTTCCAAATAGAAAGTATTTGATCTCGAAGTATTTTTGAGCCTCTGAAATAAGTTATTTCATGAAGATATGAATTAGCAGTATCAGCAGAGTGTGGTGGTGAACTCCATCAGAGGAAGTGAAGTTTCCCGTTTTCCCCATTTTTGACAATACTTTATGGCTAAATATCAAAAACTGAAATATTTAGGTTCAAAATTGCACTGCAGTGCCTCATGGAATTTGTAGTTCAGGTGCTCTCATTTTCTATGGATCAGGCTTTCAGACCAGACAACATCTCCCATGATGCCCTACTTACTCCTCTCAGCTTGGGGAGGGTGTGTGTCATAGGTGCCACTGGCCATGAAGCATCATGGGAGATGTAGGCCAGCCAAACAACCTGGCTCAAAAAGGAGAATGGGAGTATAAGGCACCTGAACTGCAGTGCCATTAAGAACTGAAATACTTCAGTTTTTGGCCAAAAACATTTCCATATTTAACCGAAAACAGAAAACTTTTAGGATTTCAGTCACTTAATATTTTAACCAAATACCAAAATTTTCAGCAGCAAGCAGACACTTTTTAATTACAAAAATAGTTTAGTTGAAAATCCAGTTTTCCACAGAAAAAAACAGTTTAGACTGAAAATTTGTGACCAGCCTTAAAACTACTTCCTTTAATGTGGTGCCAGAATTAAACAAGGTGCTCCGACTAATTAAGCATATTCGTAAAAGCTCTTCAGAGCATTTATAATCAAGTTAATAGATTTGATCTGATTTTATTAAACTTAAACTAGTTAAACTAAGAGAATGGTTGGAGCATAAATATATTTCTGCTAAAGGAGTCGGGGTTCAAATAGACAAAGATACAGCCAGAACTTGTATATGAAATCTGATTTTTTTTTCAGATTTCATATAATGTTTAAAATGTATTTGAATGTGAGAAACAGAAATTGCATATAATATTTGTATTTTGTTATGGAAAATAAAATGCCTTGCTTTTTACTGTTAATTATTTTCAAGATTGTAAAAAGAATTAGAAAATGTTATTAAGAGCTGTAGGCAATTACAGCAGCTCCAGTTTTTGTACTAAAGTGAATAGTAATCAAAGGACACGTATGCTTTTGCTTGAGTTTTCTATATAGGTTCCCCCCCATTTGTGAATTTTAACATTAATAAAATGATGGCAAGTACCTTTTATGCTGCATGTTTTTGGACATGGCATTAGAAAAATACATATTAGAAGCTGGGAAACATGAATCATATTTATGAGAATTAGAAGGAGAGAAATATGCTTCGATCCTAAGAAAAAGAACAAAATCTTTTAAGTGTAGAATATGTGTGAAATCCTAATACTGCTCAGTATATGTTCGGATGAAAAATAGTGACCGTCATAACAATCAAAAGTATGTGAGTCCTAGGCATTTATTAGGGATATTATTGAATATCTAAATCTGGGCATATTTTTAAGATTTTTCCCACTCTGATAATATCCATCACAGAAAAATCTCTAGAGGTAATGTATAAAGTAATCTGAAACCTCATATCAAAAACACCAAAGCCCAAACGTTCTCTTTATTTGTTCAGAACAGTACACCTGACTTCTTCCTTTGTCTACTCCACTTTAATGCATTCCGCCTACCTTTCCTAATATGCCTTATAATGTGTCAGAGGTTTAATATTCTCTGCTTTGTTGGCTGCTATATTACACATTCTGGGAAGCCCAAGAACACACTATGTGCCTCAGACTGAAGGGAAGGTCATAGGGGAAAAGAGAAACATAGTTTAGAAATGAAGTAAAAAGGATTCTTAACTCCAAGTGGAAGAAAGTAAAATCTGCAAATATCTTAAGCACAGTGAATTTAAACAGCTGTAATTCAAGATTAATACAATAGTTTTCAGTGGGTCCAGTAACTCTCTCTCCTCTGGCCTAGAACCTGGAAAGAATCTTCTAGTCCTCTTTTTTCCCACCCATCTCTTGGAATACTGGTCTGTAGATCCCACTAACCAGAGGTCAATTGTATCGTCTGTGGAGAGTAGGAAAGAGACATAGGTTAAGGTGCTGCCAGTATGCTTATGACGTGAAGATCTCTGAATGTGCATCTTTGGAATTAGCTGAGGTAGTTGGGCACCTTACTTTCTGACTGATAGTGATTGGGGCGCATAGCTGGGGGACGGCTATATGAGGCTTAGTCTGAACAAGATGAAAGTAATGCTGGCAGATTGGGAAAGCAATTTCCAGGTATGGTAAAGAGTTTGTCAGCTCCTTTGCGGAAGGATGTATGTCAGCCCTTCATAACCAGAGTTCATGTTGTAGCAGTCTGCTATTAAATGATCAAATGGGCTGTGGCCAAAACAGCCTTTTACCCTCTTCATTTAGCTAGGAGATTTCTGAATCTTCCTCTTGGTGGCAGACCTCACCACTGAGATTCATGCTTTGTCATCTCAAAATTAGGTGACTGCAAAGGGCTTTATATATGGGCTACCCCTTAAATCCTTAAAGAAACTGAAGGTACTGAAGAAGGTGGTTGGTTGCTTTTAAGAGGGTTATCCTGCTCTGAACACATGACTCCAGAGCTCCATGAGATCTGTAATGATTGCCTGTTGATTTCTGGGTCAAATTTAAAGTGTTTGCTTTGACTTACACAGGTCCTAAGACATTTAGGACTTATATCTGAGTCTGACTCTCCTCGCTTGCTATGCTACTGCAGATGAGGTTTCTAATTTAAACTTCCAGTCAGGTTGGTTCGATAAGCATTTGAGTTGGGGGGCCCAAGTAAGAGAATTCATATCCAAGTTCAGGGGTTTCCAACCCAGCCTAGGATGGAAAAAGAATCAGTGGCATGGATCAAATTTCATTTACAAGGTTGTTTGTTTTCTTTCTTTCTTTAGTAAGCTTCTGGAAAGTCTCTGGAGTACAAGCTTTAAGGTTATAGTTTATTAAGATCTAGTGTTGGATGCTGAGTTTAATTACTTTGACATGCAGTTGAATGAGACCTCTGCTGAACATTATTTTTGATGGTATTTCTGTCAAAGATGAAAAAGACATTTCTTTCCCAGGATAGAAATAAGCATTGGTCACTGGGGGTTGTGTGTCAAAAAGCATCAAAAACATCACTCTAGTGAAAATCTGCACTTAAACAAAAAACAAACAAACAAAAAGGTATTAGGTTCTGCAGCAAAGTGAGAGAATACAAAATAAGAAAATGATCTAACACAACTCTTAAACTCCACCTGGAGTGCTACATATGTGTTATACTCTATCGGCAACTACCATATTTAAAGAAAAATGTTGTCTTCAGATCAGTTATTGATAAAAGCAACAGAAAAAAATAGTTGAGTGAGTGGGTCAAAATCCCAGGTGACATGATAAAAATAATTAGGAAACTTGAAATAAATAAGGAACAGAAGTGAAACCATTTCATGCCAAAGATGATAAATATATGACATATGTTACTTCATAAGGCTACTGAAGCAAGCAATATTATACATACCTTCACTCAATACCTACATTAGTTTATGAGAAGAAGGAGGATAGAGAGGAATGGTAAAACAAGGGAAGTAAGATTAAGATTTTCAAAAAAGTCATAGACAATGAGTTGGATGACCTTTTCTTCTGTTCTTAAAGAGGTTATCTGGTCTGCTTTCCAAAATCATGCCTAAATAATATGAATGCTGATTGGCTTTGTACATTATGTATTTTTAGAAATTTACCATTCATTTTTTATTCACATACAGTGATTTTCTGTCAGCTTGCACAACCATCTAATCAAATGTTCTTTTCTATTCTTTTGTTCAGTCTTGGGAGAAACAACATAATATATAAGCACAGACAAAACCTAAACTCTTATGAAAAGCCCTATGGCTGGAACTTGGAGTTTCCCTGCACTCAACTTCTTTTTCCTCTTAATCAGCTATTACCTGCGACTTTATCTGTCCATGCATAGCAGCATCACACAGACTGCTTCTGGGCCCAACAGTAGCATCAATGGCTTGGAAAAGAGAACCCACAACAATGTCCGTTAAAAGAATGTAAACTTTTTAAAAAAAGAAAACTTCTGCCTAATATGAAGTTGGAGTTTGAACTCTAGCCATGCCTGACAAAGGTTGACAAACTGTGGAAAATATTTGATGACTGAAGCAAACTCACTTTGTAATGGGAAATCTGACTTCAGAATGCATGCTGAAGTGTTTGGTGTGACAGATGGATGAGGTAGCATCAGAGTAGGCTCCCGCTGTCTCCGTCACACATATTGGCTGCATTTCACAGGTTTTATCTCTTTAAAGCAATTATAAGCCCTGTCAAGATGGGGGGACAATGCCAACTTCATATGGTTATCTATACCCTATGAAGCTACCTAATTAACAAGTACCTTTGACTAATTAACCCTGAGAAAAGCATCTGGCAATGGTGCTCAAGGTAAAAAAGAACACCTTGCTACGACAGACGTTGCAGAATGAGACCGGACACTTTTTTTTTTAAGAAAAGGTATGAAAAAGATGTTGTGGCTCTAAATAATTCACATATAGTTGGTCTGAACCAAGGACTGGTTGAAGGGAGGTTGCATCATGTGTTACCCTAACAGTCACCCACTGAGCATCACAAACATCATACTCAATCTGTCCATTGACCAACTGTATTTTTCCAAATAAAAAAATATAAGGTGGGATTTTCAAAAGTCATCTACCCTGGCCTGGCTCCTCCCTATGAAATAAATGAAAAAAACCTCCCATTGACTTGAATATTTCTACTCATCGTTGCTAGGTCCATTGGAAAAAGAAATTGCTAGTCTCTGTGGGTTACACATACCACAGTATCAGCACACTTGGTTGGGCTCCACCACTCTGCGCATTCTGTATGGTGAGGCATGAGAACTGTTGTTTCAAGAATAGCAAAATGGTCACCCTGGAAAGGTGCTTAGTTTGTACCTGCCCCATTTTAAATAAAAGCATGTTTTAAAATACCCAGCATTTGCTGACAGTTATTGCTTCTTAGATAAGCAAAATTTCCCCTATTCTAGGCATAGGTTAGGAGAGAAATGTGATCTCTCTGACATCACTGTGCTAATTCTTGGCACTCAGTAATACCCACCATGAAATTTAACATCCTGGGGCGGGGGACGACGAAAGAAACCCACCACTTAACTTCAGAAAGGGGAAATGCACAAAAATGAGAGAGCTAGTTATACAGAAATTAAAAGATACAGTCACAAAAGTGAAATGCCTGCAAGCTGCATGGAAACTTTTAAAAATACTGTAATAGAGGCTCAAATTAAATGTATTACCCCAAATTAAAAACATAAGAAGAACAAAAATGTGCCCCCCTGGCTAAACAACAAACTAAAAGAAGCAGTTAGAGGCAAAAAGGCATTCTTTAAAAATTGGAAGTTAAATACTACTGAGGAAAATAGAAAGGAACAAATTGATAAATTAAATAGTAATAAGTCACCAGAACCAGATGGTATTCACCCAAAAGTTCAGCAGAAACTCAAATGTGAAATCACAGAACTACTAATCGCGGTGTGTATTCTATTGCTTAAATCAACTTCCGTACTAGGTGACTAGTGGATAGTTAACGTGACACCAATTTTTAAAAAGACTCCAGAGGTTATCATGGCAATTACAGGCTGGAAAGCTTTGCACTGTCATACTGTAATGAATCACCGTTTGACGAGTGCTTGTTTTCTTAAATTGTTCTTCTCATCCTTTATCTTGTTCTTTCATCGGTCTCTCAGGGAGTTACCTCATGCTGGTTTTGATCACAGCTATCTTGTCCCCATTGATAAGTGCCTGCCCCATCTTTCAGAGTGGTCAATCTGCCCTTCTCTGACATTTCAATGGGGGCATTTTGCAATCTCCTGGTGCCTTTATGTCTGTCTTCGATTCCTCCTTTGAATATCTGGTCTGGTGATGGCCTTCACACTTACTTTCTAACAAACACATTCCTCATTCATGGACAAAACAGGGTTGATTTACACAGAACATTTGAACAGGAAAATGCTAATTTTAAACCTACAACAAAATAAATGGTGACCCTACAGGTCTATTACTGCCCTTCAAATCAGCTTCAGACACGAGATTCTGGCTGATACATCTTTATCAATGGCACACTAGGCCATTCCTTTCTGCTTTCAGAAAGGGTGCCTGGCAGAATATGGTCAAATCATATCATACATCAATACATTTAATACATGCTACATTATTATTCTTTATCGTTCATTCTAAATTATACAAAATATATAAAACCTAAAATCCTAGTACTGCACATACCCCATACCAACTCTGCTGGATGACAATGAGAGATGAAAAGCATGCTGGCTGGATGGGCAGGGAAAGAGACAGCGGTGGTCAGGTTGTTAAGCAAAATTAATCTCTTCAGTCCATGTTGCACAGCACTATTAGCTGCAATTCTCTGTTGCATGTTGTATGTGAGAAACTTCCATTGATGGCAGTGGCAGTTCCGCATACAACATAAAACCAGAGATGTGTGTTTTACTTTCTGCACATGTTTAATTAGGGATATTTTGTTAAATGAATGGTACAGGTAATTGCATTAATCATGCTGCATGTTACTTTGAGTCAGTGGCCCAAAAGGCAGACAATATCTGTGCTGAACCTCCAGAAGGTGGCGCTAGGAGGTAACAAGTGGGCATTTGGACTCTTAAGCCATCTTTGCACTTTTCAGATTCTGGGCTGCTCTGAGAGCAGAAGTGGCCCTTAGCATAAATCTGGAGCAGCCGTCCAAGGGTGGCTATAGCTGTGCCATAGTCTGGAGCAGTCCAGAATCTCCATAGCGGTGAGCAATGTGGAGACTCTCTAAGTCTCTGCACTGGGGTTTGCGTATGGGCTAGTATCAGGATACTTACAGTGGTACTACAGGGTGCCTGTGCGGGGGGCATTCTACCCTGGCCATTATGGCAATTTTGTCCATTGTATGGCACCAGAGAGAGAGGTACCTTTTCTTCCCATGTATATTAAATAAAAGGGGAGAGAGGCCATGGCAGAAATTGCTAAAAAACTAGAATATCTTTAATGAAAATAGTGACAATGAATGAAACAAAAAGACAGCTAACAGAAAATAGATGTGTAGAACAAAGTGAGGATGAAAATAGAACATTAAACACATGCATTCTCTTCCTCTTTTCATAGATGCCTGATCTGGAAATCTTTACTCATGCAAATGGCCCTTACTACCCAAGAACCAATATTAAATTCATTGAGGCATGGCTGCAGGATTAGATTTACAGCTTAAATGCCATGGGTTTAGGCCATATGTTAAAACAAAGTTGAGTAGGTACCTTATACTCTTTTGAAATTAAGACAAAGTAAATACTTATTGACTCAGAAATTAATTTCAATAGCAAGTGTAGCCTTTCTCCCCTAAAGAGGATCAGGCTTCCTTAAACAAGGATTAAACAACATCTCATGTTGCTAAAGAGAGACTAACCGTAAATGTCAAAAAACATAAACACCACAAATCCAGGAAATAATACTTACACCCACTGCAGTTAAATAATGCACAGTAAGCAGATTCTTGATTTATAAGGAAATATGAATGACTTTTATACCAATTATTCTGAAATCATTTTGTTCACTATGGCTTGTAGATCTGCTGTATATTGCAAAATGTTTGGAATTTTTTTTACTGACTAAAATGTGCTTGCATACTTGTTCTGTGATTATAAAAAATAGGGAAACTGCACTGGTGAGTGACACTGTAAAGATGACCAGTGGAAGGTTATGATTTTGGAGGTCTTTATTCTAGAGTTTATATGGCAATAAAATAAAGATTATACAGCCTTTAAATGCAGTGGTGACACGTCCTGTGTCTCCTGGCAGATTAAATTAGAATTTATTTGGATCCTTGGGGAGGACAATGCGTTTCTGCACCTTCACACCCTTTATTCCTTTCTTTTTATTCACCCTTTATAATTTCGGTATTAAATAGAATAGTTTCTGGAAGATTTCATATTGAAACTTTGTTCGCAATTTTGAAAAAGTACTGTTGACTTGTGACATCTTGAGAGAGAATATATTTCACTGAATTATTTGCAGGCTTAAAGTGTTTGTGATTTTTTTTATTAAACTTTTTATTTCAGTAAAACTGAAATTTGGTAGCCAAATAACTAAATAGTCTCATATTAAGGGACTACATAATGGAAATTCTTGATTGTCTTGTTTGCATGAACAGTAGTTTTTATTTCATTTCAGTTAATCTGCATCGCTTTAAATACAGTCCAAGCAAAAGAGATGTGTGTGTAACATGTAGATTTTTCTCATCCTGTTCCTGGAATCTTGCCTCACACGTACACATCTCCCAAAAGGTCGGGTGAAGAGCTTCCAATCAAAGTCACTCTGTGTAAATACTTATTAGTTATGGACTTTGCTATGAAGCCCACTGAGGCCTATTGTCTTTTTAGCCAGAGACATTTTTGCCCGCTCATCTGCTTTATCGGCCTGCAGTGGTAACCTCATGCCAAAATTGTTATTGCAGCATAAATTAATGAATACAAGTTATTACTCAGACTTCTCAACACTCCATAATTGCAAACACCAGAGACTTTAATTGGAATAACATTTTTTAAGGTTAGTAGTTTCCCCCAAATCTTTCTTTCATGCCAAAGTAACTCAGACATTTCTGAAAATAACTAGACCTAATGGCAGGTTTAACTTTATGCAGCTGCTGCTTGTTTGGCAGAATTAACTCAGTTTGGATCCTTCCCTTAAAAATCCAGTTAAATAAAGTAACTATCGGTAACTGGGTGCACATGCTAGTGTGCATTAACAATTGTTTACATCTCTTTCCTGTTTATCATCCCATTGTACTCTCTTTTGAAACACAAGAGTTCTGTGGTACAAGAGGGCCTGATCCCAGGTCCTTGGAAGTAACTGGAAAGAAACCCTTTGATTGCAGAGGGCTTCGGATCAGGCCTGAGAAGGAGACAGGACATCAGGAGATGACTTGGAAGAAAGAGTAGCGGAGATAAAAAAAGCAGAGAAGAAAGCCTGTATTATGTTATGAAAGCAAGTGACTTGTCTGGGTTCAGTGCACACTGACAGAAGCTACTTTTTTTTCCCCCAGTAAGATGAAAAATGTTTTGTTTGTATTGGGAAAAGAACAGTTACCATCAGGCATCAATGTAAGGGCATTCTGTATAACCACATTCATGATTCATCCAGATTTTTCCCAACAGTCAAAATACATAGTTTCAAATTGTTATCTTGAACATCATCTTAGTCGATTCAGCTATCTAGGCACAGGGAGGAAATATATACAAATGAAGATACATGTAGATAACTGAAATATAGATGTAAATTGTACATGGCATGCTAAAGATACATGTTAAGGGCATATACTTAGTTGGCTTTTCTTGAAAAGTTCTTCATTTTTTAGATTAAACACCACTATAAAAAGATATGCATCCGACAAAGTGGGTATTCACCCACTAAAGCTCATGCTCCAATACGTCTGTTAGTCTATAAGGTGCCACAGGACTCTTTGCTGCTTTTATAAAAAGATAAATTCAGCTTACATAAGATTTCTCCTGATTATTGGGTAACCCATATCCCAGCCACCTCTTCCCAGGTGCCCTGCTGGGAAGGGAGCTAATTTGGAACAGGGTTCCATACAATACCCCGTAAGTGTCTCTTCCTCATACATACCCACAACATTCCCTAGGTCCAGAACCACACCAGTTCTGCTGCCAAGGGTCCCTTCAACACAACAGAGGAGAGGGCTGTATTTGTGTTATAGTGAACTTTCACTGTCAAAGGCTTCCACTCTGCGTCCCTGGCAATGATTTTTTGCACTTGCTTAATCTTATATGTGAATCCTCCTATTAAAATCAATGGGACTGCTTGCACAACCTTGCAGTTCAATCACATGTGCAAATCTTTACAGTATTAGGGGAACCTTAATGGTTATTTCTGAGCATCAGGCTAGCGCCCCATCTCACTCCTCACTGATACACATTGTTTGAATACTTCTAGAAAAATCAATAGCAGCCACTTTGCTCTCAGGAAAAGAACAGAGGGAAGTCAGACAGGTTGTTCAAATCCAGACCGCTAGATTTGAAATAATAGTGCCTACCTATAGGTGAGAGGAATGGGATGTAGAGGGGGGTTTAAAAGCATTGGCCAATGTCACTTGAGTTTTTGTGGCTTTATAACAGAAGAAATAACTAAAGTTACATTAACAGAATGATTTAACACACACAAAAACCAAGTTTTAGTTTGGTGTGTCTCCTTTAACTGGCATATGAATATCTCCAAGATGATGCTGCCTTTTCTGTGGTTTGTTACTTGGGCTATAATTATGCAGAAATAGGTGGAAAAGACAGAACTTTTAAAATATTGCTTTTAATCAGTACAGTAGTTTGGTTTTTAGTTTTCCAAACCTGTTCACAGTCTGGAAATACTGGAGTATGCAATCATATTTATACCTAGCTATGTGCCCAGACCATCCGGCAGTAAAGAAGCATTAACACAGGGTGTTCTACACTTCAGTGATCCTCATGGGCCCAAAAGTCTCTTGGGGGTTGCTCCACCAGGATGGCAACAGACAGCTTGGGGATTGGAGAGCTAAAGGCAGCTTAAAGCACATCTCTCCCTCTTCCCCCCATGGATTTGTGCTGAGCACAGCTCAGTGACTCCAAAGAATCTTGGTCCCTGGCTTTCCTTTTACAACTATATGAATATGTTGGGGGAATAACGAAAATCAGCAAGGTTTTATACCATTTGACATGACCGTTCCTCTACTTTGCTTTATTTTTTTGGACCCTCACTCTGTTTTCTGAATCAAAGATGTTACAGCAATTCTCCATAGACCAATAGCCAGTGCTGTTGTTGTGAGTACTTACAAACATCCTCTGTTTGAAAATTGCTATTAAAATAGTCAATGCCAATGGAATTTTTCAGTACAGTGTGAAAGAGAGACATTTTTGAGCCCCAAATTTGTATTTTGATTAAATGCAAAATTTTTGCATGGAGATTGCTCAGGAGCTCTGCCTCTTCCTTGGTACTCTTTGTCATTGCAGTCCTGTCAATGACATCTGAGTGAGTTGTTCTGCTTGGCAGATTCCCATACAAACTAAAGAAAGAGAACACATCAAAATCTAAGCACAAATCTGTACTAGGTTCTCATTTGTTCAGTTTCATGCTAGACTTGGGATATCATGCCCCATTACTACTACTAATGCGTTTTTTTATGGTGAAGCTCAGTACAAAGAGGAGGAGCTTGGTTTAGTTTGTGAATGGCACCAAGCTATGCTGCAAATACCCCGCAAAGAGGTGCGCTTTCCTGAATGTTGTTACTTTGCATTGTGCAGCTACATGATTCTGTATTATGGAGATCAATACTGTATTTACAGAAATCAACCGTAAATGAACCAATGACATTTAAATGAATACTACATAGCTTCAAAAAAGCGTTGGCTAACTCATTTTGATTAATTATTTGACACCCACTTGAACAATGTAGATTAGCCAGCAGTACCATTCAGGATTGCCTTCATTATGGCATTGGCTTTGGGAGACTTGGGTCTCATTCTCCATCTCATCTCATTGTTTTTGCCTGTGCAAAGTGAGTACAAAGTGGTGTGAAATGCTACCTTTCTGATTTAGTAACATTGTGAACCACTTTGTACTCATTTTGCTCTGATATAAAAGACTTCACAAGATATAAGGCAGTAGAGTATTAGACCCACTGAAGTAAGGCAGCGCAGCCTAATGTTGGTTGTCTTGAAGCAAGAGCTTTAAAGAGAATGACAAGGTCTGTCTGTGTACAGTGATCTGAATAGAAAATTCCTTTTAGATATATTGCACACACATCCTGCCTCTTCTACCATAAGAGGAACTATAAACATAGGCTGTGAGCATGTAGACCTTAATGCACATTGTTAACTCTAAGAATGTGAATAATCTGTACACACGTAATACGACTAAAGTATGCACTTAAGCTCCTAAGCCCCATTGCGACAGAGCTTCAGCTATGACAGGTTCCACCAGCTGAAGATCTGCCCCATTGACTTTCAAACAGACCTGGGGTAAAATGTTCAAAAGCACTTAAGTCCTATTTTCAAAATGACGTAATCACTTCAAGAATCCTACTCTAAGTGAAAGCTAATGGGGATTAAGGTCCTAACTCATCTGTGCTGTTTGAAAATTTTACCCAATCTATATTCTGTCAATATACTGCCCATATGTGACTGTCTAGCTTTTCTTCTATAAGTAATAAACAACACAAGCTTCCTTTTATTTTTGAAACACTGTATCACCCTTAGGGGAAAACAAGGAAAGCATCCATTGCCTTAAATTACAGGGGAAACTAGTTTACAAACTCAAGCTGTTTTCTAAACTTAAATAATAGTGTGAAGGAATCTCAAAATCCAAATTCCTACTGGGTTCTTCCCACTTTCCTTTAATGATAAGAAACCAGGACAGAATTACAGAGAGGAAGTCTCACACTGCGCTCATTGATATTAGTGTTAGTTTTGCCATTGACACCATCAGTGGTACAGAGTTGGGCCCCAAATCTTTCTTTAAATATGTACAACTACGTAATTACGGGAAGTAATTTTGGTTAATTTGGTTGTCATTTTCTCTTTGTAATTACAAACATGGGGCCAGATCCTCATCTGGTGTAAATCGGTGTAGCTCCAATGATTGCAGTGGAACTGCTGTGTTGATTTATTGTTGATTATTGTTGCAGTGGAACTGCTGTGTTGATTTACTGCTGTGTGAGGATCTGGCCTAAACTGGTCTAATTTTCTTGTCAAGAAAGATTAATTTTTTGAATAAACAACATACAAAAACATAAACTGTTAACCAACATTATAAGACTGGCAAAAGTTCCCAGTGCAGACCTGGCCTGAAGTCAGTGTATGGTTGCTGTGAGAGTCAGTAACTATGGTATCCCTGCTTTCTGCGTGCCTGAGAAAATTCTATTGTAGCACAAGTGCTATTGTACATACTTGCTCATCTTCTTACCAGGACTGTATGTGCAATTGTCATACTCAGCCCAGCTCTGTCAACACATGAAAAACTAAGGTTAAAATCCTGACTCCATTGAAGTTAGTGTTAAAAAACCCATTGACTTCAATTGGGTATTACCTTCCCTAGCAGGAAGAGATTCTGATTGGAGTTTTGTCAGAGCTGTACTGCTTCTTCTGTACCAACCTGAGTTTATTGCTGTGTGTTTTATGGCTCACTAATATTGATCTTTGTGTGCAGTGTGGATATCATAAGAGTAAATAGTGCTCAAGGTACAATGAGAGGAAGAGGGTCGTTTTGTGGCTGCTGATCTTTGTTCTGCCTGCCTGGCTTACATTCCATTGCATGTGTCCTGTGGCCCTTTTGCTTAATTCAAATCTTACAAAAACGCAGGGGCTCAATTTGTCAGTAAAACCAAATGACTAAAGATAGTTCAGACCCAAGAAGACTGTGAAGAGCTACAAAAGGATTTCTCAAAACTGGGTGACTGGGCAACAAAATGGTAGATGAAATTTAATATTGCTAAATGCAAAGTAATGCACATTGAAAAGCATAATCCCAACTTTAAAATGATGGGGTCTAAATTAGCTGTTATCACTCAAGAAAGAGATCTTGGAGTCATTGTGGATAGTTCTCTGAAAACATCCACTCAATGTGCAGCGGCAGTCAAAAAAGCGAACAGAATGCTGGGAATAATTAAGAAAGGGATAGATAATAGGACAGAAAATATCATGTTGCCTCTATATAAATCCATGGTATGCCACATCTTGAATACTGTGGGCAGATGTGGTCGCCCCATCTCAAAAAAGATTGGAATTGGAAAAGGTTCAGAGAAGGGCAACAAAAATGATTAGGGGTATGAAACGGCTTCCGTATGAGGAGAGATTAATAAGACTGGGACTTTTCAGCATGGAAAAGAGATGGCTAAGGAGACATATGATTGAGGTCTATAAAATCATGACTGGTGTGGCGAGAGTAGATAAGGAAGTGTTGTTTACTACTTCTCATAACACAAGAACTAGGGGTCACCAAATGAAATTAATAGGCAGCAGGTTTAAAACAAATAAAGGAAGTATTTCTTCATACAACGCACAGTCAACCTGTGGAACTCCTTGCCAGAGGATGTTGTGAAGGCCAAGACTACAACAGGGTTCAAACAAGAGTTAGATAAATTCATTGAGTATAGGTCCATCAATGGCTATTAGCCAGCATGGGCAGGAATGGTGTCCCTAGCCTCTGTTTGCCAGAAGTTGGGAATGAGTGACAGAGGATGGATCACTTGATGATTACTTGTTCTGCTTATTCTCTCTGGGGCACCTAGCACTGGTCACTGTTGGAAGACAGGATACCTGGCTAGACGGACCTTTGGTCTGACCCAGTAGGGCCATTCTTATGTTCTTATGACTAGCAGATTCAGAAACAGATTATGATATGGATCATAGCATCCACATCAGGTCAGATAAAAATAGAGGATATAAACCTTCAGAGTATAAACTGACTGCCCACAGTTAGGAATTCATTTCTCCTGTGAGTATGTTATAATGTAATTCTCCTGTATGGAGGTTTACTCTCCAAAACATCTGATGCTGGCCACTCTTGTTAGTAAAATACTGGATTGGATAACCCACTGGTATTATATGGTATTGCAATTTCCATGTTCTTATGGTTAGAGTTCTTCTCACAAGCACAGGTATTGGGGGTGCTGCCGCACCCCTGACTTGAAGTAGCAGCAATAACCCAAAAATATGGTTTCCGCCTTCTGCACCCCCACTATAAAAATTGTTCCAGCACCACTGCTCACAAGGAAATCTGTAAAAACAATGAGGAGTCCTTGTGGCACCTTAGAGACTAACAAATTTATTTGGACAAAAGCTTATGCCCAAATAAATTTGTTAGTCTCTAATGTGCCACAAGGACTCCTCGTTGTTTTTGCTGATACAGACTAACATGGCTACCAGTCTGAAAGGAAACCTGTGGTGAGGTCACTGGCTTTGTGTTTGCACGTCGATTTGGTTAGCTTTGAGTAAGCAAACTTAGGGAGAAGGAGCTCAATAAACTGGGGAAATAAATTTGCTTCTTGTCCCTCTTTGCCTATCAGTAGAATGCACTAAAAATGTCAAAGGTGGTTGCTGCTATGCTGCTTCTGCTTGGAATTTCACAAGCACAACATGTCAGCCTTTTTATGCATACTTACACATTTGAAAGCAAAATAGCAACATTACCCTGAAAGTTCACAGGAAAGCAACATTTTAGGGTGTTAAAATGCTTGAAACGACATGGTGAATATCTTCACAGAACCTTGTCACCACTCTGATTACTCTAACATTTTTTTTCTCTTCAGGTAAACAAATGGGTCAAAACAGCTTTTCCCATCTGAAACTGTATTTTCATGGTAGTTTTGCATGTAACAATAGGCAGAATCATTTCTAAATATTGTGTGAACTTCCCATAAACCATAATTTGCATTTTCCATAAACTGTATATTAAACTAAACCCCTCAGATTATTAAATCCAACTCTCAGCTAAAGTCATGGAGCTATTCTAATTTACCTCAATTAAGGATCTGGTCCAAAGGGTTAATTGTCACAGGAAAGTGACTACATATGTTTAAATAGCATTTGATTAAAAAGAAGCGAGTAGAGATAATTATGTAATTAATTTCACTTTGCAATACATCTATTGCAATTATGAAACCTATCTGTATTTAGTTATGCATGTACAGGACATAATTCATTTTACGTATGTACCTCATGAACACGTATGTAGAGCATGCTTGCAGTGGAAGAGTTAGTGACTACCTCATTGGAATTCCATGCACCCCGTTCTCTTTTTAACAATAACAAATGCCAACCTTCCTTAATATGTTATAGTCCTTTATGAGCTTTGTTAAAAAACTGAAGGAGAGAATAACATATAACCAGTGGTATACTGTCAATAAAATTTAAGAGAATTATTTAAGCAAATTCACTGAGCCAGCAAATTAATTGGAGTATTTTGTCTCAATTGATTAAAGGAAATGTATTTGCTTCCCCTGATTATTTTTTTTCCATTGCTGCAACTCAATTAATCTCAGCCTATGTGTATATATTAGTACTCGAATGGTATCATTTCATTACTGAGGTTTTAATAATGCAAAGTTAATATTGGAAGCAATGTTAACATTGACTTAAATCAAGATACAACTAGTCCTATTGCTAAAATAAAACAGTGTTGTCAACATACTGTCATTGTTTAAATTATGCAAAATAAAGTTAAGTAATTGGCATAATAATAGAACTTGCTAACTGTAACTCTTTCTGGCATTTGTTCTTTTGCTGGTAATGAAATAACCAGCAAATGAACAGTCGAGAATCAGGTGTGAAGCCATAATGGTTGCCAATAAAAAAGTCATCAAAATAAACAGCATGATTTACAACTAGCAAGTAGAGCATTACTTTCAGGAGAGAGACAGTGAAATCAGCCATCAGGGAAATAAAATCAGCTGGTGAATCTGGATTCTTACTTAGAGATTGGAGGGGAGAAGTACTCAAAGCTGAAAAGAAGGGAAAGAACAGAATCAGCACCAGGGCTCAGAGGAGAAACTCAATTGATATCCATGAAAAGCTGAACAGTGTTAAGTTTAGGAGAGAGTTCAAAATTTTGTTGTGGTAGATAGGAAAAATCCCATATGGCGGGATACAATCTAATTAGGATGAAACATCCCACCCTCACCTCAAGCCACCACCTCAGCTGTCAGCTTTGTTATGAAAAATGACTTCCACCCAAGCCTGGTGAGTTTTAAAGTGCTTGCTAGCAGGGTAATCACAGCAGGAGGTTAAAGGGGCTATTATGCTGACAGCTGTTGGAGGTTTTATGAGCCTATAGAATGTCAATTGTTTGATTTTACATTAAATAAAAATGAAATGATAAATAATAAATTGTATCAAATTGAAAAAAATCAGGATTCTGTATTTCGAAGATATTTTTAGGTATCAAGTCCTTAATTCAGGAGGGCATTCTTTATTCAGAAAAGTGTTTAAGCACATGTTCCGGTCCTAGTGAAATCAATGGATATTAAACATGATTAAATTTAAGCAGATGCTTAAGTGCTTTCCTGAATGTTGGCCCAAATCACCAAGTTGCTGATGCAGCAATCAAGAAGCATTTTTATAAACTTATAAAAATCGAATTCACCTAATGGATTGTTTATAGAGTTTCTAAGAATATAATTGATTTAGAAGCTCATTACCAGAAACAGGATCTTTATATGAAATCTAGATCCTTCACTCCAACTGAACTATCTTGTTGCAGGACTTGGAGGGGTGGTACATGGAAAGGTAGAGGTAATGAATTTTTTTGCTCCCCTGATCCAGTCGCCAATTTCAATAAAAGCAGCCTTGGGGCTGCTCTAACTTACATTTAGTTTCCCACCGGGGAAATCACTGGGAATCACTGGATACTGAAGAAGACAAGAATGGGAATAGTATTGGCATGACAGTAATGCTCCCACACCCAGGGGTTCTCCTTCACTGGAGCAATCCTCAGGGATGCAGATCCAGCCCAACCCTTCCTTTATAACACTACACAATGCTATCTCAAAAGTGTTAAGTTAAAATATTTTAGCTGGCTGTTTATCACTCCTGTGTATTCAAGAAGTGTTCCAAAAGACTAGGCCTGATTCTCCATTGCCTTACGCACTGTATAGTCCTTTACTGCGATGCAAAGTGGGTGCAGAGTTATACCATTCTGATTCAATAAATGGCCATATAAGGTGGAAGTCAGGAGAATCAGGCCCTTTGTTTTACCTTTCCTCTATATTCCCTGTAGACTAAATATTTCAATGGGGCTCCATGTGGGCATAAAGATCCACCTGCATAGATTAGCGTGATCACAATTTGGCCTAATTTTGATCTTGCACCAGCCCCTACTCTGGTATCAATGGAAATACACTGGTATAAGGGAGAGCAGAACCAGGTGTATTGCAACAAAAAGCCTTCAGAGCATAATTGCAATAACACCATCAGTGGGCTTTATTTACCCCACCCATTTAAAAATGTATGGCTTGATTATATGTTATAGAAGTATAATAGCTAAGATAATATTCAGATATTCTTTCCAGAACTTCTGCCCTTCTAGTTCCCTCTGGGGAGTCTCTAGGACCGTGGCTCTTAACCTTTCCAGAGTACTGTACCCCTTTCAGGAGTCTGATTTGTCTTGCGTACCCCTAGTTTCACCTCACTTAAACTATTTGCTCGCAAAATCAGACATAAAAATACAAAAGTGTCACAGCACACTCTTACTGACAAATTGCTTGCTTTCTCATTTTTACCTTATCATTATAAAATAAATCAATTGGAATATAAATATTGTACTTACATTTCAGTGTATAGTATATAAAGCAGTATAAACAAGTCATTGTATGAAATTATAGTTTGCACCGACTTCGCTAGTGCTTTTTATGTAGCCTATTGTAAAACTAGGCAAACATCTAGATGAGTTGATCTTCTACCCCCTAGAAGACAGACCCCTGCATGCCCCGAGGGATACGCGTACCCCTTGTTGAGAACCAGTGATCTAGGATCCCCTTTTCTCCTCTAGCCTTACTCTCAAACCTGAAACTATGCCCATTCTGTGCAGCAGTTTGAATAGGCTGCTTGAGAACAGTACAAATTGGTGTCTCCACTTCCTAATCTTCCCTGCCGCTGTCTGCAAGAACAAGGGAATTGGAGCTAAATTGTGTCATTTCACTTGCCAACCTTCCCAAGTTAAGAACTCTGTTGTAGAATAGAAACAAGCATCAAGTTATGGATAGTATATGATTTATGCTGCTATAACTTTATTCTGCCTCCCCCAATTTTTCCTGCCACTTCCTCTCTTAGTCATCATAAAGCCATAAACCATTATTTTATACTTTTTTACGTAACTAAATAGGGAAATGTGTTTACCAAGTTTAGCTTTCACCTCAGAAACTCCATATTAAAGCATGGGGTTTTTCTTTAAAAAAAAAAAGGCTAAATTATGTAATAACTTAAAATATCTTAGGAGAGCTATTTAGCAAAGTTATAAGTGGATTTTCCAGAATTCCACGATGTCCTAGCTCTGGTCTCTAAAATGATGCTAGGATTATTGCTCTAATGGGGATAGCAAGGGTTTAGTACTTGCAAAGCTATTTGCATATGCATGATGTAGGACGAGTCTGAGGCCGGATCCACATGTGGTTATAAGTCCTCATGCCATCAAGGAGTTTTATTTTAGAAACGCTTGCTTGGAAGCTATTGTGGATCCTGAATGAATAAACTGTTTTGTTTGACTCATTTGAACAATGATGACAAAATTCAGCAAAGTATTTAAGAAAGTTACAGGGGAATACAATAATTATATTTGTGGAAACAATACATATGAACATATGAGATGTATGAAAGAATGCATTTGAGTATTGAAATGTGGCATGTTGCTTCCCTCACCCCCCCAGTGGTATCCATTCATGTACTTTATGTAGTACAGAAATTTGTGGAGACCATGATTCTTATGAAGATATCATACATGAGCAAGGACTGCTGCTTCATTTGTGGTTTGCTACAGTGGGGATAAATGTTGCATTATTTTTCACATACTCACCTTTTGCATCCAGGTATATTGATTTACTTGTCACCCAGAAATGTTTCTGTGAATGCCCTGCTTTCCTCTAAGCTCCTGTCTGTCTGTCAGCTAATAAGACTGAAAAACATATGGGGGTAATCACACAGTGGTGTCAGATGTACCATAGTTATTTACCTATTTGTAGAATAAGAAATAATGGCATCATCTTAGTGCCACTGAGAGTAAAGGTTGAATTAAGAGGCAAGCACTGCACACTCTCCTCCTTGCCCTGTTCAGTCACACACATTATTACTCTTTGTCTCTCTCTCTCTCTCTGACTCCCCACTCTGAGTTATGCTGTGAAGTGAAATGAAATGAAGAGATGTTGTTTGAGTGGAAGTGTTTGGAATATATAAAAAGCCTAGTGTTAACAAAAATGTAGTCAAAAGATGGGGACTATAGTGAGCTTCTCAATGATTTGTGCACTGGGAATTGTACACTTTCCTCAGTAGATTAATTGAGGATTAGCCTAGGAAGGAACTGTACATATGTCACTATGAATGCTACACAGACATGCACAGCTGTCAGCATCAGGTATGATACCATCATGTTTAATGCCTACAGTACCTGCATATGATAGCTTCAATAATGATATGTTAGTTAGGGGTGGAAAAGTAATACTGCAATATATATATAAAAATAAATTAGGTGGATTCCAGATTACCTAGAAGCAGCGGCCAGAACATGCAACATAAGGTTTCCAGAGCTCAGAGTTCAGAAAAACAGTTGAGTAATGCCACAGGGATCTGAGCTAGATGTAGTGAATGGTCCAGTGGGATGTAGAAAGGACTTTAAAAAAAAATGCACTATGGTTTGTGAAAAGTAATTTCACCAGTTTGTACTGTTCTCAAGCAGCCTATTCAAACTGCTGCACAGAATGGGCATAGTTTCAGGTTTGAGAGTAAGGCTAGAGGAGAAAAGGGGATCCTGGATCACTGGTTCTCAACCAGGCGTACGCGTATCCCTCGGGGCATGCAGGGGTCTGTCTTCTAGGGGGTAGAAGATCAACTCATCTAGATGTTTGCCTAGTTTTACAACAGGCTACATAAAAAGCACTAGCAAAGTCAGTGCAAACTATAATTTCATACAATGACTTGTTTATACTGCTCTATACACTGGAAATGTAAGTACAATATTTATATTCCAATTGATTTATTTTATAATGATAAGGTAAAAATGAGAAAGCAAGCAATTGGAAAATAAATCTTTTTGATTTTGGACTGACCCATAACCTAAACTGTAGGACTGTGTTTTTAGCATGGGATTGGAGTCTTCCTCCATACTCAACCCCCAAATTTGAAAGGATTCAGATATAATGATGGGGTTTTCAAAAATCAATGAGAGTAAGGTGCCTAACTTACATAAACATTTTTGAAAATCCCATCCTAAGATTCTAGTTTTACCCCCATCTGCTGTCTGTACTATACAGTAAGCTCATACCAAGACTTTATCAATCTTTTCTTATTTCATGTGATTGCATGAAAATGGGGGGAAGGAGAGGGTGGTGGGTGGGTGGGGAAACGGGACTTTCAAGACTGAGTACATCATAGCATTCGCCGATAGTTATTGTCCAACCACCTGCCCCACTGGCAGACTTTCTTATTTCTGATTTTATATCATCAGTGTCCTCATCTTAGGCCTCAGTCTTACATGCATGTTTATATCATCTTAGGCCTCAGTCTTACATGCATGTTTAATTTTTAGGCACATAAAATTTATGCAGTCATATGTTGCTCATGGAGTGCTCATGGATTTAAGGTTAAGCACTTAGATAGTTGTTTCCGGGATTAAGACTTTCACATACAGTTTTTGGAACATAACATAATACTCACAGGTTGCAGTGGGTAGGCATAGGGACATATTATGATAAGTCACCTTGCCTCTTAAGATGTTACAGTATTTCTCTGTACTGGTATTTCTCAAAGTAATACTATTTCAGAAGAGAGAATATTTAAAATATGGGATTGTATCTTTTCTATCTCTTCAATCTGCTTAATAAAATTAATTGAAATATAATTTAATATATTAATTAATTAATATTAATTCAAATAATCTATATCCTATTGTACTTATCAAGTTGAAGAAAAATCCCAGTATAAGATTTTGCTACAGTAGAAGAGAGGAGAATCACAGTTTTTGCATTGTTTGCAATCTTATGGAAGGTCTGAATGCTGTTCCATGGCTTTGTTTATTGTCAGCAATGACTCCTGAACATCATCGGCAGTCAACAGACAGCTAGCCGTCAACTCTCTAGGGTTCTTTTCAGGCCCTTCAGAATCCTCTCCTGGCTCATTTACTTTCAACAAGTTGGCAGACAGCCGCAACCTGTAAATTGACTGCATCCCAGTATTGGTGTGGTTCAGCTAAGAGTACTGGAGGCCAGTTGTTTTTTCAGCAATAGAATCCCTTTTTATTTGATCTTTAGATAAAAAGGAAGAACAGTTTTCCTGTGAGCAAATGGTAGTGGAAATAAGTACCAAAGATTCATCATTGTGCAGGTTAATTATGCCTGGTTTATAACAATAAGGTATAAGTTAATTAGTGCTCAGCCAGCCTGACACAACTCACTAGCAAAACACCAATAGCAGTTCCTGAATTGAACAAGGATAAATGTGCCTGATTTAATACAAAGTGTTAAGTTTGGGTCATTAATTGGTCTAACTGTTAACCTACTGTTCAATTTAAAGCTCTCCAACTTTAGTGGAGTACAATGTGAAAATCAGACATAGGTAATTAACTCACTAGTGCATTTCTGCATTGAAGCTCATCTTTTAAGTTTCAACCTAGTGTTCTCCCAGCAGATGTTCAATTTATTCATTAGAACAGCCTCAGGGTGATTCATCTCTTTATATAGTAGCACTGGGGCCAGCATTTTAAATCTGAGTACCTAACATTAGGCTCCTAAATCAATATGTAGGCCTCTGAATAAAAATGGCCATTTTTTCAGAGGCTCTGAGTATCCATTCCTTCCACTGATGTTGTTGGGAGAAATCGGTATTTAATGACCTGCAGGCACCTGTGAAAATCAGGCCATTCTTCTTTAAATGACTGAATACCACTTTACTGTAGGTACCCAACTATAGGCACCTTAGTATGAAAATGTTGGCCAAAGTCCTTATATGCCACTGTAATGAGGAAGAGGCACCAAAGCTTGCAAAAGAAGCTGTGGACCCAAGAATTAATGAGAACAGTGTTTCAGTATGATTATATATATTTATATAGTTCCCTCTACAGTCCTTAAATTTCATGATAATATGAATCACATATATGGCTGTGTACATATTTTGTGTTATCTATTTTACAAAAAGTAATTTTTCAGTATAATGGAATATAATATATTGGGGAAATATCTTGAGATGTGTTCTATTTACATAAGTGATTATATTTCAAAGACTTGAAAAAGCTTAAATATTTTAAGAGCTTAGATATGATTCATAAGTGCACAGAGTGGCTGCTTTGAGGCAGTTTTGAAGCCAATTAGATTGCTCTGCGAGCATTACAATATTTGTCTCTCTTGGAAAGATGAGGTTAAAGGAAGGTATTAACTTAAATTAAGTAATATGATGACTCACTATATAACTATAAAGAGTGCAGGAAGCATTTCTCAGAAATTCCTTCTTGCTCAGTATTGCAAAAGTTAGAAAAACAAACCCACAAAGTATTGTGTGTGTGCTGAGGGGAAAAAAATATATGTCGCTTTCATTTCAGGCAAAGCACAAGGGGCAAATAAAATGGTCTTTACTGTCAGATATTTTTGTGAGGGTGGCTTTTTTGTTGTTGTTCACCTTTTTATATGAGTATAACATGAAAACCTGACCGTGGATCTAAAAAGTTACATTAACAAGAAGTAAATGCAGAAACCAGTAGTAATTAGGCAACACTTGATGTAATCCCTTTGTATGTTTCAGCATATCACTTAGAAATTAGTGGGGACGGGAAGAAATAGTAACTTTAACTGTTAAGGCCAGCCCTGGGGCACACTCAGGGACCAAAGGGATATAGATATATATATAGAACCTAGTATGCTAGAAGAAGGTTATATGGACTACAGAGAAAAGGAAATGGGAAACCATGGTACATTATAACCATAAAGCCATGCAGATGAATGGCTGTAAAGCAGCTGAGCATCTGGCCCCAAGTGTTTGCACTCTCTTAAAAGTATCAGGGAGGATGATCTACTGTGTTTACTGGTTTCTGATGTGATGGAACGTTGGCATATAAAAGAAGAGAGAAATGATTTTGCATACTTTAACCTCTCAGTTGCTTCTGGTGCTAACTATGAATGGAGACTCTGATACTCCCCATTTTAAAACATGTAAACTCAAAACAAGAGTTAAAAGCATCTCTCAGATTCAAAATGGAAACATTCCAGAACACACTCTCCTCACTTGAAGATAGGCTTGAAATACTGATCTCCAAAATTAATAAAATATCTGGTTGCCTAGGTGGTGTTCTAGTGTATGTAAGTGTGACTCTTATTTGGATGTTTAATTGGAAGTAATGTAATGCTAAACATATTGCTAGTACTGGTGGGGAAACAAGTCTTGATTGGAAAATCGGGTGCAGTTATACAAAATTGCTGATCTTGTGGAATTCTCCCTGTAATCGGGGCTAGACCTTGACATCTGCCAAGTATATGAATATAGAGGTTCCTGTGCTTTCTGGGACCCCTTCCTTGCATCCATCTACAAATGCCTTCGGTTGTAATTTCCCCAGTCCACTTCCTGAGGGTACTACTAACAAGCATGCTCTCCTCTCAGGCTAGCTAGTGTTGAGCAGGGAACGAGAATGTGATCCTGAACCTTCTCAGCTCCTTTGGGTTGACTGGCACCCATATGAGTACTGGCTGGAGAGAACAGGTACTGAGATTGTGCGTGAGTTGGCAGTTAGAGAGGTGATCAGAGAGATGGGTGGTGACATGATTTTTGCATGACATTCATACTATCATTTTCATATGCACAAGTCAAACAAGAAATTCTGCAGGATTTAGAATCTTTTCTCACACCATTTGAAATAAATGACCACACTTATTGATTCCAATTGGAGCAGGATTGGGCACCTCCTTCTCCCCCTCCCATGTGCTCCCCCTCCCCCCAAAACCCCCTCAAGAGATGTGGCACTGTTTTTGTACATTAAGGTTGTTCTGCAATCATTACTCATATTGTTTGATCCTGAGACCATTCAAGCCAGTGGCATACCTCTCAATGGTACCTATTAAGTCAGTAAGAATATCAGTGAAGTAAGGGGCTATTATTGGCTGAGAATAAGAGTGGCAGATTCTGCCCCTGTGTAGAATGATCTTCTAGTGTGATCCTATGACATTTAGGGGTAACATTTTGTGTATCCCCAGACTATATACAGTAGTATGGTTTATGGTTCAAAGACTAGTAAGATCATAAGGTTTGAAAACTGTGCTGGTCCTTCTGAACCTCCCACTCTCTGCAAAAAATCCTTCTTCTATTTTTTTTTTCTAGTAAGCAAAGTAAATATTCCAAAGTACTATTATGCAGTATAGTAGAGGTGTGCAAAACAGCATCAAAATCTTCATGGCATTTATTTTTATATCCCTAATTAAGAAGACAGCAAATTGATTTGAATAAACAACAATACATAATTTAATAATATATTGCAAAAAAGAATCTGTGTCAAGTTTTAGTACAATTTAAATGAACAAGTTATAAGTGCCTTAAAATGGGGACTGTAATAGAAATGCAGACAGATCCTTTAATATGGCAGCAGTAATAGTCACCTCTATCACAGAAAATGTCTAATATCATGCATAATTTTTCCGGGAAATTACACCACAGAAGATACCAGATGGCACATAAGTTATATACAGTTTTCTACTGAATTAAGATTGGGGGAGCCCAAGAGAGAAGCTGTTAAAGAGACTTCCTTTACATAAACTATGAAATCTAAAGAAGTAAGCAAAAATACTCTTGTTGAGGGAATAGTTATAATAGTAGTAAAGTAAGTAATGGGACGCTAAGGGCCTGATTTTCAAAACATGATCATTAACAGACTCTTGTTAACATGCTGTTTCCAAGATGATAGTAAACGGTGTTGAAAAATTACTGGTTTTTGCTTTAAAACAGACACATACAGAATACAAAAATCTCTGTTTAGTGATCAGCTGGGTCTGTTAAAAATTGTTTTGCACCTCTAGTGTCTAAAGCTTCTCCATAGCAGCACTCTTTATCGACAAGCATAATAATCAAATGCCACCCTTATTTAACTAGTTCTTTTGGTACTGAGTAAACCTGCCACAATCTCTTTCAATGGCAAGTTAGATTAACAAACAAAATTTGTGGTGGAAGAGCATACGAGCAATGAATAATTTTGGCAGTTGATTAAATGCTTTGATAACTGCAAAAGAAGTTTGTGAGCATATTGCTTTGCCATAAATATTATTCTTATTACACAGCAAGAGAGCAGAAGATAAGGAAATATAATGCTGTTTCTTGCTGTGGGAGCTTACCACCACTGATGGGAATGATAGGTGACTGTAACGGTGTGAAGGGCTCGCAGTTGGGGTACATAGAATCATACAAGATCAGGGTTGAAAGAGACCTCAGGAGGTCATCTAGTCCAAACCCCTGCTCAAAGCAGGACCAACACCAGCTAAATCATCCCAGTCAGGGCTCTGTCAAGCTGGGCCTTAAAAACCTCTAAGGATGGAGATTCCAGCACCTAGGTAACCCATTCCAGAGCTTCACCATCCTCCTAGGGAAATAGTGTTTCTTAATATCCAACCTAGACCTTCCCCACTGCAACTTGAGACCATTGCTCCTTGTTCTATCATCTGCCACCACTGAGAACAGCCTAGCTCCATCCTCTTTGGAAACCCCTCCCCCCTTTAGGTAGTTGAAGGCTGCTGTCAAATCCTTTCTCCCTCTTCTTTTCTGCAGACTAAATAACCCCAGTTCTCTCAGCCTCTCCACATAAGTCGTGTGCCCCTGCCCCCTAATCATTTTGTTGCCCTCCGCTGGACTCTCTCCAATTTGTCCACATCCCTTCCGTAGTGGGGGGACTACTCCAGTTGGTCCCCAGCCTGTAGCAGTGCATGGGATTCTTTCTTCCTAAGTGCAGGACTCTTCACTTGTCCTTGTTGAACCTCATCAGATTTCTTTTGGCCCAATCCTCCAATTTGTCTAGATCACTCTGGACCCTATCCCTACCCTCCAGCATATCTACCTCTGCCCCCAGCTTAGTGTTATCTGCGAACTTGCTGAGGGTGCAATCTATCCCATCATCCAGATAATTAATAAAGATGTTGAACAAAACCGATCCCTGGGGTACTCCACTTGATACAGGCTGTCAGCTAGACATCAAGACATTGATAACTACCCGTTGAGCCTGACAATCTAGCCAGCTTTCTATCCACCTTATAGTCCATTCATCCAATCCATACTTCTTTAATTTGCTGGCAAGAATACTGTGGGATACCATATCAAAAGCTTTGCTAAAGTCAAGATATATCACGTCCACTGCTTTCCCCATATCCACAGAGCCAGTTATCTCATCATAGACGGCAATCAGGTTGGTCAGGCATGACTTGCCCTTGGTGAATCCATATTGAGGGTTCCTGATCACCTTCCTCTCCTCCAAGTGTTTCAAAATGGATTTCTTGAGTACCTGCTCCGTGATTTTGCCAGGGACTGAAGTGAGGCTGACTGGTCTGTAGTTCCCCGGGTTCTCTTTCTTCCCTTGTTTAAATATGGGCACTATATTTGCCTTTTCCCAATTGCTGTGAATTTTCAAAGATAATGGCAAATGGCTCTGCAATCACATTAGCCAACTTCCTCAGTACCCTTGGATGCATTAGATCTGGACCCATGGACTTGTGCACATCCAGATTTTCTAAATTGTTCTTTTCTAAATACCTGTTCTTTCACTACTGGGGGCTGCTCACCTTCTCCCCATACTGTGTTGCCCAGTGGAGCAGTCTGGGAGATGACCTTGTCTGTGAAGTCCGAGGCAAAAAAAGCATTGAATACTTCAGCTTTTTCCACATCCTCTGTCACTATGTTGCCTCCCTCATTCAGTAAGGGTCCTGCACTTTCCCTGACCACCTTCTTGTTGCTAACATACCTGTAGAAACTCTTCTTGTTACCCTTCACATCCCTTGCTAGCTGCAACTCCAATTGTGCCTTGGCCTACCTGATTACACCCTGCATGCTCTAGCAATATTTTTATACTCCTCCCAAGTCATCTGTCCAAATTTCCAGTTCTTGTAAGGTTCCTTTTTGAGTTTAAGCTCAGACCGACCTCTTGATTGCTCTCCCAAATCTCAGCATTATTTTTTTTTATAAGTAAGTTACTACTGTTATGATTGTGAAGGATACTTTCAGAGGTTAGTGTAACCAGTGCAGCAATGAGTTCTCAGAGAATCTAAAACAATAGCTCTGTCAATGCGCCATTCATTTTAATGGGTATTAATACAGATGCCGATAATACTTTCAGTATCAACATTGATAACTATTTCAGCGCTCATTAAAGCACGTAAGGCCTAGTTTATGCTAGAAAATTTAGTTGGCTTAATTGCTCAGAGGTGTGAAAAATCCACATCATTGAGTGGCATAGTCAAGCCAACTAACCCCTGGTGTAGACAGTGCTACATGAATGGAAGAATTCTTCCATAGACCTAGCTACTGCTTCTCAGGGAGGTGGATTACCTATGCTGACATGAGAACCTCTCCCATTGGTATGTGTAGTGTCTATGCCGAAGCACCACAGCTGTAGCATTTTAAATGTAGACATAACCTAAGAAAGTAGAAGACAGTGCATATTATGAATATCGGCACCAGATTTGTGTGTATGGGTTGGGGATGGATTGAGTTTACTTTCCTGAAGAGGAGCTCAGCTTCCAAAATGTTGGGGAACACTATCCTAAAGTGTATCAGACAGAGTTTTCCAGACATGTAATAGAATAATTTCAGATTATGCAGATAATTTACACACACAATTGGCACCAATTGCAAATCAGCAGAGCTCTGAACTTTTGGAGAATGAAGCTGCTCCTTTTTTTGTGATTTCTTTTCTTTCCAATGGATTTGTCTGTATGTGTATCCTGTGCCTCGGTAGCTCCATGACAGCAGTGCAGTGTGGGGATAATCTGTAATCTAGCACAGCGATTGGAACAGTGACTGTGGAGTGGGTTGTGCTACCCATGGGTGTGGGCTGAATTCCTTCTCTCTCAACCCCTTTGCACAGAGTCCTTTTAGTCTAGTTTTGCAGAGGTGAGAGAAGGAGAAGGATGAATTTCATCCAATTAGCAGATTCTACTCTACTTATAAAATAGTAAATTCATTGCCAGATTCTTTTGGCAAAGATGGAAAAAAAAGATGTTGGTAATTGTCCGTATACTGAGTATAGGGCCAGGGTTTGCTTTGCACCTAAGGGCATGAAGAGTTCTTCCTCCTTGTGTAAACATGAGTGCTAACCACTAAAACTCCTGGTGAACAAAGGCTAGAATCTACAAAGGGGGCAGGGAGAAGTGCCAGGGCCCTTTCAACTTTCTGTATCTGCTGCAGGTCAGACACTGGATTGGGGGTGGGAGGTCAATGCATGGTGCAATATATTCCAGGAGTACCAGTGGCTGCTATTCAGTGTGTGCTCCCTTAGCACTCCCACAACACTGGCATAATGCCCAGGGAGCTGCCTCCTGGGCCCTCCCCAACAAGACACACAAAATGTCGAACATACACACTGAAGCTTAAAAGCCCCAATAGACCTTTAGAGAGCGATTTCCTAGATCTCTTTGCAATGTAAGGGATAAGACTGTACAAAAACATCCCGGTATTTAGACAGAGGTAAATAGACTTGATCCTGATCTCATTTGTACTTGTTTTCAACTGATTTTACTGAATGTTACCCCTGGACACGTTGGTGTAATATTGATCAGAATCAGGTCCCTGTTCTTTGAATTACAGGTGTAGCTCTGCCCAAAATCATATTCCTATGTTTGCATGGTTGGAGTTGGATAGTATTGTTTTAATTAATGCATCTGCACTGTACCCATTAAACCTGCAGGCTTTTTTATTACTCTGGGCTAAGATTTTAGTAGAAGCAACACAGCTTTTTAGAAGCTTGTTCCTGTCAAAAATGCTTTACGAATGTTTGGGCTATTCTCACAATGAAAACTACTTCTGCTGGACAGAGACTGGATTATCTTCAACTGGGCACAGTTTATTACCCATTCGGAGACTATGAATACAATTGAGAAGCTTCAGTCCCTAGCCTCATGTGGTCTTTATTGATGATTTTTAGTAATAATCTTGCAGATATAAGGATTAATGGGATCAAATCAATTCTTTATTGGACTGGACTAGATTTGCTGATTTATGTAAGTCACTGAATATGGTAAGATTTATGTTCTCAATTATTTGATATATTTTTCTCCCTTCTCAATCAGTACTTGGATATCTACAATGGATGTATTAGTGGGTTATTTTTATGCTGTTATATTTTTGTGTTACAGATAAAGGTACGAAAATAGCTATGAACAACAGGAACACTCAACCTAGTGTTCCCTTGGGGAGGCAGTATTTCCTAGTGGCTAGACTACTGGCCTGGGACTGAGACTGCTGTGTAACCTTCAACAAGTCACTTCACCATTAGTTGCCAGTTTTTCCATCTTTAAAATAGGAATAATGATACTGACTTCTTTTGTAATGTGATTTGGGATTTACTGATGACAGGTGCTACACCTGAGTTAGGTGTTGCTGTTGTTGTTTAATAAGAAGAATAATAATATTTATTATTATAAGGCCCTGATTCAGCAACACATCCCTATTCAGGACATAGGATTTGAGTGCACACATCATGAATTTCCTAAAGTGAAATGGATTTAAGCACACACTTAAGTGGTGTCCTTACTTGGGCCTATACTAGAGAGAAGCGGCCTGAAGAATATTCAAGGTCCCTATATCCTGAATTTACTCTCCCTTTTAATTTACCACAATCTGGATTTGCTGCTAATTAGGGAATTCTGCAAGGCTCATTTGTCTACCCAGGCTGTTCCAGGGGAGGTGGTCGATGCTGAATGGGTTCCTGGGGTTGATGACTGAGGCAAAGCCTCTGTGTAACTGTTTTTAGCTTTAATTGTTGTTTTTTGTCCATGTGTTCAGAGGCTGCTATTCAGCATATTTTGAAAGTAGAGGAAGGAAGAAGTGAAGTATTCGCATAATATTGTAATAAAAAACTGAACACAAAGGAAAACTCCAAAATATGCCAAATGATTTTGAAATAGTCGGGTATTCTGGTATAGTTATTGACTAGCTATTTTCCATCTTTATTTTGAGCTAAGCAAACAGAGCTATTCTCCATGCTGTTTGCTGTTTGTTAGATGGTATTTTTTAGATTTCTCCCACAATCATTCCACTCGTGTACTCCATTAATTCATTGTCATTTTAGAACATACATGGAGTTGATATCAGTTTGTCATGGAGATTTTGTGGCTAGACCTCAGGTCACAGCAATATCTTGCCTCATTTCATCTTGTCAGGCTCTTATTAAATTCTAGTGTTTTATCCCAGATGTGTCATCCCCCGAGACTAAAAATGGTTGAGAAAGTGCAATTTATTGAGATCCAGAACATCTACTTTGTGATGCGAGGTTGAATGTTGTTATAATTTGGTGCTTTTAGAGTTGATATAGAATTACATTTAAAATAAGAACAGACAATAGCATCAGTTCATTGACAGAAATGTCTGAACCTTGCATACTCTCCTTCACAAAACAGACGCTCTCCAGTATGTCTCGGACACATTGTGATTCCAGCTATATTTGCATTTCTCATAGAGGAGATGTTCCATGAAAAGTGCTGTGTACCATGTAGACCTTAGTACCCTGTTACAATTGATCCAATATTTGCTCACTTAACAGAAAAAAAAATAAATGGTAAGAAATTAAATAAAACAGGAATCCAGCTACATGATTTCTCAGTTCAGCCCCATGTTTTGGGGGTCATATTTTTTTTGGAAGAACATTGGTCTGGTCTCCCCCTTTGGAGGTGCAATTTGAACTTTTTCACCTACAAAATAATTGGTTGATATAAATTGGAATACTTGCTAATTGTGGGCCAGGTTTTTATAGTCATACTCTTATTGAGTAGCACCTTACTAATCAAGTGGTCCCATTATGGGATAACTCATCATGTAAAGTCCTAGTAAGCGTGAGCAAATGTAGCATCTAACCCAATAGGACTTGTACTTGCAATTAGCTAGTTAGAGGAGAAAGGAGAGGTCAGAGAGGTGCTTCATTCAGTTGAAATATACATGTTTTAAATATTGTACCCAGTGTTGCAACTGTTATTCAGTTGTGAACTCCAAAATGCATGTGCACATTTTAAAGGATCACTTAGAATCCCCAATAGGAAGGAACACGTTTTCAGAAAAGTGCAGCTCTCTTCTGGAGGGTTATGTGTTTGCAATATATCACATCACACTGCAAGGTGGGCACAGCAAAATGTTATGAGCCAAGATGCTACCATGACAACTCTTTTTAGTGAAGAAAGATTTACAATGGGAAGATAAAAAAACATATTTAATTTGATTCCAAAATTCAAGTTTAAATCAGTTAAGATTAGAAAATAGCTGTCATCTTCCCTTTGAGAAATGACTGATGTGTTTGGTGTGTTTATGCCTACTTTTATGAAAGGAATTTATTACTGCCTTTGAATATTTCTAACCAAATTTTGAAGTGGACCAAAAATGTGCAGACCATCATGCTATATGCTTAGTAAATTAATAGGCTTTTTAGCAGGTTTGCTATACAGAGACACTGCACAATAAAGCTTATTAAAATTGCTGTAATGTAACAAAGAGATTAAATGCATTATCTTCAGTGTGACAGCTACATTTTGTTCTCTGGAGAGGGTTTTGAAGCATTTACTCCCTGCCAGAAAAACTCTTGGTCTGACACACTAAAGCTTCACACAAGAAGAAATAATGCAACTACTAGACCTCGTCATGAATAATTCATAATTTCTAATTTCATCTGAGGCCTGTCATTACAAATTAAGTTACTGGTAAATTTAATGGTAAATACTGATTTGAATGAGATAATGGATTTTTTTTTCTTCATCAAAAATTAAAATGCTGGGAGTAATTATGGAAATTAGACAATGGATAGCCAGGCACTCTTTTTAACCATTCAGATTATTCCGAATCCTATCCGAACCATTCAGTAATGATTTCTCTTTCTCTTGTACATGCTAGTGCACCCACCCACACAATTATTATTATTATTATTAATAATATTAAATCAATGGATTATGGTGAATGCTTTGAAAGTAGAACATAAAGCATTTTAGTGACCACAAGTATTCCCCATGGAATACAATTACCCCCAACAGATCCCAAACCTCAGCTGTTCTAATGTAAAGCATTTTAAAACTTATAGTTACATACTTGGATGAGAAAGAGGAGTGTTTCTGAGGCCTGTCACTAATACTTTAGATTGATACTCCTTAAGGAACTGATCCAAAGTCCAGTGAAGTCAACTGCAGTCTTTCCATCAACTTTAACATGATTTGGATCAGGCCAAAATTTTCCTGTCTTGGTATCCTAAGGCCTGGTTTGACATGAGTAGGGCTCTACCAAATTCATGGTTCACTTTGGTCAATTTCATGGTCATCTGATTTTAAAAATTGTAAATTTAATGATTTCAGCTATTTAAATCTTAAATTTTACAGTGTTGTAATTGTAAGGGTCCTGACCTGAAAAGGAGTTGGGGGGGGGGTCATAAGATTATTGTAATGGGGGTTGCGGTTCTGCTACCTTTACTTCTGTGCTGCTGCTGGCAGCAGCCCTGCTTTCAGGGCTCTGCATCTGGAGAGCGGAGGCTGCTGGCCAGGATCCCAGCTCTGAAGGCAGAGCCTCCTTCAGCAGCACAGAAGTAAGGATGGCATGGTATAGTATTGCCACCCTTACTTCTGCATTGCTGTCTGCAGAGCTGGGCCCTCAGCAGCCACCACTCTGTGGCTGCCCAGCTCTGAAGGCAGCAGTGCAGAAGTAAGGGTGGCATGGAATGGTATTGCCACCCTTACTTCTGTGCCGCTGCTGGTGGGGTGATGCTTTCAGTTCTGGGCACCTGGCCATCAACCGTTGATTTCCAGCCACCCAGCTCTAAAGGCAGCACAGAAGTAATGGTGGCAACACTGTGACCACCTCTAAAATAACCTTGTGGCCCCCCTGCAATTCCCAATTTGAGAAACACTGGTCTCCCCCTGTGAAATCTGTATACTATAAGGTTTAAAAGCACACCAAAGACCAAATTTCATAGGAGGAGATCAGATTCCGCAGTCCGTGACGCATTTTTCATGGCCATGAATTTGGTAGGGCCCTGGACATGAGTAACTGGACATGCGTGAGGCCTCATTTCTTGGGAGACAGAATTAGGGATGTAAATGTATCAGTGGGATGGAAACAAAATGTCTGTACTAGCAAAGAGGTAAAGAGTAATTCATGAATGGACAATGCATGGACAGAGTGTGCTGTACATGGATTGGTTTATTCAAAGTAACAAGCCAGTCCCAAAACATGTGATACAATGTATAGAAACATATTGTCTACATATATGCAAAGAAAGAGGTTTGCTGTGTAACTAGGGATGTGTGGTATGCCCTATAGAATTGAGTTCTTGGGATGCTGATGGGAAGCGGTCTCAGAGGGAACCCCAATTCTATTATGATTTGGGTATTTCTGTTTCTAAGATCAAATTCTGCCACTGAAATCTGAAATGGACAGCAGAGCCATCCTGCTGGGGGGAACCAATCTGCACCTCCTAATAGATGGAGCAGAATGCCTATCCCTGGTGTGCACTAAGGTCCCTATCCTGTTTCGGTATACTTAAACCATTGCCTGTATTCCATTATCATCTCCCACCTCCCTCTCTCATTTCCTGTTCTCCCCCCAGCCTCTCCCTACACACAAGGATTCCTCCTTGGTCTTTCTCTAGCCTCCTTTCTGAGGAATGTTGATACAACCGAAGGTGGGATGCCAAGCCCCATGGCTTTCGTCCCTCTTTCTATGCCCACTGTTTGCTGGCATCAGCAGATGAGCATTTCCCATTTGGGGTCAGGAGATTCACTGGTGGTTTAGAAGAGAATCAGTTTCTGCTGCGGGAAACTGAAGAAACAGGGAAACAGGCCTTCAGGTTCCTAAATACTGGTTCTGGGCAGTTCCAGGGGGAACTCTATTTAGTCAAAGACTTTTAAGAGAAATCAATGTGGTATGTTTCAAGGCTAGCAATCAACTTTCATTATGTATGCTATCTACTGCTGCTCCACAATGAAAAGGGATCGCACACCCCCTTTTCCTTCCTTTGTTAGTGAAAGCTGGGATTCATTTAGATGCTTAACCAAAAACTGATTTGGCACGGGAGTGGGAAGGAGAGTGGCAGTGATCATTGTTTTTTTTTGAGTGTCAAAGGCCCTTTCTTTAGGACCATTTATTTTTTCCCTTGTTCAGAGCAAGCACACAGTTTACTTAATTTAATACAAGCAAGAGCTCTGTATGTTGCTAGAGTGTTAAAGTGTGAACCATATATTCTTCATGAAAGCTTTACTTATTACTGAACACCTGGAGTATTTGATGTTTCTTTTGCTCATTGTCCATTTATACCCTTAAATATATAAGCAAAGAAGTCAATGAAATTGCTCCTACAAGAAAGTTTGGCATGTTCTGCATACAAAAGCCTTATTGCAAGCTACTATACTCAGGGACAGAGTCTGCAAACTTACTCAGGGAGCACTCCACTGGAGTCAGTAGGCCTACTTGTATGAGTAAGCGTTTATAACAGGGCAGAATCATGGTCACAGAATGCAAGAGAAATGTCTCAAGTGTAAGAAATTAAAGTTGCATGCTTGTTAATATATCTGACACTTCATCTGGATGGCACACCAAGTTAGATTCAGGATATTTAAAAGATCCAGTTTATGAAAAATATGGTTAAAATATAAGTTTAATCAATATTCTTTAGTAAAGGGTACAGAACCTTTGCAAAAGCATATGAGGGTTTAACTACCTGACTCATTAACATCAATGAGAATTGTGTGTCTAAGTGCTGATTGGGGATTATAGGTGCTACTGCAATAAGATAAATGATTATAATGATAAATCATTTAGCCTATTGGAAAAAGTATCTTTCAAACTGCATTTTGAATGCTCATTTATTTAGGGCCACAATCCTGTAAACACGTTACAGCCGGTGTTACCAAGTAGGACTGTTGTGCAGTCTTCCAAGTTCTTTTTCTTTAGTGGAAAAATTGTTCATTCTTAGGGAGATGTCCTGTGGTGTAAGGTGGTTTTTTTATGCATGGATCTGTGTAGAAGCACCTTTTGGAGAGGCAGATGATCAAGCAGCAGGTTACTTTGTTTTCTGCTTTGGTCTCTGATTAGTGTAAATTCTGGTGGCAGAGTTGTTTCATGGGAACTGGGCATTAACGTTGGGCTGAGATTCTTGAAAGAAAGGATGGCCTGCATGCTGTTCGACCACTTCTGTTACAGATCTGATGTTTAGGTACAAATAAAACAAGTTACATGTAGAATATACCCAGGCTGCTTATAATTGATTTTACCTCCACTGAGAACCTGATCTGCAAGGCCCAGGCTTCTGCTACTGGTTGAAAAAGGGGTGATGCTGCTGTCAAGAAAGGGGGATACTGGTATGAGAAGAAGGGAAAACACACACTTAATTTTAAACATCTGAGTATTGAAGTCAATAAGTCTACTTGTGTATTTAAAGTTAAGCTTATAACTAAATGTTTGCAAAATCAATACCATAATGATTGCCTGTGTGCTTGTTTGCGAATATAAATATTGATATCGATATATGCATGCATGTGTTTGTTTGTGTGTGTGTATACACAGAGAGAGAGAGAGAGATGAACAAAACAAATGCAGGTTTAACTATCGGAACAACTACATTATTTAATATATAAATAAGCTCAACATATGGATAGATACTCTAGTATTTAGGGGCGAGAGAGAAAAACAATATTTTCTACTCCAGTAGGATGTATAGCATATGCACAAATAAAGAAAAGTTCAGACTTGGGAAACCTGCCGGCAAACACTGTAATTCTCCTGTGGGTCCTCTGTATTCTGAGCATGTAACTGTAGCTTTGTTTTTGATGTTCTTTGAGCCCTGCACATTTTAGTACCCAGAACTGCAGTAAATTGAGTGTCTGACAGCTCCTGAAATCCATGTTCTGTTACTTTCAGGTTGAATACATTCTGAAATCAATGAAAGAACATGTACAATTTTTATACATGTTTAATATATTTCTACAAGAAAAGGTCAAATGAAGTGGAACATTTCATTTTCAGTGATCTTATGTTTGTGGTGGCAGACAGGAATTATGATGATCAGATGAAGCTGGTAGGCTTAGATATTCTTGAGGCTGCTAGAAAAGTATATGGCTTGGTGAGATTACAATAATAATAGAACAGTGTCACAAAACTATAATATATAAAATCACAGATAAATTAACCTTTGCACCTAATTTGCTGCTTGAAGAACATACGAGGCTCCAATTAATGATTTATCTATTTAACCAGAAGGTTTACTTTACAATGACTAAATGATGGAGATCCTCTTAGCACACCTCCCTTGCTAGTTGGTATGCACGTGGGGCAGTAACAGTGCTGCATATAATAGAAGGGCATCCTCATCTGTATGGTAGCAATACACTAGAATGGCTGCTTAAAAGGGGATTAAAAATAAATGAAGCCATTTGTGATAAAGGATATGAATTGGAATGAAATATTTATTTTAGCAGTATAGAGAAACTGTAAGCGATCAGTGGGCTTGTTTCTAATACCACTTACACCAGTACGACTCTTTATTGGGTCAGTGGAAATTTTTCCATTGATGTTTTTTAATTTATTTTTTGTTGTAATCTTCTGTGTGTGTGTGTGGGGGGATAATTATGAGCAGCTCCAGATATACATCATTCCCCTGCAGACAATGGAGTTACAGCAGTGTAAGAGAGATTGGAATTGAGCTCAGTGTGTTCTGTGTGATTTAGGATAACTTGTGTCCCATAATCAGTTCTAATGCCACTAGCACAGGAGTACAGTGGATGGTGTAAGATGCCTTGTATATCTGAGATATGACTATCTCTTTAGAACTCAATGGAAAACACAGAGTGCTGGAAAACTACAGTTGTGTAAAATGTAGTAGTTTTGGTTAGCAGTGATGTGATACTTTGGATTTCCACTTCCTGATGTTTACATTGAGTTTTGGACTCAGACAGGTTTGGATCATATTGGTTTCATGCTCCTCAATTTTTCGTTCGGTAAATGAAACTTATCTGAAAATGTCATATTTCTCCAAGTTTCCTTCTAAGAGTTGATCCAGACTTTGTCCAAGTTAAGTGAGAGAACTGTAAACCTTAACATAATATTAGAGGGAACATGACTTGCATTTATAACAAACCTAAGCCCCATGTGATTTTTCACTGAAGAATGAGTAATTTGAAAATTTGCCCATGTCTTTATTAACTACCATCTCCTCCAGCGTGATGTTGGGACATCTCTCTCCTTCGAGGAAAAATGAACTGTTCTGAGAGTCCACCATCTAAGGTCAAAAGAATCATGTTTCCAGAGGGCTAAGAGGGGGAAATCTTCTGTTTCTCTGATAGGTCTAACTCCATCAAGTATATCATTTTATAATCTTTTATCCTCAACTATTCATAGGATGGCCCTTAGCTGCTATCTCCTTTGGCTTCATCTTCACATTGATATGTGAATGCTGTGCAATAGATGAAGGGAGGGAAGATAGCTAGAGCCCTGATGATGGAAGTTTGACCAATTGCATCAACAATGTTTTGAGTTCTTGTGTGCAGAAAATCAATGGAGGCCTTTTTGCTCCCACTACCAAGGGAAGTCTTTTTTGCTCCCACTAGTGTCTGCAAAGTCTCAATCAGTGGATTCATTTTGAATGGTGGAGAGCTTGGATAATCAAAGCTGCCTTCTATCAGGGGTGATTTGAGTCCATTCCATTATGAAGAAACATATTTACTTTGCCAGATAAAAACCCAGACCCTGAGCTGCATCCAAGTTGTGCTTGATGCAGTTCAGAAAACAGAGATAGTGCATAGAGCCACTTTTGTGCCTTCTCTCCAACACCAGGTACTGTTCAATGCCAGACTAATCCCTAGTGTAAAGCAGAGCAGCTTTAGTTTACCACTGCCTCCTAACGAGAACATGTGTATTTCTAAGGGTACGTCCATACTACCCGCCCGGGTCGGCAGGTAGCGATCGACTTCTCGGAGTTCGATATATCGCGTCTCATCTAGACGCGATATATTGAACTCCGAACGTGCTCCTGTCGACTCCGGAACTCCACCACCGCGAACGGCGGTGGCGGAGTCGACGGGGGAGCCGCGGACTTCGATCCCGCGCCGTGAGGACGGGTAAGTACTTCGAACTAAGGTACTTCGAGTTCAGCTACGCTATTTGCGTAGCTGAACTTGCGTACCTTAGTTCGAAACCCCCCCCAGTGTAGACCAAGCCTAAGGAAACAATGACAATAATGGAGTCTTTGGCAATGGAGGCCTTAAATCAGCAAAGTACTGAAGCACATGCTAACTTGAAGCACGTGAGTAATCTTGTGCTTGAAGTTAGACTTTGTGCTTGAGAACCTTACTGAATAGGGGTTTAAATCTTTTCTTGGTAAATCATCCACTCTGCCCTTGCTAGAAGTGATTCCAAAAGCATTTACTATACCTGTTCCCTGCAAGGACTAAGGCCTGGTCTACACTAGGGGGGTAACGTAGACATACCCTATATTGTGCTCCCAATAACATAAAAATATGGTGGAAGATGACATAATAATAAAAGAAGAAGAATCTTGGTATTGTAGGGACAAATCCTGATCTTTTCTCACAGGCTGTGTACATACGCTGTGCAAAGATAATCTCCGCTGTGGTATCAGGGATTGGCGCCCTCCCAACCAGGTGGGAAGTTGGAATTCACACTCTTGAGCTACTTAGTGCAAGACTTGATGTACAGGGGGACCCTTTTGCAGCTCCTTAATCCTTGGAACAGTGGAGGGTATGATTTGGTCCCCTCCTGTGCAATTTAGAGCAGCTTCATGGCTTCTCTAAATTGCACTCAGCTGCCTATGGCACCAAAAGACCATTTTAGAATTGAGGGTTCACAGGAACATCACACCAATATCTCTGTCTCTAGCTGTGGATTTATGTGGTATTATTTACATATACTTACCATAGTGGTTGGTCTACTCACACATATTTATTTAACCTCACAACACTCCTGTCTGGTAGGGAAGAATTATTATACCCATTTTACAGATCAGAAACTAAGTACAGAGAGATTAAGGATTTACCTAATGCCAGAGATCTAGAGCTGAGTGAATTGTTGCTATTTTGGTTTGGGGACCTGACTGAAAAATAATAATAATGCTTGGTTTGAACCAAAACTGCATTTTTTCAAGTCAATCTGAAATGAATTTCAGTTTGCTATTTCATTTTGGGTTGTTTTGGGATGTCTTGGCCCTTTTGGTGTTTTTAACAATTTTGAAACAAAAAATCATAATGTTTTGTTTCAAAATGGTTGAAATAAAACAGTTGAAATGAAAAAGTTGAAACAAACCATTTTGACCTTTCAATTTTTTACTGCTAAAAATATTCATCAAATTTGACCTGAATTCCTGAATAGTTCCAATGCCCGGGAAAATGTATTTTTCAGTGAATTTACTGTTCACTGAATAATACTCACCACCGTGCTCTATACGCAACTGGCTATCTTGAGTCCCAATTCAGTACCTTACCCACAATATCTTTCCGATGCACTGGCAATGCCCCATTTTCCCTGCCCCATCCACATCATTTGGGAATTCTTATGAAGTAAGTTAAGTTGATTCTATGGCCTCTTTGCACTGCCAGAGGAACTGTGTCCATACCAAGCACACATTGAGTTATTTCAAAGAGTCTCTTTATTATCAATTTGTCATTCATAAATTAATGGGTAGCATTGTCTTTATTTCCTTTTTAATTCCTTTGTTTCTTTCGTTCCTGGAAACTAGAATTCTTATAGCATATTTGAATGGAGGCTGCTGGTTACTGGTGTGTGTGTGTGTGTATCAGAGAGCAAGAGAGAGAGACCACACACGTGCAGAGTGCACACATTCTTTCACTATATGGCTTTTAGACTTGAAGTGACTTAACATGGTCTGATTGCTCCTCTCATGGAGCAAACTGATCATCATCCTTAAAATAATAATTATAACACCTAGCATTCATAGACCTCCTTTTATCTAAAGGTGCCAAAGTGCTTAGCAAATTTTACAATGTGATTATAAATTGTGTATTCAGGGATCACTTTGCCCTTTGCTGAAATGCAGTCAGCTGTGGCATGGAAGAAGGCTGCTTTTAAATGTGCACAGCAACAGTTTCCCTTTTATGTGACAGCTAAAGATAGAAAAAAATCTTTTACAACTAAAACTACATGAGGATTTAGGTAGTTGAACTTCAGCCAGAAAAGTGGGACTGCAGGTATGTCTACACTGCAATAAAAAGCCCACAGCTGGCCTGTGCCAGCTGACTCAGGTTCACAGGTCTCAGGCTGCGGGAATGTTTAATGGCTGTGTAGACATCTGGACTCGAGCTGTCACAACCCTGCAAGATGGGGGGGTCTCAGAGCTTGGGCTGCAACTGAGCTGGAACATCCTCACTGTAGTTAAACAGCCCCACAGCCCGAGTGGCTGAGTCAGCTGGCATGGACCAGTTGCGGATGCCTATTTGCAATGTAGGCATACCCTAAAGCTCTTACATTTAAAAAAACTTGCTGTCCCTCAATCATTACAAAAGGTAAGGCTCAGATGCCAGTCATATCCTAATCTAAACAGTCCTCAGACTGAGTGGTAACATTACTGCAATGTTCAGCCAAAGAATTTGACTTGAAGGTGGTAACAGAAACTAGTGATTGATTTATTAAGACAAAGTTATATAGATCCAGTTCTACAGGAATGGGCTTGTGTCTGCTCCAATTTACCAATTCTAGATTTGGGCTTAGAGTGAGTGTAAATTTTTAGACCATATTGGCAGAAGATGATGATTCCACTACTGCCTGTAGGGCCTGTGTTTTCCTCTACTTGTCTTGGCAAACAAACTTTTTATGCATTCAACTACTATTGTGGTTAACAGAATGTGCCAGTGTTTCACTCTGTGTACTATTTTTATTCCTTATCTTAGAAAAATATTTAACTATATTTTGACTGTCTATATTACCCAAATATAGTAGTGGGTTTAGTTTTTGACATCTAAATATCACTTTGCATCACATTCACTTACAAAAACAGTTTGCATTCTGACAACCTACATCAAAAACCCAGTGACATTTCCCTTAGCTTAGTGAGAAACAAATCAATATGAGGACCTGAAGGAAACACAAATTCCATATTAGACTAGGCATGTAATAAGTAGAAACAGAAGTGCCAGTAAGGCTACTGAATCAGTTAAAATTATTGAGCAAAAACCTTGAAGCTCTTAACTGTCTTACTATTATTTTATTTCTAAGGAAATGGAAAGAAATCAATAGAACGCTAGTCATCCATTTTCACAGAGGCTTCCTTCATTTTAGTGCCTATATTCCTACCAAGGTTTCTGTCACTGTTAGGGGAATCTGTCTGTCATTTGTCTCTAAATACAATTTGTCTTCATCCTGTATTACTAAAAGCTTTTTTTCATTATTGTCTATGATCTCCTTCTTTTTGGGACTTAGACCAATAGTCCTCTCTTTCTTGGTTACTTTGTTAGTTGAATTAATATTTTGGGAGAAATCTCATTGACATAACATTTAGCTTTTTGTTTCTTAATTGTTTCTTTCTTCTCCTCTCTCTGTCTTTATCGCACATACACACAGAATGAGTAATGATGTGGGGATGGCATAAAGACTTACTTATGAATGGCAAATACACACCATCATGTATTGTGTATATTGATGAGTTAAGGTGCATTCACTAAGCAGATAAAATGCTGTTTACATCTCTGCAGGTCCAAAGGGCCCATGGACAGAAGAACAAGTATAATTCTGACATGCAGGTTTTGCAAGATCTGAGGGGACTGTATTGACAGAGCACATCTCTCAAGAGGCATGGCACAGAGCCAAGCTCTCCATGCACTGGTGGGAGTAGAGTGATCCAAGAGTGGGACCAGAGTATCAGTCCTGGTCTGTCACTGGTCCTTTCCCATAAATAGAGTGTTACAGCTGTGGAACCTACTCCAGCCCTGTGTATGGAAGAGTGACTGTGAAACAGCTCTTCCTGGGATGTGGGAAAGATTTAGCTCTCAATGAGAGGTTAATCGGGCTGGGTGTTGGGTAGAGGATTTGACTCTTAGAAGGAAGTCCATACAGTAGTTCTTGTCATTTACACACACACACACACACACACACACACACACACACACACACACACACGCACGCACTCACACTCTCTCTCTCTCTCTCACATTGTGAATTGCTGTGTATAATCTTGCAGATATGGTGCCTGATCTGAATTCTAATGACATTGATAGAAAGACTCCGATTGACTTCAACAGGCTTTGGGTCAGATCCTTGTTTCTTTCCTTCAACACTGTACGGCATGAACACAAAAGTACCCCTGTAAAATTAGAGTACCCATTAATTTATGAATGACAATGTCTGAAAAGCCTTTTGTTTTCATCTCTCTAGCTATGGTAATGTTTCTGGATGAAACAGTGAGTTTTTTAAACGAAATTAAATAGTTTAAAAAAATGTAACAAAGCAGTGTAGTGGCAGCACTTTCTCATCAGAGCATAGAGTAAAAAGTTTGTATTAATAAAAATAAACCATCTGAGAATGCTTATTACTCAGTTCTAACAGGAATTATTATACTGCATCTTGTTTTCATGGAATAACTAGAAGTTTGCACGAGAAGCCTTTTAGACTTATCCCAGCATGTCAGCCATTACCACATTTGTGAGTTCAGTCTAAAATATCCATGGGTTTACACACAGAATCATGGGACTGGAAGGGACCTCGAGAGGTCATCTAGTCCAGTCCGAGGAAGGTAGTGGCCGCCGCTTCCAGCAGCTCCCATTGGCCTGGAGCAGCGAACCGCGGCCAGTGGGAGCCGCGATCGGCCGATCCTGTGGACGTGGAAGGTAAACAAACCGCCCAACCCACCAGGGGCTTTCCCTACACAAGCAGTGTCCCAAATTTGGGAAACACTGCCCTAGTTTGTTTATGATAAGATCATGCGAGACAGTATCAAAAGCTTTACGAAAATCAAGATACACCACATCTACCACTTTCCCCCGTATCCACAAGGGTTGTTACCCTGTCAAAGAAAGCTATCGGGTGGTTTTGACACAATTTGTTTTTGACAAATCTGTGCTGACTGTTACTCATCCCCTTATTATCTTCTAGATGTTTGCAAATTGATTGCTTAATTATTTGCTCCATTATCTTTCTGGGTACAGAAGTTAAGATGACTGGTCTGTAATTCCCCAGGTTATCCTTATTTTCAGATTATTGCTGATGTCTTAGATATCTCCTCAGTCATCTCCTTGAGTATTCTAGGATGCATTTAATCAAGACCTGGTGACTTGGAGACATCTAATTTGTCTAAGTAATTTTTAACTTGTTCTTTATCTATTTTAGCCTCTGATCCTACCTCATTTTCACTGGCATTCACTATGTTAGACGTCCAATTACCATCAACCTTGGTGAAAACCGAAACAAATAAGTCATTAAGCACCTCTGCCATTTCCACATTTTCTGCTATTATTTCCCTCTCCTCTTATTGAGTAACAGGGCTACCCTGTCCTTGGTCTTCCTTGCTTCTAATGTATTTGTAGAATGTTTTCTTGTAACCCTTAATGTCTCTAGCTACTGGGCACAATCCCGCAACATATTATTTTTTTTAGTAGACTCCATCTACAAACTTGTATACTCAAACAAGAGATAATGGTGGTCTTTCAATCCACTGTTTCAGTTTTATATTTATTTTTTCATACATTTTGCTGTTTTTTTCTTGGCATAAACCACTTGACCACAGACTTGTGGTATTTTTACACTTAAAGTATATGCCAAGGACAGCAGCTGCCCCTGAGCACTAGAAGAAACACAAACGTTCACTGTACTAATAAAAATTAATGTTATTACAATAAAATGAAAAAAAAATCCAATATGATAAAATGTTTGTTATTAGAAAGGGAATTCTTGTCTATTGTGGGTACATTTTCAAGACCTGTTTAAATCAGTTCCATGATTCGTGAGGGAATTAGAAAAATAGGGAATAAAGACATTGTATTCAAGACTCTAACGTGTGTTTTTAGAATCTCTTTAGATACCCAAGAGATACTAAACGATTGTAGAATTTATGTTCAGAGAAAGCATTCTGTTTACTTCATTTCACTTCCCACCCAATTTCAAGCAGTCTGTGTAGATTTTGACATTACATATGGCTCTCACTACTTCTGACCTCTCATTCATCTATTCTCCCATGCCTCTGATATTATGTCATCCTTAACCCTTTCTTGAATGCATATATACATCTTACTCCATATCCTATCCAGCTACTTTCAGACCTTTGAGCCTTATTTAGGGTCTGCTTCCATTTTTGTGGGCACACTTCTGAATCCATAGCTTATTGTACAATCAGATGATGATGATGATGACGGAGTCTCCTGTTGAGTTCAATAGATGAGCTAAATTCACTTATTGTGGATCCTGAGATGAGACCACAGACCAAATTAGGACCTGGATGTACAATCAGATAGTTGGATGATTAAGTTCTACCATTTTCACCCTCTAAATCTGAGAGGTACTTTTATAAATCACAGATGGCCACAGCTGAAAATGGAACACTGGGTGGGGTTGGCCAGGACTCTGAGGTGGCACTAAGCATACTATCTCTTAGGTGATTGCCTGCTGATTCTTGCTCACATGCTCAGAGTCTAACTGATACCAGAGATGGGGAATTTCCCCCAAGCCAGATTGGCATTGACCGTTGTTTTTTCTTTTTTCTTTTTTTTTTTTGCCTTCCTCTTCAGTATGTTGGTGCAGGTCACTTGCCAGGATTCTCTGAGTATATCTCATTTAATCATTTCCCTGCAACTGCAGGGACCTCGAGCACTGGGTGCATCTCGGTCCCTCTTACTCTCTGCCAGTGGCACATAGTTTCATCTCCTGTGTCTCTTATGTACTTAGGTCTAATTATGGTTGCTAGGTTTAGTGTGCAGGTGCTGGATGGTGTTGGTGGCCTATGATATATAGGAGGTCAGACCAGATGATCTTGTCATCCCTTCTGACCTTAAACTCTGTGACTATAGACTCACAAAAACTGGGCTCCAGTTTTCCTGAATCACTTAGCAAACCTTTAGCCCATTTTTCTATTGGAACCATTGACTCACAGAAAAAATCAGTCATGGGACACACTTAGACCCATGCTGGTGTGTGTGGGGGGGAGGCTTGGGGCTTCCCCTAGGCTCCAGGGTGGGGCCAGAAATGAAGGGTTCAGAGTGAGGGAGGGGGCTCCAGGCTGGGGCAGGGAGTTGGAGTATGGGAGATGGTGCCGGGTCTTGAAGGGAGTTAGGGTGTGGGAGGAAGTTCCAATCTGGGGCAAGGGGTTGGGGTGAGGCGTCTGGGAGGGAATTTGGGTGCAGGTTCCGATCTGGGGCATGGGGTGTGGGCTCCAGCAGGACGGTGATTACCTCAGGCAGCTCCCAGTCGGTGGCGCAGCGGGGCTAAGGCAGGTTTACTGCCTGCCCTGGCTCCGCACTACTCCCAGAATTGGCCAGCATGGCCAGCCCGTAGGCAGAGGTGCAGTCAGGCATCTCTGCATGGTGCCATCATCACAGGCACCACCCCCTCAGCTCCCATTGGTTGTGGTTCTTGGCCAATGGGAGTGGCAGAGCTGGCACTGGGGGTTGGGGCAGTGCGTGGAGCTTCCCTGATTGCCTCTGCTCCTAGGGGCTGCAGGACATGCCAATCACTTTCGGGAGCTGCGTGGAGCTGACTGGACTTTTAATGGTCTGGCAACCCTAGCTTTCCTCAGCAGTGGGGCAGCTCCAGTGCTGTGGGGGGGCATCGAGGTTTGGGGCTTCCGGAGGTTTGCCATGGGCTGGATGAAATTAAGCAGTGGGCCAAATCTGGCCTGCATGACATAGTCTATGTTTGTCTAAAGCAAGGGAACCTGATTTTGAATTAACAATGAAACCCTAACCCATAAGAGTTGGGATGTCATTGCAAACATTTCATACAGGAATGCTGGAGTCATGCTGGAAAACAGGTGTCCTCTAAGTAGTTGCTATGAGATGTCAAATGGCAAGAAATGAATTAATTTACAAAAAAGTATATATGAGAATATGTGAACCATATGTAATATGTCTGCTCTATCCTTCCCATACTGCTATATTATGTTGTATAAGAGCAATCTACTGTATAGCTTTTGTCAGTGCCTTTATTTGTTCAGGGGCACATCACTAAATCTTAATTAAAACCAAAGCAGATGCTCCTAGGGCTTTTTGAAAGGTTACTGAGAGAAATAGAAGATACTCCAAAGTCTTTTACTGAAAGTATATTAAAGAATAATCCCTTTCTTGTGACTCATTGAAAAAGGGCAAAGTATTACAATTTATCAATAACAACTAACTATTTTCAGGCTGAAGGAAAGAGATTACTTAGCAGGAACTGCGGTGACTCTCAGACCGGGTCGAGGTCCAATAGAAAAAGAGAAGTAATACTGTAGTTCGTAATTTTGTATTTGGTGAAGACCGTGGTATCAGGGCAGACTGGCTTAATACAATTGTGGTGCTCTTTGTGGTCTCCTGACATTCTCTATCCCACCTGCAGTTGTGTGTCATCTGGATATCTTCTGTTAGCGGTTTCAAAAAGCCTACAGTCGCAACTTAAAGCAGCTGTCCTCTGGCAAAACCCTGGGAGGAGGTTGCAGACTACCCTCAAGCTGGAGTGAATCTCCTCTGTTTCAATACTGCCCCTGGTGGTTCAGTGACAGGGGGAAAGAGGGAACAGCTTGCATGATACCAACCTTCTGTATTGTACCTTTGAAACAATACCTGTATATAACTTTCTTGAACCCACTTTTTTATCCTGGTTGTGGAGGCATGTATGAAATTCTGAGACAGAAGGTGCAGCATCCATTAATATTAAAGTAAACCAGCTACTGTAACTACTCAAAAACAGACTGCCAAGTAAACAGTGTGTTTTCAGCATTACCATTAAATTGTCTGGGCCAGATCCTCAATTAGTATAAAATGTCATAGCTCCATTGACAGCAATACAGCTATGATACAAGTTGAGGATCTCTGTATCCACAACTTACAAAGCAGAAAATGTCAATGTATTGTTGAATTTATTAAAAATATGCAGGACTGTACTCTAGCTTATGTTTTATAAATTGAAACAAATAAATAACTTTCAAGGAGAGTCCAGAAGATTTGGTAGCTGTGAGGGAGTTGGGACCCTTGTGGGGGGAAGTTTGGTAGCTAATACCATTTGTCATTTGTGTAGCAGAATTTGATAGCGAGATGGGTCAAATTAGGCTACTTGTGAAGTAGGTCAGGGGTCTTGTCACTGTTGGGGATGTTTTGGCACATCAGTCATTATTCAGTACCACCTTCACCTAAGAATTTTTTTTTAACCTGTTGTGTGTCTAATCTAACCTATGGCCCAATGATATCAGTTGGATTTCTGTCAAGGGACAGGGTACCTGCTAGAGCTTGGCGAATAACTGATTTTTTTTGTTCACTGGCAGTTCCAAAAATTTTGAACAAAATATTTGTTTGACTCAAACCAAAACTGAAAATTCAGAAAAGTTCAGAAAATTAAAAAAAAAATGTTTAGGATTGAACAAAATGTTTAATTCAACTCAGATTAAATGTTTTATTTCATCTTGGGATACTCTTTACAAGAAAAGCAAAAGACATGAAGAGGTGGATTCACAAAACAAGAGAAGATGGTGTCCGATTTATAAACATTAACTCCCTGGATAGAAGGCTACCCTGGGATGTGGGAAGTTTGGGTTGAGCACCCCTCCACCTGAGGTGGAGTAGGGCTTTGAACTTGGGACTTCTACATTTCAGGAGAATGACCTAGCCACTACTCCACAGGGTCATTCTCTTTTATAGCTACAACAGGAAAGATTGAGAAAGTCCCATCCCAGATGACCCATTGGGGCCAGGATTTCACTCTGCATGTAAATTTAATGACTAGCCTCCAGCTTTACTTTAGACTGAATCTATGTTCTAAATCAGGATGGAATTTTGCAGCTTGCACACATCTCTGGATTTATTTATTTATTTATTTATTTATTTTAGTTTTTAGGTTTTGAACATGTAACTTGAGTTCCTTAATGGATAGGGAGCTTTTTATAAATGGATCTTTGAAAGCATATTTCTCAGGAAAAACATGTTTTATATTTTAATGGTTCCTGCATAACACCATTGCACAATGTAATGTAGTGTGGCTGATGGACCTAATTTAACTCCTTGGAGCCACCCACATTTTAGTTTGTGCATTTGGGATGCTTGATATGATGTCAGAAATTATAGTTAATACGTATAATGCAGGTATTTAATCTGCTAATTCACAGTGGGAGCTGTTCTACCTACACTGTCTGCACTTATTTCCATTTTGATGAAGACTAGTATTTTGTGTATCCTATTTATATATTATATTATCAGTCTTTTGTGTATCCCTTGCATATTATCACACTAGCTGAAAACTGAGGCTAAAATCAATACTGAGAGTTAAAGATGAATGACTACAGTAAGTAATTTGGGTCACTTCTCTTATCACTATAAATGGTTATGCATAATTGTTATTAATATTAATGGTCATTATAGGCCTTAGTTCTGGGATATAGTAGATACTGCTGAATGCACCTTGATTAAAAAATATGCATGAAAGCAACATCACAGCTAACGTGTCCACTGACTAAGGGATTTTTCCTCTACCATGTGGAAGGCTCCCTCCGTCAGACCTCATGGAGAACTCTCTGCTGTATCTTGGATGATGTGCTTGGGTGATCTGGGGGCCAAAGTGGGCAGAGTTGGGGCAAGACTAGTGGAATGCACATGGTTGTGTCTGCCCCCACACTCCACATTTCTGGCCACAAGGGGAATACACTTCCAGGCTGTATTACCTCTTCCACGGAGTCACCATCTGATTTCTGGCCCAGTGGATAGGGGATGAAGCAGTAGATGTGATATAGCCAGGTGTGATGGGGTGCCCTAGCCCCCGAGACCCCTGCTGGAGGCCTTGTGGCCTTGCCACACCCTGCCCCAGAAAAGGGCAGTAGAGAGGTCTTCCAAGCTGTCTAGAGTGGCTGTGTGGGAAGCAACCAATCAGGGCCTAGCAGGCTAGTATAAGAAGAGCTGCAGGGTGAGACTGAGATCAGTTCCTTGCTAGAGGAGAGTGGATGGTGCTCTGGGCTGGCTGTTGGGATGCCGTCAGGATAAGGCCTTGAGGTAAGGGTGAAGAATGTTCTGGAGCCATGGGGAAGAGGCCCAGGGAATTGTAGCAGCAATGCAGTTTATTTAAAGGGACATGGTGGATGGCTGCTCTATACAGGGTCCCTGGGCTGGGACCCAGAATAGAGGGTGGCCCCTCCCTTCCCACCAGCCACTGGGAAAGAGGGCTGTACTTTGAGGCACCCCAGAAGGGGAACTGAACTGTAGTGGCCCAGCTGGAGATCTGTGGCCTAAAAGGCTTAGGATCCCCCAAGTGTGGGGGCAGGTTTCATGGCTTTTCCTGCACAAGTGGAACAGTGCTTCTGTCTGAACAGTATGAAGTAAGATCCTCTCAGAGATTTCCTTTCCCTGAAAACACAGTTTTTACTATAGAAGCGGAGATGTCTTCCCTGCAATTTAGAGCAGTTAATGTCTTGTGAGGTTGCCTGTTTACAGTAGACAGTGCTTTGTTGTTTTCCTTTAATACTAAAGATGATGCTGATGACCGAATTATGTTTTGTGATTACAATAGTGACTAGCAGGCGTATGCATGAATGGGCAATCCTTTCCTCATTGAATGCGTATGTAGCTTGATATTAAGGAAGGGATTACAGTCTGCGCCTGCTGAATCTCCTACTACTTACGATGCAGCTTCTTTGCCTCAAGTTCCATATGGTGATTAATCTTTAACTCAGTAAACCCATCATTGACTGCTGCTTGCCAGCATGATCTATCTGTTGCTGATGACTCCTAGCTGTCAACGTCAATATTGCACTGCTTCAATTTATGCTTAAGTGTGTCCTTGAAGCATTTCTTTTAGCAGCTTCATGTGCAGTTACCCACCTTCAGTTTCCCATAGAACAACTGCTTTGGCATTCTGAGGTCATCCATCCTCAACACAAGAACAGCCCAGTGTGACTGTGATGAGCATGGCCTCAATCCCTGTGACGTGACTGTCTTCCAGAATTTTGCTATTGGTAACTTTATCCTGCCATTTGATGTGGAGCATGGCATGCAGATGATATAAATGGAACTTATCTAGAAGCTTGATGTGATGCCTGTGGCAGGTCCAGGTCTTCCACCCATACAAAAAATTGGACAGCACTACTGCTTTATAGACTTTTAACTTGGTTTAAAACTTAATACCATGTTACTGCCAGACTCCACTGAATAGTCTGCCAAATGATGAACTGGATTTGTTGATGCAGTGTGTCACCTCCTTGCCTATAGTAGCATCATTTGACAATGTGTTGCCAAGATAGCAGACGTCTGTAACAGCATTCAGCTGTTTATTGCTGATGGTGACTTTTGGTTTTATGTTTCCCTAGTGCAGGTTGATATGTCTTCTGTCCTTTTCAGCTTGATTGTCTGCCCACACCTTTTTGCAGACTCTGCAAATCTGTCTATAATCAATTGTATTTCTTCTTGACTATGACTCTAGAACACAGTCATCAGCATACAGCAGTTCATGAACAATTGCCTCAAAGATTTGCCTTTGTGGAACCTTGCAGCCTACTCAGGCTGAGTATTCTAGATAATCAGACAAATATCCTGATGTTGCTATCTAGGTCTCTTTTAGTGTCATTGAGCATTGATGCATAGAAGAGATTGAACAGAATTGGACCAATTATGCAGCCCTGCTTAATACCATTAGTAACAGGAAATGGGTCAGACAGAAGACCATCTATACCAGTGTTTCTCAAACTGGGGCTGCCGCATTGGCCTGAAGCAGCGAACTGTGGCCAGTGGGAGCCGCGATCGGCCGAACCTGCAGACGGGCCAGGTAAACAATCTGGCCCAGCCTGCCAGGGGCTTTCTCTATACAAGCGGCAGCCCCAGTTTGAGAAACCCTGATCTACATAGACTCATCCAAACATTCCATTATGTAATAGCTTCAGAATGTTGAAGAATTTTTCTGGACAATCAAACTTAAGTAATAGTTGTCAAAATCCAGGTCTACTGATGGTCTCAAATGCTTTAGCCAGGTCAGTGAAGACCGTGTAATGGTCCTGTTGCTGTTCTCTACATTTCTCCTGCACCTGAAGAGCTACAAATATCATGTTTGCTGTTCCTTGTGTTAGCCTGAAACTGCATTGCAACTCTGATAGCCTGTGATTAGCAATGTTGGGTAGCAGACAATCAAGGGTACTCTGGACACAACCTTTCCAGCAGAGTAATGAGATACTGTTGCCACAGTTGGACTTTTCACTTTTCCTCTTCTATGTGGTGGTGGTGGTGGTGGTGGTGATGGTATCTTTGAAGTCATCTGGTACCTCTTCAGTACTCCTTATGTTGACAGAGTCCATGCAGTCACCTCAGCATGGTCTCACCCCAATACTTGAATATTTCTCCGGGAATGCCATCAGATCTAGGGGTCCTGCAGAATTTCATGGCATTGATTGCAGTGCTGACTTTGTCAATGTCCTCATTTATGATGTTGGATGGTTTGTTCAGAAGATCACTGAAATGTTGCTGCTATCTCTGAAGGATTTCTTGTTTGTCAGTGATCAGGTTTAGGCTGTCCACATTCTTCAAAGGCACTGTAGTGATGTTTAGGACCATATACATCTTTCAAAGCATCACAGAAGTCTTTGGTCTCATGATGGTCAGCATTGCCATGGATTTCTTCTCTCTTGGCATTCTACCATTGATCAGCATGTCTCTAAGCTTAGATTGGATGTCATGGGACAGATCCCTGTACGTTATTCCTGTGCCTACAGCAACATAGATTGCATGATTTTGATGATACAGCTCATCTTTTTTAGCGAGTAGCTGTTGGCTTTCTGGGTCATTTTCATCAAACTGATCCCAGTGATGTCATTTTGCTGTACCCAAGCTGGTGAGAGTGGCTTTACAGTATAGTGAAGAGTCACCACTTGCTATTTACATTAGCAATAGTAGTCTGCTGTGACACGTCAGAGCTGTGCTTGTGTAGCTTCATCTTGTACCCTCTTTTTGTTGAGACATCTGTTTGGTTTGAATGATGACTTGTGATGCACAGGTCATATTACCAATAACAGTTTGAAGTGGATCATATGATGCTCTGTCCAGCAGTCTGCTCCTTGGGTGCTAATGCTTTGGAAAGATTGTAGTAAGATTGCCAATGGCAAACCACAGAAAAGGGGAATTCCATAGTGTTTTTGACTTCTAGACTGATTTTAACAAGCTGTGGGTACTGTGCCTATGAATTGTATCTTCTTCATAAAGCTGAGTTGCCAAATCCTGTGACTTTTGTTGTGAAACTAAGTGTTTTTAGAGCTGCTCATGATGAAAGAAAAGACTGTCTCATAATTTTTTTTTTAAATGATAGCCACCATCTCCCATTGTGTTTAGTGAAACTGAACCCACTAGCTGGTCTCAGTCTAGATGGCTGCCACCTGACAATACTACATCTGAATGTTCAGTTAGGAAATACACACTGTGGTGATTAGTTTCCTAGGCTACATGCTGATATTTAAGCATGTGTGTTGTCCCATTGTAGTCAATAGGACTAATGTGCTTAAAGTTCAGCATGCCTAAGAGTTTACATGATTGAGGTCTTATTTTACAATTTCAAAACAGAGCAAAGTTTAAAAAATTGGCATATTCTAAACACAATTCCTCCCACTCTTTGCCTCACATATCCAGGCTGCAGCCAAATCCTGCCTCTTTCTTTTCCATAACATTTCTAAATTCTGACCTTTGTTTTGTGCCCATATACTTAAACTCTCATTCATCCCCTTATATCTTGATTACTGTAACCGCCTCCTTCTTGGCCTTTCTGGACACCCAAGTACTTCCCCTTCCATCCATATGAAACGCAATTCTGTCTTCTTTGCCTATCACTCTTGCTCACCTCATTGAAGTCCTTCAGTGGCTCCCAGCTACAACCCACATGTGGCATCCATGGAATTTGCTCCCCTCTTCTGTAATAGCCATTGTTGGCTTAAAGCTGAGGATAGCAGATTAAAAACAGTCAGCTTGGCCAACTGACAGTTTCCAGAAGCTGAGCTGCATGGGAAGATGATACTGACAGCATGCAGACTCCTTAAGTTTATGCTCACTGTGTTTGATCTAATTGACATCAGCGATAATCACGTCATTTGTATTTATTTAAACTTTGTCAACCCGCAAATTACTCGTGAGATAAAATGTCGCTTTTAAATGAGCATCCCTGAAGAAACAAGTAACTATAATTACACAATCAGACAATAGGAAGATAACAAACATTCATTACAACACAGGCCATCAAAGTGCTAAAGCAAATGATAATTAACTTCTCACTTACTCATGTGGTAGCACATTTGGTTGATTCTGGAAAGTACCCAGGTTCTGCAATTTATCGTTGTTCCTTCATGTGAACTTCTTAATGGGTTCTCTCTATATTAACATAGTTTGGGTGGCTTGTGTAATTATAAAGGTGAAATTGATATAGCCCCACAGCCTGCAGGTGCATTGAGAGGGGCCAGTCCTTTTCTGCTCCCATTCTCATTCCAGGGTTATTCCTCTAAACAGAGTCCAGTTACTCCTATTGGAATGAACAGCCATAATCCAGAGTATGTTGATTTGGATCCACATGCAGCATACTGCAATGGGGCATGAGCAGACTAAGGTAATATTTGCAGTAATTGGCTCTTGGTTCAAATGACCCAGTTCTTGATACATGTGCTGAGATCTGTGGGATTACACCTTAGATTTCAGGACATGTAGTGGATTGGAGGGCCACCAAACTTTCTCCACAGGAGAGGATTACATTATGGTAATCTGTAGCTTCAGCGCTGAAAGGTTCTTCATTTAATTTTGGCCTTCCTATGGCTTTTAATATATAATGGGACCCTAAGGAAAAAGAAAATAATCAATGCAAACAAAATCATATGTGCACCATCAAGATTGAGATTTTAAACCTCCAAAAGTCATACATTTGGAAGTTAAGGTTGATGACTAAGTCATCACAACTATGTTGACAATGAGACCAATAGAGAACTCTGATGCTATCATCTATAAAGAATTAATAGAAGACACCACCACCACAATTCACGCAGGAATTTGAAGATAGACTACCATCAAATCCTTTTCCAAACTCAAAGAAAAACTCTACAATCTCATACCCCATGAACCCACTCCAGGGACCTTCTACATGCTTTCCAAGTTACACAAACAAGAGAATGCAGGCGGACCCATCGTATCTGCCCATGGCACTATCACGGAAGGAATATAGAAACCATCCTCAAACCACTCACCACACAAATGGCCAGTGTCTTCCAAGGCCTTGTCTACACTACAAGACTATTTCGAATCAACTTAGTTCGAATTTGTGGATTCGACCTTATGAAGTCGAATTTGTGTATCCATACTAAATACACTAATTCGAATTTCTGAGTCCACATTCACGGGGCCAGCGTCGACTTTGGAAGCGGTGCACTGTGGGAAGCTATCCCACAGTTCCCGCACTCCCCGCTGCCCATTGGAATGCTGGGTAGAGCCCCCAATGCCTGCTGGGGGGAGAAATGTGTCGAGGGTGGTTTTGGGTAAGTGTCGTCATTGAACCGTCAATCACAACCTCCCTCCCTCCCTCCGTGAAAGCGCCTGCGGGCAATCTGTTCGTGCACTTTTCTGGTCAGTGATAGCGCGGACGCCACAGCACTGCAAGCACGGAGCCCGCTGCGATCATCGCCGTTTTCTCCTCCTCGCACTTTATCGTCCACGTCTTCCACAGTCAGCTGCTGAGAAATTGGGCTACTTTTCAATGGTGCTGCAAGCACTGGGGGACCATAGGGGACGTTTTACAAACATCAACGTCGGGTGGCCGGGCAAGGTTCATGATGCGTGTGTTTTCAGGAACTGTGGGCTGCTCAGACGCCTGCAGGAAGGTAGTTTCTTCCCGGACCACGAAATAACTGTTGTGGATGTGCAGATGCCTATAGTCATCCTCGGGGACCCAGCATGCCCGCTAATGCACTTGCTCATGAAGCCCTATACAGGCGCCTGGGACAGCGACAAGGAACTCTTCAAATACCAGCGAGCAGCGTGACCTGTGACTGTTCAGTTTCTTTACAGAGAAGCTGAACCTGCCCCTGTTTCTTTACCCACTGACTGTTGACTCTCCTCTTCGGTTACATAACCCGTTCACCCCGTTACCCCCACTTCCAGCACACGTGTAAAAATAAAATACATGTCCCATTATTACTTAACAAAGGTTTCTTTATTCATGACTTTTCGTGAAAGGGTTGAAACTGGGACGCAGGCTGTGCTGGGTACGGTGTGCGGTGATGTAAAGACCGCCTCTAAACTCAAGGAATGACAGGCTCCTGCTCCTAGAGCGGTCCGCAGTGCCGGAAGGCTTCTTTCAACGGAGCCTGCCATCCCTCTTTATGGAATTCTGTGTGCGGGCGGATATGTGACCTTGTGGTGGAGGAGGATGGATACAGATTCCTCAGCTGCGTGACTCAGCGGTCCAGGACAAGGACCGCTGTATAAGATCTGTAACCGCCCTCCCCCGCTGCAAAGTCACATCTCCCCCGCCCACACAGATCCTGGAAACCACCTCCTAAAACCGACCAGGTTGCCTACTGACTGCACCGTGTGTGTGACCCGCTGCTGATCCTGCCCCCGTGTCTGTACCCTGGGAAAGGTGACTGTCCTATGCAATTAAACACCACGCCCCCCATTCGAACACAGTCTTCTTTGAAAAAACATAACGGAAACAGTAATTAACAGCAAAGCATTTTTATTAATTAAGTAGACAGTTAGGGGATGGGACTGGGATTGGGACTACTGTGAGTCTGGAAGTGAAGGACTTCGGCAAAAGTAGGGTCTGAGAGCTTTTGGGTACTTGAGCACTGTGCTGTGGTGCAGTGACAGTATTCACGTCCCCGGCCGCCCCTCCTCCTGATTATTTTCGGTGAGGGGGGTATGGGACTTTGTGGCGGGGGAGGGCGGTTGCAGATACACTGCAGGGGGGCTCTGTCCTCCTGCGGTCCTGCAGAACATCCACAAGGCGCCTGAGCGTGTCCGTTTGCTCCCTCACTAGTCCAAGCATTGTTTCAGTCGCCTGCTTGTCTTCCTCATGCCACCTCTCCTCCCGTTCGCTGTGTGAGTGCTGGCACAGAGAGACGGTCTCCCTCCACTGGCTCTGCTGGTCCGCCTCTGCTAGGTAGCAGCCAATACGTTCCTCGAACATCTTGTCCCTTGTCTTTTTCTTTCGCCGCCTAATCTTCGCCAGCCTCTATGAGGGGGATGCTGTGGCAGGTCTGGAGACAGTGGAAGCTGTGAGATGGGAAACAGGGAGTGAATTCCTTGCAAAGATACATTTTTGCGAACAATTAACTGAGTCTAGGCTGTCTCTGTGAATTCTGGGTTGAGACGCCTGTGCCTGCTGGGCAGAAATCATTTTCGCGGTGGATTCTGGGTAAATGTCGCCAGTCATTCCTTCCTCCGGGAAAGCAATGGCAGACAATCATTTCAAGCCCGTTTTCCCAGAATTGCCCTGGCATACGCCATAGCGTGGCAACCATGGACACTGTTTTGCCTTTTGTGTATGTCACCGTATGTGTACTAGATGCCGCTGACAGAGGCGGGCCAGCAGTGCTACACAGCAGCATGCTTTTGCTTTTGCATGACAGCAGAGATGGTTACCAGCCATATTGTACCATCTACCATACCATAAATTGGTAATAAGATGGTAATAAGATGGGCATGGTTACCTGTCCTTTTGCACTGCCCCATTTGGTGCTGTCATAAGTGCCCCTGGCCGAGCAGCCAGGGGCGCAAAAGCAAAAATTGGGAATGACTCCCTGAGTCAATCCCTCCTTTTTGGTATCTAAAAATAGAATCAGTCCTGCCTAGATTATGGGAAAGTGTACTACAGAACCACTGTATCATAGAACCAGAGAGCACAGCTGCTCTGTGTCCGATCCTGCATAAATTATGAGCTGTATGCTATTCACAGGGGGTGCTCCTGCAACAACACCACCTGTTCATTCCGTTCTTACCCCAGCCTTCCTGGGCTACCATACCATGGTCCCCCCACTTTTGTGATGAAGTAATAAAGAATGCAGGAATAAGACACAGCGACTTGTTTGTGACCAATGAGTGGAAGGAAGCCTCCAGCTGCAATGATAGTCCAGGCAGGACATTAAGGAGTGTGGATGAAGGAGCCCATCATCCCTGTGCTAGTCCAGGGGCAATCGAATCTTTTATTTACAATGAAGGGTGGGGGGCTGATGGAGCTCAGCCTCCTGTTGCAATGATGAGGACGGTTACCAGCCATATTGCACCATCTGCCATCAAAAATTAGGGACAGGCGCCCTTGATCGACCTTACTGATACTAGTCGGCATGGTTACCAGCCCTTTTGCACTGCCCCATGTGCCAATAGGCTGATGGTACAAAAAGATGGAAATGCATCCTCATCATCAGCCATCCATAGTGTGGGGGGAGCAAGGATGTTGGTGTTGAGTGCTGCACCATCGCGTCTATCTGCAGCATTCAGTAAAGATAGGGTGACATGTAAAAGAGTCAACAGAGGATTGTTTTCACTTCTGGTGGTGGGTGGGGTGTGTGCGCAAATTGCCGAACTATGCCCTGACCCACCGCAGACACTGTGTTTGGCCCTAGAAGCATTTGGAGCTCATCCAAGAATGCAAATACTTTTCGGAGACAGCAGGAACTGTGGGATACCTTGCGTCCTCATTCCCCCCTCCCTCCATGAGCGTCCATTATATTCTTTGGCTTTCCGTTACGCTCGTCACGCAGCTGCGTGCTGAGTCTGTGCTATGCCGTCTGTCCGTAGATTTCTTAAAAATACTTTGGACCAGGCGTAAAATTACAGTAATTACCCTAATTAGATGCAGGAGTCTCCGAGCGAGATCACCCTGAGGAGGGTCACTGAAGGAGATAGAGAGCGCATGCTGCGTGAAAGCTAGCACGAACCAGGGCCCGATGCAGCCGTGCTCGGGGAGGCAGTGCTCCCTGAGTTCCTCATGAAAGCCTCGCGCGGAAAACTGTGCTACCACGGAGCACCCAATAAGGCAGCTCTCCCCAGGAACCTCCTGCTGATGCTTTTCGATTAACGCAAGGAGAGCTTCGTGGAGATCTCCAAGAATGATTTCTGTTCTATCCCCATATCTAGAGAGCCCTCCTTTTCACAGAGTTAAGATTCCTGTTATATTAAGAATAAAAGTTAACATGGTTACAGCACTTACCGACTGCTCCTTCCCCTGATTCAGGGTCCGGGTTAATGGCCGGGGAGGGTTGTTGGGGGATCTCCGTGACGGTGATGAATAGATCCTGGCTGTCGGGGAAACCAGCGTTGTAAGCGCTCTCGCCTGCCTCGTCCTCCACAAACCCTTCCTCATCTTCCCCGTCCGCGAACATCACCGAGGAACTGGCCGTCGACACTGTCCCATCGTCAGAGTCCACGGTCACTGGTGGGGCAGTGGTGGCAGGCTCCGTAGCGTCCGTTTGCCGCTTTGATTTTTTGGTAGCCTTGTCTGGGGTCCTTGATTTTCACGCGGCGCTGCGTTGCATCCCGGCTGTATCCTCTGTCTCTCATGGCTTTGGAGACCTTCTCGTAGGTCTTTGCATTCCGTGTTTTGGAGCGCAGCTCCGAAAGCAGAGACTCCTCGCCCCTCACTCCGATCAGATCCAAGAGTTCCCGGTCAGTCTATGCTGGGTCCCTCTTTCTATTCACAGATAACAAGAACTCCTCTGCTGGAGAGCTCTGCATCGTTGCAGGTGCTGCGGAGCTCGCCCCGATGTCCAGCCAGGACGTCAGATTCAAAGTGCCCAGACAGGAAAATGAATTCAAATTTTCCCGGGTCATTTCCTGTGTGGCTGGTCAGAGAATCCAAGCTCGGACTGCTGTCCAGAGCGTCAACAGAGTGGTGCACTGTGGGATAGCTCCCGGAGCTACTAAGTTCGATTAGCATCCACACCTAGCCTAATTCGAGCTAGCCATGTCGAATTTAGCGCTACTCCACCTGTCGAGGTGGAGTACCAAATTCGAACTAAAGAGCCCTCTAGTTCGAATTAAATGGCTTCCTGGTGTGGACGGTTGAGCGGTTAGTTCGAATTAACGCTGCTAAATTCGAATTAAAGTCCTAGTGTAGACCAGGTCCAAGACACTACCAACTTCCTACAGAAACTCTGAAACATTAGCAACCTCCCCCAGAACACCATCCTTGCCACCATAGACATCACCTCCCTATAAACCAACATTCCTCACAATCCTTGTCTCAAATACCTACAAGGTAATGTAGAGCACTCAGAAATCCACCCAAAACATGGCCAAACTCATCCATTTCATTCTACCCCACAACATCAGCCACTGGCATCTCAGGTCAAGATAAAAGCAGCATTTAGTTTCTGCTTCCCCAAAAAGTATAGGTTGGTAGATAGGATACTAGGGGCTGTTGGTTGGCTAAACCAGAGCCCTGGAGGGATGCAAAGTTAGAAGTCTAGGCTGTAAATAATCCTAGACACCAACAGGATATTGCCAGTTTTATTCTACTCCTTTCATGGTGTAGCAACATCAATAGTTCCTTGCAGTTAGGGGAAAAAACAAGAGTTGGAAAAAATTATTTATTGCTATTTAAAAAAATAACCTAACATAATTACATATATTTGCAGTGAACCCTATAGTATAATATGGCCTTTCAACATAATTTAATTTGTGGAGTGATGTAGCACTACTTTGGACTTTACAGTTCTGGCTCAAGTGTCTACTGGGTTGCTAATGACAGATTCAGAATGTTCTTTCATTCAACCCACTTTATAAATATAATCTAATATCACCCCTTAAATAGAGACATCAATGCACAGTAACTACTATGAATATGGCAGTGTAACTTCAACATGATCAAACTGGCTGCAGAACAGTGGGGTACATCATTTAGGATATTGCTTAACATTTATCTAAATCACTCAATGTAGTTATTCATGTAAAAACTTTCCTATGTCATATTGATAAATATTTTTATTGGCATAATTAGTGATCATGCTGCAAATCATAGTAATATGACTCTGAACTGTCACAATAGTCTAAACTGCACTAATATATTTGTCAGGCATGTGAGCAAACAATTTTGCCCCTTCTGCTCACCAAGTTATGGACCCATCTGGAAATTCAGGCCAGATCCTCAGCTAGTGTAAATCACCATAGCTACATTAACTTCACCAGCTGAGGATCTGAGCATCACAGTGCTCCAGATATATGACCCAACTGTTCTACTGGAACCTAAGGGAATTTTTAGAATGAAATTAAGTCATGTGATCTTGTTTAGAGTGTCATTGTATGCATGTTTGTATGCCTGAACCTAGATTTTACAATCAGGGACAGCCAGAAAGGAAAATAAGTGTGACATTCTGCAAATAACCACATAGGACAGGAAGATATGACTACATACAAAAACCCCAACTTTAAATAATAATTAGTCAACCACGCAAAAATTTTTAAAAAAGCCAGTGAGACGGTTGCACAGGCAACCTTAATTCAGCACCCATATGCTTATGCATTATGATGATCTGGTTCCAAGGTAGATACAGGAATAGAATCCATCTCTCCTGTGTCCTTATTCAGTGCCTATTTAACCACAAGAGAACATCCCTTCTAAGAACTGTTTCATTAACTGTCCATCCTGTGCACTGAGTGAAGCATGTATTTTGCTGAACTAGTATGTGATCATGTAATTTAAAACTATATAATAATGTAGATGCACCATCTGCAATACAGTGTATTAACTGTTGCTGAAATAAAAACACAAATTGTTCTGTATTCTGATTGTATAATATATGTACCATTATATGAATATGATTATTATAAAGTGTGTGAGGAGAGTGAAGGAAGAATAGAATTGCTATGTGAACCCTAACTTTTTTGTTTGCAGTGTTGTTATAGCCATATTGGTCCCAGGATCTGAGACAAACAAGGCAGGTCATATCTTTTATTGGAGGAGGACCAACTTCCGCTGGTGCTAGGTACAAGCTTTTGACCTATACAGACCTTTTTATGTTGTGGGGGTTGGGTCTGAGCTAAAAACAAGTTGGGACAAATTGTTAAGCATAAGGGGTAATGCTAGTTGTAGAAATGAAATGGGCAATAAGAGTTAATAATAAGAAATATCCTATCTCATAGAACTGGAAGGGACCTTGAAAGGTCATTGAGTCCAGCCCCCTGCCTTCACAAGCAGGACCAAGTACTGATTTTTGCCCCAGATCCCTAAGTGGCCCCCTCAAGGATTGAACTCACAACCCCCTGGGTTTAGCAGGCCAATGCTCAAACCACTGAGCTATCCCTCCCCCATTAGAGTAGTATGCAAAATAGGTTTGAAATGGGTCATTAAGGGTTAGCAGGCAGGTGTTTTACAAATTGTTTTAATGAACCATGAAACCAGTGTCCATGTGGAGTTTATGGTTTTTAGCATCTAGAAGTATTACAAATTTAAGTTCCCAGGCTCACCTTTGAAAGTGTTCAGATTTCTTTTGAGAGATCAGATACGAATTGATCGTTTTGTGAAAAGTGTTCACCCAGGAGTGATATGGTGTTTTTGCCTTTTATCATTTTTTGGTATGAATTCATTTGAGAGCATAATGTTTGTCTAGTGCAGGGGTAGGCAACCTATGGCACGTGTGCCGAAGGCGGCACGTGAGCTGATTTTTAGTGGCACTCACGCTGCCCGGGTCCTGGCCACCGGTCCGGGGGGCTCTGTATTTTAATTTAATTTTAAATGAAGCTTCTTAAACATTTTAAAAACCTTATTTACTTTACATACAACAATAGTTTAGTTATAGATCATAGACTTATAGAAAGAGACCTTCTAAAAACATTGAAATGTATTACTGGCACGCGAAACCTTAACTTAGAGTGAATAAATGAAGACTCGGCACACCACTTCTGAAAGGTTGCCGACCCCTGGTCTAGTGTCACCCACATTGCTGTTACTGGGGCATTTGATGCACTACATGAGATACACCACATTGTGATAGACGTGTGTGGGACCCGTGAATCTTGAAAGGTTGGCGGGGAGAAGGGGAGACATTCTTCAATATAGTAATGAAGATGTCTGTAGATTTTGCATCTGTTGTTCTGGTGGGAGTTGGTGGTTCATGGTCTGTGGGGAGCTTGCTTCTAATGAGCTTGAGGGGTTGTCTGAAGACCAGAGGAGGAGATTCAGGAAAGATTTTTTTCAGGATGTGGTGCCCATTGAGTATTGGTTGTAACTGTTTGATGATAGCCCATATGGGTTCCTGTGTGGAGTGGTAGGTGACAACTAGGGATGTATGATCAATGGGGGTTTTTCTTTTCTGCACTGAAGCAGGTTCTCCCAAGGTATTTGGTAGCCTTTTCCATGATGTGATCTTCTCTGGTGGAGTGTTCTTGTTTAGTGAAGGCAGTTTTAAAGTGCGCTTTGGTATGTATCTCAGATTTCTCCTTGAGAGCAAATTCTATGGTATCTGAGTGCCTGGCTGTAGATGACAAATTGCTTGGTGTGTCTGGAGTGGTTGCTGGAATTGTGGAGGTAAGTATACAAAAAGCTCACAGATCACAATATAGTCACTTGTAGGGTTTGGTTGTTGAAACTAATCATGGTGCTCAGGAAGTTGATGCTGGTATGGGAGAGAGAGTTTAATGGATGGGTGGTGGTAGTTCAAGTTTTGGTGGAAATCTGAGGGAGTTTAGGTCTTCACTGTGTTATTCCCAGCACAGACAGGCTGCCTAAGCACACCTGCTTGCTTTCTCTTTAGTAAGGTTAACAGTGTGACTGCCCACAGTTTACAGATGCCATCCAAACGATGCAAGCTGATTGTTTAGTTAAGGTAAAAACACTTCAGAGAAAACATAGTAAAAACAATAAAAGAACCAACAGACATGCTATTAAGATCACCAGACACCACCCGAACCTGGCTCTAGCAGGAGCAGCCCTTCAAAATCCCAAGAAGGGGTTCTTTTCTGTGGTCCCAAGTTCATAACAGCCTCAGGTCAGAACTAACACCAGCCTTATGGCCCTCAGTAGGCCAAGTCCTCCGAACTCTTCTCTAAGAATTGGGGCCCTCTGTGCACCAGGAGTCTTGTCTGTTTGCTAGATCAGGAAGAAGGCCCTGAGTGAGTTTAAAACCAGGCTATTTATCCAGAAATCCTTTCTTTGTCTCTGGGTCCCCAGAGAATCCAGTTTGAACTAGTATACGCACACCACTCGGGGGAGAGGGGGCTTCAAAGGGCTGATAATGGAGGAATTACATTAGTATCCTTCTCCTACTAGAGAAGGTTCATATAATTCCCCAATAACACATACACAATTACACTTGTAATAGAATGGAGCCAAAGCTAGTGAACCCAATTCAATAAGGTTTAACTTAATTCAATAAATTTTATCTTCATTCCATAAGGTTTGTCCATGATATTACAGGATATTTTAAGTCTGTCACAGTAAGAACCAAAAAAGCATAGCCATAGAGCAGTAGTTCTCATCCTTTCCAAACTACTGTACACATTTCAGGAGTCTGATTTGCCTTGTGTACCCCAAGTTTACACCTCACTTAAAAACTACTTGCTTACAAAATCAGCCATAAAAATACAAAAGCACATTATTACTGAAAAATTGCTTACTTTCTCATTTTTTACCATATAATTATAAAATAAATTGTGACCTGCTCAGGTTGAGAAACACTGATATAGTTGTGATGCTCTGTACCTCGGGGGAACACCCTACACCCCCATGTTCATCTTTATTAAATGGTTATCTGGTATCCAATGCAAAGTTTGTCATGTTGGGTGTCTTCGGAAGGCTCATAATGCACTGAGCATGGTTGTTATAGTGATGTTACAGTAATGTTATAGTAAGTTTTTAGGTTATAATTTCATGTATATAGTTACAAGGCTGAGCATGTATCCTCATGGCTTAAAGCAAGCCCATGCAAAAACTCTCCAAGAACAGAGAGGCAGTTCACACCTTGCCAGAGCATGGATGGGACAAACCTAGCCCAGCCTCATAGGTACAATGGACACTGGCTTAGGCAGGAACAAAAGAATCTGTTAGACCCTCAAGGGAGTCACCCCCTTCCTTTCCTTAGTTTGGGACTGCGATGAGGTAATGCTCACCTGACTCGGGGGCGAGGGGGGCAAAGCCAATAGGAAAGAAAGGACATGACAAAAGGGAGAGACATTTTGCCATACTCTCTCTTTTCCACCTACATCTACAGACACCACCACCACCAAGCAACTGAAATGCTGATCAAAGGGGAGAACCTGACTGAAAAGTAACCAGCCAGCCTGTGGTGAGAAGCATCTAAGTTTTAAGGACATTTAAAGTGTTAAGATAAGCTTAGAATGCGTTTTGCTTTTATTTCATTTGACCAAATCTGACTTGTTATGCTTTGACTTATAATCACTTAAAATCTATCTTTATAGTTAATAAATCTGTTTATTCTACCTGAAGCAGTGTGTTTGGTTTGAAGCACGTCAGAGGCTCCCCTTGGGATAACAAACCTGGTACATATCAATTTCTTTGTTACCTTAATGAACTTATATAAGCTTGCTGCATCCATTGGGCATAACTGGACACTGCAAGATGGAGGTTTCTAGGATTGTTTCTGGGACTGGAGATACTGGCTAGTTTCATTCACATGCAAGTAGCTAGGAACAGCTTACCTGCCAGAGGCTGTGCGTGAACAGCCCAGGAGTGGGGGTTCTCACAGCAGAGCAGGGTAAGGCTGGTTTCCAGAGTCAAGGATTGGAAAGGCCTAGCAGATCACCAGTCCAGACACCACCAGAGGGGAACATCACAATAGTATATAGAGCAGTATAAACAAGTCATTGTCTGTATGAAATTTTAGTTTGTACTGACTTTTACTAGTGCTTTTCATGTAGCCAGTTGTAAAACTAGGCAACTATCTAGATAGGTTGATGTACCTCTTGGAAGACCTTTACACAACCCCCAGGGTATGCGTACTCCGGATTGAGAACCACTGCCATAGAATAATTACATTGTATCTTACACTAGAGCTACAGTTAAAGTGTGACCTTTGATTATGTCTATAACACCAAAGTGTGCTTGGAAGTTGATGGCTAGAAAATGACACAAGAATGCTGTTCCGAGATCTAACAACATGTTTAACCTAGGGTCTTCATCTGTGATTCAGCCCTGGTCTACACTACAAGATTAGGTCGAATTTAGCTGCATTAGGTCGATTTTATAAGCAATGCGTACACAACCAACCCTGTTCCATCAACCTAAAGGGCTCTTAAAATCGATTTCTGTACTCCTCCCCGGCAAGGGGAGTAGCAGTAAAATTGACCTTGCTGGGTCGAATTTGAGGTAGTGCAGATGCAATTCGACGGTATTGGCCTCCGGGACCTATCCCAGAGTGCTCCAATGTGACTGCTCTGGACAGCTCTATCAACTCTGATGCACTAGCCAGGTACACAGGAAAAGCCCCGGGGAAATTTTGAATTTCATTTCCTTTTTGGTCAGCATGCCGAGCTCAGCAGCATAGGTGACCATGCAGTCCCCCCAGAATCACAAAAAAGCTCCAGCATGGAGCGAACGAGAGACACTGGATCTGATTGCTGTATGGGGAGAAGAATTGGTGCAGGCCGAACTCTGATCAAAAAGAAGAAATGCTAATACATATATATGCCAAAATCGCACAGGGCATGGTGGACAGAGATTACAACAGGGACATATAGCCGTGCCGTGTGAAAGTCAAGGAGCTCAGGCAAGCTACCAAAAGACAAAGGAGGCAAATGGTCGCTCCGGGTCAGAGCCCCATACATGCCGCTTCTATGATCAGCTGCATGGCATTCTAGGGGGGACCCTACCACCCCCCACCACTGTCTGTGGACACCTGCAAGGGGGGAGTCTCTCAAAACAGGGAGTAGGATTTTGTGGATGATGATGAGGAGGAGGAGAATGCACACCAGGCAAGCAGTGAATCCGTTCTCCCCGGCAGCCAGGACCTTTTCATCAGCCTGGAGCCAATACCCTCCCAAGGCGGGATCCCCATCCCTGAAGGTGGAGAATGCACCTCTGGTGAGTGCACTTTTGTAACTACAGTACAGAATTTAAAAGCAATAGTGTTTAATGTTTGATCTACTGGAAAAGTCTGTTAACGTGTCTGGGGATGGAGTGGGAATCCTCCAGAGACATCTCCATGAAGCTCTCCTGGAGGTACTCTGAAAGCCTTTGCAGAAGGTTTCTGGGAAGGGCTGCCTTATTTCATCCTCCACGGTAGGACACTTAACCATGCCAAACCAGTAGTCTGGTATCACTGCAGCACAAAGCCTGGCAGCGAATGGCCCTGGGTTTTGGTCGCATTCAAGCAACATTCGGTCTACATCTTTCTGTGTTAGCCTCAGGTGAGTGATATCATTCACGGTCACCTGGTGGAAATAGGAGAATTTTTGTAAGGGAACAGTAAAAGGACCCTGTCACAGGGCCCGCACAGGTTTCCGCCTTCTCATCCTGTGCTTAGGCTGCTAAAATAAGAGTCCTCACGCCTTCTTCTGGTGTTTCACCCTTGTGCTTTATTGTACAGTGCCACCGTGCAGTCCCCTTTATCTCCCGACAGTTATCCCCTTTCCAACCCATTCCAAGCTCCCTTCCTGTGGTGAGGAGACAGAGCTGTAGCCTCCTGTTCCTTCCCAGGCTACCCTCCTAACTGAGTTTGGTTCAGGGCTTTTAGAGCCCTCCCCGCCTTCAGCCCAGCTGTCGCTGCTTAGCTCAGTCTATTGCAGTGAGCCAGCCCTCGTTAGGGCCCGCAGCTGGGCTCCCTGCTGGCTGCTTTGAGCCTCTGCCCCTGGCCTCTCTGCCGGAAAGCAGGGCTTAGCCAGCATTTTAGCAGGGCAGTCAAGAGGTTTCACCCTTGCCCTGCCACAGACCCCGTTCATGCTGGGCTGTTTGCGCTTGGCTAAAAGGGATCGTCCCTGAGAATAGCCATGCAGTGGGGGAGGGGTGAAGGGATCATCCCAGAGAATAGCCACACAGAGGGGTGGGGGAAAGGTGTGTGCTGCACATCCACCCGAAAACCGCAGCCCCTCCTTTTAAATGGCAAACCCAACCAGCATTGCTTGCTATGGGAAAGGAGGGTGCTGCAGTTTGAAACCATTCCCACATGTTATGAAGGTGTAAGAACCAACCCCGCTACCCTATGGCTTACCATGGAAAACCGAATTCTGTTGCCCAGTCATGTGTGATGTGTTACCATACTGGAAGGCGCTCAATATAAAAGGCAAAAAGCAACCTTGTACCTAAAGCACGTGTGCTGTCTGCTGTGAATTGTTTGATTCACTGTGAAAGAGTCTCACTTTTGTTCTCAAAAATGTATCATCTTAAATTTTACTCTCCCTTTTTATCCCTTCGCAGGTGCAAATGTTTCTATGCTCCCCTATCATCTCTGTCCCTGAGGGTATCACAGATTAGAAGGCAAAACAAACAAACAAACAAAAAAACGCACTCACGATGACATGTTTTCCGAGCTCATGCAGTCCCCCCACACTGATAGGGCACAGCTGAATGCATGGAGGCATTCAGTGGCAGAGGCCAGGAAAGCATCAAGTGAGTGCGATGAGAAGAGGCAGGAGGCAATGCTGAGGGTAATGGAGGAGCAAATGGACATGATGAGGCATCTGGTGGAGCTGCAGAAAAGCCAACAAGAGCACAGATCACCACTGCATCCACTGTACAACCGCCTGCCCTCCTCAAGTTCCATATCCTCCTCACCCAGATGCCCAAGAGCACTGGAGGGAGGCTCCAGGCACCCGGCCACTCCACTCCAGAGGATGGTCCAAGCAACGGAAGGCTGTCATTCAAACAGTTTTGATTTGTAATGTGGCTACAATAAGCAATGTGGCCTTGCCCTTCCCTCCTACCCTACCCCACCCAGGCTACCTTCTCAGTTATCTCACTTTGTTTTTAATTAATAAAGAAAGAATGCATGGTTTCAAAACAATAGTGACTTTATTTCCTTTGCCAGCTGTGATCAAAGTGGGGAGGGTGTTTGGCTTATAGGGAATTAAAATCAACAAAGTGAGTGGATTTGCATCAAGGAGAGAAACACACACAACTGTCACACCATAGCCTGGGCAGTCATGAAACTGGTTTTCAAAGCCTCTCTGATGCGCAACACACCTTGCTGTGCTCTTCTAATCGCCCTGGTGTCTGGCTGCTCAAAATCGGATGCCAGGCAATTTGCCTCAACCTCCCACCCTGCTATAAATGTCTCCCCCTTACTCTCACGGATATTATGGAGCACACAGCAAGCAGCTGTGCTGAGGTCTAACCTACTCAGCAAACAGTGCCAGCGAACTTTTAAACGTCCAAAGGCACATTCTACCACCATTCTGAACTTGCTCAGCCTATAGTTGAACTGCTCCTTACTACTGTCCAGGCTTCATGAGCCATGGGAGCAAGGGGTAGGCTGGGTCCCCAAGGATAACTATTGGCTTTCAACAGCCTCAATGGTAATTTTCTGGTCTGGGAAGTAAGTCTCTCTTCTTGCAGCTGCTTGAACAGCCCGGAGTTCCTAAAGATGCGAGTGTCATGCACCTTTCCTGGCCATCCCATGTTGATGTCAGTGAAATGTCCCTTGTGATCCACCAGTGCTTGCAGCACAATTGAGAAGTACCCCTTGCGGTTTATATACTGGTTGGCAAGGTGGTCCGGTGTCAAGATAGGGATATGCGTTCCATCTATCGCCCCACCACAGTTAGGGAACCAAAGCCATCCACTATGACCTGCACATTTCCCAGAGTCGCTACCTTTGATAGCAGAACGTCAGTGATTGCATTGGCTTCTTGGATCACAGCAGCCCCTACAGTAGATTTGCCCACTCCAAACTGATTCTCAACTGACGGGTAGCAGTCAGGCATTGCAAGCTTCCACATGGCTATCGCCACTTGCTTTTCAACTGTCAGAGCAGCTCTCATTTCCTGCACTTCAGGGTGGAGGAAAGCAACTCACAAATTTCCAGGAAAGTGGCCTTATGTATGCGAAAGTTTTGCAGCCACTGGGAATCATCCCATAGTCGCAACACTATGCAGTTCCACCAGTCTGGGCTTGTTTGCCGGCCCCAGAATCAGCATTCCACTGTATCAACCTGCTCCACAGCCGCCATGATGTCCCAATTGCCACATCCTGTGCTTTCAGGAACATCTGTGTCCATGTCCTCCTCACAATCGTCCTTGTGCTGGTGTCTCCTAGCCAGGTTCTGCACATGCTGCAGGATAATGTGCGAGGTGTTTAAAATGCTTATAACAGCAGGGGTGAGCTGAGCAGGCTCCATTCTTGCTGTGCTATGGCGTCTGCACAGGTAACCCAGGAAAAAAAGTGTGAAACGATTGTCTGCTGTTGTCATCAATCTCCCTCCCTCCATGAAAGCATGTACCCAAAACTATGTGCAACAATGTTTTTGCTCCATCAGGCATTGGGAGCTTACCCAGAATTCCAATGGGCAGCAGAGTCTGCAGGAACTGTGGGATAGCTACCCACAGTGCACCGCTCCGTGAGTTTATGCTAACCATGGTATTGAGGATGTCCTCTGCCAACTTAATGCACTTAGTGGGGACGTACACAATCAACTGTATAAAATCGTTTTCTAAAGATCGACTTCTATAAAATTGACCTAATTTCATAGCATAGACATACCCTCAGTCAACACTTTGGGGACAAAGCTGCTTGTGGGAACTAGGCACAGTACTTTAACCTATACATGGTGGTGTACTTTGGCAGTGAAAGCTAAGGCAGAAGGGGCAAGTGGTAGGCTGATGAATGGGGTGCAACTTAGCTCCTCCAACTGCTCAGTGGAGGCTATTTCAGCTCACTAGCTGCAGTAGCCTACAGAGGTCTGTTACACAGCTTTGTATAGAATGTTGGGGAGATGGACCTGCTTGGTGGATTCCCTGACACCATCACTGCCTCCCTTCTTCAGGCTCTTCCTCCCGTGGAAATGCACTTATATCTCATATTGATGGACATAAACATGTACCCATTGAAGGTATTTCCACACATGTAAATATGCTTTACAATATGTGGACACTATGGTGACATTGGCAACATTTACACCGTGTCTTTGCTGCTGTATGATAGTTGCTTGTCCTTATAATAACTTTAATGTATTTTTTCTTTTTAATATTATTTTTAAAGCCAGCTTTCATTAAAATAAATGGTGGTACTTTTCTGTTCATTTGAATGGCAGGTAATGTCAAAACAAAATTTGTTAGAATCTGTTTCACCTTGTAATGAGATTTGCAATGCTATATTTGCTGCATAACCAAGAACATTATGAAAATTAACTACTGCACCTGCTCAGTAGTTAATATTCACACTTGCACATAAATATCTAGCTCATTTCAAATGTTTTCCCTAAAACACCTAGAGGTTTGCTCCATTTTAAGTACAATCAACCAACAAAACTTATTTATTTATTTTTAATTAGGCCATTTTTATTCTAAACTAAAACATGGCAAGGACCCCTATGAAATGAGGTACCAATCATGTTTTTTGAAGCTCTAGTACTCAAAAAAGCTTAATGGATTTCAAACTTTGTTTTTGTTTAAAAATTATGCATCCCTGCTGATATCTCGTAATGCCAAATTTTAGCCTATTGAGATTTGAAACCACTGAGAGAGTAAACCCTGAAAATCTGGCTTTATAATGGAAACACCAACTCGACCTTAACTCTAGGTCTGCTACTAAAATAAACAATCACATTTTGATGCTAATGAATCCCTTTTCTAAATGAGATGTCACTAAGCAGATGTTAAATCTCTGGAATATCAGAGCTAAAATAAGTCTTTATACATTTTAATCCCAAACCGTGGTTACTTGCAGAACATAGAAGATTACATGGCATTTCTAAATAAATACATCTAATCCCCAGAGTCACTGAAGTTTGTAAGACATTATGAGCAGTCTTATTAAATCTTCAGAAACAAACTTCTGTCTATGATTTTGCAGTGGCACACTGGGAAAGAAAATTCTAGGGAAGCAGTGAGGTGTATGATCTGACTATAAAGAAAAGTGAATAGCAGAATAACAGACAGCAACACACAACCATGTTTTGTCACCCGTATCACTATGTCACCCCTAGCTCAAAGCATGAAGATGATAGGTGTGGTATAAATACTTGGACTGTTTGATTGTCTGGCTGTATGTAACTGGGTTGGAAAGAGCACAAGTAGCCCTGTGGCCCAGAACAGGACACTGCCACAATATGGCTAGGGAGCACATGCATGTAGAGACTGTCAGCTGCTGAGTCTAGCTGTGTTTTGTAACATGGAGAGGCAGTCTGAAAGATGCACAGGACTCAAACCATAAATCAATGGGTTTGTAAATCAGAACCAATACTTTCAATTGCACCTGGAAGTAAATTAGAAACCAGTGCGCAGTTCAGTGGAACTCAGTTCAAGTCCCAGTACAGCATGTTGTAGAAGGCAATTCTGGGGGTGACAAAAGCATGCATAACTGTGATGTGGTTCACACCCAAAGCAAATAGGCTACAACTTCCTTTTCAAGCACAAAAGAGGGATTTGGGCCACAGCTACCACCTTGATAGATGCAGTACTATAGACTAAGAGGTGAAAAAATGATGGTATAGCAGATAGATATCAAAATATTTGGTTACATTAATCTTCAGTTTGCCTAATCTTAGCTTATACCTGCCATCTAAGTCAGGACTCTACTTCCATGAGAAGTAATAGGATATCTCATTTTGTAGTGGAACATGCCAAAGTTGTCATTTATGAGCCTAGAGCAAACCTGATTTTATGAAGGTTTTTGAAGACACCGAGACTCTTTCTAAAATTGGGGTTCAGGTAATTAAATGTCTACAGTTTAGAGATATGTCTGGTTTAGGTAAGGCCCGCTAATTGTGCGGAAGAGGAATAGAAGGGGTCACTTGGGATCTCCTCAGCCCCATGTGGTTGTGGCTCAGTTGTTGTGAGCTGTGGTTCAATTGTTAGCTCTGAAGATGAGCTTCTTGGGAGCTCCTCAGTTCCGCAGGGGTGGAACATAGGCGCTTGGCTGTTGTAAAGCCGAGGAGAGCCATAAGAACTGAACTTCACTCAATGCAGTCCCCAGGAACATAACCAATTTCCAGGTACATAGGTGTTTTGCTTAACCAGAGTTTGGTAAATTGCACTGAATTATTAATTAGAGCTGGTTGTAATTTTTAGTCATGATTTTTGGTTGAAAAATAGCCGTTTTTATAAATCCCAAATTGTCATGAATTTTTGTTTGCTTTTCCAACAAAACTGAAAAAAGGAAAATGTAGTCATTTTTTTAAAGTTCTGTCAGGTTTTGTTTGATTATTTTTCCCATTTCTCTCCTTTTTCCAGACTCCCACCCTTTGTTTTCAGGGCCAAAATGGAAAAAGAAAAGGAGGGGGTGTAAGGGAAGGAAAAGGGGAAAAATATTAAAAGCAAAAAAAAAATCTGTTCTGAAGTCTGTGAAGCCAAAATGCTTGGCTTTTTTCCATTTTTGCATTTTTCATATTTTTGCATTCTCATAATTTAATTATATTTTATTAAACTAATTAAAATATATTTCTGTTAAAACATGACTGTCTTAAGTTAGATCAATATTGAATAAAAACTTTTTTCCATATTTGACCACACATTTTAGATTTATTTTTTTTTTAAATTAACTAACTTAGATATTACAGAGTCCATTTCATGCTATTCGTAACATTGCTTATGACAGGATATTCTTTGTTTTGAAATATATTTTTGTTCTACATAAATCACTCCTTAAATGACAGCAGGAATCTGAGATGATCAGAGAAGAAGTGTCACTAGCCCACAGATGATAACATGCATCCTACACACATTTAGGGACTGATCCTGCAAAAAACATGCATGAGTAAATATAAAGTCATTCATATGCGTAAGTGTTTGGAGGGATGTGCCTTCAGTTATATATGACCTATTGCAGTTTAGCATAAAAAGAAGCTATGTTTATATGGTTCCAGTAAAACTTGTTTGGTTTTGTTCTTACTCCTTCAGTAAAGGAAACATGATTAGCAGCAGAAATGAACATGGAACAGGAGTGAGGGACTGTAGCATCTGTCTAAGCATAACTAGATTAGGAACAGTAGTCTCCACAAATTGGAGGGTTGTTGTAAGGCATGTCCTTTGAATAGAATTAGTTTTTGCTCGAATTAAATTATGCACATGAAGAATGATTATAAGGAAGCCCCGAGTCTAAAAAAGATTAATTACAGGCCTATCATTAGAAGATTCTTTTGCATAATCCTATTAGTTTAATCATATGTTCATTTTTTCCCCATATGTAGGGGAGCACGTTTTACTAATTTTATGTAACTTAATACGCTGCCTTTTATTTGGCCTGTATAGTGCTTTGTTCTAGCTGTGTGTATGTGACAATATTGCAGACTTTTTAAAAAGGAAGATTGATTTATTTTGGACACTATGCAGAACGCTTTTTAAAAAGAAGCAGCAATTTGCGGAATGAAGCAAAAGGCCTGATTCCCCATTGCCTTGCACCTGCAAAGATGCCTTTCTATGGTGCAGCTATTTACCCCTGTACAAGCTACCCCAATTTGATTTTGGTACCCTGCCCACATTCCCCTTTAATGTCAAGTTACTCCTGGTTAAGACAGTTTGTTTGTCTGTGTCAGGATATAAGAGTTGCACTGTTGCTTCTTGTAGCTATTTCTGACTTCTGCCCTCTAAATAACACTAGCAGACCTACTGTTTGGCTGGCATAGCATAGTCCTTCCCCCAAATGCTCTGTTCCAGGGATGCGCTAGTATGGTTCCTATTTTAGGACTAGTTGTCCTGTACAGCAGAAAACTATAGGATGTTTAAAATATAGGCTCTGTCATGGCTTTTGTCAGAAGTAATTTTCCTCACAGTCAGCTGCAGGATCTCAGCTGTGAGAGTGGCTGGATGTTGTCCAATAGGCAGGGTGATCACTATTTCTGTAGCACATGGAAGCATTTGGAGAATGCAGCAAGTTGGCATACTCTTTAGACATGTTTCATATACTATTCATACATCTCATTGAAGATGGTACTTCTCAGCGTAAGATTACAACTTGGTAAGATACTGGACACAAATATTTGTAAAGAACCAAGATATTACAAAGAGATTGCCATAGAAAAACTCAAGAGGAAATTAATTCTGTATTCAGTGCAGAATTTGGATGGTGGGCAGCAAATAATATATATCGGTCACTCATTGACCAAAGAGGATATGCATATGAAATATCCTGAGCACTGAATGAGGCAGGAGGCCTTTGGATAAATAGTATGTGATCATGTAAATAAAGACTGTGCCATAATGCATATGTGCAAGGGGGCTGAATCAAGGTTGCAGAGACGACCTTAATTTATGCTTTTCTTAACTTTTGCAACCTTAACCCCCCCACCCCTTATTAACCTTTTTAAAAAGTAATTATAAAATGACTGCAGTTAGAGTCAGATCCAGCTCCCTGCTCAATGGCTCCCAAGGCTTCCTAGGCAACAGAACTGGTGAGATTTCATTCCACAGCACAAGGGTGGTGGTTCATAGGGCTGGAAGAGGGTATTTTGGCTGGACTAGTGCTTAGCCAGAGGATCACCACCTCTATAGATATTCCAGTCCTTTTTTACCCTGCTGGGAGCCACATTGCCAACAGTATTTCAATTTGAACTGACATCCAGAAATGAAGTAGGTTTTGATTGAAATTTTTCATTTTGACCTTCCCAAATAAAACATTTTTGGAAAGCCTCATTTCAAAGCATTTTTGATATTTCATCCCATTGCAAGGTGGCAGCATGTGTCAAGATATTGGAATTTCTTGCAGGGTGGAAATTCCATCTTCTGAATAGCTCTAGTAAAATGCATTAAAATATTTGGAAACCGAATGTCTTTAATTATCAGAATTAAGGTTGGGAATTTCAAAGGGAATTTCAACAGGACTTGGGCACCTAGCTCTTTCAGAATCCCAAAATCTCAGCCAAAATCTATAGGACCAAATCCTTTCCCCTGCTTCAAACTTTAATACCAGTAAATAAACTTGGTGTAGGGGTTCCACCCTACAGAGCGGTGTCATTTCCTATGCTATAGCAGATGGCACCCTGCAGAGCACAACTCTGCAGAGCAGAGAGGTGTAGGCTAGGGTGACCAGACATCCCGATTTTATCGGGACTGTCCCGATATTTACTTGTTTGTCCCGTGTCCTGACGGATGTTCGATTGGGACGCGAATTGTCCCGATATTTTGCCCTCCGGCGCACAGGTGGAGGGGGATCGTGCCAACTCCACCCCGGCCCTGCCCCGACTCCGCCCCTCCCCCCCATTGGATCCCTCCCCAAATCCCAGCCCTGGCTCTGCCTCTTCCCCAAGCATGCTGCATTCCGCCTCCTCACCCCTCCCTCCCAAGCTTGCGCTAATCAGCTGTATGGCGGCGCAAGCGCTGGAGGGAAGGGGGAGAAGCAGGACATGGCGGCCTGCTCAGGGGAGGTAGAGGCAGAGTGAAGGTGAGCTGGTGCGGGGGGGCGGGCCGTGGAGCTGCTGGTGGGTGCTCAGCCCCCACCAATTTTTCCTATGCTCTGGTGGAAAAAATTTTCCACCAGAGCTTTTTTTTTTTGTTGCTCCGCCAGCATCCTCCCCACCCCCGCCCAGTCCCGATATTTCACGTCTCTCATCTGGTCACCCTAGTGTAGACAGTCCATGGCAGGTTTCTCCTGTCCTTCCATCTGCTAACACACACACAGCTGAACCTCCCTGGTTCCAGTGCCTATTAGACCTTATGTACTTACAGTGGGAGGGAGCAAAATTTGGCTCTGAGACAGTGTGACAGGATTAATTAAACTATAGTAATAAATCTGTGTGTTTTCAAGTGATTTGTGAGAATGCAGGGCAGACTCCTATAACTCAGGCACGCTAAAGCCACTGGTCTCCAGTTCTTGAAATTACAAAGATTTCTTAGGTAGTAAAGTAATAACTGATTCCTGTTAGCTCAGGGGCAGTTAATTTCCTGAGTACACTCTAATATTAAAAAAAAAAAAAAAAAAAAGGCAGCTCACTTTCTATATTCTTAAGTATGTTTAGAAAACTCACCTCGTTATTTATGGAACCTAGGGGCTTTACTGTGACATTCCAAATGGAAACTGGAGGTTCATGTTCCAAGGGGAAGGGGAGAAGAGCATCTAATCTGTTACTAGTCCCCAACAATAAAATTGAACAGATCCTCTATTGCCATCTCATCACCCTTAACAGTAAACATAGAAAGAACACTCAGCTTCCCAAATTTGTTCGGGGTATAAACTATTTCAGACATAGCAATACATTTACTGTTATTTGACAGTTTGAGTTGTGGGTTCTTTTTTGTTTTGTGTTATTTGTTTGAGACAAAGAAGAAACTTGTAAATACACTGATAAAATGAAGGGTTATAAGCCAAGCAGAAATAAAAGTTGTACTTCTCTTCTAGAAAGATACCTTCACATTTTTCCTACTCCTTTGCAGTCTGATAATCTAAAACCAGTCTATTATAATTCATTCTAATGCGATGAAATTCTCTCTTCTATGGAGAACTATTTTGCTTATATATGGTTAAGTTAGTCAAAAAAAATGACATGCCCTAAAACTACTCTCATCCAGCTACTCAATATGCATTTTCTTCTTCACATCAGATACTCTGTTGCAAAATAACAGATCATGACACTTATTTTATTGTATGTAAATGTAGGAATCTATTCTGTCTTGTTTTGCTGTGGCAGTAGTAGCTAGCCTTCCAGCCAATGGTATACTGGTTAACTAACAATCTACTCTTAGGTGCATGCAAATACCATCTATGTGGCTGGGTGTACAATTTCTTCATACTGCTGGGAAGTCTTCAGTTGTGTGTGTCCCATTCTGGTGCTTTTGCTGGATGGAGACATAGGACTGGTCTATGAGTTGAAGGTCTTTGGTAGGAAGCAAAGCTAACCAAGAGGCAAGGTCCTCTGTGTGGTTGTCCGCAGGCCTCCTTCAATTCCTTTTGGTCCACAGTTTCTTGGGGAAGAATTACCACTCATTCATTGTTCTTTCTGAATGATCCCAAAAAAACTCAGCAAGAGAATCCATACAGAGGCTTCCTCTTCCAAAAATCCCTTGACACGGGTATTTCCATGATATTCCACGGGAGCATCTGCAGCCCAGTCTGATCTATCAAGGCACACAATGCTCTTCCTAAAATACAATCTCATTTTTTCTGCCTTACTGCACCTAACTAATGTTAAAAGTGACAAAGAGTCCTGTGGCACCTTATAGACTAATAGACGTTTTGGAGCATAAGCTTTCATGGGTGAATACTCACTTCATCAGACGCATGTAGTGGAAATTTCCAGAGGCAGGTATAAAAATGCAGGCAAGAATCAGTCTAGAGATAACGAGGTTAGTTCAGTCAGGGAGGATGAGGCCCTCTTCTAGCAGTTGAGGTGTGAACGCCAAGGGAGGGGAAACTGCTTTTGTAGTTGGCTAGCCATTCACAGTCTTTGTTTAATCCTGAGCTGATGGTGTCAAATTTGCAAATGAACTGAAGTTCAGCAGTTTCTCTTTGGAGTCTGGTCCTGAAGTTTTTTTGCTGAAGGATGGCTACCTTTAAATCTGCTATTGTGTGTCCAGGGAGATTGAGGTGTTCTCCTTCAGATTTTTGTATATTGCCATTCCTAATATCTGAATTGTGTCCATTTATCCTTTTATGTAGGGATTGTCCATTTTGGCTGATGTACATAGCAGGGGCACTGCTGGCACATGATGGCATATATTACATTGGTGGACATGCAGGTGAATGAACCGGTGATGTTGTGACTGATCTGGTTAGGTCCTGTGATGGTATCGCTGGTGTAAATATGTGGGCAGAGTTGGCATCAAGGTTTGTTGCATGGATTGGTTCCTGAGTTAGAGTTACTATGGTGCAGTGTGTGGTTACTGTTGAGAATATGCTTAAGGTTGGTGGGTTGTCTGTGGGCGAGGACTGGCCTGCCTCCCAACGCCTGTGAAAGTGAGAGATCGTTGTCCAGGATGGGTTGTAGATCACTGATGATGCATTGAAGAGGTTTTAGCTGAGGACTGTAGGTGATGGCCAGTGGAGTTCTGTTGGTTTCTTTCTTGGGCTTGGCTTGCAGCAGAAGGCTTCTGGGTACACGTCAGGCTCTGTTGATTAATTCCCTTATTTCCTCATGTGGGTATCGTAGTTTTGAGAATGCTTGGTGAAGATCTTGTAGGTGTTGGTCTCTGTCTGAGGGGTTGGAGCAAATGCAGTTGTACCCCAGCACTTGGATGTGTCCGGGGTGGAAGCTGGAGGCATGAAGGTAGGCATAGTGGTCGGTGGGTTTTCGGTATAGGGTGGTGTTAACGTGACTGTCACTTATTTGTACCGTGGTGTCTGTCTAATGTTGTGATCCAACTAATCCTGAGTCTCTGTTATACGTGCCTGCAGCTTTTTGCCTTCAGCCTGACACTAGGTCTTCCAGTGAGCACACAATCCTATGGGATGTATTTTACAATGGGCAATTGCTGGGAGAAATAGGGATCTACCAATTTATCTAAAGGCAGAATTCAAGTGCTGGATCTCAAGCTTTTTTGTTTTTTAAAAGTAGGTATCAGGTGTAATTAAATGTTGTTGTTTGGTTGGTAGATTTCAAAATATGCTGTGAAAAGTTCCAGACAAAGTGTGGCTCCTCATAAACAAGACAGACATAGATGTAATTCAAGCTGTGCAGAAGACTGTTTGTGTCTGTAATTTATGATTATTATTTGTTGTTTGCATTACCGTAGCACCTAGGAGCTCTAATGTTTTCTTTAAAAATGCCTCCTGTGTAAGGCAGTCTGTGATTCCATGTATCATAACACCAGGTTCACAGAACAGATATCATAGCAGGGCATGGATCACTGTCTTCATTGAAATACCTCTGGTAACAGGTTAAAATTATATGGACTCATATCTGAGCCTTGTGTGCCAACATATTAAGATATCCCTTTCGCTAATATTATGTTCCAGTTTAGTCACTGCTTTCTGATTTGAATCAAGCTTTTGCCATCTCTAGAATTCTGTTTAGTCAAATGATTAAAACAACTTTGCATATATCGACTACATTAAAGATCAGATTTTCAAAAGAGTCTGACTCCCATTTAGGCACCAAAATGAAGTGGGACATTTTCAAATGTACTCAGTGTACATCTTAATCCAGCAAAGCACTTAAGCATGTTACTGCTGGGGGAATTCTGCACCACTGTGCAATGCAGAATTTGTGCAAAATTAATGTTCTGTCCAGAATTTCCATCTCCCTCACAGAAATGGGCTGCAGAGCTATTGTCTGCCACTAGGGGCAGCTGGATCCTGCAAAGCCCAGCTCACAAATAGAGTGGGGGGGAGGGGGAGCTGGAGGGTTCCAGGGAGCTACAGTTCCCAGCCCACCTGGTCTAGAGCATTCAGGCTGTTTCTCCCTCTAGACCAGAGGTGGGCAAACTTTTTGGCCCAAGGGCCACATTGGGGTTGCAAAACTGTATGGAGGGCTGGGTAGGGAAGGCTGTGCCTCCCCAAACAGCCTGGTCCCCACCCTCTATCCAACCCGTCCCACTTCCCTCTGGCAGTACCATTGAAATCAATAAAACTATTTGAGAAATAAATGGCATTGCCAGTTATAAATTCAGGTCTCTATTCCTCTTCTTATGCTCTATTCCTCTTCTTATGTGTCACTATTCCAATATGTTTAGACCAGTACGTTTAGTTTTTAGCATTCTTTCTGACTTTTTTCAAGCACAATTTTGTTCTAAAACTTCAAATTCAAATGTATAACTATCTCTACACCCACTCATATTTGAAAGAACACATTTTAACTTTGAGTTTAAATAGGAATCTTTAAAAAGGTAAAACTTTTAAGACACTGAAATAAAAATTATCCTCGCTGAATGTTTTAACACTATTCTCAAGATTTTTAAGTTTACTAATAAATTTTGTTAAGTGCTTTCTTTGTTCAGACACTTCAGATGACAGATGTATCAAAATAAAATTAACTGAAAAATAAAATTTTGAAATGTTCGTAAGAGCATGGGATTTAAGAAATTATGAGTCTGTTTAACAAGATGCATTTTGTGTTATCCTTCTCTGTCTAATTAGATGAGGTATTAAAGATTCAGGTTTTACACAGACTTTAAGACTAGAAGGTGATTTCAGGTGTTAAAGAATTTTTCTTCTTCATCCTCTGATAGTATTGATAATGGAGAATCTCTTGGGGTTTCAAGGTTCCTTCCCCACTCTGAACTTTAGGGTACAGATGTGGGGGACCTGAATGAGAAGCTCTAAGCTTAATTACCAGCTTAGATCTGGTCTCACTGCCACCACTCTCAAACTAGCTCCTTTTTTTGGATAGTCTTGAGAGACTTCCTCACCAAGTCCCTGGTGAACACTGATCCAACCCCTTGGATCTTAACACAAGGAGAATTTAACCATCCACCCTCCTTTCCCCCACCAATTCCTGGTGAGTCCAGATCCAATCCCCTTGGATCTTAAAATAAGGAAAAATCAATCAGGTTCTTAAAAAGAAGGCTTTTAATTAAAGAAAAGAAAGGTAAAAGAAAAAAAATAAACCCTCTGGGAGACAGCATATCAGCTAATCTCACAGACAATAGATTGAAAACACAGGATGTTCCCCTGGGCAAAAATCTTAATACACACAAGAGTACCCAATTTGATAATTCCCTTAATGGCACCAAGACAAGTTACAAAGAAAATAAACATAAACCTATTTATTCCTTTCTAAAACTTACTACTCTGATAAGAGGCTGGTTCCTTGATCTTTTTCACTCCGGCTGAAACTGACTAAACAAAGGAAACTTCCCTCCTTCCTTTTGAAACATTTTGTTTCCTCATTGGTTCCTCTGGTCAGGTGTCAGCTAGGCTAGGTGAACTTCTTAACCCTTTACAGGTAAAAGAGGCATTAACCCTTAACTATCTGTTTATGACATGGGGTTACTATTGTTTTCTACAAAAAGAACAGGAGTACTTGTGGCACCTTAGAGACTAACAAATTTATATCAGCATGCTGAAATAAATTTGTTAGTCTCTAAGGTGCCACAAGTACTCCTGTTCTTTTTGCGGATACAAACTAACGCGGCTGCTACTCTGAAACCTATTGTTTTCTAGTTTCAGAGTGGTAGCCATGTTAGTTTGTATCAGCAAAAACAATGAGTCCTTGTGGCACCTTAGAGACTAACAAATGTATTTGGGCATAAACTTTTGTGGGCTAAAACCCACTTCATCAGATACATGAAGTGAAAAATACAGGAGCAGGTATAAATACATGAAAGGATGGGGATTGCTTTACCAAGTGTGAGGTCAGTCTAATGAGATAAATCAATTAACAGCAGGATAACAAGGGAGGAAAAATCTCTTTTGAAATGGTAAGAGAGTGGCCCATTATAGACAGTTGACAAGAAGGTGTTAGTAACAGTAGGGAGAAATTAGTATTGGAGAAATTAAGTTTAGGTTTTGTAATGACCCAAACACTCCCAGTCTTTATTCAGGCCTAATCTGATGGTATCCAGTTTGCAAATTAATTCCAGTTTTGCAGCTTCTCGTTGGAGTCTGTTTTTGAAGTTTTTTTGGTTGAAGAATTGCCACTTTTAGGTCTGTTATTGAGTGACCAGAGAGATTGAAGTGTTCTCCTACTGGTTTTTGAATGTTATGATTCCTGATGTCAGATTTGTGTCCATTTATTCTTTTGCGTAGAGACTGTCTGGTTTGGTTTGGCCAGTTTCTGGGAACACATAGGTTAACAGTGGCCATTTTAAACCCCATTCACTTCTATTATCCACAAGAGAGAAAAATCAATTCAAATTATTCATTGCTATTCAAGTCTATATACTTTTCTCACCTTAATTTTATGTTGCTGCATGTTATTCAAACTAATAAAAATAAAATTATATTCAAGATGCAAATGTGAGGCAGTGACCTTGCTCTGCATATGAACTTTTCCATATGTTTTCAGCACTTCTGATATCCATAACCGGAGCAGCTAGAAAGTTTTGGGTGTCCCTTTGTCCTTGTGCGGTGTATACCACATATTTGCCATTGTGTGTTGACTGGAGGATTGGCAATGAGCTTCAACACTTTGTGTGTTCTCATTTGCTAGAGTTCAGAGATCTCTGATGACCAACTTCTTGATTCCCTTCATCCATAGGAAACCATATTAAAAGCCTTAGCAAGCTGCTGTTTGGGCGGGTAAGTGTCATGCCTGTGGTTTAACAGGTCACTTTTAATTAGTTAAGATGTCTTTTTTTTTTTTTTTAATTTTAAGGGCAATTTTGTACAGCAGGGACCTGGACAAAACAGATAGACAGTATCTCTGTCAAGTTTAATGAGTTCTTTACACCTGAGTGACAGCCCAACAATTCTTTCAAAGGGAGGTCAAGGTTAGTTTGGCACATACTGGCCAGCAGAAGTGAACAGCAATCTGAAACATAAATGTCAAGATGAAATCTGAGTAATTTCAAAAGAATGCAGTGCTGAGATAGGCACTGGTCCCATCAACATTTGAAACCTGTCATAATGAAGAATGCATCACTAATATCCACGGAAATTTACTCTGCTTCAAATTTGGATAAGAAGATAATAGCCAATAAATTTTCAGTAAAAGAGACATCTTCAACTTAAATATTCCACTACTGTCTGATTTATTTTTAACGTGTTATTGTATAAAATAAGACACCCACACATAAAATACAATAAGTGAAAGGTTAGAGAAAATGTCTTTTTCTCTATTTTTTCCTGTTGACTTCTTATGTGCCTCTGACAGTACTTGGATGGGATTTTCAAATGTAATCAATATGGCATTTATCATTGTTTTCAATAGGAGTAGACTTAACCTAGCAGAGTGGGCTTTTGGAAATCCTACATTTTGTGTACAGTCAAACTTCGTTTTCCCTGCATAGTCACTTAAGCCTGGTATGACAATGAGCTTGATGTAGGCAGACTCCTATGCCCATTTCAAACCCAGGCAGATTTCCTTGCATGATTAGAGCCATAGTCAGTTTCCTCTGTTTGTATTGGTCTTTCACACAGCAAAAAAGAGAGAGAAAAACATGTTTGGAAATAAGAAAATGTGATTGTGAAACTTCAAAATTTGGCGGGAGAATTTGTAGCTACTGTCTAAAACTACTTCTGTTTTGTTTTTTAATTATTTTAAATTGATGGTCCCTTTAAACTGTAGAATAATTTAAAATATATCAGCACTGAAAAACTCTGTTCATCCACTCCCATAAGGTAAGTAACATTTTTTTTGGTGGGCAAATAAGATATTGTTAGTTATTTCATTATTATCATTATCATGATAAAGGACAGGTAAATAGATTTTGTGCCTGAGTTCACAATCTGGAAACTTACAGTGCTTTGTATGACTCCCAGCTATACAAATGTAATAGCTTAGAAATACCTTGGAGGCCTCCCTACTAAATATTCCTCTTAAGCCAGATGTTAGGGAGGAGACAGAAACATGTTTTTCTGTCTTTTGTACAACATGTAAAGATCTCCTAAGGAAGCAGTGTTAAGCAGTCAAATGACCGCCTCAGCTTAACAAATTTGTAATCTGTTCTATTTTTCATATAATGGCTGCTGTTCTTAGATTCCATGAGCACTGCACATTATTGCCAAGCAGATGTGTGGAACCAGCTCCTAGAAATTTAGTGATAAAGGGGAAATTGAATTGATGAAAGTCCTGACCTTGAGTTCTTTACAAATCAGTGAACTCGACAGGAGTTTGGATGCACAAGGAATGCAAGATCAGATCCTAGTTATGATAACAGAAGCTCATGTGGAACCTCATTGAAAATTTTAATGTAAGATGAGGCGCTCCATATATAATACAGGAATTTGCCCACCCATATGAGTTTGCAGCATCAGGCATGTGGATGGTTTTAATAATAATTGCATTTATATCTATAATAATATAAAATAGGTTTTAAGAGTCTTTTACAAATAGGTGAAAACCAGCTTTATAACTGCATTAGTCTATCAGTAGAAGCTGCCCTTGAAATAATGTTTCCCAGAAGTTGCTATACTTTGGCGCAATGATTATTTTATTATTATTTTACAAAAATGCAATATACCTTGCAATGCAATAAAATATAACTTGCAAACAACTTTGTTGTACATGCCAGTGGGGCTACATTCTCTGGGTTCTACTCTACTTACTCAGACTGTCAAGATGGCAACTTCTTGTCTGGCTGTGTAAAGATTAAATATAAAAATATTGAGAACATTATTCTTCTTTGTAGTCATACATCCTGGTACTTTGCAGCTTTCCTTAAAGAAGGACTGTCTATAATTGAAAGACAGGAGATTTCATTAAAATAGGATGGAAAAAATGTCTCATCATTGCCAACCAGCTAGTGGTTTCCTAATTACCTAAATGGCTCCGGCCACAATTATCTGGCTGCATGTCATTTGCACTCCCCTCCCAGAGTTTGATTCTGACCCCACTGAAGTCAAGGCAGTGTTCAGCAAAGTATGGTTGACCCCTTTTTGTCCCTTCTGAGTTCCCCTCCCCACACACACTTTCCCGTACAAATTAGGTTGATCAGCCCTACGTTTTTTTCCCTCACAAATCTAAGGCTGATTGAGGTTATGCCTTAGTAGGATGACAGAAAGAGACTGACTGCTGGGTATGCTGTTTTGAAAGCAGAGTACACACAAGGTATCTGATGACCAGAAATAAATTGCCATCATAACCCACTGTGTTAAACTTAATGGGACAGCATGTACATTAGCAGCCTGGTCATGTTTACCTTTCCTGCTTATCAAAGGTGGATTTGATTAAAATGTCCCTTTAACATAGAACAGCTGTTGTAATTCACTTTAAAATGTCAGGGTTGATGAGAATGTTGTGGTATTTAGGTACTTCATAGTGTTATTGAATTGGTATGAAATGTAGGCTGTATTTAAACATTGCTTTAACATTTTAGCAAAAGGAAATTAAACCATAGCAGATCAAGGCTGTCTTTTTGGGCTACCAAAATTCATAGTTAGTAGCCCAATAACCATATTACCCTAGATAGGAGCATGGAAGTTCACAACAAATCAAACAGTGTGACTTTGAAGTCTGACTAACCAATTAGGAGCTTTGTAAAACACATCTGTGGATGCTTTAGTTTCAATGTTTCATTGATTTTACATTATGTCAAGAACTGATCAAAATCTGTGATATCTCTGTTAGGTGTTTTTGGTTTTGATCTTGATATAAGATCAGTCTTGTTAAAATTCAATTACTCTATATTACATATTATAGTAGAGGGCTGGCTTTCATTTTAATTCAATGGTGGGGGTTTTCCCCCCCAAAAAAGTGAGTTTAAAACTAATAAAAGTTGTTGGACTGAAAGTGCTGGAGAATGAAATCCTCTATGAAAGCAGATACAACTTAGGCAGTGATGCAAACTGCCCAAATGTTCTCATATTAAATTTTATTTTTTAGGGACAGTGTTAAGGGATGGGAGGAAAATTCGTTCCATACTTGGCTTCTTTGCTGAATCTGGACTTGATCCAGCGTTCGCTGAAGTCAGTTGAAAGACTCCCAGTGTCTTTGGATAGAGCATCTGTCCATGAAGATAGAATTTTATGGTATTTTTTGTGATGTGGACATAGTTGAACTGATACTATAAATTCACTTCATATAGTTCACCAACTACCTGAGAGTTGGTACAGACTTTTGATCACTTCTGATTTGGATCCAGTTCTAACTACACTCCACCACTAGTGAGTTCAATATGTTGATGGCATTCAGTGAGTTGAGAGTATTCAGTACTCTTGCAGTTTGCACCATGCTGGCAATACAAAGGGATAAGAAACTGATGGACAGATCTTCACAGCATAGTAGAGTCCTGAGCCAGAGTACAGCCACCATATCTCACTCTCTCCTGGCCTTGGGGTGGGGACATACTGCTGTGGTAAGGAGTATGAATGGAGAGCTGTTGAACTCTGGCCATTTTCAACTGAGAGAGTTCTTCAGGAATCATTACCAGTGGGTGTAGTTGAGCGCAGATATGAGGCCGTTCCAATGAATGGTGGGGCAGAGACCAAGGTGTAGAGCTGGCCTGATTATCAGGAAGCCACAGCCAGCTCCTTTATATCTCTGTGCTGAGTGGAGACTGGACGTAGCAGAGAATTTGGCCCTTGGTATCTGATTAAACCCTAACCATTTGACATTGAGGTACTCAGTTACAAATTTGCTATTTTACTTAAATTGTGTAAAAATAAATGTTTCCCAACAAATCTTGTTTGCTTCTGCTACTCATTCTTTATTTCAAATCAAAGCACCAATTTAGTTGTGGCATGAGTAGGCGTGACTAGATTGAACAAAAAGAAAGTTGCACTTTCCTATAACAAGGCTGAATTTGGCCTATCCTATTATTTTTCTAGTTGTGATGTCAGCCAGGTAGTTTCTTTGGAAATGTGAGAATGTCACAAGCAATATGTGTTCATGGACTGCAGGATAAAGAGCTGGGCATTGAATCGAACAACAGAAAGTATCCTGTATTTATGCAAATATTTTTTAATGACACGGCTCAAAGGTGCAAAAAATACATCCAAGATATACTAGTAGAATTTGTTCCTACATGAGATGCTTCCCTAGTTTTCCATGAGACATGACTTGCTCTTTCAAACAGTGAGCACTGTATACAAAACAAACACACAGGGCCAAATTCTCCATTGTGTTCTGGGCCTTTGTGCTGCTCCAGTAGTATAGAGGGGATGTAATAATAGCAATTCCGGCAACCAGGGAATACTGCTGGAGAAGCAGAATTCCTGGGGCTCTTCACCATCTCTCAGGACTCCTCAGTGTGTGCTGGGGTTTGCACTGGGGAGAAATGGGAGTAGCCAGAGCTTGGTTACTCTCCAGTTATTTTTGACTGACTTCGAGCCATTGGCAGGCCAGTGTAAGTTAGAATAGACCTTGTCCTCAAAAGTGACTACCATTTACAAATGGCAGAATACATTTCCTGCTCTTTTGTTAAATACCATTTAAATGCACAAGCATTATTTGAAAATTAACTAAGCAATATGAAAGTACATTCAGATGTAATAACATTTTACTGCTAATCTTTTAGATACTGCAACTGGATTTATTGCACACTGTATGGTGTATGCTACCTCTGGCTGTGATCTTGTGACATTTCATAAGCTACCTAGGGTTGTGTCTGGTTAGTTGTTTGCACAAGGAAACTAGACCAATAAAGAAAGCAATGCTGGTGCTTCAGTAGGTTTAGTGGTAGTATTTCATGTATATAGAAAGACATATGGTTCTTTACTCAAGTAAAATAAGATGCGCCCTTGGGCTGTAAAAGGCTAAGGGCTTGTCTACACTGGCAAGTTTCTGTGTAGTAAAGCAGCTTTTTTGCACTCAAACTGCAGACATGTACACACTGCCAAGCCACTTTGTGCACAGAAACTCCTCAGTTGCAGCGCTGCAGAAAAACCCACCTAGACGAGAGTCGTAAGTCTATTTGCACAGAGGCTTCAGCACTCTATTGCCAGTGTGAACACTTGATTGCTCTCCGCATTGTAATTGGCCTCCGGAGCTGTCCCATAATACCTCAAGTGACCGCTCTGCTAATTGTTTTTAAGGGTACATCTACACTACAAAATAAGGTTAATTTTATAGAAGTCGGTTTTTAGAAATCAATTTTATACAGTCGATTGTGTATGTCCCCACTAAGTGCATTAAGTCAGCGGAGTACGTCCTCAGTACCATGGCTAGCATTGACTCACAGAGCAGTGCACTGTGGGAAGCTATCCCACAGTTCCTGCAGTCTCCGTTTCTGACAGCCATTGTGTGCTGTGCTGATCTGCTCTGGGACACAAAGCAAACCATTAATGTGGAATGCTCCTACTGTTGAACACAGAGGCGTGTGTGCTTGGCTGTGTGTGTGTGAGAGAGAGAGAGAGAGATTGCTGTGTAGAGAACCCAGGGAGGAATGCGGGGGCTGATGTTGGGGTTCCCCCCTCCCCCTGCCTCAGGACCGGTTGCTTCCTGCTGCTGTCTGAACTTGCAAGACAGCATGCTGACACACACTCTGTCCCTCAAAATACACTGTCTCTCTCCTCCTCCCCATACACACACACGCTCTCTGTCACACACTCTCCCCCACCCACTTCAGTTGAAAAGCAGCTGGCAATGTAGTAGGATGCCCATGGAACAATGGGATTGGGAAATCTGCATCATGTGGACGCTGCACCTGCCCTCTGAGGCATTGCAAACACTTCCCAAAGCACCCTGTGGCCAGTCGCACAGTGGGATAGCAACCACAATGCATTGCTGTCTTTGCTGTTGCAAGAGCTGCTAATGTGGATGTGCTCCAGCATCACAAGGAGCACAGTGTGGACATGCAAAAGTAGTTTAATTCCAGCATTTTAATAAAAGTGGTAGAACTTGTGGCTCAAAAACTTGCCAGTGTAGACATACCCTAACACACAATTCAAGAGCACTGTTAAAACATTCTTTTGTCCCATTTGCTCTGGAAGACCAGACGTTATTGGGGCAGGACTGTGTTGTACCCACGGTGCTCAATGCTGCAGAAATAACCTAAAACTCAGAACAGAATTGTTTGCAATAAAGTCGCTAATACATTTCTGGTTTTCAAATGTGCTGGCAGCAAAAGCAGTCCAGCGTTGGGAATCATACTAACTTTTTTTCATTATCACTCAATCCAGGTTGTGCTGGCAATTTTTATATAGACAGAACATGTTTTGCCCCCCAGTGCTAAAACGTAATATGAAATGCTTCGTGCACCTGTAGCAAACAACTTAAAATTCAGACCTTTTTTACACAAACTTTATTACAAAGTTTACAAAGGAGGAATTAAAAATATCTTGCATAGGGCTAACTGTGAAACTTTTTTTTAGTATGCATTCACAAATAATTATTATTTTTAATCCATAAAGATGCTGGATTAGTTTATTTTACTCATTGTTCTCCTATAAATAAAATTATCATTCCTTTCATTATATGATATGAGTTGTGTCTGTATAAATATAAGAACAAAAGAATGTCCATACTGGGTCAGACCAATGGTCCATATAACCCAGTATCCTGTCTTCTCACAGTAGCTGATGCTATATGCTTCAGAGGGAATAAACAGAACAGGGCAATTTATCAAGTGATCTACCCCTGTCATCCAGTTCCAGCTTCTGGCAATCAGAGGTTATGGGGCACCGAGAGCATGGGGCTGTGTTCATCTTGGCTAATACCCATTTATGGACCTACCATCCATGAACTTATCTAATTCTTTTATGAACTCAGTTATACTTTTGGCCTTCACAACATCCCCTGGTAGTGAGTTTCACAGGTGAACTGTGTATTGTGTGAAATGCATCCTTTTGTTTGTTTTAAACCTGCTGTCTATTAATTTCATTGGGTGACCCCTGTTTCTTGTGTTATGTGAAGGGGTAAACAACACTTCTTTATTCACTTTCTTCACATCATTCATGATTTTATAGACCTCTATCATATCCCCCTCTTACTCGTCACTTTTCTAAGCTGAACAGTCCCGGTTTTTTTAATTCCCTATCATATGGAAGCTGTTCCATACCCTTAATCATTTTTGTTGCCCTTCTCTGTACTTTTTCCAATCTTATCCTTCACCATTTTAGATATATGGCTGTACAGATATTCTAAATGAAATAAGCAGAAAATTATGACTAATCAAATACTTGTTTTACAAGTTTTCTAAGTGTATAACAGAAGTCAGTGACTCCCAATCACTTCAATGGGGCTGGAATTTCACCCGGAAAGACATCCCTCTTCTATATTAACATAATAGATCTCTTATTTAATTTAGTATGTGTGCACCTATTAATACCTATGTTTTTAAAGATTGACAAATATAAACCAGATGTTTCAACTTTACCTTCTTGTAGCTCTGTAATCTTTTTGGAAGGAAAACAGAAATTCTAAGTATCATTGCTTTTAAAGCTGCATCTTCTTAGTTTCATGACTCCAAGGACAATCTTCAAACAGCTTTTCACATACAGTACTCTCTGTGACTAAGAAAAAATAGGAAAAGTCAGTCACTTGAACAGATCGTTCAATATGGTCATTTGTTCAAAGGATCAAGAGCCCATTGCTTCAGCTATATTAAAGTGTGCAGTATGTGTTAAATTGCAGTGAGCAGTGATGGTCACAGTAGGAATTAAAGTTAACAAAAATAAATGAATTAAATTCTAAATTTTATGGGTCACCAAAAATTGCCTTCATATCAGCAGAGGGTTACCTTGCAGTCATAAATTTTAGATTTATTAAAGAGAGCTCAGAATAAGCATACAACAGAAACATCGTTGCCTTTTTTCTTGGGGGGAAAAAACAACTTGCACAAGGGCAAGGTTTAAGGTCTGCCCAGCAGAATAAAATATTGTAAATAGCTATAGAATGTACTCAATTGGTTTCTGTGGGTCACCGTTCCTTTCTATAGGATCAGTCCATGCTGTGGCAGAATTGATACAGGACTGGATAGAAATCCTCATCAGAGGCCATACTGGGGTCAGTTATCACTGAAAAACAAGACTTCTACAACAACAACAGAAATAACTTTGGATGACTTGGCAAATACACTGTTTTAGCTGATTTATACCTTGTCTTCAATGTTTTATATAAGAACAAGAGGCAGCTGAAAGTTGTACAATGAAGGATCACTTTTCAACCAAAACAAACATTTTATTTTCATTTGTTTCATTTCACCTTAAACGCTTTAGACAAAAATAAAATAAAAATAAAATAGACAAAAATAAATAATATTTTTGTTCCTTTCAATATTTTTAATGAAAATGGAATTTTGGTTTTCAACCAATCCTAATAAGAACTAAGAGATGCAATTTCCTTTGAAATTTGTTATTCTATGAGCCAGTCTTTTCAACAAATGTTAAAAGAATAATAAAATAATTTATTATTTGTTGTAGGAAGAATCCATTTAAAACAAATGAACTAACACTTTCCAATTAACACTTTGCATGTTTAGGTTTGCAGGCCACAGGAAAATAACTCAGAATTTCACAGATAATTAGTGGGTTTGTTAAAACAAGAATGGTATTTCTTTAAATACCTGGCAAGTTGGTGTTCCCCTAAGGAAAAGAAATTTTATTTCAACACAAGAGACAGCTTAACTGCATGTACTCCAACTTTATATTTAGTTGGTTATATGTTGCATCACAAATTGCATAGAGCAGTGGTCCCCAAACATTTTATGCCATGCCCCCACTCTTACTTGTAATGTACTCTGTGTGTGCGCGCACACACACACACACACACACACACACACACACACACCACCCAGGGCCTCTGTTGGGAGCAGCATCTGAGGCTGGGAATCCCCTCCCTGACCCGCTCTATTTTTAGTAAAAGTCAGGGACAGGTTGCAGAATTCCCTGAATTTTTAATTACCTGCAACCTGTCCATGGGTGTTTTACTAAAAATACCCATGACAAAAATCTTAATCTTACTTATACTACACTTTTCACAGAGCACCTTTGGCTGGCATGTTTTTCTCCTGTAAGAACATTTTTCTTCTCTTACACTTACTGAAACAATCAGATAATTGTTTTCTAAGGAAAGTAATTACAGGCTACTGATTATTGTCAAGTGTTCCATAATATGGGAAATTTTTTTAGTTGCTTTTTGCTGTGGTGATTGTTGCAACCTCTTAAACTGATCTCGCTCTTGAAATTATTTTACTTATTCTGTTAATCTAGTTGATGAGGCAAATGTTGAAAAATCCCACTAATGTAGGCTGGGACATGTCCCAGTATATCCTGCTCTTCTAGTGAGAAAATCCTACAGCATTTAGTAATCCTTCAGTAGTCTTGTGAAAATATGTAACAATATTATGTTTGCTCAGAAAGATTTTAGTTAATCAGTTCAGAATGTTGAATTAGATCTAGAAGCTGTGTTTACTCTTGGCTGTTCCCAGTTAGCAAAGGATAAAGTTGGGAAAGGAATTTAAGTTAAATTGACTTCTAACAGGAAACAGTCTCATTAAAACCCAGATATGAGGCTCTCTCTGATAAAGATCCTTTTCACTGTGGCTTTCAAGTGACCAAATGACTAAATTCTTCATTAAGGTATAAATAGGGATCTGTGGTCTTCACACTTTCATTAGGACATCAGCCTGCTTTCTCTCTACATATATGGACATTTATCCACTTCTATATCTTCTAAAAAGAAGCATCACTTCTTGGTACACTATTTCTGCACTGATTAACTGCTTTTCAAATGTAAAGTGGAACTCATCCTTCCCCTTTAAGTATAGCTACTAGCTACAGTAGGTTGTCAGGAGTAACAGATGAATGGCAAAAAATTAAGAGGTTCTGTTTGGTTTGGATGCTCTGGAAAATTGGGTGGTGTTGCGGATAGCCCACAAGAACCAACTCTCACAAAGTTCCCTAACAGTTAAGTTCTGTAGAAGTTAATAGAAAATGATGATGACTTTTCTAGAGAGTCTTTAAAACAAACTATAGAGTTCCATAGCAGGGATATTATTCTCTCAAAATTTAGAGAATGGTTTGAGACTTCTATAGAAAGAATATATTTCTTTATCAAAAACTAGGGGGCTGGAAAGCAGGTAGGGATTCACCTTGCATGAAGGAGTCCCCGGATGGTGTTCGTGGTTTGTCAGGGTTGTGAGGACATAAGCACGGAGTAAAATGCACAATGGCTCTCCTGTGCAGATCGAATGCTCCTAGGAAATTTAAATTGCCTGCGGAGGAGGGACAAATTGGCCTCCAGCTCCCCTTGGACATGGGGGAATACAAAGATGGCCCTAGGATTTTAGAGCAATTTCTATAAGACTCTAATTGTTTCTTAGCTATTACATTCTTATGACTTTTAATAAGGCATTAGTGAACTTCCTTTCTTGTGTTCTTATGTCTTTTTTGAGCAATTTGACTGTTGGTGTGAACCAGAAAGTGCAAGATAAAATCAAAATTGGCTACCTGTTTTTGTGTGTGTGTGTGTGTGTGTGTTTAAAGCATATAAAATATTCTTCACAAGAGACAGCAGCAATTTAATTATTGCATAATGTCTAAAATGATTTCCCATCCCTAGCAGAAATACTGGAGATGAATCAAAACAGCAAAGTTGTATTTAGACGATAGCCTTGAAATTTGAGGGTTCAGATCTGAACCACTTTTCTTTTCAAGTCTTCAAGTCAAGGGTCCACTGATCAGAGACTGAAAAATCAAAACTGACCCCAGTTTTGCTCATCTCCATACCCATTGTCTCTCTAGGTCAATGAATATTAATGTTCAGAGTTACCTTTGTCAAATCAAAAAAGAGAAGGCTTTTTGTTTTGTTTTGTTTCACCCTTATATTAGAGGTGAAAAGTCTGGCAGAGAGTTGATATATGCAAAATGTTGGATATGTGAAAGGATATGTCTCATTTTTTCTTTTGTCTTTATTTAAATGGTTCATGTTGCCTATTGAGCACCATGCGGTTCCTCATGTGATAAATAGTAAATTTTGATGTTCTAAGAAAACCATCCTTTTCTCTTTCTTTATAACAGGCAGAATGTATTTGGATTCTGTAGAGTTGTTGCTGCTTTGTGACCCAAAGTGAATAACGGCATGAATAGCAACTAGACATACAGAAGTTCACTGAGATAGAACTAAGGTCAGTAAAAATCTGGTCTGCATAGTCTGGCACTGGCTAGTCATCTTGGAACTATGTTATGGTCTATGAAGAAATGACATAGGTCTTATGTTCCTGTCTTGTCACAGTGAAATCTTGAATTGACTAACAAGGCAATTAGAATGTAGGAGAAAATGGAACAAAGAAGGAAAAATAAAAGTGAGGGGTCATTTCTGCAGGATCCTCTATATTGTACGTTGTGCTCCATTGCAGTGCCTGCTCTTAAAGTACACAATTCAGTTCCCATTAAAGTCAGTGGAAGACTTCCAGTGTCTTGACTGAAAGTTGGACCAGGCCCAAACTATAGCATTTTAACATTACATTATCCAACTTCAGAATTACATAGAGTGGTTGCCATGATAACATTAACATTTACTATGTCAGAGCCATTACTATTATCACCTCAATACACACATTTCCTGTCCTAAATAATACCAAGATAATAACGGTTTGAGTATTTATCTGTAGTTTATTACTTTCAAATGTCAATATCAGTATTTTCATGGCAATTACAGTACATAATACTGAGGTTGCAGATATATGCAGATGTAAAAAGAAGTTCCAACTATGGAGTCCATTATATAGCCTATATGTACCTTTGAACACCTCAGTAAACATAAACTTGTATATATCAAAGTCAACCCTACAAATTAGACCAAGTACAGTCGTTTTGTTGGAAAAACAAAAAGAACATAATTAACTGACACATAGGCCTCCTGTGCAAATATGGTGGACATGGTGATTTTGTGAATCTGTCTGTACAACTTATGAATCCTGGTTGTTGTTACAAAGTTGTTACTATGAAAATGTCTGTGTCATGAATGCCCTTCTATCTATATATATGCACCATGAATTGGCAGGGTTTTATCACATCTCTGTGAAACCAGAGACAAAAGTGGGTCATTAGAACTCAGTGATCATCCATCCAAAGTAAAGTACCGTGGGTCAATGAGTTTGCATGAGCTGGGAGAAGATATTTCCTCCTCTTGTCTGAAGGGAAGGGGGAAGTGGAAAGATACCAAAGCAGGAAAAAGACCCAGGTGACAAAACAAAAGATTATAAAAGGACTCCTAGGAGAAGACTCAGACACTCAGGAAGTTGAGGCAGGAGGAAAGAAGGGGACATACTAGTCAAAGTCAGGGGAAGCAAGCTGACCTAAGGAGAGAGGCTCTGTGTTTCAAAACTCAAGTAATGCAGTTACTGGGGGATGGACCCTGGATCCCACAAAGGACCCTTACCCCAGCCCAGAGAATGCTTTGGAGTGGTGAGGAAACTGCAGGAAGTGCATGAAAGGTTTATTCTTTTATATAGATTTGTGTGTTTTAAATATGATTAAGTAAAGAACAGTAATGTGTTAGACTTTTGTGCAAAATGGCGCTATTCTGTCACTATGAATGATGATGAATAGTCATTGGACGAGAGAGAGAGAGAGAGAGAGAGAGAATGGCTCTATAACCTAGTGGGTAGGGCACTCACCTAGGATGTGGGCACCCAAGGTGAAGTTCCTCAATGCATATTACATTATTAATATACCACACAGTGGATTCAGTGGGAGAGATTGAGAGACATGCACCCCAGAATACCCTACAGTCCAATGCTCAAGGCACTCTCCTGCAATGTGGGTGACCCAAGTTCAAATCCCTTCTCCACATCAGACAGAGAAGGGAATTGATCCAAAGATTCCCACATCCCAGGTGAGTCCCTGAACCACAGGTCTTAAGGTTATGAGGAAGGTTGTCTGCTTCCTCATTTATCCATTTTGTGAATGGCAGCTAAGTTTCAAATAATAATGATAATAATTGGCCAAAACGAATTCTCAAATAGTTTTGGGTTCAGAGAAATTACATTTTTTTTGGCAAACTATTTATCTGAAAATTTCATTGCTGGTATATGCTACACCTACTACATGGCCTCTTGAAGAGGAAAATAGGATCCACATCTTCAGGTGACGTTCTGGGGGCAGGTGTTTTTAAGCTACTGGGGCATCTTGTCCTGGGGCTTAAGGCAAGTGGGTTCCTGGGACCCCATTTCCATGAAGGGATAACAGACTGAAAGTTGATACCCAGGAAATGTGCCAGAGAGGCCAAAGCAGGAAACAGTGCTGTAGCCTACTGAAATGCAGGGGAACATAGCACATGGGAATTCAGTGTCTGAATGCCTTCACAGCAATGAACCAGATCTGTGACAGTAGGTTTTTTATTTTGTCAGTTAAGTGGTGGATAAGTTTTATTCATTTTAAAGCATGTATAACAATCTCTCCAATATTTGGTTAATGGAGGTCTTATTCTGCTCACTAAGAAATTGCTACTCTATTTATTGGTGTCTTTAGTTGAATGGCATAATTTTGTGCATTTATAAAAATAGTCATAAAATACCATTAAAATATATTGCTACTAGGGCAAAAACATATTTTACCATGAACTGTAAAGTTAAATGTTGGTGGTAATTTGATCAAAAAGTCTGGCTGAATGAATTTCTATATATTTGTTACCTGAGTGTTCTCTAAATCTCTTACTGACTTCTTGTGTATAGCACAACAAAAACCCCTCAGACTTCATCACTTATTGTCTTGTGATGCTCAGCAAATGGTCATATGGCTCACATGGGGGAGGGTGAAGGGGGAAAACAGACTAATTTTGTTACATAACAGGATTACAGTATGAAAACAGGCAGAGAATATTTCCATAGCTAGGCTGAAATTAACCCATGTAAAGCTCTCCACACCAGTGAAGTCCTGCATTAGGGCTGTGTAGAAAGAGCTGCTACATGCCCACTGTGAAAGGTCCCTACAGCAGGCTGGTGCTGGGTTTGAGATGGGAGCAGGACATCGAGCATGCTTAAGAGTAGCACTGTCCGTATTTCACAACTCTGCAGAGCTTAAACCATATTACCAGGGGTGCAGTTAAGACTGAATTGACTTTCAGTTTTGAATTTCAATAGTATAGGGCTAGATTGTGTCCTTGTGGCCTCACTCTCCTAATGCAGAGTTCCAATAGCAGCTATAGTCAGAGTTGTTCTTTGAGCTGGAGCTCCAATGGGTCTGAACTGGCAAAGACCCTCGGCAGAGCTGCTGCAATGCTACTGTGCCCCCCATCCCTTGGGGTTTACTGGGTTTCACCCACATGCTTTTGATGTAAGAAAGCAAAAGAAAGTCAATGAGTTCCTTTCTCTACTGCTGTGTGAGTTCAACATTATCATGTCAGAGTGGTGCCCTGTCTCCTCTTTATCTGGTGGCAAATCTCCTCAGCATGGGGGAGAGGTGTCTAGGCCTGACTGACCCCTTCCCACTTGGATTTTAGGGGGTGACTGAATGGTTTCTCTCTGAGTCTAGTGTCCTTAAGGTCCAGCTGTTAGGCTAATTCACCCCCAATACTACTTTGAGCAACCAAGCCAGTTCATCTTATCCTTAATTACTGGTGGGATCCAAAAAATTTCTCTGCTGGGTTCTGCTCTGTTCTGCTGTTATTAAGCAGTGACTCATAGTGCACTCAAGAACATACCAAAGAATGCATTTCTGATGTGAATTTTTGGAAGAATAATCATTCATGCTAAAATCTGCAAAACTTTTAGTTTTTGCAAACACTTTGTCATCCATGTTCTTTGTTGTAGAATGGGTTCTGCATGGATTTTTGCAGGATAAGTTGCTTGTGGGGAAGTTGACGGTGAAAACATCCCTCATCAAAAGGACTACTCTACAGCTCAGCCAGTCTCTTGATTGAATAATTCAATGGTTGAGCCGTCACAAGAATCCACTCCCAGTGTATGTCTTCTGGACTTCCTCAATCTGCAGGAAGGGAATTGCTCTCCTGTTAACTTTGTAAGACTTTTGGGAGAACTCCTTTCCAATACATCTGCTTAAGGTATATATGAGGTGATACTTTCCTGGACTTCCCATAGACCTCTTGGGAAGCCTCCTTGTCCCCTAACAGCCTCCCACTTTACTGTTCTTCCCACATATTTCTGTCACCTCTTCACTGTCCTGTCTAATTTTCTACTTTTAAACTATAAACACATAAGTTTTGACATATATGTACATTGCTTTATCCAAAGCTGGTTGAATTCACTGGAAAGTCTCCTATTTAATATTTTATGTATTTAGAATTAGAAAACTTAAGCACACATTGTTTACAAGAAGAAAACTATTACTAGATAGTGGAAGGTGAGCAGTGGGAAAGGAATAAGAGATGGGATTAGAAGATAACTGCCTGTTCTTAATGTTTGTGTTGCTGGAAATGAAAATGTTTGAGAAGACTAAGTTTTTATTTTGTAGAGGAGATTATATGTATCAGAAATGAAATATGACCGAAAAAAAGACCTTTAAATGTGATAATTAACAAAAACATGAATAATGACTTATGTGTTGCATATTATTTTTGATAATTCTGTATTTAGTAAGACGTTCGTAAGGCTGCATTTGGGAAGTCTATTGGGACACCATTATGATGTCAAAGTGAAGTGAATCAAAATGGCAATGCAAATTGGTGAAGAAGAAACACTACGATGTTAAAGTGAATTAGATAAAACAAGATAAATTATACTCACAAAAATGGGCTTTTAATCATGTTTTTCTTAGGAAAATGGCATATGATAATGACCTTGTACATTACAGTCCCTGCTGCGTGTCTGATTCAAACCAGCAGGACACTTCGCTTTAAATCATTAGGTCCCACAGCAGTGGACAATATTTTCCACATTGGACATATTTATTTATACTTGAAATATGAAGTAATAAGTATGAAACAAATAGGAAGGGAGCAATATATAGTAGCATTTCCCATAAGCTTAGTTTGCTGATTCAGCAGCTGTGTTGTAAATAATTTACAATAATGATGGCTAGATATCACCAGGTTCATGTCGGACAGAGGAATTTGGGCTAAACATTATGGTCATCTTTCATAATTAGGGACAGTCTTGGTGTACATCTTTCTTTCTTTCTTTCTTTCTTTCTTTCTTTCTTTCTTTCTTTCTTTCTTTCTTTCTTTCAATGTATGTTACATTGTAAAATAGATAGCGGAGAGCTGTTAGTGTTTAACTGCAATCACAGCAAGTTTCATTCTGTTGACTGAGTGATATTCACAAAACAAAGGAAGAAAATATTCTGTTTAATTTATCATGAGAAGGGCAAACTTTGAAGTGCTGAAAAGTGAATTTGGCCTACGTTTTGGGCTAAAAACTGTCTTGGTCTTCCCTCCCTACTGCTTTCCCGTGGACTTGTAGCATTTGGTGACTACGAGGAAGATTTCACAATGTCCCAAACATCCTAAAGGTTCACAGAACAGTAAAACTGTTGCTTTTTAAATGAAATTGAAATCTTTTGCAGCTCCTCCAAGTTTTGAAGCCTCTTTAGATTGGTCAAAAAATGCAAAGAGCAAAGATAGCTCTGCATGTGTGTCCATACCATTGCAAACTGTAGATTGAGCAAAGAAACCTAGTAGAAAATTCTGTTTCACATATTTGGGGGGAAAAAACCTGTGTCTGTGCTCATAACTTGAAAATAACTAAAACAGTTTCTCAGATCTCCATGAACTGCAAAACAAGCCATGTAAGAACAAAATCATTCAGCCATTGTTGGGTTGTAAATGCACAACATTTCCGACTGGAACAAATGGGACAAGTGTACATTTTATTTTACACATGAAGAATTCAAAACATCTGAATGGATTTTGATGAAACTTATAATAAAAAGTCTTTGAGCAGAGACCAAGCACTTGCCTAATTGGCAAGTTCATGCAAAGAGGAGTTCATCTCCTCAATCCAGCAGTGTGTGGATTCTCTCTCCCTCTCCATCCCTATCTGATTACTGTCTTGAACAAGGTGATCTGCCATCTCTGCAGCACTAAGGTGACCAGATTTCTCGATTTTATAGAGACAGTCCCAATATTTGGGGCTTTGTCTTATATAGGTGCCTATTACCCCACCCCCCCATCCCCTGTCCTGATTGTTAACACTTGCTGTCTGGTCATCCTAGCAGCACCATCCCCCCATTGTCCAGGTCCAAACAGTGCCCCATTCACAATGGGAGGGAATGGAGACTGAGAATCCTGGTGGGAGAAGTAAATAGACCTAGAAGGATGGACATTCTACATCTTCGAGTCCTTTGATGCTGTGATGGCAGAAGCCAGGGTTAACAGCCAGGAGCCCAAGATGGTGCAGAGGCATGAGGTCTCCACACAGATGGTCTGAACTTCCAAAGGAACCCTGGAAATCCACCAGGTTTAGGGTGAGGCCTGCACTAAAGAAAACCCTGCCTCTGCTCTCCTTGAAGAAACAATAAGAAGAAAATTCATGAGAGGAAACTCTGAGAAGTCTTCCTCCAGAGTACTCTCCTGTAGATTATACGGGAGATGATTTGGGACATGAAAGATTCAGCCTGAAAACTATATACCGTAATTGAGAAGGATGTGAGCCACTGAAAAAAGCAGTGTGTTATAATGGAAGTTGCAGCTTTTGTAAAATATTCACACAATTCTCTGTATACTTCTTTAAATCCTTTGCTAATGTATCCCTGTCCATACAGTCATTTCCTTATCTGAAGTATCATGTGCGTTTTCATGTGCATTTATTTACAGTGGCTTCAGCAGAAGACTAGAAATGTAAGTCTGTATTAAGTATTTCTTCTACAGCATGCATAATCTTCTCCAGAACTTTGAAGACAAATGTAGAGGGGAAATGGAGACTGTGACAGGAACTGTACGATGATGATGAAGTCTCAGTTTTGATTCATTGTGACCTTGATGCCAGTCTGTCATCCTATTCTACCATGTTAATGGAGCGGAAGAATCTGCCTTGCAAGAAGGAGCAGAAATAAATTGATAACTCCTCATCACCCTACAGAAACACTCTGGAGTCCCTTTGAAGATGGGGTACAGTCACATTTTAGCTCATCAACTGAGAGGACAGATTCCATGACAACTGGGACTCATTTAAATGAATTGGATCATCGGGGGTGAGCACATTACAGCTGGAGGGAAGGTGACACTAATGGACAGATGTAAGCTTCCCTGATTTAAATGTTCTCTACTATTCCCAGATGAGTGCTCCATTATTGAGTTAAAAGAGCAGCTGAGTTGGCTCAACAGAGACATTTTTATATATAGCAGTACCTTTAATTCCTTAGAGAAACAGATATTCTTTTTACCAGAACAACCTACATAACACTATCTTCTCAAGTCAGAGATAGGGAACCACTTACAGAAGAAAAAAAATGGTAAGCATAAGAGGACAACTAACTGTTGAGTGAGTTGCAGTTTCTGTGTAGTAGAGTTACCAAAACATTAACTTTACCAGGTCTGGATGAAGAACAGAGCTAGAGGTAATGGCCTGTGTGCATGAGCTCCCACTCTCTCCACCTTGTGATACACACATTTCAAGTGAACTTTCCTTATTACATTATTCTGGGCAGTGTATTGTGTTTTAGTAAAAATGCTTATTTTCCTGCAAGCCCTTCTGGGGATCTTTTGGTTTCAACATTTAATCCTGCTTCTTTGTCTTGCTATTCCCTCACTCTCTCTAAATGTACCACTAATAATAGTAGAGGCGGTAACAACAGAGACCTCATGATTAATATATATAATCACTAGGTAATTTAAAAATAATAATCATGGTGTTCTTTGTATACATTATTTTAAAAATAATAACCAATGTGGGGAAAGGAAAAAGATTTTCCTGTCAGTTAATGACTGGCTGGAGCACATGAGGGCTCAATGCTCTTAACCCAGCTGCTCATTAACTGCCAGTGAAATGCCTAATGTGGTATTTAGTCACCATGCACCTAAAAGAACTTTTGATTTTCCCTTTTTCCTTTGTATTTCTCTGCGTAATTTCCTATGCTAGGCTCTCCCCCGGTGCCACAGAGATCAGTTATCCATAGGGAGAGCAGGCAGGATTACTGTTAACCTCATCTCCTCTTGAGGTTTTCTGCTGGGGGGTGAGGGGGGAGCAAATTTAGATTAAGCTCTGAGCTGCAAAGGAATCCAAACAGAAATGATTCCTTCAGGGATGTGCTGAGCCAGCTGATTTCTGGCTGCCATTGTCTCACCCCATTCCTGACGAGTGCCACTATTTTTGGGGCAACATTAGTTCTCAATGTCTCCAGCAAAAGAGATGACACAGAAAGCATATAATTGTGGTGTTTTCACCATGGTGCAGGGTGACGGAAGCCACATAAACCAGAGGTAAATTTTGGCCCAAAATATGTAATACTTTGTATACAGTTCTGAGCGCTGTTGCTTTGTTGGGTTTATAATTCTAATGTAAACCATATCTAATTTCTGTGGCCCAAATTCTATAAACCTCATTCAAGTAAAACTCTTCTTGGAATCAGTGGGAGTTTTGCTAGGGAAAAGACAGAATAAGGACCGGAGTATTTGGCTCTAAGTTTTTAGAAAGTGCTAGCCCTGTCTTCAGAAACAAATGTAATAGACTCCTCTGTTACCAGGGTTACATGCACACTTATTGGTGTGATGCACAAGTCCAACATACACTACCATTGTTTATTGGGCACGTGGCCAATGCTACAGCAAGAAGTCGCAAACTTCAAGAGGAGTGGAAGCTGAGGGCACCAGTACTGCAAGAGGCTCTGCAAAGGGACACCCCCTGTGCCGGCATGGTGCCCCACTGAAATCAATACATGCGAGACCAAAGGTCTCCTTGCAGGACCTGGGCCATACTTTGGATAAAACATGTAGATGATCCATAACCCATTTTCCCTTATCTCTTTTATATGCACAACTGCGCTGGAAAAAATAACTGAAACAAACTCTCTCGTGAGATTTTTCAGAACTTCCTACTTGCAGGGGGGACAAAGCATCCATTTAATCACACTTGATAGAAATGTCATCCCTAGGCTTGGCCAAAGATTCATATTGTTTTTTCCATCACTAGTTACTGGTATTCATCAGTAAAATACCAGGGACCAGATCAGTGAAAAGTTTGCAGGTTTTGCAGGTTTCTTTTGGAACAAGCAGGAATGCTGGCACTTTTAAAATACATTTTCTGAATGTTTTTAATAAAAGGAAAGCATTTTGAATATACCCTTTCCATGAAAATCTCCCACGTGTTGGACATGGTACACGGGTGACTTTTTCTAATTACAAAATCTGTTCAGGCTATCCACTTAATTATCCCATGATTATTTCATAACAGTGAGACATGCTCTGGAGATCACAAAGGTTGCTTATTGCAATTCTCTCTTAGTGGGGCTTCCGGAAGTGCTGTTCCAATGGTTATAGTATGTTCAAGAATATAGCCAAATAACTGTTCTCTGGTTTTATGCACTTCCTGTATTCATGTAATCAGCTGCCTATAAAGTGAAGTAAGTTGGCACTGCTGGTTTTAAAGTTTGTAGTGTGTCATGTCTATATTCCTTGTACTTCTGGGTATCTGTGCTTGCACATTTCCGATCTTCATGTCTCAAAATCAGCAGGAGATCTCAGGTGAAATGCTGGCCTTTATTGAAGTCAGTGGAAGTTTTGCCCTTAACTTCAATGAAGCTAGGATTTCACACTTCATCTTTGCAGTGATGTGCACTGGCGTTTGAAACTCATCTCCCCTCTGACATCTGTCTTGGTTCATCTTGTTCCACTTTTAAAAAGCATCTAAAACTTATATATATCACTGTTGGCTCCAATATTGATTACCTTTCCCTTCCTTTTCTCCCCTACTTTTATTTATAAGATTGCCCCCTATCCTTTGTTTGTTTTATATGTGTGAGTATTAAAAGGGTGTTTCTATTTTATGTTCACATTGTTTTGTAATTTGTTTGTGTGTTGTACAGTATCTCCAAATGCCTTGACAAGGGTTCACTTTCTAAATAAAATGATTTTCTACTTTACCATCAGCTAACTTATATATAAAACTTACAGCCAGATTTTGATCCCCTTACATTGACTAATACCTTACTCCACAGCCTCTAGTGTGGGTGCAGTTACAGAGGCATAAAGCTGCCTCATAGGGTACGTCCACACTACCCACCGCATCGGCGGGTAGCGATCGATCTGTTGGGGATAGATATATTGTGTCTCATCTAGACATGATAAATCGATCCCCGAATGTGCTCCTGTTGACTCCGGAACTCCACCAGGGCGAGAGGCGGAAGCGGAGTCAACGGGGGAGCCGTGGAGATCAATCCCATGCCGTGAGGACGGGATGTAAGTGGAAATAAGATCTGTCGACTTCAGCTACACTATTCCTGTAGCTGAAGTTGCATATCTTACATTGACAACCCACCCCATATAGACCAACCCCTAGTCCCATTGTCTTTGATTGATCTGCTTGTAGAGAAATATGCTGCTCATTGTGAGAGAGGTGATTAGAATCTGGTTCTTAATGATTCAGGGCCAAACTTTCCTACTGTTACCTGTGATAACTCATAGTTTCTTTGCAAACGGTCCCACTGAAGTTGACAGGACAACTTTCAGTGTAAAGAGTATGTCCACCAGAATGTTTCTTCTTTCTCTAAAATCAGGCTGCAGGTCTTATTTCCCCCCTTCTTTATATAAATCATAGTCATGTGCAAGTGCTTTATATAGTTATCACCTCCATGGTTATTTCAATCTTAAAACACTTGGGTATGGTTTAGGGCTGTCAAATATATTGCAGTTAACTCAAAAAAATTAATCATGATTTAAAAACTGTTAAGCAATAGAATACCAATTTAAATTTATTAAATATTTTGGATATTTTTCTACATTTTCATATCTATTGTATTTTGTGTTGCAATTGAAATCAAAGTGTATATTATTTTTATTACAAATAATTGCACTGTAAAATGATAAACAAAAGTATTTTTCAACTCACCACATACAAGTACTGTTGTGCAATCTTTGTCATGAAAATGCAATTTACACATGTAGATTTTTTTGTTACATAATTGCACTCAAAAACAAAACAATGCAAAACTTCAGAGCCTACAAGTCCACTCAGTCCTACTTTTTGTTCAGCCAATCCCTAAGACAAACAAGTTTGTTTACATTTGCAGGAGATAATGCTGCCCTCTTCTTATTTATAATGTCACCAGAAAGTGAGAATAGGCATTTGCATGCCACTTTTGTAGCCAGCGTTGGAAGGTATTTACATGCAGATATGCTAAACATTCGTAAGTCCCTTCATACTTCAGCCACCAATCCAAAGGATGTGCTTCCATGCTGATGATGCTCGTTAAAAAAATAATGCGTTAATTAAATTTGTAATTGAACACCTTGGGGGAGAATTGTATGTCCCCTGCTGTTTTACCTGCCTTCTGCCATATATTATCATGTTGTAGCAGTCTCTGATGATGACCCAGCATGCGTTGTTCATTTTAAGAACACTTTCACTGCAGATTTGACAAAACACAAAGAAGGTACCAATGTGAGATTTCTAAAGATTGCTACATCATTCAATCCAAAGTTTAAGAATCTGAAGTGCCTTCCAAAATCTGAGAGGAATGAGGTGTGGAGCATGCTTTCAGAAGTCAACACTCTGATGCAGAAACTACAGAGCCCAAACCACCAAAAAAGAAAATCAACCTTCTGCTGGTGGCATCTGACTCAGATAATGAAAATGAACATGTGTAGGTCTGCACTGCTTTGGATTGTTATCGAGCAGAACCCATCATCAGCATGGATGCATGTCCCCTGGAATGGTGGTTGAAGCATGAAGGGACATATCAATCTTTAGTGCATCTGTCACATAAATATGCAACGCTAGCTACAACAGTGCCATGAGAACGCCTGTTCTCACTTTCAGGTAACAATGCAAACCAGAAGTGGGCAGCATTATGTACTGCAAATGTAAACAACGTTGTTTTTCTGAGCAATTGTCGAAAAAGAAGTAGGACTGAGTGGACTTGCAGGTTCTAAAATTTTACATTGTTTAATTTTTGAATGCACTGGGTTTTTTTGTTTTTTTTTAACAAAATTCTATATTTGTAAGTTCAACTTTCATGATAAAAAGATTGCACTACAGTACTTGTCTTAGGTAAATTAAAAAAATACGATTTCTTTTGTTTTTTTAGAGTGCAAATACTTGTAACAAATATAAATATAAAGTGATCACTGTACACTTTGTATTCTGTGTTGTAATTGAAAACATCCAAAATATTTAAATAAATGGTATTCTATTATTAACAGCGCGATTAATTGCGATTAACATTTTTATTCGCTGGACAGTCCTAATATGGTTATTAGGACCTCAGAAACAGATACATCAGTTAAAACATCTGACTGTCTGGTTGTGAGGAATGAAAACATCACCACACTTCAAAAACTCGTAAGACATTATCTTCAGCCTGTACGACTGTGACTGCACTACAAGCTAGAGATGTGATTATTCTCCTGGTCATGTACATTCACTCAAGCTAGCTCCCATTGAGCTAGCATGAGTATAAATAGCAGTGTAACTGTGGTAGCACAGATTATGACAGTGGAGGCATGGCTGAGCTGGGCAAAGTACATAGCCATGGGTTTCAGGCAGGTTTGTACTCTGCATAGGTCAGCCATGCTTCCATTGTTGCTACCAGCACTACTGTGGCTACACTGCTATTTATACTCAATAAGAGCTAGCATGAGTATGTGTACATAAGCTGGGGAATCATACCCCTCGCTTGTAGCCTAGACAAAACCTTAGTTTATTAGTGGACAAACCAAAATATTGTAGGGGTGGCATGGAAAGTAAAATGTTGACTATCTCAACAAATGCATTTTCTTTCAGTACTTTGAGGTTTAGTATTGAGGCGCCATCACCCTAAGTGATTCCTATCCACTGAAGGGCAATTCCCCTTCATGGTACTGTTCCCACATATTAATCGACATAATAGTACTCATATTGGGCTGGGCAGGGAGTTTTTATAACCAATAAATGCAAACTGCCACATGCGTTTATATATTCTTCCAAAGTAAGCACTTTTTTGGTCCCATTACTAGTCTGTTATTAGGAAGATAGGCACTGATTACAGGTGTTTTAGCACCTGCTTTGAGATGAATTTGGAAATCACCGGTCTCCTATGACTTGAGAAAAAGCAGCTTTATTCTTGATATTGTTCTAATAATGATGCTTGGCAGCCAACTTGAATTATAATACCACAACCGGGACTGCTGATGGGTTCATTGAGCACGGTCAGTGTACAGAGCAGTCTGTCTGTCAGACCATCTCCAGTGGGGTCTCCAGGCAGACACACACCCAGGAGCCGGGAAATCTCAGGGCTGTAAATTATTAGTTCATGTTGCATGCTATGAAAAGCAGCACTCTAGGGATTAGACCAACTCTGAATTTAATGCTAATTCATGGTTGTATTCCGTGTTGTGGAAGCCTGACAAGATGGATTTGAAAATCCAATAAAACAATGGTATTGAAATTTCCCAAGATCACGATGCGAGGCCTTACCGGGGACCGGTAGATATTGTTACTTAATATTATTACAGAGATTTAGCAAAACAGCTGGAAGGCAGAGTACAGAGTAAATTTTTCTCTGTGACTTATTGATAAAACATTCCTGCAAACATTTAGGCTGTGGACTGGCAAACACATTTACAGTGGGATTTTCAAGAGGTTGAAAGCAACACAAGTGAGCACTTGTAACTGACCATGCTTAAAATCTGTGGAATTTTCAAAGCTAAGGATGGGCGCGGATAGAGCTTAAAAAGAAGACATCTGTCTGTTCACCCAGATAGAAATCTCCTGTCACTTGAGGATATGGTATTCTGCCACCGTGGCAGTGGGATGGGAATGCAATATGTGAAATGGGCAGGCACTGAGGACCCACCATCTGGGAGGGAAATTCAGCCAGCAGAGACTCCTTTGTGCAAGGTTCCTCATAATTAGGACTTGGGTGACTGCAAGGAAGAGTACTATCATTCCAGTTTTGACTTGTAGGGCCACAGTCCATGGTTCAACAGCCCCCCTCATCAAGCCACACCAATGTACAATGCTTTTCACCTGTCACAGCACCTGGTGTCTTTAGGTAGTTTGGTGCAATGGAAACCCAGCCAGAAATGCCCTGTTCACAGTTGAAGTTCCTTAAGGGCTTGGTGCTGGTGGTTTGAGTTAGTGTTTAAATCTATATTATTAGACTGTGCCATCTGCTCAATGGCAACAATTTAAACATTACCCCCAGGATCACTTTGTATCATGAGATTAAAAGACATTAGCAGGCCTCTAATGAAAAGCGGGCCTACCAAATGCGTGGCAGAAAGCACATGAGCTTGGTGGGCTCATTCACCTGAACTCCCAAACAGAGCCACATGCAACTCCTGTTACATTGAGAAGTGATGTAGAAAGACAGTGGATGTAACCGTGTACTGTCTACATAAATGTGAGTATGTGGGTATGTCTACACTATGGGATTATTCCGATTTTACAGAAGCCGTTTTTTTAAAACAGATTGTATAAAGTCGAGTGCACGCGGCCACACTAAGCACATTAATTTGGCGGTGTGCATCCATGTACCGAGGCTAGTGTCGATTTCCGGAGCGTTGCACTGTTCCCTCAGTCTCCCCTGCCCCTTGGAATTCTGGGTTGAGATCCCAGTGCCTGATGGGGCAAAAAACATTGTCGCAGGCGGTTCTGGGTACAGCCTCACCTCTGCCTCACCCCTCCCTCCGTGCAAGTAGCAGACAACCGTTTCGCGCCTTTTCCCCTGGGTGAACTGTGCAGACGCCATAGCATGGCAAGCATGGACCCTGCTCAGCACAAGACAGCAATCATGGACGTTGTAAACACCTCGCGCATTCTCGTGTAGTCAATGCTGAACCAGGACCTGCAAAACCAGTTGAGGAGGAGGTGGGCAGCGCGGCGACGAAAGTGATGAGGACATGGACACAGAATTCTCTCAAACCGCAGGCCCCTGCACTTTGGAGATCATGCTGGTAATGGGGCAGGTTCTAGCCATGGAACGCCGATTTTGGGCACGGGAAACAACCACAGACTGGTGGGACTGCATAGTGTTGCAGGTGTGGGACGATTCCCAGTGGCTGCGAAACTTTCGCATGCATAAGGGCACTTTCATGGAACTTGGTGACTTGCTTTCCCCTGCCCTGAAACACCAGAATACCAAGATGAGAGCAGCCCTCACAGTTGAGAAGCGAGTGACGATAGCCCTCTGGAAGCTTGCAATGCCAGACAGCTACCAGTCAGTCGGGAATCAATTTGGAGTGGTCAAATCTACTGTGGGAGCTGCTGTGATGCAAGTAGACAAAGCAATCATTAAGCTGCTGCTACAAAAGGTTGTGACTCTGGGAAATATGCAGGTCATAGTCTGTCTGGGGCCGGTTTTGTTCAATATCTTCATTAACGATCTGGAGGATGGTGTGGACTGCACCCTTAGCAAGTTTGCAGATGACACTAAACTGGGAGGAGTGGTTGATATGCTGGAGGGTAGGGATAGGATACAGAGGGACCTAGACAAATTAGAGGATTGGGCCAAAAGAAATATGATGAGGTTCAACAAGGACAAGTGCAGAGTCCTGCACTTAGGATGGAAGAATCCCATGCACTGCTATAGACTAGGGACCGAATGGCTGGGCAGCAGTTCTGCAGAAAAGGACCTAGGGGTTACGGTGGACGAAAAGCTGAATATGAGTCAACAGTGTGCCCTTGTTGCCAAAAAGGCTAATGGCATTTTCGGTTGTATAAGTAGGGGCATTTCCAGCAGATCGAGGGATGTGATCATTCCCCTGTATTCAGCACTGGTGAGGCCTCATTTGGAGTACTGTGTCCAGTTTTGGGCCCCACACTACAAGAAGGATGTGGATAAATTGGAGAGTGTCCAGCAGAGGGCAACAAAAATGATTAGGGAGCTGGAGCACATGACTTATGAGAGAGGCTGAGGGAACTGAGATTGTTTAGCCTGCAGAAGAGAAGAATGAGGGGGGATTTGATAGCTGCTTTCAACTACCTGAAAGGGGGTTCCAAAGAGGATGGATCTAGACTGTTCTCAGTGGTAGAAGATGACAGAACAAGGAGTAATGGTCTCAAGTTGCAGAGGGGGAGGTTTAGGTTGGACATTAGGAAAAAAAATTTCACTAGTAGGGTGGTGAAGAACTGGAATGGGTTACCTAGGGAGGTGGTGGAATCTCCTTCCTTAGAGGTTTTTAAGGTCAGGCTTGACAAAGCCCTGGCTGGGATGATTTAGTTGGGTTTGGTCTTACTTTGAGCAGGGGGTTGGACTAGATGACCTCCTGAGGTCCCTTCCAACCCTGAGATTCTATGATTCTATGATGGCTTTGCTGCAATGGGATTCCCTAACTGTGGTGGGGCGATAGATGGAACCCATATCCCTATCTTGGCTCCGGAGCACCAGGGCACCCAGTTCATAAACCGAAAGGGGTGCTTTTCCATGGTGCTGCAAGCACTGGTGGATCACAAGGGACGTTTCACCAACATCCACGTGGGATGGCCGGGAAGGGTTCATGACGCTCGCGTCTTCAGGAACACTACTCTGTTTAAATGGCTGCAGCAAGGGAATTACTTCCCAGACCAGAAATTAACAGTTGGGGGTGTTGAAATGCCTGTAGTTCTCCTGGGGGACCCAGCCTACCCCTTGATGCCATGGCTCATGAAGCCATACACAGGCAGCCTGGACAGTAGTCAGGAGTTGTTCAGGCTGAGCAAGTGCAGAATGGTGGTAGAATGTGCATTTGGCTGTTTAAAGGCGCGCTGGCGCAAATTACTGACTCACTCAGACCTCAGCCAAACCAATGTCCCCTTTGTTATTGCTGCTTGCTGTGTGCTCCACAATCTCTGTGAGAGTAAGGGGGAGACCTTTATGGTGGGGTGGGAGGCTAAGGCAAAACACCTGGCCGCTGATTACACGCAGCCAGACACCAGGGTGATTAGAAGAGCACACCAGGAAGCGGTGTGCATCAGAGAAGCTTTGAAAACCAGTTTCATCACGGGCCAGGATACGGTGTGACTGTTGTGTTTGTTTCTCCTTGATGAACCCCCCCCCCTCCCGATTGATTCATTCTCTGTAAGCCACCCACCCTCCCCCTTCGATTACCGCTTGCTTCGTAAGGAAATAAAGTCACTCTCGTTTAAAAATCATGTATTCTTTATTAATTAATTATAAAAAGAGGGCGAGAACTGACAAGGTAGCCTGGGTGGGGTTTGGGAGGAGGATAGGAGGGAAGGAAAAGGCCACTAAAAAAATTTCAAAATAATGACAGCCTTTTGGTTGGGATGTCCACTGGGGTGGAATGGGCGGGTGCATGGAGCCTCCCCCCACGTGTTCTTAGTCGTCTGGTGGGTGAGGAGGCTAAGGAACATGGTGAGGGGGGAGGGCGGTTATACAGAGGCTGCAGCGGCACTCTATGATCCTCCTGCCGTTCCTGAAGCTCCACCAGATGCTGGAGCCATGTCCGTTTGATCAGGCAGCAGCCCCAGCATTGCATCATGCCTCCTCTGATCTTCCTGCCACCACCTCTCATCTCCAGTGTCTCTCCTATCCTCACGTTGGTCCCTCCTGTCCTCACGTTGGTCCCTCCTGTCCTCACGGTCACTGGCATCTTTCCTGTAATTTGATACCACGTCATTCCACTCATTCAGATGAGCTCTTTTATTGCGGGTCACTTCCATGATTTCCGAGAACATTTAGTCTCACGTCTTTTTTTTCCGCCGTCTTATCTGAGATAGCCTTCGGGATGGAGGAGGGTGACTTCAAAAATTTGCAGCTGCAGGAGGGAGGGAAAAAAGGGAGAGAAGTATTTAAAAAGATACATTTTACAGAACAATGGTTATACTCTTTCACGGTGAACAACACTATTCACCTTACATAGCACATGTGATCTCACTACAAGGTCGCATTTTGCATCTTAATATTGAGTGCCTGCGGTTTTGGTGTTAGATCTCACAGACGCAGGTCCAGGCATCAGAATTTGGCTTGCATGCGGCCATGGTAAGCCATTGTCTTTCGGCTTCTGCAGCCTTCATATATCCAGCGCCCTCCTTTCCCAAATAGCAAGCAAAGCCCGTTGAGTGCTGCTTCTTTCCTGTTAACGTGCAGCACCAGACCCACCCCCATCCAATTCTCTGGGATGATCGCTTTACCCCTCCCCCCCCACCGTGTGGCTGGTATCATGGAAGATCACTGCTAGCCACCCTCCCCGCTACCGCATGGCTGGTAGCAGGGAAGATCCCAGCTAGCCAAACGCAAAAAAAGCTCAGGGCCAATCACCCCCCCACACACACTCCCCCTGCTTGGCTAAATGCAGGGAAGGATTTCTTTTAAGCCACAGGCAAACAGCCCAACCATCTCTGTCCCCTTAATTAAATTCCCGTATTTCAACCAGGTTACCATGAACGATATCACTCTCCTGAGGATAACACAGCGAGATAAAGAACGGATGTTGCTTGAATGCCAGCAAACACCGGGACCATATGCAGCTAGGCTTTGTCATGCAATGATACCAGATTACTTGCTACATGCATGGCGTGGTCAAGTGTCCTACCATGGAGGACGGAAAAAGGCTGCCCTGCCCAGAAACCTTCTGCAAAGGCTTTTGGAGTACCTCCAGGAGAGCTTCATGGAGATGTCCCTGGAGGATTTTCGCTCCATCCCCAGACATGTTAACAGACTTTTCCAGTAACTTTACTGGCCGCGAATGCATCCCAAGTCCTCAGGGCAAATTAATCATTAAAAAATGCTTGCTTTTAAACCATGTTTTATATTTACAAAGGTACACTCACCAGAGGTCCCTTCCATGGCTTCATTGTCTGGGATAGTGGCTTGGGAGGGCTGGGAGGGTACTTCTGTCAGGCTGTCTGAGCTCCTTAACTTTCACACAGCTATCACACAGCACTGTACTGAGTCCTTGCTGTGGCCTCTCTCCATCATGGCTTTGGAAATTTTTCCAAATGTTTTTTCTTTTGGAACGGAGTTCTGTTAGCACGGAATCCTCTTCCCATACGATCAGATCCAGTACCTCCCATGCGGTCCATGCTGGAACTCTTTTTCGATTCTCAGACTGCATAGTTACCTGTGCTGATGAGCTCTGCATGGTCACCTGTGCTGATCAGTGCTCCAAGCTGGGCAAACAGGAAATGAAATTCAAAAGTTCGTGGGGCTTTTCCTGTCTACCTGGCCAGTGCTCCAGATAGCTGTCCAGAGCGGTCACAATGGACAGCAATGGTGCACTGTGGGATAGCTCCCGGAGGCCAATACCATCGAATTGCGGCCACACTAACCCTAATCCGACATGGCAATACCAATTTCAGCGCTACTCCCCTCGTCGGGGAGGAGTACAGAAATCGGTTTTAAGAGCCCTTTATATCGATATAAAGGGCTTCATTGTGTGGACGGGTGCAGGGTTAAATTGGTTTAACGCTGCTAAATTCGGTATAAACGCGTAGTGTAGACCAGGCCTGTGTGTGGACAGTTTTCTTCCTCTCAATGACCAACAATTAACAAGATAAAAGGCAGCACTAAAAGAAGCTTGGTAGGATTTACAAGTGAAGAGGTTAAGTGATTGATACAATAGACAAATTCCTAGGGTTGCATAAAACCACTTTCTCTTTGGCTGTCAGGTTTATCCTTTCGTATTGCCAAATGTATTTTTCTCCATTTCTTTACATTTAGAAACTTAAGCGTGAAAAGAAATGATCGCTTTTCAGGTTCTCCATGTTGTTTGTCATTCAGGAGTATAGTTAAGAGATGGTTCTAATGTTTGTGGCTAGGGTGTCTCTCCCCAAGTAACAAGGCAGTGGGTGCTGTGTGCTTGATAGCACCTTAGGTTAGGATAATCCTTGGGATAAAAAATCATAGCAAGCAAAGATCTTGCTAATGTTGCCTCTATTCATCTGGCCTTTTTAGTGAACTGAGATCAAGAATTCCCTTCCTATCCCCCAGAGTACAACAGCAAACCAAAAGCCCTGGCCTTCAATACTCCACAGTTCAGTGCTTCATTCCTGCCATCAATTAGAACAGTGATTGGATGTGAAATAGCAGCAAAGGCTATTAAAAATAATAGTGTGGTTTATCTTCCACACAGTGATCAGTGAGTAATAAAACTGGCAGTCACCCAAACTGTATTTTCCCTTTCAGCTTCCCTCTCCCAGCCCACATTTGCCAGAGCAGAGTCTAAAACTTTGCATGAAGCAAATACAGCTGTTGCACCCCTAGGCGCGGGGTATCTTAAGATAACTTATCTAGGACAATCTTTATGGAAAATGTAATAAAGATAAAATGAATAGGGCTATGTAGAAATTATTCTAAGAACCTATAGAATGTAATAGAGTGGTATCCTTTATATAATGTATGTCACAGGGTGTGTCTGCCCTGTAACCCTCTCGTTCCCCCCTGCTGACCCCTAGTTTGGTGCTGCAGGCACTCCTGATTCAGTATGCCTTCTCTTAGCCCCCCTCCTTACGGTCAGGGGTCTCTGGGAGCTCCTCTGCTTCTCTGTCTATGAGGCCCTACCTACAATTGGGCTTGAATGGCCTATTATCACTTCCAGGTGCTTGATATTCAATGAACTGCTTGTCATGGTCACTGGTAGCCTGGATCCAGATTCCCCTTAAAGGGGCCAGCAACCCTGTGATGATACAGAATATTTAAATCGGCTTGTATCTTTGCTGTACATTCAATGTGTTGGTTTAAAAATCCTTTAGAAAGGTAATCATCCTCTCTTAAATTCTCCATAAGGGAGCCTGCATGTCAAATTAGATATGGCTCACAAGAAAATCTGGCTGTCTCAGTATTTTTGTTGCCAACTTTCTTTTAAAAATTCAGTATGTTGTATGGCCCTTTGTTGAGCATAAACTTCTAATCTGATCTGCACTTACAAATCCAGGGTGCATTAACTGAGCGCTGCTAACGGAAGAACTGTGCACATTAGTGAGTAATTTAGTCATTTCTTTTATGATTTGGTGGCGTTTACAAGGCAACTGAGATGGAAGGCCAGTTTTCATCTTTAGCATTTGGATCAAATGTGGCTACGCATCCCAGAAGAGCTGGATTGAGCTAACTCATTTCAAATAGGTCACTGTGTAGCAGTCATATGATAGCAGTGCAACACTTGTCAGTTTCAGTTGCCAAAATAATTTTTTTTATTTTGCATGAGTTCACATCTTCTGTGGCTTGGAAAGCAAAAGTCAAGGAAAACTACTATTTTTGAACTCAAAACTACAAATACATGGGAAGAATGGGGGTTCGCTGTGCACTAGTTCCATGTTTACAAACTTTAATTTGTTTTGGGATGATTATCAGCTCTGTAATTAAACATGATGTCTTTCATTAGAGAAGCTTAGTATGCATCTCCAGTACCAATGATTCTGTGTTTGGCCTAGTGATAGCTGAGAGAAAGTTGCCCTATTCCTTTACCAGTCCACATTTAATCAACATAGCTATTGGAGATTTTTGTTTTCTTTTTAAAATAACTTACATTTATTTGTACTGCTCAGCTATATTACTTGAAAGACAAAACAAGTCCACAAGGGAATGAATCCTGGGTTCTTTGCAACGTGTGATGCAACATAACACTCTGCGAAATTACCAATGAATTTTTGTCAAAATGTCCTTGTGACAGGGTCCACTAATCTTGCATGAGCGCCTCATATTGGGTGTGTCTGCATCTGTGCTTTCTGTTTTTCGGTGCGGTCTGCTGGCAGTTTCTATTCCTCAGGTCGGTTTTCAGTGACTCAGCCCTCCAAGTCATATACACAGTCCATGTGTGAAACAAAATAGACCCCTGCTGGGGTCAACAGTCCAATAAGGCCTATCCCAGTACCCTTGGTGGTCTTGTCTTTACCTTCACCTCTCCCTGGGCTCAGTCCTTCATCAGTCCAATAGGGGCTATTCCTGAACCAGTGGTCTGCAGCCATCACTGGGCTAATTCTCAAATAGTCCCTGCTCTGGAATGGAGCAGTGCCCCCAGGGCTTCCTTCCTGGAGACTCTTCACTCTATAGTGAGCTTCAGGTGACAACAGCTCTCCAGCTGTGTTGCTGTTTCAGTTCAGTTAATTCCCTCTCCAGGGTATTAAAACTCAATATATACTGACCTCTTTGGGTTCTTCAGGCCCTTCCTGGGCCTATGTAAACTCCCTTTTCTGGCCCCTCAGCCACTTTGCCTGCAGTTTATGGGGAAGGGGGGACACGGCCCATCCCACTACTCTAGGTCCCGACCCAGGAATCCTATAAATAGCAGCCACGTGCTATGACCTTTTCATTATTTGCAGTGACTACTTTTCCCTGGGCCACTTCCCAAGCAGCCCCTTCAGCTTCACCCTTACATCAGGGCTCTTCTGGCTTGCGTCCCAGCAATCTTCTACTGGTCCCATTCAGCATCTGCTCTGTCCCTGGTACTGCAACTCCTTCAGCCAGCCAGGAGCGCTGTCCTTGCTCCTCTAGCTCCAGGCAGCAATGGCCTCTGCTCTGCCCCACCTTCGCAGCTCCTTTTAGCTGGGTCTGCCGTGTTCTGATTGACTGATCCCTGCAGCTTCTCTCTGATGGACTGTTTTCCCTGCAGTCACTCTAGGCAGCCTGGAGGACTCACCTCTACTGCTCTTTGTGAGGCAGGGTGTGGTAGGACAGTGAGGCCTCCAGCAGGGGGCCTCAGGGCCTGTACACCATCACAGTGCTTCATAGTCAACTTTTCCTCATCTCACATATCAGCCCTGATTAATATCTGCTGTGCATAACTAATTATGTAAATGTTGGGGTGGAGGGTGAAGTATAGGGATGATTTTTCTTTAAAAATGCAGTTGACAATTTAATTGCTTTTTTGGAGACTTTTTTTTAATGAGGCCTTATAATGGGATCTCCAATCCTGAACGAATAATCATTTAAAAAAAGTAAGATGTTTTGTATGCTGCATATTTGTAAAAAATAAATGTATCAAATGTAAATTGTGCACAGTGTTTTTAATCATTTTAATCTATACATAGATTGGCACCCCAATGAAATGACAATATAGTGGGTGGGTCTCTGGGGATAGGCTGCAGATTTTATGAGAGTAAACTTAAATTTATAAAAAACTTTAACAATCTCTGCTATGTAAATACCCCCACTTTTCTGCAAATCAGCTTAAAGACAGACAGCAAGGCTATACTTCCACTTTATACTTCTATAGCATCTTTAAGCTGTTGATCACAAAACACTTTCTAACCAAACTTTAATTAAGTCTCTTAACACCCCTGGACAGTAGTTTTTACCCACATTTTATACACTGAGAAAAGTGGACACAGAAAGGTTACAGTAAATGACTTACTCAAACTCCCTCAATGAGTTGTATTAATATATCACATAATGATTACGGCCAAATAATTGCCTAGATGGAAAGATTGACATAATCCCCATAAAAAGCCAGAATTAGGAGTGGAACATAGGAGTCCTGACCCACAATCCCCAGCTGTTCAACAGTGCCTTCCAGGTGCAAAATTCTGCACTTACAGATCCACCTGCCAAAGGAAAGTTCTTCCTGTGCCATTAAAAGTATTGGAAACACCTGGGCTGAACAGATGGTGGGAGGGAAGAGAAGCTGTGGGTATTCTACCGGTTGAGAACTCCTTTCAAATGGGAATCTCTGTGATTGCTTTTTGGCCTCTTTGTGCTGCCAGAGGGGCTCAAAGGGGCATAATGCACCAGAGACCATTAAGATATATATGATGGGATGGAGTACCCTTTTAATGGAATCCCTGTAAATGTTCAACTGATTTCTGATCCCTTTGTATTATGACAAAAAAAATATGTATGGCTGAGAGTGATGATACTTTCAGAAATACTCTTTTCTATTTCCTATCAGCCCCAGCCTAAGTGGCTCAAACTTAGCAAGTCATGCTTTTCGACTGAAAGCCAGTGAGTTCAGTGATAAATCATTCTGGGAATTCATCTCAAGCTTGATGTGAGTCAAAAATGAGTTCTCATTGGGATGGCCAAGAGAAATGATGCTGGGTAAAAATGACCATGAGAGAATAAAAGCTAGCGGCTCATTCCCAGAATAGGGAAATCAACTAAATTACTTGTAAAGATTTAGAGTAAATCAAAGACAAGTAGCTTGACCAATGCTTTGTAGAGAAATTTTTCCTTTAAATACTACAAAGGCTTAACTTTAACTGGAATTTTGTGCGTGACTGGAGAGGGATATAAATCCCCTATATATTGAGAAGGGGAAACCACAGGCCTTCCACATGCTGGTGCTCCAGTATCGTTGATAGAGAAAGCAGGTGTCACTTTAATGTGTGCTGACAGTCTGTATGTGGTAATATTTCATTTTTATTTCCTCTCCACTGATTATGAATAAATTATACTTTTATCCTCATTTAGAAAGTGTGACTTCTCTTATATTTAATTGCTTCCCTCTGCAGCTTGCATGGAAAAGGTACATCTATTGGTTGGGGGGTGTAAACAAGGACAGCTCTATAAAAATTGCCTTGTAAATATCTGCTACTAAACAAGAACAGTTTCTAGCTGGAGGTGATTTCTAAATGACAATATCTCCTGTGTTAATGTAATAGGAAAACAGAATAAATAAACCAATAGGCCAGAACCTCAGCTGATGTAAATGGATGCAGCTCCTTTTCACTTCAGTGGAGCTCTGCCCATTTATACCAACTGAGCTACTGGCCCTATAACTTTTGTGCTCTGCCTTCCCACTCTCTTGGGCTAATTACCTCACTAAAGATTATCACCAGTGCAACCACTATCAGACGGATGGTGCATTAGAGTAACATTATCAAAAGTGTCTAAGAGGCTTAGGAGTTTAAATCCCATTTTCAGAAGTGACTTGGGCACTTCAGGCCAGACTTTGAAAGATTTCAGATGGGTGCCCAGTAGGATTTTCAAAAGCTCCTCCATGCCTAAGTCCCATTGATTTCAATGGGAGTTAGATGCCAAGCTGCTTTTGGAAATCCCACTATCTGCATCTTTAGATGCCTAAATGCTTTTCAAAATCTGGCCATTAGGAGCCTGAATCTCATTGAAAGTCAGTGGAATTTAGTCTTTTAAGTGCCTGATACGTTTAGTCCCTTTTGAAAATTTTTACCCTTAGTCCGTATTTTTGTTATTAGGGACAACTACTATGTCCACTTCATCTATCTCATTGTTTCTCAAACTTGTGGTCCCAAAAAGTGGGGGTAGCTGCTGAGTTGCAACCAGAATCCCCCCAACCCCCCGGAAAAAATGTCTACTCACCTGTTTGTTTGAGAGACACCATGTGTCTGTTCCAGATGTCTTGAAGTCATGCCTCCAAAAGACCTGCAGGATTGCGCTGTTTGGACCAAATTAATCTGTAGTGTACAAGTCCATGATATTGTTGTGTTATTGTCAACTTCATATTTGGTGGCAGCCCTCCACATAGTATGAGGATATTTCTACAGTCCCTTTTTCTCCCCAGGTCAGTCTGTCTCTCAGAAACACGCACAACACTCATTCTGTTAGATTGACTAGCCCCTTTCATTTCAATTGATATCTGATGGGAAGAAACCAAAGGGCCCAACCTTTAGTCAGAGATAGCTTCACCTACTCCCAAGTCTATAAACATCCCCCATAGTCATTTGTGAAATGGTCTGATCTGATTTTAACATTAAACCATTGTATTCTGTTAGTAATGAACTGGTGGATTTTACCTGTATCATGTGACTTTGAATCTTTTATAACATCTTAGCACAAATATTTTAGTTCATCCCATTCAGAGTTTTCTACAGACTTCCCCCCAAAGGTGAAAGGTCACATGCAACATATGCAAAATGCAATAAATAATTGGTTTCCAAGGGAGAAGCAGGTCATCCTCATAGGCTAGAAAGGAGGATAGTTTTTGTTTTCCTTAAATCAAAGCCATCATATAATATTTGACTGATTATTCATCCATTATGGGATCTAAATCCATTGGGCCAAATCCTGCTTTCATTTACACAATTGTAAATCCTATATAACTATTCAGTGGAGTTACCAAGGATTTAGAGTGGTGTATTTTGACCCTGATCTCAAAATACTAGGAACATATGCATAAACAAGTACTATTCTGCTAATTGATGATTTTTCCAGAATATGATTCCACTTATGTTTTTGCAGAGAAATTAAACATTGCTTTTTAATTGATATTACATATATTAGAAAACACTGAAGTTGCAATACTTTTATGTGCTCAGACACAGCTAGTAGGATGCGATTCCTGGAAGTTATAAACTCCAATAAGAATTATTACAAGCCACTGAGCAAGCTAAGCTATTGGTTTACACAATTCCTGGGGCTGATTCAGTTGGACTTCTGATTACACACAGCCTTCCAATATCATTAATCTATCTGACAATAAACGTACAGACAAAAAAAGCTTCTTTTGCTAATGTCTAAGGTTATTGTAATAATTTGATGTCTCAAATTCTGTTCATAGTTATGCCATGAAAGTTCTCTTCTCCTATAGCTGTTGGTTTGGTTTTATGTAGGTTGACAGCAAAGCTCCTCTGTTGATATTATTTATATTACTGTAGTGCCTAGGAGACCTAGGCATGGATCAGCACCCCATAGTGCTAGGCGCTGTACAGGCACAGATGGTCAATGCCTTGGAGAGCTAAGTATAAGACGAGACAATAGATGGATACAGACAGACTGTAGAGGGCTACAGGAAACAATGAGACAGTATTGGTCAGCATGACAGGCACTGGTCTCAGCACACCAGTGGCCTAATTATTGTCAAATTTTTGTACGTATCACAACAAAGGGAGGGTTGTAAGGAAAGATTTGAAGGAGAATAATGAGGGAGTTTGCAGATGTTTAGAGGGAGCTGCTCCCAGGTGTGAGGGGCAACATGAGTGAAAGTACGAAGGCGTTTGTCTGCAAATTTAATAAATAGGCGATGGAGGCTAGCATCATGGGCTGATTAGAGAGGTTAAGCAGAAAGAAGTAGCAAGATCTAGACATAGCCTGAATATGAGCACCTAGAAAAATGTCTGAGTTGAAGATGACACCCAGGTTACAGGCCTGGTGGTGTTGTCTACAGTAATCAAGAGAGAAATTGGGGGTAGAGCTTATGGGTGGGGAAATTAGGAGCTCTGTTTTAGCCATGTTGATCTTAAATTGACGTCTGACATCCATGAGGAGATGCCAGAGGCAAGCCAATAAGGGTCTGGAGGTAGAGAAAGAGACTTGGGAGTCATCAGCATAGAGATGGTAGTTGAATTTGTGTTTGCAGATGAAATTACCTAATGATTAGGTATAGAGGGGGGAGAGACGGAGTCCAAGGACAGAGCCACATGGAGTCCTCACAGAATGTTGGAGGGCAGATGAGGAGGATCCTCTTAAGGACATATTGAAGGAGTGATTAGAGAGGTAGGAGGAGAACCAGGAGAAGACCAAAGCCAGGGGAGGACAAGATTTAAAAAAGAAGAGTCTGTTGGACAGTGTCAAAAGTAGCTAACAGGTCAAGGAGCATGAGGATTGAGTAGTGGTTCTGAGATTTGCTAGGAAGAGGTCATTGCAAGAGTAGTTTTAATAGCCTGCAAGTGGGGGAGCCAGATTGGAGAAGATCTAGAATGGAATTGGAGAGGAATTTATGACATCAGTTGTAAACAGCATATTCGATAAATTTAAAGATGAAAGCAAGAACAGGAATGAGTTAGCATTTGGGGAGGCAAGTGGGTCAAGGGTGGGGTTTTTTGAAGACAGGAAAAAACTAGAGCTATATGCAATATCAAAGACTATATTTATATGTTGTGTCTTTGCCCTGTGACTTGTACGTCAGTTTCCTATTGGAGTAAATTGGTGAGACAGCCAGAACCAATGTCTTGGATATGAATGCTGCTGAATATGGGGATTTGAAACCGAATCTGGCTTCCCCGAAGTTCAGCCTGTTCTTCCCATTGTAGGAAAAAGTTTGAGCTGTGAATTCATAATGACGACAATATCAGTATCTGTGATATTCAGAAATCACCCAAGCAAGCAGTTGCTATGGGGTTTTGTGTCCAGGGCTGGGCAGAAAACTAGCAAAAACAGAGTGGAGAAGGCAGGAGAGTACATCTTGAGTTGTATGATTCTGTTTGTGTGTTGCATGCTAAGAAAGTACAGCTTGTGATAAGTTAAGGAAGGAGATGAGGAGAAAGATTTGCCATGGCTTAGACACAAAGCCCATATCATATTGTCTTTTCCCAGCCTTGCCTTTCTTTCAAGGGATTCAGGAGCAGCTGATTGGTCTAAAGCTGCCCAGGTTACCTGTTGCCAATTACATATCTCCACTTTGGCATTACCAAAGCAACCAATTCCCTATCTCCCAACATTCATAATTTATCCCTGCTCCCTCCCTGGCACCTTTCCAAAAAGATGGTACACTAAGGATTATTCTGGACACAAGTACTGTGAACATTGCCTAGTTTAAACAAAAGCAGCCCCCTTACAACATCTTCGCTTCTGGGTGGAGCAGGGTCATCTCTTTGCTCCCTGGTCTGGAATCCTGTGGAGCTAGCTCTCAGTAGTTCATGCTATGTCAGATGTCTACCACTCTGGACACCAGGGGCAGCTCTAGGCACCAGTGCAGCAAGCGCGTGCCTGGGGCGGCAAGCCGTGGGGGGTGGCGTGCTGGTCGCCATGAGTGCGGGAGTCAGGCAGCCTTCGGCGGCATTTCTGCGGGAGGTCCACCGGTCCTGTGGTTTCGGCGGCAATTCAGTGGAAGGTGCCGAAGGTGCGGGACTGTCACATCACCCGCAGAAATGCCGCCAAATCTGCGTGACCAGGGGACCGTCCACAGGCATGCTGCTGAAGACCGCCTGACTGCCATGCTTGGGGCAGCAAAAAACATAGAGCCACCCCTGCTGGACACTGATCTCCTCAGGGCTGAAACTGCACAGCAATTCCCACAGCAATTCAAAGGCTCCCTTTGGGGAGAGGGGAATTAATTAAAAAGTCCCTGAGCTTTTCTGCTTCTCTCTCAGCTCCCAAACTCACATAACAAGTCAAAACTGAAACTAAACCTTCTCTCTTCTCTGTCATGGCCCTCTCACACCATTTTGCAGCATGCTTGTAGTCAGGGGTGGGGACAGGGACAGAGTGGACTAGTAACTCCTGCTGATGGTTAGGAGGAGGGCTTCTGCATGGGATAATGTGAGCAATCAGTTTGCTGGGCCAGTGATGAGCCAGGGCTTCTCAGCCCCTCAGGTACAATATACATCCTGCTGCTGATCCTCAACCTTTTGGAGTGTTCACTGAAAGTTGTGGGACAAGGGAACAGCTGTGCCATTCCCTTTCACACACGAAATTAAAAGTTGAATCAAGGGTACAAGCTTTTAAGGAATCATAGAAGAGAAATAGTTATTTGGTTAATAAATTGAAAGTCCTATGGAGTCTATCTGTCACTGTGTGGTGGTCCTGTTTCTACTCCATATAACTGAATGATTGAATTCTGTTTTAAGATATTACCTCACCCACCTTGTCTCTCTAATATCTTTTCTAATATCTTGGGAAGAACACTGCTACAACAACACTTCAAACAACAATAGAAAATATGGAATTTTGCTATCTGAACTGGAAACTCCACAATATGAATCAAAAAGAAGCAAAACTTAAGAGCGATAGCTACTTCCTGAGCAGTATGGGGAGGAGGTGAGCAGCCCTCAGTGGTGAAAGAACAGGTTAAGGACTATTTAGAAAACTTGGACATGCACAAGTCCATGGGTCCAGATCTAATGCATCCAAGGGTGCTGAAGGAGTTGGCTGATGTTATTGCAGAGCCATTGGCCATTATCTTTGAAAATTCGTGGTGATCGGGGGAGGTTCCGGACAATTGGGAAAAGGGAAATATAGTGCCCATAATTAAAAAAGAGAGAAAGAGAACCCGGGGAACTACAGACTGGTCAGCCTCTCTTCAGTCCCTGGCAAAATCATGGAGCAAGTCCTCAAGGAATCCATTGTGAAGTACTTGGAGGAGAGGAAGGTGTTCAGGAACAGCCAACATGGATTCACAAAGGGCAAGTCATGCCTGACCAACCTGATTGCCTTCTATGATGAGATAACTGGCTCTGTGGATATGGGGAAAGCAGTGGATGTGATATATCTTGTCTTTAGCAAAGCTTTTGATACGGTCTCCCACAGTATTCTTGCCAGCAAGTTAAAGAAGTATGGATTGGATGAATGGACTATAAGGTAGATAGAAAGCTGGCTAGATTGTTGGGCTCAAAAGGTTGAGATCAACGTCTTGATGTCAGTCCTGGGGCTGGTTTTGTTCAACATCTTTATTAATGATCTGAATGATGGGATGAATTGCACCCTCCGCAAGTTTGCAGATGACACTAAGCTGGGGGGAGAGGTAGATATGCTGGAGGGTACGGATAGGGTCCAGAGTGACCTAGACAAATTGGAGTATTGGGCCAAAAGAAATCTGATGAGGTTCAACAAGGACAAGTGCAGAGTACTGCACTTAGGAAGGAAGAATCCCATGTACTGCTACAGGCTGGTGACCGACTGGCTAAGCAGCAGTTCTCAAGAAAAGGATCTGGGTATTCCAGTGGACGAGAAGCTGGATATGAGTCAACAGCGTGCCCTTGTTGCCAAGAAGGCTAATGGCATAGGATTAAAATTCAAAATGATCCTGACAAACTGGAGAAATGGTCTGAAGTAAATAGGATGAAATTCAATAAGGACAAATGTAAAGTACTCCACTTAGGAAGGAACAATCAGTTGCACATATACAAAATGGGAAATGACTGCCTAGGAAGGACTGCGCAAAGGGATCTGGGGGTCATAGTGGATCACAAGCTAAATATGAGTCAACAGTGTAACACTGTTTCAAAAAAAGCAAACATCATTCTGGGATATATTAGCAGGAGTATTGTAAGCAAGACACAAGAAGTAATTCTTCCGCTGTACTCCACGCTGAATTGGCCTCAACTGGAGTAATGTGTCCAGTTCTCAGTGCCACGTTTCAGGAAAAATGTGAAAAAATTGGAGTAAGTCCAGAGAAAAGACACAAAAATGATTTAAAATTCTAGAAAACATGACCTATGAGGGAAGATTGAAAAAATAGGGTTTGTTTAGTCTGGAGAAGAGAAGACAGAGAGGGGACATAACAGTTTTCAAGAATATAAAAGGTTGTTACAAGGAGGAGGGAGAAAATTGTTCTTCTTTGCCTCTTGTCCTATCCTCAGAGGTTATGGGCTTAAATTGCAGCAAGGGGTGGTTTAGCTTGGACATTAGGAAAACCTTCCTAAATGTCAGAGTGGTTAAGCACTGGAATAAATTGCCTATGGAGGTTGTGTAATCTCCATCATTGGGGAGTTTTAAGAGCTGGTTAGACAAACACCTGTCAGAAAATGGTCTAGAAAATACTTAGTCCTGCCTTGAGTGCAGGGGACTGGACTAGATGACCTCTCAAGGTCCCTTCCAGTTCTATGATTCTATGAATATGTATTAACTACTAGTGCTAAACAATCTCTTCCACCTTGCATTTAGTTGTGACACTCCACATACCTTTGCAAGCAGAAGAGTTCTGTGTAACTCAAAAGCTTGTATTGTTCACCCGCAGAAGTTGGTCAAATAAAATATTTTATCCCACCCCTTGTCTCTTCAGTTTGAAGCATCAAGCTGAACTTTTGCAGCTTTTATCAACTAGCTGACAGCCTACAGCTCAGTTTGATGTGGAGTGAACCAGGTCAGGAGTGATTTACTTTAAATATTAAAAGAAGGAAGCATTTCTATCTGGTACTGATTGGGTACCTTGCTTCAGGCACTTGAAAAACATAACTGGAAAACCCGGCGGGCCTTATTCTCCTAGTTTATACCAGCTTTAAACTACTGTCATTCCATTGCTTTACTGGAGATATTCCAATAATTTACACCAATGTGAAAAGAATCAGGCCCAGGGATTGGGAACCAGATGTTACAATTGCAAATATAGTGAAGTTTTGCTTTGGGCAAATCATTGGTTGCAAATCATATGTGGGTAAATTTCACTCATGGTGTGATATGCTAATTTTCACAATTGCTTGTGGAAATATCAGGTTTCACGTGCAAAGGCTAGCAAAAGATTCTAGAGATACACATGTTCAGAACTATCGAAAGGGTTTTCTGAACTGTTTTATCCTATTTCTTACAGTAACTACTAAATATTATATCTACTGAATGCAAAACAAGTATATATGTGTGGTCTGTAAAATAAAATAATGTTGTTCTTGGATTTTTCCCCCCATGGTAGGAATCCAGCAGCATAGTAGAAATAAGCCTATGGGAAGCACTCATTATTTTAAAAAATCCTCTAAAAACAGAAAATAAGTAATTTTTTATCCAATCAAATTTCATTGAGCTCAACCTCTCAAAGCTTAAAATAGGCTCAGTTTAAGAAGCAGAAAGAATGTTTCAATTTTTTCTAATTAATTTTGGAATATGAACTTATAAGGTCTCTGCATATCTGACATGCATAACTTTACTGTATACTTTTATGATCAATTAAAATAACTAACTTTGAAATAAAAAATAGAATAAATTATCTATAATGGAATATTTAACTAATGATTTATCAGTGACCCATTGCTAACCCATACAATTAAAGAGATACACACGTGGCATAAGGATGAATACTGTTCCAATTCTAATCTTATAAACAATACAGAATTTTGAGATTTTTCACTAATGCTTTTTAATATGATCATGGTTGCTGCTCAAGTTAAAAGTAAGTTATTTCCCAGACACCACGTGGCTAGACGAAAGACAGCAATCTGCTCTCACTCCTTCAATCAATGGTGATAAAATGATATTTTTTAAAAAGTTTAGATTTCAGTGTTTCTGTTTCTTGTTATTGAACAATGTTGTTCCCTTCCTAGCTGGCAATAATGCAGGCTGGTATGCTACCTAATTGCCTCAATCAACATTGTCTGTATCATCAAGGTATGATGGTATTGTGCTTAACCATTTGGGCCATACAGTAGATCATGTTTTAATACTTTGGTCTGCGGACAGAGGAGTGCCGAAACTGCAAAACGTGTGTCTTGTTTCCAAACTGGGAATTGGATTTAGCCCTAAATTTAGGGATAGAAAGCAGCTAGGAGATGAAGATCTGGATTTGAGCTTGGATTCTGAATGCTCTCAGTATTAAGAGGTATCCCCCACTCCCCTAGGATTTTTGGTCAGACCCTGCTTTGCCATGGGTCATAATGCTATAAATTAGTGAGAGAGGGCCAAATTCAGACCCAGATATTGAGTCTGCGCAGTGCATAGCAATGGAGCATGATTCTTTTAGTGTAAGGCTATCTGAGTGCACATGTAAAGCAAAAGTTTTATATCCCTTATTCACCTGATTCCTTATTCAAATGGCACCAGGATATCAGCAGATAACGGACATGTCTGAGGAAACATCACTTGAGGCGTACTCCTTGGCATACATATGAAGTACTTAAATACTCACTTTGACTTTACTCCTAGTATTTGGCATGAGTGACTTGGTGGCTGTGCTGCAGCACTGTAACACAATCTCAGGTTTGATTAATGAATTTCTTTTTCTTTGGGTGGAATATAAATGATTATCAATTTGTGATGTACACTTCCAAGTGGGTTTGAAGTAACTTATTAATATGTATATAATATACTAGATCAGTGCTGCCTAATAAGCATAGGAATCAGAATATTAAAAAATACGTATGGTATCCTTCCTGGTGAAGTGCTTTATAAAATTAGTGTACACAGGTTCACTTCATTGCTCACTGAAATAAAGCCACCTTGGGGGGGCAAAAAAATGTGTCACCTATTTAGAAGTGCACAACACAGCAGTACTAGCAGTACTGTCACAACCTATCCCTCTCTCTGAGCAGACACCAGGCTGTTGTGCAAGCTAAGGCCCCTGGATCTTGGTTAGTGACTGATCACTGTTCCTAGCTTTGGGTCTCTCAAAGGCACTCTCAGGTGCATGCCCCATGTCTGACACCCCTCTTAGCAGTGGGGCCTGCAGTCTAGCTGCCTATACCCTGGAACCAGTGACTTATCTGTCCCAAGCCTTCCAATTGCTTATTTCACTTCGGAATCCATCTGGCTGTGGGAGCTGTGATTTCCTAGTTACACTCTTCAGGGCCTATGTGGCAGGAAAAGCAATGAAACACTGGCTTAGCAAAGGATTTTCTTACTTTTCAGCCCCACCCCTTTTGCCCCAAACAGGTTTCTATGAAGCGATAGTCCATGCAAAGCACCTGCTAGCAGAAACCCTGTTGTTCAAGAGAGCCATTCAGGACTGATGGCCCTTTGATTGCTTTGTCACAGCTTTCCAGATATAACTTCCTCCGACATGTCAAGCTTCTGTACAAAATGGATGGTCTAATTCACAATGACTATAACAGTTACAAATAGTGTTCATAAAACCAAATGGAATCCATATTTAGACACAGACCTATTCCCCAAACTGTCACAAGTACTATAAAACAATTCAGCACAGAAACAGAGGACCTTAGCCAATTAAAACTAAAAGGGAAATTTAGGTAGAGACACTATAATTACCCTAACTAGGATTTGTCTCAAAGACCAGTGCTAATTCTTATGTTGGTGAGTGCTTTGTGATATGCAATGTCCGTATGTACTGAGTGTGACAGATACTATAATCCGGTGCTGTATTGTTGGGGATCAGTGTATTACATTGATGGATGGCGTATGTGTGATTGTGTCTACTCCATGGGAGAAGGGTTGCCACAGCTCCTCCAGGAACTAAAGACAGGGGAGGGTGATTAAGGCGAATCACTCAGACTGTAAACAGCTCCTTCCCAGCTCCCATTTCTCCATGTAGCGACAGGTTGTATGCCCCTCAGTTTTGTGCCTGCCCATTGCAGTGCTTGCTGTACTAATGGTATCTGGGCCTCACTTAGAGTCACCTCTGCCTATTTTTAATTGAAAAAAAACCTGGTTTAATTTGGCTTTGGTAGCGAAAACTTTCTCTTCCTATCACTGCTTTGACTTGTTCAATCATGTTGTTGTTGTCTGACTCAACCCCCCATCTCCTGTTTTAATTCTCCTCTAAACACAGATAAACCCACCAATATGCCAATTTTTATCGCTTAACTGCAGATTTTGATTTTGTTACTAAGTATTTCTCCCTTGTACAATGTTCATTATCTTGACAGCATGTGCTCCCTCCCGCTTCAAGTTCTCCTTGAACTGCAGCACTGTTGATCACATTAATATTGATACAGCCAGTGAGAGTATGTGACAAGATACAAAATGTGCCCTGTTGCACAAATTTCATTTGCTCTCACGGGGGTGGGAATGAGGGGATCAAGCTAAACAGAGAAGATTTTTTTTCTTTTGCTTTTATATATGCTGTAGTTGACTAAAAGTATTTTATATGCAAAGTTTCTCTCAAAACTCTAATGCTAGATTTTTTATCAACATAAATACTTTTGCTTGAATAAATCTACAGTTTGAAGTTACTATAACTACTCTTGAAAGTGAATTGCAAGCATAGAAAAATGTACCTTCCTCATGCTGTAAACAACGCTCAGGAAATTTACATGAAATAAAAAGGAGAATTAAATGGAATTATTATGTGTAATACCTGATGGGTATTCTCCGCTTAAAAGCATATTGTTAGTTCTTCAGCATATACTTTCAACATTCTTGAAGACAGCCACAGCACTCTGTTTTTGGGAGCTCTGTTATTAGGGTCCTTGTAAGAAATGCAATTGACAAAAACTAGGAACATCAAACCTAGACTTTACCAACATAATTTTTATATACTTTAAAAGAGCAAGAAAGAATGCTAAATAACTATAGGAAATGGCTTTACTTTTCTGATTTTGTGGCAGAATAATGTTACCCTATCAAATTATACTTCAGTAAGGCTTGTTTTCCAGAATTGTTGGTCAGAAGTACAACGCTAATGTAATGTCATAGATTGGAATATCCATTCATATGCTAGTGAATGAATAAAAAATAATATTGATCATAGATCCAGGCTTTTTTGTAGTGTCCTCTCAAGTCTGTGTCACTTCCCACATGGAAGTGCTTTTTGGAGCACCAGTGGAAACACCAGAGCACCAGTGAAAATACCATAGCACCATTTCAGGCTATCTTTTCACAAGTGTTCAATACCCAACATGAGCTGAACTCCTCTGAAAATCTAGTACTTACTGAGTATCTGCTGCAAGTATCAGTCAATTAATTATAAAAAATATGTTTAGAAAGAGTGATATATGAAAATTGTTAGCTATAAATCACTTTTTAAGAGCCATAATGGCCTACAGTATAATCCCTCCATCCTTTTGAAGTTTTGTGCATTGTGTATCACTATATTCCATTTTTTAGAGCCTGCTGAAAACCCTAACCATCAGTGATGTAATATCAACTGATAGTGCTTTGTTATTGAATCTGTCAGGGCCTGGTGCCATTTTTGATGCAGGATTGTAGGGTCTTTTTATTGCCTCTCAGACCACAGTATGCTAATGTAATTCCAGTAATACCGTACATTATACAGAGTGGACCATTCCACAATTGAATTTGCAGCTTGTACATCATCCCAGTATGATTTTATGTAGTCTATAGAACTTGACCCAATTGACAATACAGTATCACAGGTACTGAGACATGATTATTTATAGAATTTATCTTACAAAATTGTGATGAAGAGATACATAATGTTTGTTCATCACTTCAGCATCTGGATGATTTCATTAAACTGTTTATTCCTAAAGTTTCACCTTATTTTATTGGAAAGTATTCTAAATTGTTAACAGTGATGGGGCAGGATCACGTGGAAACAGGCTTTAATGTTAACATCTTGATAAGATATTAGTAGGGTTTGTATTGATCATTGATTAAACCAGATTGATACTTACATACTACACCTCTACTTCGCTATAACGCTGTCCTTGGGAGCCAAAAAATCTTACTGCGTTATAGGTGAAACTGTGTTATATTGAACTTGCTTTGATCGCCGGAGCGTGCAGCCCCACCCCCCCGGAGCACTGGTTTACCACGTTATATCTGAATTCGTGTTATATTGGGTTGCATTATATCAGGGTAGAGGTGTATATCCTAGTAGGAATTCTTGTTCTTGAATGAACTGCCTTGCTCAGATACAAAAGCGTAAAATGTAATCTGATTAGTGCCTTACCAAAATGGATTTTACCATTAGCACTTTAACAAAAATTAACTGAAAATATATTCACACTGGAATGCATAGCAGCCTCAGAAGAGAAGGGTTAAAATAATGAATTCAAATTCAAAACTGATAAGAGGAAATATTGAGGTTTTTCCGTGGAATGAAACACATATAATAAATCAGTGAATGAACAATTTTAGGTAAGTTATTAAGAACTAACTTGAAATGTTGCCTAAACTTTGAACCAAAAGCAGACAGTTCTGAAAATATTGTGACAAAGTTTGCTATAAAGAACTTTTCCTGACAGGGAATACATGTGAATCATTATCAGAATCTGAGAACTTTTTTTGAAAACTAAACTTTTTTATTTTGTTTTTTAAAGCCAAGTTAGAAAGAACACATTAAGCCACATTAAAAAAAAGAGCCATCTGAATGCTCACATTAAATACAATACAGTAAAGGATGACTTGGTTTCACCCTGCCATGTTCATAGCACCCATTCATGGGTTTATGAACCCATGGAATGGGACCATTTATGCTCTATTTTTGTCTTGCTTACTTGAAAATTTAAACAGTTAACCTTTCTTTTTTTTAATGTTGCTTTTTTAAATGTTCCATTGGACCAGATCCACCTCATTTACAACCTGATCCAACTCCCACTGATGTTGCACATTCACTCTAATTGGAGCGGATCAAACCATTTCAATGGGGTTGCAATGGCGGTAGCTAAGAAAGTTTGATGACAGCTGTGTATAAGACTACATTGTTTCTTAAAATTCATGGGAGTATATTTTAAGGGGGACATGGCTGAAACTCTTAGCACATCCACAGTCTCAGTGAGTGATATAGGCTAAAACTTAAGCTGTGAGAACACTCTACTGCCACAGAGGCAGACAGCTTAGTGTGGATCTGAGGGCTTGGCTACACTGGCGCTTTACAGCGCTGCAACTTTCTCACTCGAGGGTGTGAACCCCCCCCCCGAGCGCAGCAAGTTACAGCGCTATAAAGCGCCAGTGGAAACAGTGCCCCAGCGCTGGGAGCGGGGCTCCCAGCGCTGTAAGCTAATCCCCAGTGGGAGGTGGAGTACCTGCAGTGCTGGGAAAGCTCTCTTAAATTTGATATAGGCTAGAAATTATAGTTCAAAGGGAATAATAGAACATATGGATCCTGTCTCTTTAAAAAACAAGTTTCAAGTCAACATCTTCCACGGGGAGTCAGCACTTGGAAAGAAAGTTAATGGCCATCCCTGAGCATTGCAGACATTTGTCAATGATCCTGGCTGGGGCGGGGGTGGAGCAGAAGGGATGTGATTTGTGCTGAGAAACAACCGCTCTGTGGATATTACAGGGACAAGGAGCCTGAGGCAATATCTCTTGTTGGACCAACTTCTGTCTGGTACATTGCCTCACGCCCTTTGTCTCTCTAATATCCTGGGACTGACATGGCTACAACCACACTGCATACAACTCTGTGGATACGCCTTTGGAAGACCATTTGGAATGTAAAACATGTTGAGGGATAGGAAATAAAAACTCAGGTTACTCACATGAAGAAAGGACACATTGCTCCTTGTGACACTGAATAAAGGGGTTGGCGGAAAGAGACATTCTACTTCCTCAAGAGTTATATGTGAACAAATATATCAAAATGCTAATGTGGCCTCCTGCACCACTGGTATGATAAAACTAAGGGCAGATGCTATTAAGGAATCGTGGTAGAGAATGGTTCTTTGTCAACTTTGCAAACGAAAGTCCTACAGAGTTTATCTAGCATTGTATGAGCAGCGGTCTTTCTCCATACAGCTGACCTCAGTTTGAAGTGTTAATTATTATCCAACTAGCTAACAATCTACTGCTCAGTTTGAAATGGTTGAATGCGAAGTGAATCAGGTCAGGGGTGAATTAAATTAAATATTCAACAGAATTAAAATTAAATTAAAGTTTTGTCCCTCTCTAAGATTAGGACTGAGCTGGTAGCTCATCACTCTGGTGTCTGACTTACGATTAATTTGAATGTCAAGTCCACCACCAGAAAGGAGCTGCTCCCCCACCAGACTACCTCACTTGCCACCCCACAGCTAGTATTTGCAAGACAATCTGCCTGCCAACCTCACAGGTTTTTGAGTGACACAGCTTTCTCACCGCTATTACTGTGAGTAAAAGTTCTCAAGTAGGGGAGCTGTCATGAGGTGATGGAGAGTTTGAATCATGTTGGGTAAGTGTTGCTAATCAAATGGGCCTTCGTCCTACACTGCTGAAGCCATTGGGATCTTTAATGTTGACTTCAATGCTATAGGATCAAGTCTACACTTGTCAAACTTATAATTTTAAGTTGTATTTTAAAATGACTTTTCATTAAATAAAAAAAACCACATTTTCTGGGACTCAGCTGTATATCAGGGCTACTGTACATAGCAGATACACCTCTACCTCAACATAACGCTGTCCTCGGGAGCCAAAAAATCTTACCGTGTTATAGGTGAAACCGCGTTATATTGAACTTGATTTGATCTGCCGGAGCGCGCAGCCCTGCCCCCCGGAGCGCTGCTTTACCGTTTTATATCCGAATTTGTGTTATATTGGGTGGCGTTACATCAGAATAGAGTGTACATTTTGTGAATACTAGGCTAATATTTTGAACTGGCTACTTACTATCTAACAACCTACTGTTCTTACTGAAGTAAATCGCAAAAAATCATCCCTTACCACATCTCTACCTTCCTCCCTCCAAAACCTAAAGAAAAGAGAAAACTGAAGCTGCACTAACTCCCATGGATACAAATGTATCTTAATGCTTGATGACGATGTATTTGTACTGTGACATTCACCCATCCTTTGGTATGCACTACAAATAATGCTGTGGTTGGGAGACTGGGAAGAATGGGACTGGACTTTATTAATCCAGAGAGGTAAAATAAGACCCAAATATACTACTTGGTGAGGTGGGATGAGGAGGAGGAATTGCTGTAGGATTTCAGATTTTCAGGGGTATTTAGGTGCCTAAAGATGCAGCTAGGCACCCAATAGAAATTTCAAAAGAACCTAAGCAGGTTAGGTGCCTAAATCCAATTGATTTTAATGGGGTATGGGAAAAACTTCTTTCCATTGGAAGTTACATGCCAAAACTGCTTATGCATTTTTGCAATTTCCATTAGATGCCTAGCTGCATCTTTAGGCACCTAAATTCCCTTGAAAACTGGCCTCATATTCTCTAGGGAGTTCATGTATTACATATGCTGATCACCAGAAGGCACTCTATGCCTTGCTAGTGTCTCTGCTATGGAATATGCTCAGAAAAATATTCTCCCAGCCCCTTTAAGATTAGTTGTCCTTTTAGTCCAATCATATTTTCTATAAGTAAAGAGAAGCTAATGTTTTTCAAACAACATGACAAAGACTGAAAATTATAAGTCAAAATATATTGAAGTTTTTAAATTCTTCTTTGGCTTTGAGTTTAAATAGGATGTGGAGGTAAAATGCAAATATATATTAGTCTAGAAACAACATAGATTTAGCTTTTATGTTTCATATCACGTTTTTTCCTCTTAAAATATTCACAGAGAATGTAATAAATATATTCAGAGAATTGTTCTATGCCACTGTCTGTAAAATGCATTTACAATATGTCAATGTTTTATACAAAATAATGGTATTTCTATCAAATATCATTTTCCAATAAAACACAAAAACTGAAGTGCAAGTACTTGTACAATAAGTAAGACTAAATTATTTCTTAAAGATACACATATTTACCTGTAATCTGACTCTCAAACACAAATTGTAATAACTATATTGTACCTCAAGATTGCACTAAGAGTGATATAGGTTTTTCCCAGTAATATGTGTTCAAGAAGGGTGAGATACTACAGGCACTGATTGTTGTAGGAGCAGATCTGCTCTGTGGGATACTTACCTTGAAGGATCCTGACATCTCCAGTGCCGTGCCTGTCCTGGGAGTGTGAGTATGCAAGTGTGAGTGTGGACACCGCCCCGCCCCCCCCCCCCACTTCTTTAGAGCTTAGCTATCAATATAATAAACATGCTGCTTTCTGCCAAACTCTGCTGGGTCATTAGTCCTCCCTAAGCTTACTAGCTGGCCCAATTTCGGGTAACACTGATAGTCTATAAATATCCTTGAGAGATATGGTTAGCTAGATTAATTTTAGATATACACAGTCTAAATAGATGTTTTAGGAAGTTAAAATTAATGTAGGAAACTTTCATTGGAATGTTTATATTGATCAAATAAGCCTTTCATTGGCAGAGCAATGGCTCTAATGTGCTAAAGAATGAAAAGAACATATACACCCTGTATTTTGACCAACAGCAGCCATACAGAGACTCCTCTATACTGATTAGCATGAATAATCTTCACAGAATGTGTACATACAGGTCTATTGTCAGGATAATATACATGTATATACATATAGACTATGCGCTTTGATTCCTAGGCTTCATCTGGGGACAGTCTTTTGTGGCTACTTGTTTGGAAGGACTTAAAAATTACCTCTGTGGATTTTAAGAGAACAAGGATTGGGGAAAGAAATCTTCTACAGGGTGGGTTTTCTAGTGGCTACCTTCTCTTGCCTGAACTCGGTGCATAACTTGGAAGCTCAGTTCAGTACTTAAAACTCTGTCTTGCTGTGATATCTGTGTTTTTGTACTATGTTCATCACCATGGTGGTCAGGGGCGGCTCTAGGCACCAGCAAAACAAGCTGGTGCCTAGGGCGGCAAAATCGAGGGGGCGTCCTCTGCGGCCGGGGGGGGCAGCAGGCTGGGCTGGCGGACCTGCTGCAGGCATGCCTGCGGGAGGTCCACCGGAGCCCCGGGATGACTGGACCTGCCGCAGGCATGACTGCAGAGGGGGCGCTCGTCCCGCGGCTCGGCTGGACCTCCCGCAGGCATGACTGCGGCAGCTCAAGCGGAGCCGCCGGACCCGCGAACCGTCCGCAGCCGCGGGAGGTCCAGCCGAGCCACGCGGGACCAGCGGTCCCTCTGCAGTCATGCCCGTGGGAGGTCCGCTGCTCCCGCGGCTCCAGGGCGCCTCCCGCGCATGACTGCTTGGGGCGGCCAAAAACGTAGAGCCGCCCCTGATGGTGGTCCACAAAGCTTTATTTAAATTCATCCTTCCACACTTGTGTCTTGATAGCACACTCATAATCTGATCATTACTTCTAGATTTGTGAAGTGTTTATAACCACTAGGATGAAATTAGTAAGAGGTTTTTAAATATATATATAAATTGCTGAGGCTCCAAAACTCTAAATGGTCTTTCATTTTGATTGTGGATAGACATATTCAGACATAACTTACCCATAATGACACAGACACAAAGGGTCCAAAACAGTTTTAAAACCACTGCTTCTTGGTATGTAATCTCGCTCCTTGTGGATAACCTGACCTAAAACACACTACTCATAAATTAGTCTTAAATTAGGCTAAATTAATATTAAATCAGGCAATTAATCTTTTCAGCCATAACTTTAATTGACATCAGTGAGAAAAGAGTGAAGGATTTGAGCCAAACTAAAGAGTGAAACAAAAACTTTAAGGAGGTGAAACATAAATGCACTAAGGAAGAAGCAGTGCCTTTCAGCAAATGTGATTTGGACTTTCTCTCATTGTTTCATCCTCACCAGCCAAATTAGCTGACGCAAATAGCAGGTTGTGTGTGAAACAAATGGATCCACAATGGCAAACCATAGACACATGCTATTCAATATTATATTTCTTAGAAAAGGAACTTCAGTGCTTGTGAATGATGTATGACTGGCAGTCCTGGAATATGTATGTGTCTAGCTGATGTGAAGAAAAGGTGCAGCATAGGCAGTAGCAATGCAAACTTTCCTCCTACCCCTATACCGCCCTGCCAATGTGTTTTAGCCAGCCCTGTTCAGGAGAGACCACAGTTAAGGAGCAAGAGTTGTTTTAGATTTCATGCCATTTCAAATCTCTGCCAATGAATCTCAATCCTCTGTACTACCAATATCTCTAGACTCCATATCGTATCCATCTTCACTGCCATCCATGCCCTCCAGGCTTCTAAAAGAAGCACATTTTAAAAAGGGACAAGACCAGTTTTAAAATGATCCGCAAGTCTTTCAAGCAAGCATATGGCTTGTTGGCCAGAGAGCATGTAAAAAAATAATAGGGTAATGCTGAGGCTTGTGTTAATAGTTCTGAATCCATCGTGCATTCATCCTAGATGCACTCGTAGCAAATAATTTATTTTCTATTTTGAGATATTTTAAAGGTTAATTGAAAAGAAAAAACTATTTTGCCCTTTACTCTTTCACTTCTGAAAATTTGCTATTTCGATGCAAAAGGAGGACAAAATCACTGTAATCTGAGCTAAACTTTCCTCAATGTATGCAAGTACATGAGTTTGTGTCAAAGATAGATTTAACTTGTTTTAAGAAAACGTATTTAAAAGCTACCATATATATGTATGACATTGCCCTGCTGACATCTACAATATGCCATATAATGCCGGACAGATTTATTGTTTAAACTAAAATTGTTTTGTATGGGGACCTATACAGAAAAGTGGAGATAATTTTACATAGTCGTATATGTAATATCTTACATTAAGCATTTCAATTTGTATTAATTAATGTAGCATATGTGTATGGGATTTTGAACATAATTAAATTACAGTGTTGCAGGCATATAACAAGGAATACACCTTCTGCTGAGAACAACTGCAACATGTGCTATCTACATTTAAAATGTTGTTAACCTCCCAAAGCCAATTAATTATAAACAATAGATACAATTTTCCTTATATTTAAAGGAACCAAAAAGACATTACTTTGAAAAATAATATATTGGTTTAACTCATTATTTGTGGCACAGAGGCAGATTTACATGCTGGAAAATATATACAGTTCTGCAAAGAAAATTATTTATGCAATAGTCCAGCATAATCTTTTTTGTATATTAGTAAAATTCCTCACCCTTTAACTTTAGCAAGTGTGTACAAATTCTCATATTAATTATACTAGAAATCTCTCTAAAAGTGATTTTATTTGATGTTAAGGTATTATTAAAATTGAAAATCAAAAAGCAGTTGTGTTAAACAATAGTAGATTGAATCTAAATATTTATACATTCAGGACTTTCAGATGCGAAAATGCAGGAAACAAAGTTTTTCAAAGGCTTTACTTCACCACATATAAATCTGTAAAATACATCATAAAACAGGAAATATTGAATTCCATTCTTTCTTATATGGCAATTCCAAGCTACAATTGAGCAAGTCAAATGTGTCACTGTGTTACCTCATTTATTGCCTCCTGGTGACACATACCATCTAGTAGCACCAAGAGCATGGTGCAGTGGGAGGACAAGGTGAAAAGTGGACAGAGTACTGGAGGAAAATAGTCTCCACTTGCCTAACCAATTATTGATTTAAAAAACTTGTTCATGGGAATTTAATGCTTGGGAAAGCTGCTGGACTGACAGCCCTGGAAAGTGAAACCACCTAGTTATCCAAGGAAGAGTACAAAATCAGGAAAAGGAGCACAAGCTTCTCTGCACTGTCATGCCAGTGTGACCAGACCCTTCTAGGGGACCAAATAAAGATTAGATAGGGGGTCAGCAGCCATACCTTGCCCTCGCTAGTGAGATTACAAGCTAATACCAGTTGTGATAGTGATCTTCAGGGCACAGGATCATCAGTGAGATTGGTAATATGATATAAAGCCTTTTCATGTAGTTTGCTGTTTGTATCTCAAAAGAACACCCACTGAATTTTGAGTAGCTGCTCACCAGTGTGAGTAACGGGTTTGCAATCTGGTCCTATATTAGCATTTATTCGAAACTACATACCAGCTCTTCACTTTGTTTCACCCCTTCTGAGATATGAAGTAATTTTTGATCACATGCAAACACAGTGGTAACATGCATTGAATAGCATGTTTATTGCAAGATCATCTGATGCCGCCAACGTGGATAGACACAAATGATTGATTTTGTAGAAATATATGATTTGAGATTAATGTAACCAGTTGTGAGATCCCCCCTAGAAACACTGCAGGATCTTTTAGAGCCAGATTAAGGTAGCCCTGTATTGAAGTCAGTTATGCTATTCATATGATGAGCTCATCAGAATCTGGCCCTTAATATAAAGAAAGGTTAAATGGGCCACTCATCAGAGCAAAACTGTTAGTATTTTTCATCCTTTTTACAGTCTCATGAATTAATTACACATATTTAATACACAAATAGTTAAAGAATGATCTAAAATAATATCTAAATTGGTTTGTATTATATTATAATGGCCACCTGTCCACCAACTACTAAACTCATTTCACATGTGCGATGAACAATCACCAGATGATTATAATATACTTTATATTGGAGGATCACAAAGAAATTTACAAGCTTCAGTGGATTTTGGCTCTATATTACCCCAGTGAAGAATGTAGTATTATCCTGCTTTCTCAGTCTGGGAAAGTAGGGCACAGGGATATTAAGTGTCCTGTCTAAGATTGCACATGAAATTTATGGCAGAGCTGAGTTTATAATTCATATTTCCTGTCACCAAATTCTATTATTTAACCACAAGTCCATTTCTCATCCTCTGGCAATAGATTCTAGTTACTGTTAGAGATGGTTGGAAATTCAGAGGGACTGCTTGGTGAATACTTACCCGTGTGAATGAGGGAATCAAAATCTAGTTCATAGGCTCCACTGGGACTACTCACGTACAGAAAGTTACTGCATGCATAAGTGTTTACAAGTTTGGGCTTTGCAATACATCAAAACTATTACCATTAATACAATGGAAATATAGCAACTTGTGTTAGAATATTTCAAGTATAGTTGGTCACTTTTTTTTAATTGAAATGTTGACAACTTTGTTGCTCTGTGCCTCAGTTTCCCCATCTGTTAAATGGGAAAAATGATACTGAGCTCCTTTGTAAAGTCCTTTGAAATCTAGTGATGAAAAGCTCTATATAAGAGCTGGGTATTATCATAATTTATGATTATATTATTTATTATTATAAGCAGCAAAGAATCCTGTGGCACCTTATAGACTAACAGACGTTTTGCAGCATGAGCTTTCGTGCTTGCATCCGAAGAAGTGGGTATTCACCCACGAAAGCTCATGCTGCAAAACGTCTGTTAGTCTATAAGGTGCCACAGGATTCTTTGCTGCTTCTACAAAACCAGACTAACGCGGCTACCCCTCTGATACTTTATTATTATATGCATTGTAACATTAAAACCATATGGATTCAGTACTTATATTTTTTAATTGCATGACTAACTAAAGTAACAAACTGGCATTATGGATTGACAGCTTTCCAATTAAAAGAACAGGCTTGGTACCAGAGTTGTAGTTTTACCCAAATAATCAAAGTTAGTAGTTCATCCCTGGATGACCATTTGTGAGTTTAGAACACAATCAGTGGCATCATTCAGCTGCAGAAGGAAGACTTCAGTTCACACACGTTCTTTTCTTTAGAATGGAACATCCCCAACAGTTCAACGGAGCTCAAAATTATAGCTGAGGACTGATCAGTTAAACCCAGGAGGGAAATAGAGTGAAAAATTAGTTTCTTAATATTGACTTGACTCTGCATCCATCATTATAAATCAGATTGGCATATGATATTGGTTTAATTATATATATATATCAATTACTTAAGTCTCATAAAGATTACCATAGTTCTTCCTCACAAAACAATGTCAAGATCAAAACAGATCTGTTTGAAACAATTTAATATTCACTGAACAATTAAGGATTTTCTGACAGGCTTTTCAAGGAACACACAGGTATGTCCAACTGCCAGCTACCTTCCCTCCAGAAAGCTCCCTTTCCACAGAGAGCTCATTCACTCATCCATACTCAGCTAAATTAGGTTGAGTGCCCTCCGTAAAAGCTTAAGAAAACTTCCTGCATTTTGCCAAGGATGTTCCACCAGCAGATGAAAAAATTGAAGTTGGAAATGTTTTCTTGAACTTCAAAGCTTTCTGATCTCTCAAAGCTATGCACCTAATTGATGGAGTAGGAGGCTAACGGATCACATACACTGATAATCCCATTGATTATAGTGATATTACTGATAAACATACAAGAGATAGGAAGAGTATAATGAATTGGAACTTCACTGAAAACTGAAGAGGAGATATTTTCCATTGTTTCCCAGTCTTTTAGCTAGAAGATCTGTTCAACATATAATATTACTTAAGAATAAATATTTGATTGTTAGGTCAAATACAAAAGCAGAGCTATTACAACTAACCACTGCTCCTTCCCTTTTTTCTAACAATCCAAGACCTATATATTGTAGGTGAATGTATTTGATTTCTTTCAGACCATATAATTTGTTAGTGTCTTTGTTCATTAGGGACTTGTTGCCATATGTTATAAAGGAGGCAAAGTAAATATGAAGCTTTCTCTATAAGTCTTGTGGTATACACAGCAGTGTGCCTCATCACTTCTTTTAATAGATGTTTCCAATTTTAAATGATTTATATTGGCGTTAAATCTATGTGACCTAAAAAGAGCAGTGTGATAATATGATTAGAAACTGGAGGGGAGGAGATATCTGTGAAGTGCTGCATTTATTTTCCTGACAGTACTGCATTGTCCATTCCCCTGCCAATGCAACACTCTTCATTACAATAAATTAACAACTGCTTTGTCCTGCCTGGTTCATTATTAGAAAGTATTTTCTCACCTCTAGCTTAATTTTACCTTGCTCAGTTTCATCCCATAACTATAGCTTCTCAAACACCTGAACAATTCCTCTCTTATCTTGTCAACACACTTCCTTCATTGTCATTTATATAACAGTTGTATAATTCAAGTGTTGTTTTAATCTTCAGAAATCAGTCTCTCTCGTCCCTTAATCATTTGAGTTCTTTTTCTCTGAATTCCTTCCAGTTTGTCTGTATATCTTTCTGGTGTGACATCCAGAACTTTGTGCAGTATTCTAAAGTTGGTCCCCTAAGTTCTCTATGGGAGGACATTTAATTAGTTCTATGGTCCATAACATGATACCTCTGTGAATATAGTGTAAAATCATCACATGCATCCGACGAAGTGGGTATTCACCCACGAAAGCTCATGCTCCAATATGTCTGTTAGTCTATAAGGTGCCACAGGACTCTTTGCTGCTTTTACAGATCCAGACTAACACAGCTACCCCTCTGATACCCGATGTATTAACTGGCTTTTCTGTAGGTTGAATTTAATTTTCCACACCTCTCTTGGGGTCTGGATCCAAAGCCCATTAAAAGAAACTCCAAATGACTTCAGTGAACTTTAAATCAAACCTTAGGTCACATCTTTTTCTGCCCTGACTGGTGGTGCTTGCCACAATCTTCAGCTTGGCATCATCATATCTATGATGTACGTTAAATATGCTCTTTCTTCTAGAAATTCACAAACTGGCACTTCTTTGGTTTCAGTGGGAGAACATTTGCCATGATTTTCCCCCTGTACAACTGATTCACAGCCTGTACAATTGATTCACAGCCTGGATGTGCTGATTTTAGGGAACTCTGCAAAGCCCATCTACTTTCCCAGATATCTGAGGGGCCAGAGCAGGGAAGAATTGGATTAGGAGATATTTGTCTGATCCTTTGCTGTGATGGTCTGGATTGGATTGCCTTTTTTATTGTTGTTTCAATTTTATAATTTCTGCATAATTAAGGTGTTTGAAGTTAATTTAGAGGCCTAGAAGTGAAATTGCTAGAAAATATTTTTATAATTAATTATCAAAAGGGGTTTGTGTGCATATAAAATAAATATGTCTCAGATTTCTCTTTCCCTTTGACTGTTTATTTTAAGTTAATGAGCTAGGTGAAACTTTGTTATGGAGTGAATCGAAATCCTGTTGAGTTTGATAGATGTGAACTCACCCCTCAATAAGCATAACCATAAATATAAGCCCCACCTGAGACAGAAAGTGTGTGTCAAGATGCCTAGGAGCTTTGGGGCTGAATATTGTTTTGGTTAGGTGTGTGTCGTGTGTGAGAGAACACATAGATACATAGGTCACAGACAAGAACAGATTGAGAGAGAGAGTGAGAGTGTGAGGGGAAAAAAGCAAGAAAAGCTAAGCAGGAACCTGTAAGCACAGTGTGACCCTGGTAAAAAGCTAGAGAGAGAGCTTTTGGGTCTAGTGTTGGCTAAAGAGGCTTGCAAGGACTGATAAGCTAAGAAACTGCTCCTTTTTGTTGTTGGTACCTTCTGTGTTCAGAGACGCAGGACTTTGTATGTTTCTTGTAAATAAGACTTCACTAAAGAACTACCTGGCTACCGCCAATTTCTCCCAGCTGCAGCACCCGCAGAGCCCCAACCTTTGACTAGCTGCTTGGGTTGAAAAGGGTCAACCCTATCTAGATGTATTATTAGCCTGCTCTTTTCCAAGTGGAATCTTATTTTCTACCCATGTTTCTACTCTTTCTAAAACTCTCTGTAGGGTGCCTAGGTGCCCAGTTTTCAACCAGAAAGTCAAGTTGAAAATGGGACCTGACAGTGTCCATTCAGATCAATTGCCCAGACACCCAAAGTCCCGTTACTGTGGGCAGGGTAGGTAGAAAGGTGCCAGGTCATCACCCAGGTCAGCCCCTACTCAGCCGGGGCCACCTCCTACCTGTATCAGATGGCTGAAGCTCTCAGCCCTGGCTCTGAAGGTGAGTCCCTCCCAACCCCGGGTGGATAGGCAGGGAAAAGCAATGAGCGAGAGGGGAAGAGGAGCGAATTGCGGGGGGAGGGCTCGGGGAAGGGAAGGGGCAAAGGTGGGCCTTAGGGGGAAGAGGTGGGGCGGGGGAGGTTTTGGCACTCTTGCTGGAGTATAGTGTCCAGTTTTGAAATATTACAGAGTTGGCAATCCTACCTCTGTGATATTCTTCTTTCTTGACTGGTGTTTGCAAGTCCTTCCAATTTGTGAATTTAATTAATGAGCTGTTTGCTTCCTCTTGGAGATCACTAATGTAGTCATTAATTAGTTCAATGAACTCAGGTGATATGCCCTACTAAGCATTACCTAAATGCATTTTATTTTACCAAAGTGCTGGGGTACATTTTGTAAGGTAGTTTTAAACTAGAAGCTATAGATCTGATAGAAGGAGGATAGAAGGCATTAAATTACACTTGTTTTGAGTGGAGATGCTCATAAAATATTTCTTTTCCCCTTGCAAAACCTTTAGAGGAAAAAATGTCAAATTTCTTTTCTGGGTTTTTGTTAAAAAACGAAACCACCAAAAGATGGAGCTCACAAAAAAATTGTTCATTTTCAGTAACAAACCAAAAGTTTTGATAAAAATGGAAATATTTTGCTAAATTTTCTTTCATTTAGAAGAAAAACCAATGACATTTTCAACAGTCTCTAGTGTTGAGGAAGATATAATTTTTTGTGCACAGGAAAGAATCTATAGGATTCCATTATTCATATATTGGAGAACACCCTTGGCTATTACACTGTTTGAAAACACTCCAAAATAAGTTTTCCACAACTTGACTAAAACACCTCATTGAATGCAAGCCGACTTGGTTCATTTCTCAGCTGTACCTGTCACTGCATGACCTTTACAACCTTTACACACTAAGGGTCTGTTGGAAGTCGCTGGAGAGTGAAAGTGCTCCAGCCACACACACCTTCTCCCGGACAGATGCTCATGACATGCTGTGATTATGTCACAGTATACTGGACCGATACCATCACTCCATGTGCAAGGGGAGTTCCTAGTAAAATAGTTAAAAATAGTTTCGTGGCTCTTTTGGATTGGTAGAGAGGTATAAAAAGGCTGTATTAGGGTTGTAATCTGTGTTTCTGGACTGCGGGATGCATGTCATTACTGTTCTGTCTAATTTTGTTTGTTCAACGTACAAGGCATTCCCTAGAAATATTTCTGTTTATTAAACTAACTGAGTTTGGGATACCATACAAAGAAGTATACTGACCATGATTCTGCTTTACACCGGTTCTACATAGAGTAACTCTGCTGATACGGTGAAGTTCCATGATTTACACCACTGCAAATGAGATCAGAATCAAGCCTTCAGAATTTGACCTTGATACTTATTTTCACTTATTTGCAGTGGTGAAGGCAGCTTAACTCAGTAGAGTAGGCTCACCTTAGCATGGGAGGATCCTCTAGTGGTGTAGAGCTGATGTTCTGGGTCTCTCAGCACCTCCCTGTCTGTGATGCATGTAGGAGGTGTGGCCAAAAGAAAGAAGGGGAGTCCAGGGATTAAGTGCACTCTTACTACCATATTGGTCTCTCGGGGCCATACAGCAACCCTCAGGCTGCTCTAATTTACATTAGAGAACCAGCCTAGCATCCAACCCACCCACGATGGGGATCACAAAGGTGGCTTAACCACCCTTTTAAACACATTCTTCTATTCCCCAAATGTACATCGCAGCTGGAGTCAGGGATCAGTGCTTTCTTTTCTAAATTGCCGTTTGAATGTAAGGGTTCAAACAGAATATATGAGTTAATCCATGCTAGTTTGGCTGTGAGGTGTAATATGTTATATACAGGAAGAGATTTCCACATATACTGTTGGATGGCTGCAAGATGAGGTGACATTACAAGATGAAGTATTGTATTAGAATACCTGTGGTCTATTATCATTAATCTTAAACATCTGTGGTAGAGGGATAGGTTTTGTTTTATTTAGTAAACTACTTCCAAGTTTTTCCTCTTGAAATATATGAATGCTCACTGTTTCCAGGTTATTACTATTATTCCCATTACATAGCACATAAAAATAAAGACCTTATTTTGATATGCACTGTAAATACACATTATAAGAGATAGTACCTGCCCAGCAGAATTGATAGTCCAGATAGACAAAGGGTCGGAGAAAGGAAGTATTATCTCCATTTTGCACATGGAGAACCAAGACACAGAAAGATTAAGTGAGTTGATCAGGGTTTCACAGGAAGTCTGTGGCAGAGCTGTGTATCAGTCCTTAGATCTGAGTATCAGTCCTTTGAGTTAGCCACAAGACCATCCTTTCTCACTTTCCTTTAGAAGTGAATTGTTTGTCAGAAAATAAAAACAGCCATTCTGGGTCACACCAATGGTCCATCTAGCCGAGTATCCTGTCTTCCTACAGTGGCCAGGTGCTTCAGAGGGAATTAACAGAGCAGGTAAACATCAAGTGATCCATCCCCCATCACCCATTCCCAGCTTCTGGCAAACGGAGTTTAGGAACACTTTAGAGCATGGTTTTGTATTCCTGCCCATCCTGGCTAATAGCCATTGATGGACCTATCCTTTTTGAACCCTGTATATTCTTGGTGTTTACAACATCCTCTGGCAAAGAGTTCCACAGGTTGACTATGTGTTGTGTGAAGAAATACTTCTTTTTAACATACTTTGGGATCCTTAGATGAAAGACAATGTAAACATTATCATTAATTTACGGTATCACAAGACTTTAAAGGACTCTTTCTGGGAGTCCTTTTGTAATATCTCGTAATGCACCAACTTCTTCACCTGAAGAAGAGCTCCATATAGCTTGAAAGCTTGTCTCTTCTGCCAACAGAAATTGGTCTATTAAAAGATATTGTCTCACCGACCTTGTCTCTGTCATATCCTGGGACCAACACAGCTATCACAATGCTGCAAACAACATTTATTTCTATATATTTTTTGTGTTTCTTTCTTTATGTTGAGGCAGAGGGTGTTATCAGAAGACTCAATTAACTGAACCAGATGGGTAGAAGGACATGAGAGTGTAGGGGTATGACCAATATTAAAGGCCATGAAGAACAATCAGTGACACATAATTTGTATTTTGATTTTACTCTTCCAGAACAGTGAAAATTCTTATAGACTCTAAATCTCAAACGTTGTAGAGATTATAGGAATGTAGCATGCTATGAAATAGTGGGCTTTTAAATGCACTGTGGCGAGACATCCTCAGGTTGACTATAAATTATGATTTTTTCCTTAAAGCTCATCATTGGTCCCACAATAGGGGACTGAGTGTCTGAAGATAAAGTTTTAAAGAATCTTGGTAGATGTCAGCAGTAATAGCAGCATATGAGTCAAAACTCAGCCCCAGTTTCACAAGAGTAGACTTGATTATCAAAAGAAAACTTAACCATACCCAGTGGATTGTGCAAAAAAGCTGTGATCTCCCAATGAAACTGGTAAAATGTGTATATTTATTGCAGTCCTCTGGGGCTTCTGTGTTAAGAGTAGTACTTAATTTTAGTTAAACTTAAAACAATTGTTTTCAATTGTATTGACAGCTAATAGCAGTCACACCAAGGACCATCAAAAAGCTCCAGGCCTTAGGTCTGTTTTAGGTGTGTTACTTGAGGGATAGCAGATCCAACATGATGTGGTGGCTCTCAGCAACAAAGAATAGGCTAATGGTAGAACAGCAATTAGGTATTAATGGTAGCCAGAAAAGCAATGGGCAGGGGGAAAATGAACCATTTTTCAGAGAATTCAGTGATTGCAGGAAATAGTTTTGTAAGCCACGATAACATCCCCATCCTTTGCGAGTTTCAAAGGTTAAATTATTCACCTTTGACAAACTCCAGGAAATTAACACACAACATGCAGCATACTATTTTATTGGCAGGCAAAATAAAAGGGCAATTTATTAAGAGAACTTTTCCAATGCAATATTAAAATTGTGCATTTGGGGACAAATTAAGCATCTTTCAGTTAGGCATTGTGAAGAGAGAGAACAGCCGAGCAGGAGCCCCTAGAAGAATGATTTCTCTTTAAGTCAGAGGGGTCCATAATACTTCAGGGCTGTTTGTAGGTATACGCTCACTGGTGGCTACTGCAGTCAGTGAAGCATGAGCTTACCTAGGGCAACTCCACAACAGCTGGCTGATAGAGAAGTGAGGAGATTGGATGGGACATGGCTACCCTCAGACCTTGCCTAGACACACCCTCTCGGATGCAGAATAAGCTCCTGGTAGCACTGGCCTCCTTTCATCCCCCATTGCATTCCTGGAGTGTGTGTAGCCAAAGTATTGCTTTGTGTTCTGTAGTAGTGCTAGGAGAGTGAAAGAGTTTCTTTGTATCCTTTCTTTCTGGGAGCACCCCTCCTAAAGCAGCCAGAGCTGGTGCTTTTAACATTTTAAAAAAGCCCGGGAATGCAACTGTTAAACAACACTAAGCCAACTATATTTCATATAATTAACTAACACAGTGGTACCCAACTTAGTTGTGGTCCTTAGGCACTACCAGAATACAAATATATTTGTGGAATATTAATGTTTGTTGTTGTTAATTGTCTTTAGGCAGAGCCTTGATCAAGGAATGATGAGCAAGTTGTACCACCCCAGGAGGCTTGTCCATCAGAGACATACCCCTCTGAGGTACAATTCCTTCCTTGCTCCCCTCTTGCCCAAAGTGGAGGGAAGAACAAGTTGCTGTGACCTGTAAAAGGATAGAGCTTATTTCCTCTCTCGTGGCTAGTCACCTATTTTGGCCAACAGTAATGTGAATAGAGTGAGGGCTTCTCCCACTCCCTATTCTTCTTCCCCACTGTTTCAAAGGGAAGAATATCTGGAGAGAAGAGTGTGCCCCACACAGACCCAGAGTCTGGGTTGGCAGAGCAAAGATCTGGAGAGGTTCTTTACTCCTTCTTTTCCAAGGCAAAAAATAACAGCCAACATTTGGCTTACTAAGAAAGACTTTATATTTTGAAATATATAGTTCCCCAAAATGTACAACATGGCCAAGTGAACACTAATGTGGGAATATGATCACTTGTATTCCGATGACATGTCGTTAACTGTGACCTTTGCCTGAATTTTTGCATTTAATTTCCTTGATTTTTTTAAAAAGAAAAACAGCAACTGTTTTGACCTACTGTCCCATTCATTAGAATGAACCTTTCCTATGATGTAAAACTGCTTCTGAAATTATTGCATGGCCAGTCATCAATACAGAAAACTACTTACTCATTTGCCTTTGCAATGTTAATGATAGATTAGAAAACGCAAATGCAGAGAATACTCACTAAGGTTTCAGTGCAAAGGAAGGCAAGAACTAGGTATTAGTAAAGAATCAAGATGTTCATACTGAAGAAGCAGCAAAGAATCCTGTGGCACCTTATAGACTAACAGACGTTTTGCAGCATGAGCTTTCGTGGGTGAATACCCACTTCTTCGGATGCAAGTCATGTCAGGATTCTTTGCTGCTTTTACAGATCCAGACTAACACGGCTACCCCTCTGATACTTCATACTGAAGAAACTCTCCTTATATCTACAATATATTTATTCTGCTTTTTAGTACATGAGGGGGGAAGCAGAGAATAGTACCAATCTCTTTATTACAGGTGGTGCATCCAAATCCTGGACAGTTCTAATGAGCAAGTTTCTTCTAATGCTCCTTTATGGTGTTCATGTGTTAATAGCTTTTCCTAAGACCTGTCATTCATTTACCTCTCTTTTTTTAATCCTCCAGAGATTTATTTAACAGGTTGATTCCCTGCCGCATCCAGAAAAAAAAAATACTGATTTCAGCACAACCAGCTTTTTCCGGAATGACAGGCATTACAAATTAGTTATGAGATTCTTACCAGCAAGCAACCTGAATGTCAGTCAGTCTCTTTACTCTGAGTTCTCCAAACACATTAAACGTGAAATCCAAAGAGATGACAAATACTCCCAGTGGAAAAAGTTGCTTAGATGAGTTTCTCTTTCAGTTACCAAAGACAATTCCAATGTCAAGAAAAAAGGCACATTTAAGGTGTGTCTGCCAAGTGTCCATCATTTTCACTGTTCCAAAAAAAAGAAATGCTCCCAAGTGAAAGAAAGCTGTGTTCTAAAATACCTGATGTTAGTAGTCAATGCATCATCTTAAATGAGGGAAGGCAATGAATCCCAACCTCACTGTAAATAATTAATCCTCCAGTGATTTTCTATAATAACATTTTCCCCAGTCTAACTAACCTTATGCAAAACCATTCTTTCTGCAAAATGAAAAAAGGCGTCAGGTTGTCATTTGACATTAAATACTTAGTGCATGCTACACAATGTAACAATGCTTTACTGAAATATATAGCTAAGCCCTGCCACAACTTTAGTGATAACTTGTTTTTTTTTTAATAAAGAGGGATTTCCCCCCCTCCCCATTTACTATGCAGTACTGATGAATGTTTCCCGTTGAGCGTGCTAGATTTACTGACATGTCCTGCTCTTTCTTTTCTCACTATGGGAAATCTCTTGACTTTAATGGATATTTGCCTGTGTAAGGACTGTAGGGTCATGGCCAAATATATCTGTACAAACCAAACTGTGAATTTCTCCTATTACAAATGTTTTTTGCTGATGGTAACTCTGAAAATTTGTTGTGTGCTTTCCAGGAGGGTACCTAGTTACCTATGCTAAGCAGCTCACTGGAATAGTCTTTTTGTTTGATGTTTGTACATCACCTTGCACAATGAGGTCCTGGCCCATAATTTGGGCTCCTATAGGTGCTATAGTTATACTACAAGGGGCCTGAATCAAAGCTCATTGAAGTAAATGAAAAGGTTGAGTCAAATCATACAAAGACATGTTAATGATTCGTGATTTTCTGTCAGTCTCACTGCTGAATTGACTGTATGTGCATGATTATATGCAAGGATTGATATCACTGTGTTAACCATGTAGGAATATCACCATTCCTTGGGTGACTCATACAGGAGAATGCAAGATTTCATTAAGACCCTTTACAACTTTGCATAGAGAATACCCTTGACTGTTGAACTTCTGTAACAGCTCTTGGATAGTTCCATTATAACTCCTGGGTCTCTTCCATTACAATGAGGAGACCATCCTAATTTTATATGAATTCGTGTGGTGCCCCTTAAATTACGTTATTTATGCTTTGTTCCAGATACAATCATTCAAGCTTTGCTTTCTTTATAGTTCTGTCAGCTGAACCAGAACAGTTAATGAAAAAATGTACATGTTCTTGGTGAGCTACACAGTTTTTTAGTCAAATCTTCATTAGATAATATAGAAAGCTCACCAGCCTTTTATGTTTAGGGCTACCGTGATAACAAAAGGAAATTATTTTATCATAACATAGATAGACAGAACACAAAAAAAGGATGCATGGTTTCATGGGTAATGCAATGGCTGGGGACCCTGGAGATCTGGGTTCAATTCCCAGCATTCCTGTGGAATTCCTATGTGACTTTAAACAAGTGACTTAATCTCTGTGACTGGGTTCCTTCTGAAAAATTGAGATACTACTATTTCATTTAAGCTGCTTTGTCAATTTAGATTATAAATTATTTGGGGCTGGGACTGTTTCTTAATATGTGGATGGTGCCATACCTGCAGAATGGATCCATGAGGCATCTAAACACTACTTGTAATACAAATTAATAATAATAATATAATTTATATTGCTGCCATAGAAGTCAATGGCAAAGTTTCCATCAAATTCACTAGGATCAGGAATAAATCCACAAATAATATATCATTCATATCAGTATGTACACATGATATTCTTTATATATATAAAACACGAAAACTACATTAAAATATTATTAAGGTTACAAAGTTAAGCACTCACATGTTAGAAAATGCCAGAATTAAGGCTGCCTTTGCAAGCTTAATTTGTTCCACTTGTATGTGTGAATTATGATATAGTCTTTAATTACATGATCACACACTATTTTTTCCACAGGCAATCTTAATTCTGGTATTTCCTAATATTTGACAGCTTGATTTTGAATTTTTAGTAATTTTCTTTTAATATAGTATTTTTATTTTCAATGTCTTATGTTTTTTAAAAAAGCAAAGTGAGAAAAACAAACAAACAGAAATTTCATCATTTAGCATTATATTGATTCCACCAGGGATTTCAATAGGGTTGGAACCTTTAGATCCACCACACTGAACTCTGCTACTAGAGTTAATGGAGTAATTGATAGCAATAGTAGGTTGTCATCCTCGGTCTGGACCAACACTAGAGGAGGATGGGGTACTGTGCCAGTGGATTTCACACATATTTGCTGACAGCTGAGGAATTGAGAGACAGGAATCTTGGGGAATGTGCTTTAGTGGGTTCAGACTCTTCTACTCATTTTCTCCCAAGCTTGACCCCTTCTGTCCCATCCCTTCCAATCTGTATCTGTCCCAGTCCTGTCTTTTCCCCACCAGGTTCCCACCCCAGCTGCTGGCCTCAGTTTCCTTGACAAGCAAGTCCTAGTTTGATCCTCCTAGCTTTTCATCTGATTTACCTCCCCTTTCCCTCCCACTGACTCCCTGTTCTAGTCTCCCTCCTAGGGTTCTTCACCCAATCTGTCTCCCCCTTTTTCCCCCCTCCCCGGCTTCTTGTCCCAGTCTCTTTGCCCAGCCAGTCCCAGTTCTCTCCCAGAGTCCCAGCTCCTTGTCAGATCTGTCTCTTCCCCCTTCTTGTCCCTGCCTTCCCTCCCACATACATACACTGGTTCCTACTCCCAGTGTCCCTTCCTCTGCCAGTTCCTCACCTGATCTCGTTGTTCCCCATGCCAGCCAAATGGCTCCCAGATCCCCTTTCTCCCACCAGCTTTCATTCCCAGCCTACCTCAGCTGCCAGTCTGCTTGCAAAGCCAGTACCAGCCCCAACCCATTCCTAGTCACAATTATTCTCCCTGCCTCATCAGATTCCTTGTCCTAGTCTACCCTTTTCCTTTCCCGCAATCCAGCTTTTGTCCCTTGTGCATTTTAATCAGATGGCTTCTTCCTCCACACTGCCTAAGTCCTAGCAGGTGAGAGACAGGCTTCCTGCTATCACTCTTGGTGTCCAACCCCAATCTGGCCTGGAGAAGCCATTGCAGGGCAAGTCCAGCTTTGCCCCTCAAGCCCTGGATGGAGCATGCTCAGTCACTCTGAGGGGATGGCACAGGCACACTTTGGTGCCCACTGGGAGTTGAGAGAGGCTTGAACATGTTGACTGAATATAGAACATTCTTAGATTCTGGCTTTTAATCTCTAGTAAGTCTCTTCTGAGCATATGCAAACTGTAATATTTCAAGGATTATAACTTGACCAAATATGGATGGATTTTTATGGGGGTAACAAAAGATAGATCCCTGACAAAAGCCCACCCCACTTGCCAAATTTCAAGTCTCTGCTTCAAAACATAGGGGCACTAAATCAAAACAACATATCTTTTTTGAAATCTGTTTGGCTGAAATTTTCCAAAACAATTCAGCCTGAGCCAGACACCCAGCATTGAAAATTTCAGCTCAAATCCTTAAAGACTGACAAAGTTACAAACAACAGAAAACAGGGTCTTTATAACATGAAGTGATAGGCAACCTTCATAATAGGCAGTGCTACAAGCTTTGCCTATGATAATGTAGTCGGTACTTAGTGTTCTATTAAGTTATTTAAGGACTCTCTATATGTATCTGTTCTTGCTTCCACTTTGTTTGAAAGCTACATTTAACTCAGAAGATTTATATTCTAATGTTAAGTAATTAGTCCTTTCTGTTCCATTATTGCTAAAGCACTGGACATGTTTCCTCCCCCCAGCATTGTCCCCTAAATTTGCAGTAGGAGGAAACAGAGGGTTCTTTGAACCGCCAAACCAGTTCTACACAACTGGAGAGGATTCCCTTTCATTGGGGTGAACCTTCTGGGTCACTTATGCTGGTTTTTTGAGCAGCATGAATTTGGGCCTTCCTAAATTGACATAATTTGATGACAATGTGTTAGACTACCAAGGAACTGAAAAAGTGAAATTTCCAATGCATGTATTTTCCCTTCCTTCCTTCCTTCCCCTGAAGTCCCATTCTCTACAGGGTATAAACCTAGTGTGTATTGCTTGACTATGTGATTCTGATTCTTTTGGTCTCCATTCTCTGTAACTTTAGGAGTAAAATATTCAGAAAATACGGTTTCCCATCATTGAATTCTTGAATAACCTGTAACTTCCATATTTAGAGATGTCCTTTCTAAGGTGGTTGACTACAGTTTAACTACTAGGAAGCGAGTAAAATATATTTTACTCTTCCTGATCTGTTCCAACAATACAGAAAAACTGAAAAGTTTAACTTGAGTAACTGTTGTGTTAGAAAATTTTAACATTCCTCACTCCCAAATTCATCACTATCCCTATACTTTACATGATTTGCTGAGAATATAATGGAATCCAGGATTCTATGCACTTTGCAAATGCACTACAGTTATGCAATTTTTTCCCTTTAAAAATGCTTTTTGAATAGGAACATAATTTCTCAGCAAGTGTTGCCACATTGAGAAGAACATGCCATGCTGAGTCTGTAGTGGCTACTCAGAAGAAAACCAAAACACAAGCTTTCCTTGTTTGTTTATAACAAAATCAGATTCTGTCTAAACCCATTATTACACAATTTAAATAACTTGTTTACAAAATAGGAGACTTGGCATAAAGAAAGAAAGAGTTTTCCTACAGTGATCATTTCATTCCAAGCAATTACTAGGCTCTTCTGTGCCCTTTCAGCCACCTTATTAAAACAGCATCTTAGTTACGAATATGTATTAGCAGAGCCAAGTGAATACTACAAAGTATTTTTCATGAATGTTCAGTCAATTTTTTTAAATAGTTAAACTTCAGTTGTGTTCATGCCCTGTTAGTGTTTGCTTTTGTCCCTGTTCTGGCTAATGGACCAAGACTCTGATGTCAAGTGGTTGCTTTGTGTTGCTGGTATAACTGGTCCAAGGAAGATCACCAGTGTAAAGGGGGTACTCTCAGTGTCTAGAGGCTAGTAGGGGTGGCCATAATGTATTACAACCACATCAGTCCTTGGCTGTGGTTCTTACTCTTTGAAGATCTTAGTAAATTAGAGCTGCCTGTGAGGCCTGCTATAATTTACACTGGTGGACCAGCCCTGTATACAATAGCCTCAGATTTAGGAAGTGCACAGGTGAGCTTTATAATACATTTGCACCCTCACAACTTGTGCTGCACACGGGATCTGGACCAGTGTGTTTCTTGTGGGAATGTTTGGAGAAATGGAAAGTTTTGAGTGAATAGTAGGGAGTTTGGGCCTGATTCTTCTCTTATAATGGTGTGAATCAGGAATCACTCAGGTGAAATCAATAGATCAAGTGAAAGGAGAAATAAGCCCAATTTGTGGATAGCAAATTTTCAATTTCTAAAAGTGTGTATACACAGCAGAATCCTGACTTTAACAGTTACTCTGATCCAGTTAGGGAAAAGAAACAATAGCATGTGCCCAAAAAAAGCCAGAGGAGAACAATACCTGTCTCAGATATCAGATACTATGCAGTGTGCTACCCACACACTACTTGTATAGAGTATGAATTGTGTGTGTGTAAATAGAGTGAATAATTTGTGTTCATTGTGGACAATTCATTAAAACACACACACACACACACAATAAATTATTCAGGAGGAATTAATCACTCAGTTCTCTCTCTTATGATTCCAAGCAGTAGATTCTAGGTGTATTCATTTGCATATAAGAGGACTATCTCCATTTCACTTCTCATGCTTCACACAGTAAAGAGATTGAAAGTATTAATTAAAAGTCAATATATAGTGAAAATGATCATTCTGAATTTCTTCAAAATGATCTGAATTTAGGTTTCATATTTGAATTAGCATTTTTGATGGATAAATACTGGGAACTAAAATGAAATGGCATTGGGGTTTTCATTCAAGCAATGAGGGATGAGTTGTCATATGTTACACTTTATTTGTGGATAAGCTAAAGATAGTTATGGACAAGCTGCAGGCTTAGGCATTAATCTTCCTAGCTATATCCAGAAATGAAGTGTCATGCATAACAACTCCTTCTCTATTGGCATTTCAACGCAGGTTTCCTGATTAAAATTAATGTGAGTATATGTATATATGAAAATAGAGATATAAAGATGTAATACTACACAGGGTTAGAGATGACACTTTAATACCTGGAGCATTCTTTTTGAAAGCATGTAATAGTTTATCTCGATGTAGGTAAAAACACCAAAAACTAAACAACAGTTCTTCACATAAGAGTCAACCTCCCAGTTTTTTCTCTTGAGATGTGTTTAAGAATATTTGGCCTGTACCCAGGAGCACACATGCAAAACCAGATTCAAGGTTACTGTGAACTAAGATAGCAAATCAAAATGCAGAAGCCAGGGATATGGTAAGGATATTGGATTTAAAACCATGAAGGGGATGTTAGTGTTCATGACATTTCATTACTAGAAAAATAGGAAAATATGAAGCAGTTTTCCAAAAGTGTGCGTGTGTGTGTGTTTGGATACTAGTGTTGTGGAAAGAATCTTATTTAAATCAAAGCCCGAGGACAACCTTCATCATTAAGTCTTTCATTGACCATCTTAAAGTTACAGTAAAGACATAGTGACCAGATGTTGGTCTGAATGAATATGTTCTGAGTAACAAATGTTATTTTGGTGACACTGCACCACTAGCAGTCTCCCATTTGGAGTCACTCAAAATACACTTCCTATACAAAGTTTATAAAAGCTAATGGGTAACATTTTCAAAAGCACTTAAGCAATTTTGGAACATAAATCTATTTACTTTCAATGGGAATGATGTGCTTTTGATTCCTCAATTTGCATTGCAAACCTTGTTTAGCTATGACATCAGTTTGACTTATGATTTTTTTTGTTTTTGTTTTAATTTGATGTACTTCAGGAATACAGATTATCAGAATGCTTCCAAACTGTCTGCCTGTGATTTGGATATGTCCAGATACTGTATGGAAGTGAGGAGTTGTCAGTGTACTTTCCCCTACCTGTGATGTTAAGGGAAGGAAAGTGCAGACTGACAATAGAAGGACCTGTCTGCTCCTTTGAGTGAGGAGCAAACCCACAGCCAGATGATCCAAGTCAAATTATTGGTTTTGGACACTGAGAGGGAAATGAGTTAAAAACTATGAAGGGATCATGGCACAAGTCGGGATGGTGAGGAGATAGGCAAACTTGTCTGAAATGTCTAGAGTTGTTGCATGCTTATCCAAACAAAACCTTCTGAGGTTCACCCATCACTTTTTCTAACAGAAGAAGGAGGTGACTTATGAGCTTGTAGTCAACCATACCTAATTTTAAAAGTGGAAATTAGAATTCAGAGAGTTACTACTGAGGTAAAGTACTGGGGGTGGGGGAAAGAATATCCTTTTTTCTTTTCCCCCATGAAAAAGGGCCTCTTAAAGTTTATAAATGTAGTCACCCAAATAAGAACCATTTTAAATAAGTATCAGCTTGTTGGGATTTAGTAAAGAACTCTGTTTTATGGAAAATACACATTTTCCTCTAAACTAAATTAATTTTAAGAGAAGAAATAACATTAAATGGCTAGAATTCTCAAAATATTTTAATTGCTGTTGCTTTTAGAACATTATAACTTAGGACCTTATATAAATACCATATAAGTCAATAGAAAGACACCCTTTTGTTTCAATGGACTTTGGATTAGGCTCTGAGTTTCTATTTTTGGAGTAACATACCCCTCAGTACAAATACAGGTTAGAAAATCAGCCCCTTCCATAGCATTGTATCATGAACAATTGTGTTGAGATCTCTTTGGTTTTGGTATTAGAAAGATGAATGTATTCTAGGCCCAGAGAGCCTAATGATCAAAAGCAGTAGCTCTCTTTGAGACCAGTGTAATATTAGAAGACTGAAAACCCAAGGACATGTGCTAGAGAAGAGAACAGCCCTACTTGCTTGCGGAACCAGAGGTGGGCATTATGGACCTGACTTTGAAATCCTCACTAACACTGGTGACTGTTTCTGAGAGTATTCCCAATGAAACTAATGGAACGCTTGTGTGAGTAAAAGGTGCAATGAGGTCCAAAGAGTTTCAGTTTTTCTCCAGCACTGCTCAAAAGATATTCAGTGATGTTCTTCACAGAGAAGAACCTTCTGAGTGCGACTTATACCTTGAATCTCCACATTTCTCAATGAGAGTTTAGCATTTAAAGTGGATTTGGGTTTGACACACCCTATTCTGCCCACTAACCAGGCAAAATGTGTTATTTTTCCTTTCCTTTTAACACTTTGTTTAACTAGCGCGGCTGCTTTTACAAAACGTATCAGTAAACGGGGGCAGTGAGGTGAAATTTTAATCAGGTCAACAAGGTTTCCTTTGGAGTGTTTTATGGATAACTGCATATGACATGACTGACATGTTAGAGGATTTTGTCCTTTGCCCCATGTAACTTAATCTTTTCCCTTAGAAAGCGCAACATTTGTGACAAAACATAAACTCCTATCACTTCTGACCACATATGCAACCTATAATGTTATCTGACAGTAAATACATAGCCTCATCAAATCACTTAGCTTCCCACGCTTCAGCAATAATATTGAGGGAATCTGAATAAATTACATCGCAAATGGTACAGCTGCTCTCAAACAGCAGAACTAATGAATTGCCATGACTGGGAGAGAGGACTTGCATTCATAATCTGAGACAGCTGACAGGCTGATGCCTGATCTGAAGCAGTAACCATAACTAATTACAACCTGAGAAATTAAAGCCATTTTTAAGCTAATGCTTAGTAAACACCTAGTAGCAATTTATAAAAGGAAAAGGCTTGCCCTACAGTTTATGAAGGGGAAAGGAAGAACAAATTGTGCTGATATGCTGACCTTATGCATTGATAGTCCAACTAAATTAACCTAAACTGATGGGCCCAGACACATTCTTCTTTTAATCTCTCTTCATATTTATAGCTTTGAAGTTTTTATGGTATTCTGTTTCCAAACAGTGCAGTTATTAAGGTCAGTAAATTATTATTTCAATACTAAGGTCAGCTCAGTGTTCTGTTTTCTATACAGCCATATTAGTTCATCAAAAGCACTGGTACTTGACCATATACAAACATTTCAGTATTCTTAGCATCAACAAAATGCTTTCAGTTACCAACAAAAATAGGGCTATGCCAATAGCAAAATAGTTACTCGCCATTTTCACCTGCAGATAGTGGATCTGACATGCCAACCCTGTCTGCAGAACTGATTCTTGTTTAAACCCACTGATTTGTTTCCATTAGAGTTTTGAAGGCACTCAGAAACTCAAATCAAAATGTATTTAAAGCTATAAATCAACTCAGATCTGCTCAAAAATGGATGTAGGTTCCCTGGCTAGATTTGCTAATTTTAATGAATCACTTGACAAATCCAAACTGAAATTTGAATTTGAAACTAAAATTTCAGATGACTTGGTTCATCAGTTCTCTCCCTCCTAGAGCTGCTTGCACAAATCAGGTAGCAAAACCGACCAAGTTCTGGACAGAATATGGAGCTGGGATAAAAAATGAAAGGTAAAGATAGAGACTGGTAATGTATTCAGTGGTAGTGAAGGCACCTAGACAAAGTTTGTTATGAAGTAAAGGACACTTAAAGAAAAAAAAGGGGGCATTTGATTACCACCAGCCTTGTGTGGCTTCATTTAGTGGTGCATTTTGCTCTCTTTTTCTCTTCTGCTCAGCAACCCTGGAAACTTCTATATTGAATAAAATAGCTGTTGGACTCTGGGGAGGGGGAGTCCTGACCTGAAGAGTTTGATCAGTAATCTTGCTGGAAGCATGTGGTGAGAATATAGTTTGTTAAATTAGGCACTAGTAAGAGTTTTATCTTTATTTTTTTCTTGTAACTAATTCGGACTGTTATGCCTCATTACTCATACTGAAAATCTCTCTTTGTAATTAATACACTTGTTTTATTGTTTTATCGAATCCAGTGTGTTTAAATTGAAGTGTCTGGGTAACTCTATTTAAGATAGCAAGATAGTGTATATTATGCTTTTAAAGGAATAATAGACTTAATATAATTGAACTGTCCAGGAGAGGGCTGAACAGTACAAAACATACATTTCTGGGGGAAAGTCCAGGAGTGGGAGTGTGTTGGTATCACCCTTCAGTATAACCAAGGCTGGTGAAAGCCAGGACGTGACTGGCAGGCTGCAGTTACACAAACATCTGGGAGTGACCTGCATGCATGTGGCTGACTGTGAACAGTCCAGGTTGGGAGCTACAACAGCAAGGCATTGCAAGGCACCCCAGATTAGAGAGAAGGGGTGACGCAACTCCCCACTGGTCTGGATTGTACCCCGATATGTCACAGGTTCTCTGTGCTAACTATAATATTGGGATACTGGGAAATTTAATAGCAGATGCAGGTTTTTTCCTGTGTCTGTTGATCAGTCCCTAGAGATGCTTAAAATTTCAAACAATTTTATTAGTTCCAGCAATCATCATTTTTAGAGATGTGAAGGGTGCAATGGTTCATTCCACTGAAGCAGATTTGCACAAGCCATTTCTTTTGACAGACTTTATCTCCTTTGTGTGTACTAAATTAATTGAAAACACTATACCAATAGTCCTTCACCTGACTCTTCTGAGGAAGAGTGCTCACAGGATGCAGATTTCCTCAGATGAGTGGTTGAATAATTGTAAGATGATCAGTTCTTTAGCCATAAGATCTAAGTATTGCCTAGTTCATTATTTTACATAGTTAATGAACTGTAGAATATGCCTCAGAGGCTGAAAAGAGTGTTGTTGATGCAGTGATGAGTTGGAAGCTTATATCCACTTATGGGAATGTGCAGCTACTGAAAATGTCTGGAATGAATTTTTAAAGATTTTCTTCAATGTTTAACTTGAGAAAAATTATACCCCATAACATATAAGTGCTGCATTTGGGAAAAGTGTTTTATTAAACATTTCCAAACATGGGAGTACAATGATATACACATCAATAAATCAGATGTTAAAGGGATTAAGAACTGGGTAACTGACAAATCTCAAAAAGTAGTTTTCATTGAGGACTCATCAAATGAGGATTTTCCGGTGGGGTTCCACAGGAATTGGTACTAGTCTTGATACTATTTAACATTTTCATCCTGTTTAGCCAATGACTAGACCTTTATCCTGTACAATCATATCAAAAATTCTAGAGATACATTCACTCTGTGTTGTTGACTGTTGTGTCAAATTCTATTTCCCGATATAAGTGGCCTGGGCCCAAGTTATTTAAAAATTCCTTTCCGTCTCCAACCTGCCATTTGAATAATATTTTTTCTGAAACCCTGGAACTACTGTCCCAAGGGAGAAAGGCAGCTAAGGAAAGGCACTCTTGGTGGTGGGCTATATGGCTGTAATTTGCTACCTTCGGAAGTATATTTACCTAACAACATGTAGAAAGAAAAGAGCTAACTACATTTTGAGTGTTATAACAAGATGCTTTTCTTTGCCCACGTTTTGGCTGATAGTACTATGGAATGCTGAATCTAAGCTGACTTCTGAATTCTAAGCTGACTGTCCACATCCCTCTCAGATCTCTTACAGCTACGGGATGCAAGGGAGCATGACATTTTGTTACACTTAATTGGAAATGTTAATGACCCAGTTTAGTACATGTAAAATGCCACAGAGACACGGCAGTGCACAAATGCATGTAATGATAATAATTAATAATATGCTATAATTGTATAAATTTGGTTAAAATAACTCAGGCAAGTATGGTATTTCCAGACAATAAAATATCTTCTTGAATGAAGTGAAGAAGATGCCCTGAAAAATACTTTGTCCATGCTAGTGTTTCCACTTATGCTGGGGAAAACTTAATTTTTTCCCTTCTCAGTTTATTTCATCAGGCCCAAAGAGATGTCTCCTGAGTCCTTGTTCCTTGGGATAAAATCCTGCTCTCTACATATCCACGGAGCATGTATTTCACAGCAGTTACCCATGCTACACATTATAACGACATTGGTGCTGAGTTCATTTGTAATTATGTGCTTTTTCACAGATGACAGGCTACTGCTGTTCTGAACATCTCTCAAATGTTCAGTGAAATGATCAGACAAACACCTGTTTGTTTCTTCAGTCTGTATAATTTGTAACATTTTTGCAGATGGTGCAGTACACAATTCTCTTAGAGGTGCATTTTAAGTAGTCATGAATGACGAATGAAACGATGTTGTAAAAGCACTAGGAGAAAATGTTGGAAAAATATAGAGATTAGAAGTCTCCAACTGTTCCCACTCCCATTCAATTTGTGAAGAGTGGAAGAAAATTTCAAGACTGCAAATGTTCTTCTGCTGGTACCCTGCCATTTTTCAGCTATGAAAAAGCTACTCTGTAATACGTAAGTGAAGTGGTTTACCCAGCTGATAAGTGTGTGCCACTTTATCGTTTTTGGCAGGGATTGGTGTTTCATCATTTGGACACATCAGGTACTTACTTTGTGACTATCATATAATTTAAAATGACATTGTTTAAAATGGTGACAAAATGACAAAGTGCTGATCACAGGTGGAAATTTAGCAGTTGGAAAGATTAATCTAGGCAGTATTGAGTTGAAAGTGAGTTGAGAGAGCAGTTTGGGCTTGTTTTATTTGTTTATTTACTTTTTATTTTTAATCTTTATTGAATCACTGCAAAGTGATGCCAGAGGTGTGAATTATATCTTGAAACATCTCAAATTCCCTATTTGTGATGAGGTTTGTGTGAACCACAACCTCTTTTTCCAACCATGATTTGGTCACCTATGTATGCAGGATTTTTCATCACACTGGATGATGATAAAATACATTAATGTTAAGTGACAGGGTAGGTTTTTGTTTTTTTGGGGTTTTTTTTTAAACTCCAGAGTCAACCACATCTTTGCTTGGACCTGGTGTATTCATGTCACTGCTGTAAGAAAAAAAATAATTGAAAACATAGGAGTGGCTCCTCAGTAAATTAGCATAGTTCCATTTTTTGGACCTCAATGAATTTACAGCAGCTAAGGATCTGGCCCATAGTTAGAAGATACAAAGTCTTTTTCTTCTTTACCCATCCGTACCTCAGGAAGTATATTTACTTAACAACATGTAGAAAGAAAAAAGCTAACTATATTTTGAGTGCTACAACAAGATCCTTTTCTTTGCCCACATTTTGGCAGATAGTACTATGGAATGCTGAGCTCTAAGCTGACTTCTGAATTCTAAGCTGACTGTCCACATCCCTGTCAGATCTCTTACAGCTACAGGATGCAAGGGAGCATGACAGGGAGACCTGACCCTTACCTCGGAGTAAGGGTGAGGTTATCAAAAAAACCCAGAAGCAAACCACCAACGAACACCCCCCTCACATGCACTTTCTAGCCACAATCCAATTATTAGAAAACACTACTAACGCACATAATTTCTTCTCCGCGCAAACCATATAAATTATAGTTTGTTTATTTATGCCATAATCAATTGTTTTCTGAATATTAAAATGTGATTCATGAGCCAGGAATACACAATAGGGGCATGCATAAATATTGCCTGGCACAAAAATTGTGATCGCTTTCAGAAATCTGCTTATGAACTTGAACACTATGGACATTTGGGTGAAATATATTTATTACCCCAGGAGCACTAAAGTGAGTGGATGTGAATTGGGTTATGACAGACATAGTATTAGCCAGTCAGTATTGATAGCTAATAGTAGGAAAGAGCCCCAGGGCTGTAAATTTACTGCTGGCTGCTACCTTTACTCTGGTGCAGAGAGCCAGCACAAAGTCTATGCACCACTGAAATCCTACATAAGATCTGTTTTAAGCGCTTTAATGGGATGTCAGCAATGCAGAGGTCTTGCACCACTGGTGAATATCATCTCTGAGTTGAGGGGTGGGAGTTAAGAAGAAAGATTCTGTTGGCACAAGAAGATTACTTTAAAGTGTTTAAAATTATAACATGTTGAAACAAAAGTAATAAATATAATTTTCTATACATGCAAATGGAGTACTAGAAAATTGTCATCACACAGGTTTACATCTGATCTCAAAGATTAAGTTCCTTTAGAACAACAAGTTTAAAAATAAGGGCTGAGATTAAGAAATAGGCCTAGATCCTTGCTCTATTTGAAGTCTATTTTTGCTGCTGCTGTTCCCATTGGTTTCAGTGGGAGAAGAATTGGACCAAGAGGCCCAGGGCTTTCTTGGGCCACAGCCCTAGCAAATATTCTTACAAAAGATTTTTTATTCTCTTTGGGGTGCGCATTAGAACACTAAATCACACAGATTAGGAAACCTAGTGGGGCTGAGTGATGGCGTTCAACCCAGCTGCTTTCGCTGGAATTCTGCAAGCAGAGCTATACCTGTAATGTAAACACTGTTTCTGCTTTTGCCATTAATCTAGCTCGGTGTTCTCCAAACTGTGTCGCGGAACACTGGTGTTCTGCACAATGTGAATAGGCGTTCCATGAAAGAATCATAATTAGAAAAAAGGGTCTTTATATTTTTTTTTAATTTTAAATTTGGCATATTTGAAGTGTAGTTTACAACTCTTTTTGAATGACTATAATTTAACATAAAACTCTTTTTCCGGTTATTGATAGATCTCGTAGTGAATATCATGGCGTAAAGAGAACGTGGCACACAAGCATGTTGACGTTTCAGTTAGTGATGTCATACCCCTTCCGCTTGAGGCTGCGTGAACTGCAGAGGTATGCACACACCAGTCTCATTACGCCATGCTGAATATAACATTCACTCAACACGTTCAAACCTGTGGGTCTTTACCATGTTTGCGATAAGCACAACTAAACTAGCTTCGCTTGAAACAATATAAATATTTGTGACAAACAAAATTTGACAAAAATCAGTATTTCTAAATATTATTACTAAACCTAATAACCATGAATTTGTGGCTAAAAGAAGGAACTTTGAAACAAAAAGCAAGTTCTTCTGGTACTCCACCTGTGGCCAAAATAAACAAGCAAAATATTGAGACACTTTAAAGTGAGGATGAACAATCGCAGTCTTTTGTTGCCGAAAACTCTGTTAGTAAGATGAACTAACTCTGTTTCCAAGATGAAAGAATTTCCACCCAAGTATATCAAAAAACAAGAAGAAGCAGGTGTTAAAAGACTAAAACGAAAGTATGATGAAAGTTATTTGTCTTTTGGTTTTGTGTGTGTTGGAAATGATGTTCCAGATGCACAGTGCGTCGTGTGCAACAAAATACTAGCAAACAGTTCATTGGCTCCTGCTAAACTTCATAGGCATTTGGAAACCAAGCATGCTGAATACAAGACAAAGATATAAGTTTTTTCAAGAGGAAGCATGACTCACTTGGAAATTGTAAACTTTTGATGATTAAAATTCCTAAAACAGACAACAAAAGTTCAACAGAGGCATCTTATTGATTGTTACTGTATAGCCCTTGCCTGAGAAGCTCACACTATTGGAGAAACACTTATCAAGCCTTGCGTGAAAGATATTGTAATGTGCATGTTGAGCGAGCAGTCTGGTAAAAAAAAAATTGATACTGTACAGTTGTCAAATACTGTTGCACGCCGTATTAAAGATCTTGCCGATGACATAGAAAAAGAGCTAGTTTGCCGACTGAAAATTTGCCATGAGTATTCATTGCTGCTAGATGAGTCCACTGATGTTTCAGGACTTGCTGTGCTACTAGTATTTGTCCGATATAGATTTAATAATATTATGTGCTCTTATGTGAATCTCTGCAAAGCAACACAACTGGAGAAGAAATATTCAACTGCATCAACAATTTTATCAGAAAGCATGAAATTAGTTGGGGAAAATGTATTGATGTATGTACTGATGGTGCTCGGGAAGATGATGGGAGCTGTAACGCGAATCATAAGTGTGGCACAAGAAAGCACTAAGAGCCATTGTGTTCTACACAGACAAGCACTTGCAGTTAAAAAAAATACCAGCATATCTGAAAATTGTGCTCAGTGAAGCAGTACAAATTATCAATTTTGTCAAATCTTGACCACTTCAATCCAGGTTATTTAAAATTTTGTGTGAGGAAATGGGTAGTCAGCACAAAGCGCATCTTTTACATACGGAAGTGAGGTGGCTATCCAGAGGAAAAGTGCTTGTGAGACTTTCTGAGCTTTGTAGTGAACTACTGGTATTCTTCACTTCAGATAATTCAGGATGAAAATTTAATGACTGTCTGACAAATTCCTCCTGGCTAATGAGACTTGCGTATCTTGCAGATGTTTTTGCAAAATTAAATGAAATTAATCTGTCACTGCAAGGAAAGAATGTGACCATTTTTACTACAATGGAGAAAATTTCGTTGTTAAAAAAGAAACTGGAATTCTGGGTATTTTCTATAGAACAGAATAACTTCGACTGCTTCCCTACAGTACATGAATTTCTGACTGAAATAAATTCTACAGTCCATGAAGAAGTTTCCAGCACCATTTTACAGCACTTATATGGCTTGCAGGCCTCTTTATTAGAATATTTTCCTACAACTATTGCTGATAATGCTTGGGTTCAAAATCCATTTGTAATTACAGCCAAGCCAGTCCGCTTTACTGTGCACAATTATGAAAGCCTAATTGACTTAATTTCTGACTCTGATTTGAAACAAAAGTTTAAGGATCTTCTGCTGAATAATTTTTGGAGCAGCCTAATAGAAGAGTACCATAATGTGGCTAAACGTGCAGTTTGAGTGCTCCTTCCGTTTGCTACAACTTATTTGTGTGAGACAGGATTTTCGTATTATACTGCAACAAAAGCCAAATATAGGAATAGACACAAACCTACCCCAGTGATGGAACTGGTGGAAGGAGGAGTTTGAGCTGTACACAAACCTGTCCATGTCGGAGGACAACAACATCAGGAAAGTAAAACTGTTACTTTAACTTATTGGAGATGTTTTCAAAGATGACAGGTGATTTAAAGTAAATCTGTGACTGGAACCTGTGTCAGCTTACTGTGAAGGAAAATTCCAGTGACGCTACATAATCTAGTATTCAGCAGACCAGGAGTATCACATCACCTGCAGATTCTGTACAGCCTGGGCAAGCACCCTGGTTGTGGTAAAGAAGCAACCAGATTTTCTACATGCATGTAGCATGTCTGTCCCACGATATTAGAGACACGAGGTGGGTGAGGTGATATCTTTTATTGGACAAACTTCTGTTGGAGAGAGAGACAAGCCTTAGAGCCACACAGAGCTCTTCTGTCAATACTCGCAGGGTGGCCAGAGGAAAAAAAGCCAAGCATCAGTAGGCACATAACCATATTTTCAAATTACAGATTAGCTGAATGCAAAGGAGGAGGAATCATATTTTGAGGACAGAGAACTGTTATACCCACCTTATTCTCTAAGGATGCCATGCAAAAAATAGATACCTCATACCTGGGCATTAATAGCTGTCCTAGGCAAGCTCAAGTGTGTGTTTACTGGATGGGAATGAACATACTATTCTGCTCCTGGATCGAAGGGTGTGGCACATTCTGGTTGAGATAACCATCAGCATAAAGAGATTCTGTTACCACATGAGCTACACATCCAACCAAGGGAATAGGTGGAAGCAGATTTATTTATCTTCAAGGAAAAGTAGTACTTGATTACAATGGACTATTCCAATTTTTTGGAGGTCAATGCTCTGCCTGATACAAGAAGCATGTAAGTGACTGGCAAACTGAAGGCCCATTTTGTGAGATCTGGCATTCTGGACACTATTCATCAATAATAGATCCCCATTTACCTCAGAATGATTCAAGGAATTTGTATACAAATGGGTGTTTGACCACCATACCTCCTCCACTGCACACGTAAGGTGCAATCAGCTGTGGAAACATCCAAGAGTTTGTTACACAAGGGTGTTTCTTGTAGTTCCGATCCATTGTTAGCATTTTTGGCACACGGGTGCCAAAACAGTCCAATGCAGACACTGATGGAGCAAAGAACCAAAAGCCTATGAGGGCAGACTTGTTGAGGTCAGAAGGATGGAGATAACTCCAAGAGGAGATTGCCAACAAGTAGAGAAAGCAGGACTAAAGTATGACAGGTCAGTTAAGGAGCCCTCGAGAGAGGGAGTCCTGTGAGGATCCAGCCAGAAGGTATGAACTAATGGAGTCATGAAGGGTATAGTGACACCTACGTCACATAAGGTGCCTGTGCAATAGGGACAAGTGATGCATAGGAATAGGAGACACTTCCAGGCCAGCAGACACAACACCCAGAGAGACCCTACAGAGAGACAAAGAATCACCTGGAGGACAAAACCAGAGGAAGGGAGAAGACTCCACAGAAAAATAGTTTGCTGGTCTCAGAGACAGGTGACATGGAAACAGAGATAGGTTACTCCAAAGGGACATGCGGTGGGGGATCTGGGCATCAATTATTTGTTTTTAATTTTTGTACTAAGTGTTCATAATACAGGGAAGATGTATCATCATTAGTGGATCTGGAGCAGAGGGCCAAATTTTGTTTAAGGGACTATTATTGAGGGGACACCAGCATAACAGGGAACACAGGGAGTTACCGTGGAAGCAACATAGCCACATAGACAAAGCTATGCCATAAAAAGGTCACAATTCTAACTTACAAGGCTATGCTAGTAACATTTTGTGTAGCTCTAGCCTAAGAACCAGTTAACAAAACCCTCTTTAAAGCTGGCCATTCTGACTAGCCAGCTAACCTTCCCTTGGTTGTGCTTTGACGCTTGGGACCCCAGAGTACAACCTGCGAGGCAGGCTGGTTTTTGCAAGTCTACTAGCATCTTTTAAACCTATGGGAGTTGGCCAAGTAGGAAGGCTTTGGATTCAACCCTCTGCCTTACCACAACCATTCAGACTTCCTAGCCTGCTAGACTTGATCACTTGACTTAACAAAACTGCTCTGCAAAGGCTCTACCTTGCTTTTGAGAATGTCAAACTATCAGTCATGTACTTTAATTTAACTTATCATTGTATAAGTTCAACTGAAAGTTCTGACTTTGAACATTCTTGAACTTGGGAAGAGTTTGAAATCTAGATCCAAACCGTGGAAACACCCACTTATCTTTATAACAGACTGTACCAAAATCTCAAATTTAGGGGGTCTGAAAAATGGATCCAGATGTTGATCTGAATTTTTCAGCATGAGATGGCATGTTTTCTATGGACTAGACTTGAGTAGCAACTGGGAAATTTACAATTATGGAGAAGAAGAAAAAAAATAGAACTCTACTGAAGCATGGCTGTTGGGAGAAGGAGCGATGATTGTGCTCCTGAGGTCAGACTGCTTACTGTGCCTCCCACTCTCTGACTGCTGTGCAAGACCTTTGATGTAGCCAATGGAAAATGGGTAAACCTGGGTGCATGAGCTATGTCAAACATTTAGTAAATTACTGAGCTGCTATCCTCTTATTATTTTCATGGATTTGCTTTTATTTCTAAACATAAATGCAGATAAAAAAAATCTTGTGTCAGGATGCCACAGGGTCTCCTCACTGCTAGGGGTGCCTCCTCCTTCCAGGTGCAGGGCCCCCTTTCTGTTGCTTGCTGCACACCCCACTGCCACTCTCTCTCTCTCTCTCTGTCTCTGTGACTCTGGGCACTCCTTCTGCGTGACTTGGCTTTCCAGCCAGGTCACTATACATGTTTCCACTTTCTGGGTATCAAAGTCTCTTCTTACAAATGGAGTCAAGCAGTCTTCCCATTCACTGCCCAGCCAGTGCCACTTCCCCAGTGGCTGATAGGAGAACCTGGGCCTGCCCTATACTCCGGGTTCCAGATCAGGGATACTGTAGTCAGCAGCCAAAGACTGTTCCCTCCTGAACCTTCTGCTTTTCCCTGAGCCTCTCCCATACCTTCTGAGACTCCCCACTTCTCTACATTTGCCAGCCTCACAACTCCCTCCTCCTGGGGAGTAACTACTTGCCTCTATCATTCCCAAACATACCTCCCTTCTCCCAGGGAGTGACTGCAGACTTCTTTCCTGCATGCCCCTCTGCTATCAGCTTCCTTCCTTTAATAAACTCTACCAAGCTCATTCCTCCTCATCTGAGCTCCCTCATTCAGTCAGGGGATTACTTAAACCTCCTGATTCCCCTCAGCTATGGCCTGCCTGGTTAACTGGCCCCCATCTTAGCCTGTGCTAACCCTTTCAAGGCATGTGTGGGGTGAACACCCCATCACACAGCTCCATGAGTATAAATTCCAAGACACATCCAGCCTCTAGAAAACAAAGGATTTTTTAAAAAAATGTTGGGAGTCTTCATGTTTCTTTGTTGAATCCCATGCAGCATTTCAAAGAGTTTTTCAACAGACAGGGTGGTGTGAACAGTTAGTGATGTGCTTTCAAGATTTACTATTTGATTTCTCACTGATATCTTCAAACGTACCATTTTAATCTTTTGTAGAGAACAGCTGGCCTATCATTTGGAGACATTGCCATGGTCATTTATCCTCTGCATTGTTTCGCTTAAAGCAGATATTGTTTTTGTCAATAGTGCCTTTCTAAGACAAAAACAAGCATGTGCCACTTTCCTTTTCAATCTTATTGATTCATTTCAATGTTGCATGCTGTACTTTCTTTAATCACTGGCTTGTTGATCATAGAGCTGGAAGTAATACCACCAAAGCTGTGTATTATTATTTATACACTGTTTATTGGAAATGGGCGGGATCTGAATTAACTAAAATTTCTATTCCGGGGCCTCAGTAGTATTGACTAAATACCTTATTTTAACTGGAAGTAAAATGAAACCCACAACATTTTATGCTGATGGTCTAAATCTGGGAAGTAACACAGTATTTTTAAATTTTATTCCATATCCAGATATACTTGGCTATCTGCCATTTCATTTTGCACACTCAGATTTCCTTCCGTGTCTGATTGTACCTATGAAATTGCACATGCACCAGTTTTGTGCACACAATCACCTGTTTGTTCATGTCAACCAAGAAGCTGGAGAACTTGCTTCACAAATTGTGTGGATGGGTGTAGGTTTGGCACATAGCTGGAAGGTTGGTCTTGTACTTTAAGTATAAAACTGGGATTTGGGAAATCTAGTTTCAGTTCCCACTTGTGTAAATGACTTTCTGTGTGATCTTGAGCATGTCAGGTAATCTCGCTAGATCTGATTCAAAGACTATTGATGTCAATGGGAGAGTTTCTATGGACTTTAATGCTAGGGGCGTTGGTTGGGACCAACTCTGCCTTAATTCCTTATGACGTTAATATTTCTTTTTTCCCATCATTTGTCTGTCTTGTAAATTTACACTGTAAGCCTCTTCTTCTGGGTATGTACAATGCCCAGCTTGATGTGGCCTGTACTTGGTTGGCATGGCTGTAATACAAATAATAATGGAAGCAAGCACATTTTTGAAGGCTCAGTCAATTGTACATACAAAACCAGAGATCATTGTGGCTGGCTGAAAATTTGGCCCTATACCTCCAAAAAGTGATCAGTTTTAGAGATTATATCATAATGGACAAGACAAACTGATCTGGATGAACGTGTGTTGTAATTTCTGGGAAACACTTTTCCTGGAAGTATATTTGGAAAACAGTAGCTGAAAGACCAATCTGTTGAATAAGTGTAGTTATAAAGTCATGTGTGTTTAACTAACACACACACACACTGGCTGAATTTAAAAAATGGATTGTAATAGACCGTGAATCCCAGTGATGATAGAACCTTGTGATATTCTAAAAAAAAAAAAAGCGCTCACAACTATGCTTATAGCTGTTTCCCTCACTTTACACTGACTTAGACATTCAAAGCTTCAGAGTGATGTTTGGAGATAAATGTGTATGCTGGTTGTATTCTGTGAGTGGTTGTGTTGATTTGAGTTGGGGTGGCTTGTGCTGAGAGATTTCTTTTGATTTGTGCAGGTGGCAGTTGAGTGCATGAATGTGGTTATTGAGCCAAATAATATACTGGCTGTGAAGTCTCATACAACCAATGAAATTGTTGCATTCAAATTAGTAATGAAGGACTTTGTTGAGTTACCTCTGATATCACAAAGGCCTAGGACTTTTGGCATGGCATACATACATGCCTTACTGTAGCTATGCCAGCACCCAGGTGTAATTTGTAAAGTCAAAATGGCTAAGAACTTAAAAACTGGATGGTAAAAGACTGTGAGTGATGAGTCAGCTTAGTGATATTCTGAATGAAAAGATTTTTCAACCATGTTTGTAGCTGCTTCCATTGCTTAAAACTTATTAGAGACATTTTAAGTTTCAGGGTAACACACAGAGTGACAATCCTGGTATCTTATTTAGATAATATAGATAGTGCCTGTTGCAACCATGTTGGAAATAGTTGAGTTGTTACATAAAGCTTGATAGCCAATTTTAAAGTTGTGTTGAGGCTAGTACAGAATTGTATTCTCCCCCACAGAGAACCACTGAGAAGTAGAATGCAACCCCGTGCTCACAGAGGCTAAAGCTGTGCACTCAGCACTGGGAGAAATCAGGCCACTTTTTAGGTGTTTAATTCTGGGCCTACAACACCCAGATGGCTTGTGATAAATCAAAAGAAATAATAACCAAATCCATTTAATTTATGAATATTTCTCATGCCTGTTGCAATCCTTGACAAGAAGGTGCTATAGAAGAAAAAAGTTAATATATCAGAAATATCAAGAGCATTGTTCGGTTTCTCAACATTTGAAATATTTTTAGTGTTGCCATATTTTGTATAAGGATGCTTTCGAATGCATGGATCGTGTATAACATGCATTAAAAGTAATCTGTTATAGAATTCTCTGGGTCCAGTTTTTTTATATTTCTTTTCTAGCTGAAAGTGTGTGCATGAAAAAGCAGTGAGTGGTGTGTCCTTCGGTCATGTCATGTAATAAATTTGATGGATTATTTAAATTGCAACATGACACAATCCAATGGTGAAAACCCAGACATCCTGGGAAAAATATTACACACCTCATGTTACACTGGTCTACAATTTTTGAGAAGTCGTCTGCTTCAGAGATAAAATGTGCTATTTATTATGTATTTTGATGTGCTGAATTCAATTATGACAATTAAAACAATTGATTAGCTACTGTTTCTAAGGTATTTAAGTTTTTTACATTTTATGTCTATGTATATTGTGTAGATAGTAGAGTTTTAATCATAAATTGTAAACCTAGGTCTTTTCATGTGTTTATGGTTGCTTTACATGATAATATATCACCTGTCCTGTTTATGTAACACTTTAAAAATCAGCAAAAGGGTTATATAAATAAAAATTATTATGAAACAAAAGGCAAAAAACTATTATGTACATAGTTTAGTCCTATTCAGTGTCTACTCGGCGCTTCTTGGCTTGTCTCTTGTATTCATTAAATGGAGCATCTCTTGTCACTGTCCAGCAATAGTCTGCAAGCATTGATGGGCTCCATTTGCCCTGATAGTGTTTCTCCATTGTTGCAATGTCCTGGTGAAATCGCTCACCGTGCTTGTCGCTCACTGCTCCGCAGTTCGGTGGAAAAAGATCTAGATGAGAGTGCAAAAAATGTATCTTTAGTGACATGTTGCAACCAAGACTTTTGTATGCCTTGAGGAGGTTTTCCACCAACAACCTGTAGTTGTCTGCCTTGTTGTTTCTGAGAAAATTTATTGCCACTAACTGGAAGGCTTTCCATGCCGTCTTTTCCTTGCCACGCAGTGCATGGTCAAATGCATCATCTCGAAGAAGTTCACGAATCTGAGGACCAACAAAGACACCTTCCTTTATCTTAGCTTCACTTAACCTTGGAAATTTTCCACGGAGGTACTTGAAAACTGCTTGTGTTTTGTTAATGGCCTTGACAAAGTTCTTCATCAGACCCAGCTTGATGTGTAAGGGTGGTAAGAAAATCTTCCTTGATTCAACAAGTGGTGGAGGCTGAACACTTTTCCTCCTAGGCTCCAATGACTGTCGGAGTGGCCAGTCTTTCTTGATGTAGTGGGAATCTCTTGCATGACTATCCCATTCGCAGAGAAAACAGCAGTACTTTGTGTATCCAGTCTGCAGACCAAGCAAGAGAGCAACAACCTTCAAATCGCCACAAAGCTGCCACTGATGTTGGTCATAGTTTATGCACCTCAAAAGTTGTTTCATGTTGTCATAGGTTTCCTTCATATGGACTGCATGACCAACTGGAATTGATGGCAAAACATTGCCATTATGCAGTAAAACAGCTTTAAGACTCGTCTTCGATGAATCAATGAACAGTCTCCACTCATCTGGATCGTGAACGATGTTGAGAGCTGCCATCACACCATCGATGTTGTTGCAGGCTACAAGATCACCTTCCATGAAGAAGAATGGGACAAGATCCTTTTGACGGTCACGGAACATGGAAACCCTAACATCACCTGCCAGGAGATTCCACTGCTGTAGTCTGGAGCCCAACAGCTCTACCTTACTCTTGGGTAGTTCCAAATCCCTGACAAGGTCATCAATTCACCTTGTGTTATGAGGTGTGGTTCAGAGGAGGAGGATGGGAGAAAATGTGGGTCCTGTGACATTGATGGTTCAGGACCAGAAGTTTCATCCTCTTCCTCTTCCTCGTCTGACTCAAGTGAGAATGATTCTGGTGCATCAGGAACCGGCATTCCTTCTCCGTGGGGTACTGGGCGTATAGCTGATGGAATGTTTGGATAATGCACACCCACTTTTTCTTCTTTGACACACCTTTCCCAACTGGAGGCACCATGCAGAAGTAACAATTGCTGGTATGATCTGTTGGCTCTCTCCAAATCATTGCCACTGCAAAAGGCATAGATTTCCTTTTCCTGTTCAACCACTGGTGAAGATTTGTTGTACAAGTGTTGCAGCATATGTGTGGGGCCCACCTCTTGTCCTGATCTCCAATTTTGCAGCCAAAATAAAGGTGATAGGCTTTCTTAACCATAGTGGTTATACTGCGCTTTTGTGATGCAAACGTCACTTCACCACAAACATAGCAGAAGTTATCTGCACTGTTCACATAAGTACAAGGCATCTCTGCTCACTTTGGCTAAACAGAAATGTGTCCCTTTGCAAAATCAAACACTGACAAATAAGAGAGCACGACACTGTATGATTTCTAGAGCTGATATAGGGCAATTTGTTCAGCAGAGTGATGTAAGCTTCGTTATGATTGCATCATCCATGACTTCTAGGAATAACATGATGCAATTCATAGCATGTATGATGCAATACCAGCTTCAGATTGCATCATTCATTGTTTTGCCTAAAAAGCAAGTACTGTCCAAACCCAGTCATAGATTTATTCATAGATCCACTCAAAGATGTATTTTAGTCATTTCTGGTTTAAATTGAGATCCCTTCCCTTTATAACTCACTTATCCTCCGCCATTCCCAAGTCAAGGGTCGTATATACTGACCCAATAGCATAACTTGAAAACTAGAGCCAATCAACAATTTTAAGCATCATTTTCGTTCTCAGTGACCCAGAATTAGTAAAGTTTTACTAATTTATTTCAGAAGCATTTTGGCTGTAGAGCAGTGTTATTAGCCAGTATTAACTGGCCCACAGCAAAGAGATGCATGTGTGAAAAATGATAGAGAGCTGGCCCAGACAGTTCCCCCTGGCATGGGAATCCGATGTGCATTTGAACAGCAGGAGGTTTATATAGGAACATTTTTAGTCTTTAAGGTTTGTACTAAGATGAGCTGTGTTGACCTTTATGAACAACTAAAGTATATGAAAAAAACACTGTTATGTTCTTCAGCTTTTAACTAAAACTCTTAAAATAACTCTACTTGGCAGAATAATGAATGTAGCATACAGCAGGTTTACAGTTTGTGGCTCTAGTGATTGCAAGGGCTAGCTCGGGGAAGATAGTAGAGGATGATAAAGTCATAAAGTGAGAGAACTGTGAAGTTGAGCTGTATAAAACAACCTGTATCTTCTACTCCTGCCTTTTCTGTTGCCGTCCTACTCAAACCAACCACCTTTTCGCTGAGACTTGTTTGTTTTGACATTTTCTTCCATCATTCTTTTACTTTACATATAAAAAAAGTGTTTGAAAGATTTCTTTTAAAAATCTCTGCTCATTGTCTCTGTCATTGCAACAACAAAACCAACGTGTCTTTACAGAGCTAGTAAATGCTTCTGTGCAGCACACAACTACAAGTGTATCTGTGAATCCACAAACAATAGAAAAGAATGGATGTTTTTCACCTGTTCCAAATAAATGCGTGACTTGTTTACAGAGCTAGATTGTGCTATTAGGCATAGCCCTGACCAGGGATGGTGTGTAACTTGTATTGCTCCAGGGGTAGCCCTAGCAGGCACTGACTCAGAGGGTATGTCTACACTGCAAGAAAAACCCATGGCACTGAGTCTCAGAGCCCAAGTCAACTGGCTCAGGCTACAGGGCTAAAAATAGCAAGATAGAGCCTGGGATCCACCTCCCTTTGCAGGGTTTCAGAGCCTGAGATCCAGACCAAGCCTGAACATCGACACTAGTGGTGCACAAACCTTTTACCTCATGCCTCCCCTTACTACTGTGCATCTCACCCACTCCACCCAGTTGCTGTTGGGAGGCAGGGCCAGGAGTGGGGCCGCAGTTGGGACATAAGGCTTGGACCAGAGCTATAGCCGGGCCAGGAGCCTGGGGCCGGGGCCAAGGCCAAGGCTGCAGCTGGGGGCAGATCTGGGGCCGTGACCAGGGCTGGTGCTGGTAGTGGAGCTGAGGCCAAGGCTGGGGGTGTGGGAACTGTCCCAGCCCCCACCGCACCTCCTTCAATGTTCCTCCACACCCTCATTGGGGGGGTGCACCTCACAGCTTAGGAACCATGGGTTTTCACTGCTATTTTTAGCCCCTCAGCCCAAGCCCCGGCCAACAACAGCCATGCAGTGGGTCTTTTATTGCAGTTTAGAAGTACCCAGAGACACATATAAATTGCAATTCCTTCCCTTCTTCCTGGGTGCAAGTAATTTACTGAGGGCATATGGCAGCAATAGCTTACTAACTCCCACGCTGTCTCAGGTACTCTGGCTAGAAAGTTGGAAAGTCAAGTGATAATTCTGCCTGTTTCTCACCTGCTTACTCTGGGAAGGGGTAGGCTGATAGATAAAAAGTCCCACTTGCTTCTACACATGTGGACCCAAAGTCTGAGAAGCCCGTGTGTAGGTATCCTGGGAGCTCTTTTCTTTAACTCTATAGTGCACGGTCAGTGTCACAATCTATCACTTTCTAAATTTAAATTTAACACTTGCACAATCCACCTCCACTGCTAAGATCTTTCATTTGGGATAATAAGACTGCTAAAGGCAAAGGTAACATTCAGATCAAAACTTAGTGAATATACCTTATTTTGATTAGATTTACTTTTGATTTGCCATTTGTAACTTGTGTAAAATTAATTAGGTGAAAAGTGTGTGTGGGTGGGGGGAGCTTTGTTTTATTTTGTTTTTAAATCACCATGCTGCAAAACCAGTAAACAGATAAGTTTCCCTTATTTGTCTTTACATTTTTCACACAGCTCTAATTGTCCCTCTCTTTTTTATCTGTACTCACCTTTGAATGTTCTTCTGAATTATAGCTCTGTGCTGTCCAAGAGAAGCATACTGTAATTAGAGTGTCAAGAAAATGGAACTTTACTACTACTTTAGCAGATTTCATGGTCAGTTGTTTTCTTCCTAGAGTTCATTCAGTTTTTTTGTTTTGTTGTTGTTTGGAAAATGTGTGTGTTTGTTTGTTTGTTAGTTAGTTTATTTATTTATTGTTAATTTTGAGAGAGTGAGAGGTTTGGATCTTCATGAAGCAGCTAACCTGGTGTTTAGTTTTATGGTAATAGAATCATAGAAATGTAGTGCTTGACAGGACCTCAGGAGGTCATCTAGTCATCTCTTCCACACTAAAGCAGGACCAAGTAAACCTAGACTATCCTTGACAAGCGCTTATCCCGCTTCTTCTTAAAAACCTCCAATAATAGGGAGCTCACAACCTCCCTTCCAGCACTTAACAGTTTTTTTGTAAATAAAATAAAAATACATTACAGATATGTAATGATGTGGCCAGCACATCCCTCAGCCCGCACCGCTTCCCGCAGCCCCCATTGGCCTGGGACGGCGAACTGCAGCCACTGGGAGCCACGATTGGCCGAACCTGCAGACACGGCAAGTAAACAAACCGGCCCGGCCCGCCAGGGGCTTTCCCTCATGAGCTGCGTGCCAAAGATTGCGGATCTCTGTAGAAGACTATGTCAAAAGCCTATTGTGCTGCACTGTATTGTACCTTAAAACAGGGCCGCCCAGAGGATTCCGGGGGCCCGGGGTCTTCGGCGGCGGGGGGACCTTCCGTTCCGGGACCCGCCGCCGAAGTGCCCCGAAGACCCGCGGCGGGGGCCCCCCTCCGCCGAATTACCGCCGAAGCCGGACCCGCCGCCGAAGTTCAGCCCGGTCTTCGGCGGTAATTCGGCAGAGGGGGGCCCCGCCGCGGGTCTTCGGGGCACTTCGGCGGCGGGTCCCGGAAGGGAAGGGCCCCCTGCCGCCGAATTACCGCCGAAGACCGAGCTGAACTTCGGCGGCGGGTCCCGCTCCCTCTTCGGTGGTAATTCGCCAGCGGGGGGTCCTTCCGCCCCGGAGCGGAAGGACCCCCCGCCGGCGAAGACCGGGAGCGAAGAAGCTCCTGCGCCCGGCCCCACAAGAGTTTTCCGGGCCCCCCAGAGCGAGTGAGGGACCCCGCTCCAGGGGCCCCGACAAACTCTCGTGGGGGCCCCTGTGGGGCTCGGGGCCTGGGGCAAATTGCCCCTCTTGCCCCCCCCTCTGGGCGGCCCTGCCTTAAAACCACTGAAGTGTTAAAATCACCAGTTAGTGATTTTGTCCATGTTGAATGAAATAAGAATTAAAATCAACTTTTTCCTAAAACTTCAACTGAATCAAATATTTAATTCAGTTATTGTGGCACATTTGTATGTCATTGTTTTGTCTAGCTTTGAAAGTACTGCAGATATGCTAAAATCTTTCAGAAAAAGGCACTTGATAGAGAAATACTGAGGAGCAGATTAATATTTAATGAAGGCTCTTCTTTCAAATCTCTCCTTAAAATTCACTCTGCCTGTGGACATGACTGAATCAACAGTATATTGGAAATCTTGCAAAATATAAAGATTTTAGTACAATTTCTAGAGCAAAAAAGTCTGGGTAAATTTCTGAAATTATAAATTTGTGTCTGAACTTTTAGATGTTTATCATCATTAGCTGCCATGCAGGCTTTCTTTACCTTACAGTGGAATTTGCATGCAGATTGTAGGGAGTCTTGTGACTGACACTCTAGATACTCAAATTACAGTTTATAATATTATGAATATTTGCACTGTGGAAATTCCTAGAGACTCCAATTAGAGATCAGGGCCCAGTTGTAATAGACACTGTAAAAACGCACACAGAGTAAAATGACATTTCCCAGTCCAAAAAGCTTAAAGTCTATATATAAGATGAAAGACAACTGGTGGATACAATGAACCCACAATGAAGGGAACACAAGGTAACAGCGAGACAATTATGAGAGGACTAACAAGCAGGGGTCACAGCACACCAGTTCCCTAACCACAGACAAGTGTTCTGTAGGCACCATAGCAGAGTGAATTTTAAGGAGAGATTTGAAAGAAGAGCCTTCATTAAATATTAATCTGCTCCTCAGTATTTCTCTATCAAGTGCCAGGTTAATGATAACTTTGACTAGCAGTTGAGGTCTCGAACTTGCAATTACTTAATCACATGAACAACTTTCCATATGCGACTATTCCACTGTCTTCAGAGGGACTACTCCCAGGAGTAAAGTTATTCACATGGGCAAGGATCGGGCAGTATTGGCAGGATCAGGTCCACAGTGATCAATTGTATTACTCATGTGAGTAAAGTAACTCGAGTGGATTTGTAGGATCAGCCATTTCATTTCTTCACACATTCATATGAAAAGGAAAACAACAGCAGCAGCAGCAAAGATGCCCAGATAGTAGTTTGACAATAAAGATCTGGAGACGGCTTTCAAAACAGCCAGGGATAAGAGGTATAACGGGGGAGATGCTGAGTAGAAAATAGCAAGAGAATGTTTATCTTCTTAGCTGCTGAGTAATGTAGCTTAACTTTACTGCAGTGGATTGGATTGGGAGCAGTCAAGCACCATCCTTAGCACACTTAGCAGTTCTTTGATTAGGGTCACCTTCTGGCTACTTCCATACCACATACAGGTTAAATCCTTAAACAGTGACTGCCAGTCTTATTACACCGTGTTCTGGCCCTGTGGAGTAAAGAAATGATGACAAGAGGAGGGGAGTGTGGGGGATGACAGAGGGGGAGAATGCATGTAACTAGGCTAAGATTTGAAAGCAGATCTCCTGAGGTAGATTACTGCACTAGGCTAATATAACCATCATGCTGTGGGGCCATAACGATTTATACCATACATATTTATGAAGTTGCTCTGAAAGTAACATGTGGGGTCTCAGCCTAGGGCAATTTAAAATAAACAAACAAAAAATCCTCACCAAAAACAATATGGCCTATTTGAATTTGAATTTTTCCAGCTTTGGACAATTTATTTCACTTTCTATCTGTTCATTAATACAGTTGGTTGGAAATCTTTAACAGACATTTTTTTTTCTGTTGGCAAATGCGCATAGTCATCTCAATCAAAACATTCCATGGAGACAATTCAGTGTGGATGAAGCTCTTCTAAAGAGTAGGCAGGTATTCCTTCAGAAACCTGTCTGCTTGCCAGGCAACTCCCCCACCTGGCTCTTTGGAAGCCTGCCTGGAGGGCTGATGGGGGCCAAGAGCCTAGAATCCCCAACTCCTAAGCTCCCAGACTCTTTCACAGCTTGCCTGAAGGCAGACAGGAAGCGGAGGGGCTGAAAACCTTGACAGCTCCTGCTCCTAAATTGTGAGGCTTCTGGTTTAGCCAGGGCTTCCAAGGGCCTGGTTCCCCTTCAGCGCCTGGTGGGTGGGCAAGGAGCTCGGAGCGCTGGCTCCCAACCTCCCAGGTTTGCAGATCCTTGGAAGCCTGGGCTTTCAGGGCCTGTGGCCGTGGGGCAACCCATCAGCAGATTGCCTCAGAGTCACAGTCATTCCAAATTAGAATGAAACCAAATTTGAAATTATTGAAATCATCTGTAAAATGGAATTACCTTTCTGCACACAATACTATACATTAATACATAAAAACGACTGTATCTGCTCACAACATAGAGTCCAAGGACTTAACAGCAGGGCAACCTATTTCATCGTGTTGGAACTGATCCTGCTAATACTTGACCATACGCACAAGCTTGGGAGATTTTGAAGTTTTGACATTTGTTTTCATTTTGAAGTGGAAGAAAAACAAATATATTTGAATTTCAAGGCAAATGGAATTTCCTAACAGTTTTTTTGTAAATAAAATAAAAATACACTACAGATATGTCATTAAATAAATGTAATGTAATGCAAAAATAACAAAAATAATAGAAAAATAAACCCATACAACAAATTAGAAATGAAGTGAACTTTCAGCACTACAGTACAAACAGCAACTACTTGATATATAGGTTTAACTACACTAGTTGACATCAGGGGATGTCTGTTGCCCCAGAGTGGAGCTGGAATGCTGGGTTCTGGGGTTGGTTGTTAGGGCAGAAGCTGCCCAGCCTGGAGCACTCTTTCCCCTCCCCATCTGGGAGTTTCTGGAGCTCCTGGTCCATGTAGTACACCCGGGGCAGGGAATGGGCTTCTGGGAGCATGTGTTGGGCTCAGGAAGAAGGAACCCAGCCCATCTTTTCTGTCCCCCACTTCCCCAGCTATCTCTGTTCTAGTAGTTCCAAGACATTCCCAGTAAAGTGATGGCCACAGGGAATCCTGCTGCTTTGGCAATCTGGTTTGGGAATGTTTGTGTATTTAATTATTGTTATTATGGTAAGCTACCAGTTGTGTTTCTCAGGAAATAAGGGAGGGAAGGGACCTGGCAATTTCATGGGACAATGAAAAGGCACTTTCCTAGCCTGAAGGCATTTCACTTGTCAAATTTCAAAGGAAACAATGGAGATATGAGAGCTTCTCAAAGAAAAGTTTACAAGAATCCTTTAAAATGGAACATGTTGGGCAACCTAAATATAGGATGTCTACTCGCTCCTCGTAATCTTATATATAATATGAGATTACGGGGAGCTAGTAGACATCCTATATATATAACAGTCCCATGTACACATAATTACAGTGATGACTCTGGAGTTCAGATACTTCTGATACTAAATAAAATTTATGATCATATGACAGATAACAAGTGTAAATGTCAAGCCTATAAGGTCTAAGAATGTTGGCTTGCCTGATCAGTTTACAATACATCAGTTTGCCATTATCAGAGCTTGATGAATTAATATGTTGTTATTATTCTCAAAACAGATTTAATTTATTTGAAATGACAGTTTTATAAGAATAGTGTAAGACATAAAATCTTGTTTCAGTATTATTAACAAATATAATTACCCGGTACAACGAATAATTATACAAAAAGAAAATTAAAATCCCACAGGTTTCAGAAGAAGTATATTTTCTTGAGTGCTATTGATAGTTTAAAAGAAAGAAACCAGTTCAGTGTGTACATTATAGTACGTGCCTAGAATGCTGACCACAAAGGCTACAAGCTGTATGCTCTAAACTCTGTTCAGCAGAAATTAGGCTCTGCGGATGCCAAACCACAAAAGCTCCACAGGATGCAGTAGCTCAGTGCTAGTTGAGTCTTAATTCTGAATTAGTAGCATTTAGAATCAAACACACACCAACCAACAAATCCTTCAGAGCACTGAATATTAGTATCAATTTTCCACGTGTCTGCCACTTGCAGTATGGAGGCTAAAATCATGCCATGACTTCTCCCAGTCCCCTAACATTCTCTGTACAATATAATAAAACTAAAATAGTCTCCATGCTAATTGCAACAGGTATTTTCTATAGAGTATGCTTGGGAATTCTCTGAAGTGACCTTATGCAGACTGAATCCTGTCTGGTTAACTAATTTTGTATATGGGCTGGTCTTCATTATGGGGAGATCGACACTGCTGCAATCGATGCAGCAGGGGATGATTTAGTGGGTCTTTACTAGACCCACTAAATCAACCTGAGAATACTCTCCGGTAAACCCCGGTACGCCAGCTCCCCGAGAAGATTAAGGTAAAGTCAACAAGAGAGCATCCCCGACTGATGCAGTGCAGTGAAGACAGTGCAGTAAGTCGATCTAAGCTACGTCTATTCCAGCTACATTATTCACATAGCCGAAGTAGCATAACTTAGGTCAAATTACCCCGATATTGAAGATAATCCCTATGAAACTAGTAGCCAAAGACACACATAAGTAGTATAGCTCTGGCAGTATAGTGCTTCTGCACATAGAGAGTATATGTAATGAATAAATTGTCAGTAAATTGCACAAATCATGTCCAATCAATGCTAACGTCCACAAACACACTTTAAAAATACAATAATGGCCTTACATATTTTTCAGATACTGCCAATGAAATCCAATTGGGAATGAAATAAGTAAATATATTGTATTTATACAATCCCATTCCAATTGCACTGTATCTGAGAAATATATAAGGCTATACATATGTATAAGAACATAACCACATTTATCAATAACACAGCAATATACTCATAAAATTTTGCTTTTTTTTAATTTGTGGAACTAAGTTTCAATTGAGCTTGATGTGCAGGTTGACTTATTTGATGGAACAACTTCTTACAGCATTAAATATTCCAAAGGCATTGCATTTCTGGAATGGCAATATTAAGTCTTCCCAGGTGAGCCAAAAAGAGTACAAAGAGAAGAGAAAAGTACAAGCTGGAAAAACAGGCCAAAAATGGCAGAATAGCTGATCATAGTTTTCAGAACTCAATTAAATGTGGGAGAACTGGCAAATTGAAGGAGTCAATAATTTAGTGGAAAACCACTGGGGCTGTTCCACTAAGCATGTATACCAATGTGCTTCTTACCAAAAGGTTATTTTCTGTGGGAGAATAAAAATGTGCATGCCTGAGACAAATGTTATCTCACTAGCAGAAAGGGCCATTCTTGATTATTTTTTAAAAATATGTACACTAGCTGTTTCTGTGTGGTGTTCCATGGTTGTGTGAATAGAAGAAAAACTTATTTGCAAATATTCATTTGAATTCAAAAGCCAACTTCTGTTCCCATGTATTCATGAACCTTTTGCATTTGCTTACCTCCAAACATCTGAACACAAAACATTTGAGAGAGCATGCTCACAAAAAGGGAATTTTAACTCCTGCATACTTGAAAATTTATGGAAAGCACATTTTGAATTATATATTACATTTGAAAATGCCCAGTTAGCCATTTGCCATTCACAGTTTATTTGTTAGTTACATAAGCAACAAAACAAATAGCATATCGTAGGTTATCAAAATTTACCATTGATTCATATATTTTAAGGCTCAAAGGGACCACTATGATAATCTAGTGTGACCTCCTCTATAACCCAGGCCATAGAACTTCCCCAGAATAATTCCTAGAGCACATCTTTTGGGAAAACCTCCAATCTTGATTTAAAATTGTCAATGATGGAGAATTCTCCATGACCCTTTGTCACATGTTCCAAAGGTTAATTTACCTGTTAAAAATGTATGCCTTATTTTCAATCTGAATTTGTCTAGCTTTAACTTCCAGCCATTGGATGGTGTGTTATCTTCCTCTACTAGGCTGAAGAGCCTATTATTAAATGTTTGTTCTCCATGTAGATAATTATGGGCTGTAATCAAGCTACCCTTTAACCCTTTCTTTGTTAAGTTAAATGGAATGAGCTCTTTTAGTCTATCACTATATGGCATGTTTTCTAATCCTTTCATCATTCTTATAGCTCTTTTCTGAACCCTCTCCAATTTTTCAATGTCCTTCATGAACTGTGGACACAGAATTGGACACAGTACTCCAAGAGTGGTCACACCAGAGCCAAATATAGAGGAAAAATGACCTCTCTACTCCTACTAGAGAGTCCCCTGTTGTGCATCTCAGGATCACATTAGCTCATTTGGCTTCAGTCTCACCTTGGGAGCTCGTGTTCAGCTGATTATCCACCATGACCACCACATGTTTCAGATTCACTGCTTCCCAGGATAGAGCCCCCCACTGTCTAAGTATGGCCTACATTCTTAGTTTCTGGATGTGTACGTTTCCATTTAGCCATATGAAAATATATATTGTTTGCTTATGCTCAGTTTACCAAGCTGAATTAGTGACCTGTCCTTGTCACAGGGCCCGCACAGGTTTCTTCCTTCTCGCCCTGTGCTTAGGCTGCTAAAATAAGAGTCCTCACATCTTCTTCTGGTGTTTCACCCTTGTGCTTTATTGTACAGTGCCACCGTGTAGTCCCCTTTATCCCCCAACAGTTATCCCCTTTCTAACCCGTTCCACGGTCTCTTGGCCCTTGAGGCTCCCTTCCTGTGGTGAGGAGACAGAGCTGTAGCCTCCCACGCTAGCCTCCTTTACTGAGTTTTGTTCAGGGCTTTTATAGCCCTGCCAGCCTTCAGCCCAGCTGTCGCTGCTTAGCTCAGTCTATTGCAGTGAGCCAGCCCTCATTAGAGCCCACAGCTGGACTCCCTGCTGGCTGCTTTGAGCCTCTGCCCCTGGCCTCTCTGCCCGAAAGCAGGGCTTAGCCAGCATTTTAGCAGGGCATTCAAGGGGTTTTACCCCTGCCCAGCCACAGACCTCTTCATTATGTACCATTTCCCCAATTTTTGTGTCATCTGCATAATTTATCAGCAATGTGGCAACCAGCATGCGTGTAGGAAATCCCCAGCATTCAGGCAAATATATAGAAACTGTAATAAACTAGTATGGCAAAATGTACAGAGAAAGCAGGAAAGTGCATGTATTAAATAGGTAAAGTGATTCCTCAAGTGAAGAGGAAGAGACTGTTCTTAAGCACAAGAATGGAGGAGGCTGAAAACTCAACAGATTGTGCAATTAAAATGTGCACAAATGACACTTATGTGACATACATGATAGACATTGGAGCACAACTAAATGTAATAACAGAAACTGAAATAGAGAGACACAAGGAGCACATAGAAGTGGAAGAATGAAAAAGTGTCTGTAAAAGACTATGATGGAGGAACAATCTCAGTGCTGAGGGAATGCACACTAACTCTTAAATACAAATGGGAAATGATAAAATAAGTTTGTGGTGATACACATAGGCAAGCAACTAGTTTTGGGCCTACAAATATGTAAGGTGCTTTGTTTCATTAAGAGGATGTTTGTCACAGAGAGACAGAAAGACAACACAAAGCTGATGAGAAGATGCTGTGCTACATGAAAAAATCCATAAGCTTTAAGAAAGAGTCTAGAAGAAGAGCTGCAAAACATGGCAGTAAATGGTTTCATTTGGAGGCTGGAAGAACCAACAGATAGAGTTAACTCCTTAGTAATTATATTAAAAAAATGAAAGGAGGCATGCTATAGCTCTGTATGGAAAATAAGGTGCTGAACAAAAACATATAAAGAGAACACTTCCATTTGCTCACAAGAAGGGAAATATTGTCTGAGGTGGCAGGAGCCCCATTCTTCAGCAAAGGAGATGTGTTGGCAGGATTTTTCTTGGACACTGAGAGCTCTAACATCTGCACATTCAGCACAGCATTTGGCAGATACTGCTTCCCAAGATTGCCTTTTGGAATATGCTCCACTCCAGAAGTATTTCACCATACAATGAGCTGAATGCTAGAGGATCTAGCAGCTGTGAAAAGTATACATTGAGGACATAATGATTTGTGGCAGCACTGTCAGTGATGATCAGAAATGACTGTGGAGAGTACTGGAAAGAGAGCTAATAACCTTAAACTGAATAAGGCTAAATGTCAATTTCAAACAACAGAAATAACATATTTGGGGGAGAGAGAGAGACTGACTTCTAAGAGAATCTTGCTTGATGAAACTAAGATTCAAGCAATAGTGAACATCCTGAGATCTAAAGATAAATAAGGGGATTCAAAGACTGCTAGGCATGAACTATGTCAGCAAGTTCATACCTAACTATACAGTGTGCACAGCTAATCTAAGACATCCACAAGGTCAGTCAATGAGCATGGATGCCAGAGCATGAAAGAGAATTCAGTGATTTAAAGCACATTCTTATATCAGCTTCAGTGCTTCAATTTTGTGACCCAGTGGAAGACATCAAAATCTTCATAGATGCCTTGAAAGGAAGGCTTGGAGCAATTTCCATGTCATGCATCTAGGGCTATGACAGCTGCAGCAAAGATCTATGCACAGGTCTGGCATTGGATATTCAAGGTTTCATGACTTTCAATATGGTTGTAGTTTCAAAGTAGAAACTGAGCATAAACCACCGACTGCAAAACACAGAAAGGGGCATGGAGAAGTTCTACCTGCACAGCTGATCATCTAGATACAGTAACTACTTGTGAGAATACAGAAGTATGAAATGACCCCGGAGATCCAACCTGGATGCCATTTAGTAATGGCAGACACACTTTTAAGAGCATATGCTCCATCTGACAACACACAGCCTGGTGATCTGAAATAAGAAGTAAACATACATTTGAACATGATGAAAGTGTTGTGCTGTATCTCCAGGCATATGGGATGAACTGAACGGAAAATAGCTAAAGGTAAAATGCTGCAAGCAATAATACAAGCTGTAAGTAAAAGAGAGAAAAAAAATCAGCACTTCCCACCTATGTGTTCTCACTGTAAAAATAAGCTTTCCGTGATTTCAGAAATACCTTTGAAACAGACACAAATCATGGTTCCCACATTGATGAGAAGGAATATATTGTAATAAATACTCAAAGGGTACCTGGGAATGACCAAATCAAAAAGGAGAGCTAGAGAAGTTTATATTCTGGCCACAAAATAGTGATATGAAGAAATGATGAGCAATTGTGGATCATATCAGTGGTACAGAGATTCCCAGCAGAAAGAACAAGTGATACCACTGTGACTCATTGTACCCCTGTACCCCCATATTCACCACTGTTACATGGTTAAGGTAAATTTTGTACAGAGATTCCTTCTGAGCTATCATTTGAAAAGTCATAATCTACTAAACATCATTGTCCTGTTGTATATGGAGTTATGAGATTTTGCTATCGGTTTGTTACTGAAACGTAATTCTGGGGAACCACCACAGACTATTTCCTCAGTGTCAACAAAGGACTGACCAAAGGTGTTAGAAAACTATTATCTATTGAAGCAACCATTCACCATTAAGGGGAAATGTAAACAAAATATTTGCATGTCATCGCTGATATGGCTCAATCATCATGTACAGAGACAGTGTGAACAAGGAATTTACAATTCACCTCTCTCATGTATACGTGTACACAGGGGACTGTTTTGTCTACACCCCGGTGGGGAGAGATCATCCTCAAAGAGAGGGGTGTATTAGAATAGAGAACGACCAACACACAAGTTGCCTCTCCTCCTCCGCCTTTACCGAGAGCAGCAAGATTGCGTGAAAGACAAAGAACCATAATTGAACTGGGGGGAGTGGTTCTAAGTGAAGGCTTTCCAGTTAGCATGAACTGCTGAAAGTTTCTGGGTGAGAGTCGCCTTTTTGCTTTCAAACCTTATTTAGCCTTGGAAAGTTTAGGAGTTAGACTGTGTTTTTGTCTTTTATTTCTTTGGTAACCAATTCTGACTTTTATGTCTTAAACACTTATAATCACTTAAAAACTTTCTATAGTAAATAAACTGTTTTATTCTTTTATCTAAACCAGTGTGTGTGTTTGGGGAATATCTACTAAGGATAACAAAGGCTGGGGCATAATACATTTATTTATTTAAATAAAATGAAGAACTATTAATGAGCTTGCTCTGTTCAGTAGTGTGTTGGACAATGCAAGATGCACACTTCTAGGGTGCAAGGCTGGGACTGAGGGGTGTGCAGGTGTTTCCCGGTACCTATTCATGGTTGCCTGGGCATAGCATTCATGTACTCAGCTGGGAGTACCTTTACATGCTGGTGGCTGTGAGTAATCAGCACCTGGAGAAGTTTGTTGTTCATGAGGAAAGCAGTGTAAAAAAATATCCCTGTCTGGAGAGTTAAGGGGACGCAGCAGCTTAGCAGTTTAGGTTGCACCCTGGGGGATGTCACAACCACAAAAACAGTTCACAGTTCCATAGGACAAAGTTCAGCCTAAGAAGAGATGATCACCTGGTTATAATAGTCTCCTTTGCCATTTCCCCAGAAGTAGTCACACTTGAAGATACCACAGCAGCAACAGTTGTCAGGCACATTCAATCTGTATTTACACATCATGGAATCCCAAGAATACCAACAACTGACAATGTATCACTGTTCAAGAATAGGGAATAACTGGCTTTGCTACAATATATAACGTTCATCATGAGACATGTAGTCCCAGATGTTCTCAAGTACAAGTAGCGATTAACTTGTTCAAAAAAGCAATGGATGCAAGAGAAGATCCACATTTATCACTACTCAGCTACAATGTGGGAAGTGAGTCGCTGAGCTCCTTTAGAACAGACTTACAAATACTTGATTGCCAGACATGGGACAAAAACAAAGGATGACTAAGGAGTCTGTGATAGTGAGGAAAAGACTAGGAAAGTACAGTTGAATAAAATAGTACAATAAAGGAGCAAGACCTCTTCCTCAGTTAAAGAAAAACAAACAAAAACTTGGTGAGAATTTGGCAAGATGGGCACTGGCCTGTCAAAGCTACAGTTATAAGAGGAGCCACCTCATTCATACTTAGTGATCAGGAAAGGGCAAACATATTAAAAAAGGAATCATAAGCATCTTCTCAAGATACTAGACAACTTGGCTGAGAAACATAGATGAAAAGAAACACACATGTTGAAAACTATTCACAAACTGATCTTGTTATCGACCATGAGGCTGAACAGTCTGTTACAGACAAGGCTTTGCCTAAAAAGGGTTTGCAATACAGGAAGATTGCTGAAATGCCCTAAGAGACTGACTGAGACATGCTATTGTTTTGTTAGAGCTACCTGAAGGGTTCTTAACATTAGTTATTGCACATGTAATAGTTTGCTAGTTTAATATTGTTTTAGTTCAGTAAAGAAATTTAGAAAGGGATCTTAAAAGGGGAAGATATATTATAGAGTAAATCCTCCAGGAAATATAGAGATGCCACACCTCCAATACACTCAAAATCTTTGGTTTCCTGGGACAGATACGCAGAAACAAAGAAGCCCAGGACAGGGCAGTCACAGGCTGCAGCTACAGAGTAATAGAAAGTGGATTTCCTCATTTCTGTACATAGTTCCTGTTCATAATAAAGGGTTTATCTGGACATCACTTTCTTCATCAATAGGAAACTACATTCACCATCCCTGCTGCCAGTGGAGGGGGGGAAAGGCAATGTGACCAGAGAAAAACAGATAGGTCTGTGCACTACGCTTATATTCGACTGCCTGTTTGACACCCCCTCTCCCAGCCTATGACTTTTGCAGTTCAGCATGAGTTAAAGCAGGGGTCCCCAACACGGTGCCCGTGGGGGCATCTAAATGCAGCGCGTCCTGGCCGGCGGTCGAGCATCTGCCGAAATGCCGCCAAAATTTGGTGGCATTTCGGCGGATGCTCGACCGCCGCCATGGTCCTTCATCTGGCACCCGCCAGACAAAAAGGTTGGGGACCACTGAGTTAAAACAACCTGCAGGGTGCTCTGACACAGCACAGGAAGACCAGCCTGCACAGAACTGCAGCAGGCTCAGGGGAGTGGAAGAGGGTGAGCTGCAAGCCATCTTTATGGACTCACCTTAGACCTGCTTTCTATTCAGTTTAGCTAAGTCCCAGGAGTTCAATATTTATAACCTTGTGTAGACTGTTGAGGCACTTAGATTACATACAATTTCTGCTGCAATGAATCATTTATGAAAAAGCAGGATATGGCTAGCCCCTCAGCTGTTTGTTTATAAGAACATATTTTCAGTGATCCAAGACTGTCTGGGATTGGGCTAAGTATTGTCTCATCAGCATGCATCATTAACATGGTCCTAGCAGGAAGAAAATAAGGAAATACTGAAACATACACCCCTCCCCCCCCCGAAAAAAAAGATAAAAAGATAAAACTGAAGGAAGAAGAATACTGTTTTGTTCCCTCAGTAGACCAAGGAAGAAAATGTATGTTGGCTCCCTGATGTTATTTGAGAGACTATGAGCTATTCCCCACTGGTCTTTGCCTTCATTTTATATCACTACTTTTTTCCTTTGGCACTTTGGGCTACTTACTCTCCAGTAATGAGATTCCTGCACTGACAGAGGGTGAAATCCTAACCTCATTGAAATCAATGGAACTTTTGCCACTGACTTCAGTGAACTCAGGATTTCACCCAGAATCTTTAGAGGGAGAAACACTAACATATAATTTTTCTTCCATGAAAATAATATCTTGCAGGATATCCAGCCACCTTCTCTTTACTGTGTGGAGGAGTTATATTTTCACTGGTGCTTTATCTTCATAGGAAGGCTATTGCTTTTGTCTTTGGTGCATGATTTTTCAACTTTAATGGTTTTGGTGGGTGCCTATTATTTTTCACTCACTCAGGAACTGACTGGAATATTCAAGATGTCCAGGAAGGTGCATGTCCACTGGGTAGGGTCATTTCAGGGCCATTTCCAGAAACTTTTGGGACCAAAGATCCCCTAACGCTGACCTTGACTCTCAAGCCTGATGTGGGTCCCATCCAAAAGTTAGTGATGCATAAAGAAGAACAAGGTGTTATTTTAACAGTTTATAGAGAAAAAAATGCTTAGTAAAATAGGTTTGTTTAAATATTAATATTAATTTACAGAATAATCAATTGCAAATTCCAGATCAGGAATTCCATCCTGGTTTCTAACACTTCAAAATCTGGGGTAGTTTTGATCTGGATTTTTGGTTTTGCCCATTGCAAGAATTCATATACATATTTTCAGCAACTTCAGAATTTGAATCTGGGGATTATGGTTTCATCTTCATTTTGTTTTAGTGTCTTTCAAATAAAGGCTATCTCAAAAAGCTATACAGAATTAGGCCCTGAGCCTGCAATAGTTGACACTTTGCATGTGAAAAGGATGTCACTGAGGACTATTCATGTGCCTAAATGTTTGCAGAATTGGGGTGTTAAATGATATTGATGCACTGTTGAGAGCAGAGAGAGCGAGAAATTAAAGGTATAGTATAAAGCTGACTAAAGGAGGTTTATTCAGTGCAATTATATACACCATCTGGATGAATTTAAGATAAATGTTTTTGCACACATTTTCTTTGCTCATTGTACTATATCGTACAAGGTTTGATAATAAATTTTACTTCTGTTTAGTTTTTCTTCCTCTATAATCCTTTGTCTCTGCTTTCAACATTTAAAAATGCATTTTTCCCCTCAAAGAAACACTTACTGTCAATAGCAATTTTTAAGGGAACAAGCCATTTTACAAAGGTCAGAGAATATTGTAAAGATCATAATTGCCGAAAGGCTTCATTAACCTTTACCAAATAGTGGTTGCTGGATTGTACAATGTAGGATTAAATGACTATTAACATCCAGCACAATTAATGAAAGTAACAACCATAAGGTAATACAAGTGACATATAAGCCATTAAGTACTGCACCCCAAATACAAGGCTGTCTCCTAGCAGTCAGAAATGGTTCTGAAAATTTCCAAAGAATAGTTTCAGTGCCATATAATCTAGAAGAAAATGATTTTGGTCACTGCTTAATTTGTAATGCAAGGAGGTACCAGGGCTCAAGCAATTAGGTGCAGGGACTCAAGCAATTTTTTTTGCTTTCCTAACTGATGCAGCAAGCCTAGAGATGCTGGGGCTCTGAGCTGCCTAACCTATAGGTGCTGGGGCTCAGACCTGGCAAGCCCCTGGCACAAATTAAGCACTGATTTCAGTCCCCCAGATGTTCCTTAGTTTTTTGGCAGAACTTTGCAGAGAGATGGCATAGAACATCTAATAGCAGTAGCTTCCTCTTCTTTTCATTCTGTAAATTAATAGAGTCTCACAAATAATAACCCTTTTGTTTGAAGAAAGACCAGCTGAAAGATTTCTGTATTTCACTGAAAATCTCTTTAGACAGACACTAAGCTGCTCTTTAGTCTAGTAAACAGGCACATAGCAACAAGATTAAAGCCCTGTTAATCTACCTCTCCAAACAATCTATTCAACCTCAAAGAAATAAAGCTTACTTTGTATTGCTGACCTAAACAGGAAGGCTTATTCAATATCAGTGCTGTTACTTTGGGTGATCTGGGATACCCCCATTGTAACACACCACTGGGAACCTGTACTCAGAAAACTAATTCCAAACTTCAAGTAGCAGCCAGAACTCTAAATAAATAATTCTGTGAACCAGAAAAAAAATCCCAACATTATTTATTTGCTAATGAGGATTCAGATTCATTACACTATCACAAACTATCAAAATAAGTGTGTGTGTGTGTGTGTATGTACAAATATACATCAAACAAAAAACTAAGATATAAGAACATCATAAAGGTTGCAAACTCAAGCACTCAGAAGTTAGTAAATAAAGTTACCTGTACTGTATAAAAGCTAGGTGGTATTATTATTGTATTATTGAAATTCTTTGTGACTTACAAGATAAAGGGAATACCTGAGATCATAGAGATGGCCAAAGTCACTGATATCTGCTTGGCAGGATATGAGCTATAAGTATGAGCTGAGGTTCTGTGGGAGTTGGAAAGGATAGAGTGTGTATTCCACACTTTGTGTCACATTACATTTATTGTATTTGGATCACTGCATATGTTTCCGTTTGAGGCTATATTGAAAGATGGGTGGAGATATCATTGCAACTCATATAAAAAGTTACTGGAATTCTCGCTTATTATGGATCATTTGAAAACATAATGGGAACTACTTCTGGTACCAGAAGATGATGTAGCAATCATTACTCATACATGGGACAAGAAGGCTAAAAATGTCTTACCTGATGGAAAATAATTCTAAAGAAAAGAAGAAAAGTTCAAGTTCACTGTATTTTATGAAGTAATAAACAATGCATAAGGATGCTTAATCTTATTAATACTAATGTTGTCCACTCTTCCCTTTACACCTTGCCCTCATTTTTGCTCTGTTTTAGATGTAAACATGACTAATGATAAAAAAAATAGGTTGTGATCTTGCTACTAGATCTAGGCAGGCAGAACCTTATGCATGGGTATTGACTACAGCAAGACTACATGTGAAAGTAAGGGTCTACTTGCATGGATCCATTTATGGAGTTAGGCCCTGAGGCTGAAAGCTATTCAGGACAAGGGCTATGTCTTATTTTTTCCATAAAGCACCATGCCAATTTAAGAAGCTGTGTAAATAACATTCATTATTGTGGAGAGATTTCTAATGTTGAATATGTTTAAAATATAGGCTTTATATTGCCATCGTGAATCTATGGTCCTTTCACCATGGTGACAAGGTCCATATTACCAATATATTCAATGATTTAAAAATATTTTAACATCACTTACTAGATCTGTCTGGAGGACAACAATTTCCTTTTTTGGTGACTTTTGAGGTTTCCAAATTTGTTTTCATTCCAATGTACAATGAAAACAAATCCTTTGAAATGATTTTTGCAAAATGGAATTGCGTTAAATCATCTGTTTTTGGATCAAAAGCCAGAGCTTTTCAATTTGGGTCTTTGCTCTCTCTCATTCTCTGGTCTCAAGTGACTACAGAGCCCTTGACCAAATAAACATTCCCGAGGAAAACTTCATCAAAACGGATACATTTCAGCAAAACAGTTCAGCCTCAACAAAATAACATATTGTTATAAAATGAAATTTCATAAAAAATGTTCCAGCCAACAAAATCTTAATGAACAATTTTAAAATAGGCCAAAAACCAAACTAGTACTGTTGAAGAGAATCTAAGACTAACAAAAGTTCTTCAGTTGCTTGGGTTTATTTAGTATGCTTCTTGATGGCTCTGGTATATTTTGATATATCAATTTTCTTTGGTCTTTTGAAGAGAAAAATTCACTGTTAGTTACAATAATCATTATCACCCATCTTCTCTTCCCTCACCTCTCTGTTTCTTTCTTTCCTTTCCTTGCAGAACCAAGGTGATAGTGGCATAAGATCTGGTATGTGGAGACGATACATGAGGTTGTCAAATGGAGGATCACAGGGCTGAAATGATGGTGAGTAGAGAGAGAACTGGCAAGAGGGAAGGGGGTTGTAAGGGGAGGGAGGAGGACAGGAAAATTGGCAACAGGGTATTAGTGAACTGAATGAAATGGCAGTACAGATGGATTGTTTACTAGCAATGGCAGTGGAATACATTAATACAATATAAAAGGAAATGCAACATGTTATCTACATGCTTATCAGAAAAAAACTAAAATCACCAAATTCTAAGAAAGGAGGAGCATCACTAGAAGCCATGAACCAATAATTCCATAGCATAATGGATGACAAAATGTCAGTCATCCTTGTTTTGCAATAAACTTCCCCAAAAGAGCATTTTCCTGTCACTTCTAGTCCTTGACACCCAGAGTCAAAACGACTCATTTAGAATATATTGTAAAGCCACAAAGAAGAAGAAATGACTTGTGCTGTCTTACACATGTCCAGTACTGGGTTTTCTCTAAATTGCAATGACAAATACAGTGCACACAGTATCTACTGGCATACTTGGGAATATCTATCAGGGACTAGTAATAATGATAATATGCTATTTTTGGAGTAAGAAAGACATTTCTGCTGAATTTTCTCCTCATTTCAACATTAAAATAACCCTACAGGAATGCTAATGGTATAGGAATGGTACTGTGTCATTTCTGAGGAGTGAGGAACCAGAAAATAATATTTTACAATGTTTTAAACATCAGCTGAAGCTTTCCTGACAATTTAGCAGGGATAGGACAGTCAATACTGACAACCAATATACAACTACAGGTATTTCCAGTGTATGCAAACATTCAGTTGTATGAGGCTCAGATACCTAGTCCAGGTAAAAATGTAATAGATTTCATGTAGTGACAATAGATAGCACAGCTGGTCTAGGAATTAGTGTTAGGGAAAACTACCAATTAGTTCATGTGGCAAAATAAAGATCACCTTTGTCTTCAATGCAATACAGTTTTGACTCTCCTATATCCCACAAAATGTATATGTAGAAAGAGAGCCTTTCAGATATTATGTTCAAAGCTCCCAGTTCAGCAAAACACCTAAGCATATGCTGAAAGTTATACGCACACGCGCACACACACACACACACACACACACATATGCTCTGCTAAATCAAAGTTAAGTATCAGAGGGGTAGCCGTGTTAGTCTGGTTCTGTAGAAGCAGCAAAGAATCCTGTGGCACCTTATAGTCTATAAGGTGCCACAGGATTCTTTGCTAAATCAAAGTTGAAGCTCTTTTCTCCCTGTCTCCTTTGCTCTTTTTCTGATAACCTTTTGTACTCTCCTATATTACATCCCAGGTTGTTTTTCCAAGTAAAGGCATTTTTTTTATTTAAAAAAAGGGTTTTAAATGTTTCAAACACCTTCATTCCTTTTTTTCTCCAAAAGGTCTTAATGTCAATTTTTCAGCTCAAATCTAGTAAACTGTAATAGCTAATAAAACAGCAACAAAACAGCTCTATATTTCATTTTTGTGGCAATTTGAAAGTTTGAGTAAAAACTTGGGAAGAGAGTGGGTTAACTACTAATCTTAAACAGCAAAATGGGAAGGTGAAATGGTTACCTAGCAACATCACCTCTAAGTAATTGAGCATTTTCAGGCATAATAGAACAAGGTTTTCCAACACTAGTTTGAGGAAATGCAGAGTGAAATTTGAGCCCAGCTAAATGTTTTACAGAAGAATCATTCTATAACCTACTGGTGGAACCAGAGTTTCCCATAGTCATCTGGACAGAAAAGAAAGAAATGTAATTTGACTTAGGGTACGTTTACGCTACAAAATTAGATCAATTTTATAGAAGTCGATTTTTAGAAATTGATTTTATACAGTCAATTGCAAATGTCCACACTAAGCGCATTAAGTTGGCGGAGTGCATTCTACTGTGGCTAGCATCAACTTAGGAGTAGCTATCCCAAGGTTCCTGCAGTCTCCGCCGCCCATTGGAATTCTAGATTAAGCTCCCAATGCCTGATGGGGAAAAAATATTGTCGCAGGTGGTTCTAGGTACATGTTGTCAGTCGTCCCTCCCTCCGTGAAAGCTTCAGCAGACAATCGTTTCACACCAGACGCCAGGGCGATTAGAAGAGCACAGCAAGGTGCACTGCACATCAGAGAGGCTTTGAAAAACACTTTAATGACTGGCCAGGCTTCGGTGTGACAGTTGTGTGTGTTTCTCCTTGATGCAAACTTGCCCCCTTTGTTGATTTTAATTCCCTGTAAGCCAACTACCCACCTCCCCCTCGAAATGAAGTAAACTATTGTTTTGAAACCACGCATTCATTCTTTCACCTGGGTGGGGTGGGATGGTGGGGGGAGAGGGACGGACAAGGTCAAATGCCCGGAGCCTCCCCCGACATGTTCTTGGGCATCTGAGTGAGGAGACTATGGGACATGGGGAGGAGTGTAAGCGGTTATACAGTGGATGCAGCAGGGGTCTGTGCTCTTGTTGGTTTTCCTGCAGCTCCAACAGATGCTTCATCATGTCCGTTTGCTCCCTCAGCATCGTGTCCTGCCTCCGCTTTTCGCGCTCACCTAATTCTTTCCTTGCCTCTGCCACTGAATGCCTCCATGCATTAACCTCTGCCCTATCAATGCGGGAGGACTGCATGAGCTCGGAAAACATGTCATCGCGAGTGCGTTTTTTTCGTCTTCTAATCTGTGATAACCTCAGGGATGGCAATGATGGGGGGAGCATAGAAACATTCTACACTCTACGATTCTACACTCTGCATGGTCACCTGTGCTGCTGAGTTCACCACACTGACCAAACAGGAAATGAAATTCAAAAGTTCCCAGGGCTTTTCCTGTGTACCTGGCTGGGCATTGGAGTTCAAAGTGCTGTCCAGAGCAGTCACAATGGAGCACTCTGGGAGAGCTCCCGAAGGCCAGTACTGTCAATTTGTGTTCACACTACCCCAAATTTGACCCAGCAAAGTTGATTTTAGTGCTACTCCCCTCACTGGGGAGGAGTACAGAAGTCGATTTTAAGAGCCCTTTAGGTCGACGGAACAGGGTTGTTTGTGTGGACATGGCCATTTTTAAATTGACCAAACGCAGCTAAATTCGACCTAACCCCACAGTTTAGACCAGGCCCTAGTGCTAACTTGGAGATTCAAAAAGTGTTCTACATAAAACTGAAAAGCCATGAGGATTTCTCAGTTCCACAGCTTGTTCTAGAACTGCCACATAGAGTTTTTACAGAACAATCAGCCAAATACTGCCATTACACACACCGGAGTAATCTGATTGCCTTCAGTTAAATTACTGTAGATTGACCCCAGAGTAACTGAGAACCGAATTTGTCCCAATAAAGGCAGACTTGTTAATGTATTTCTATCATGATTATAGTCACTGTAGTTATGAATGCGTCTAAAACTGTCTCCATGGCATATGACAAAGAATAAAATGTTTAAATATTATTTTGTCTCAGAATACTGTGCACACCAGGTTGGCAAATAACCATTTGTGTTAACCCAGGAATAGATTGCCTCTCTATGAGAGAAATTTTGTTGAAAATGTTTGCAATTTCCTTTCCCCTCAATCTCTGTTTAGCTCTAACATGTACTAGTATTGTAATAGTGGCACTGTTTGCCATTTGGACCTGGTCTGTTGTTGTGTAGGGAGGAATAATTGGGATGAACTTGCAAACATGATTGAAATGAGATGATCAGTGAGGCTCTGTTTATTTTTTGTGCCCAATTTCTATTTTATTAAGATTGTCACCACTTTTGGGGGCCAGATTGTGACTGTCCCTTATGCAAGTGCGGGGCAGGAATTGTGTAAGCTGGTCTGCCCTGTCCAAGGGACTGTCATAATCCAATCCCTGCATTCAGAAAAGCACAGGGGCTGCTCTCTGTGTGTGATATGAACATGTACATCAGTCAGGAGAGAATATTGCATCAAGTGAAGAAGTGATGCGGAGTTCAGTTTCCCCTGCATGCCACCTATAGCAGAATCTCCAGGAAGGCTCCACATCACCCTCAGTGTAACAATGTTGTTAACTGCAATCATTTTAAACAATCATGAGTCAGACCCCAACAAACATGATGTTGACTGACAATCATGAGATTTTTGTAATAATAAACGCTGGATTCTTTTTCTTTGCCTACTGACTTTTGAGCATTTAGGATGCATTCAGATCACATTTTTCGAGGTTTTGTCAGCAATCATGAAGGCTAGAGACTTTGAAATATATGAAAGCTGAGATTCTCATGTGATCACAGGATTTTGGGAGCTGGGAAAACAAATTAAAAAAACCACAAGAACTGTCAACCCTGAGTAGGGCTGTATATGTAATGAATGATTTACGTGTTTATGTGGATAAAGGAGCAGGCCAGGTAAAATGGAAGTTATTGCAATGTTTAACATTAATGACTGGGTATCATGAACTAGTCAAATTTTAAATTTCATTATTAGGAAGCCCAATTTAGGTCACTAAAGATTCAAAGAAGGGAATTGCCATTGGGTTACCATTACCGTACTAGATAATCCTTACACCGTTTGCTCTTTGTTAACGCACAAAAAAGAAAAGAGAGAGAGACCTTGCTCGGCCTTCACTTCAAAGGGGTGAAACTCAATTAAGATTAAAAATGTCTCTGGGAAGGAACATATGCCTCTACTTAAAATAGTGCCAGATTATGAACCCATATTAGCCATATATAAAAGGTGAGGAGCAATGCTGAGTGAGGCCAACCTTGTAGATTACACTGAGAGCTTCGTGACATTATCCAAATTAAGAAAGAAGTTCAATTTATCTGACCTGCCATTAGTCCTGTATTTCAGGTAAGTTTTACTTAAAAACTGCTCTTATCTCAGGGAGGGATATAAAAAACGAACAAGTTCTTTTAACAGGATTATCTGCTAAGAGTATTGAAGAGAAAAACGCTAAAACATTGCTATGTAATGAAACATTATGGAAAGAATGCTGAGGAAATATCTGAGTGAAAAGTGCAGAGCAAAGAATTGAGTGCACTATATACTAGATATTGTTACCTTGTATAGATTTATGGAGGTTCATTCTGGAATAGTAATGGGACAGTGTTGTTCATCTGAGACATTTAGTAGACATAAAAAAATAATTCTTCTCTTGTGTATGCCAGTTTTAAGCAGTTGTGACTCCGTTGATTTCAGCAGGGTTATACCCAATTTGCTTAGATATAAATGAGAAAAGAAACAGGATATAAGTATCTAATTTATGTGTAAAATATTTACCTGATACTGTAGTATTTATACAGCCTACGACCCGTTTCAGTGAATGAGTTGCGCCTAAGTTAATACAGAATCAGGCTCTATGTGAAAATAAAGTATATGAGATTGATGTCCTCATGCTGTAAAATTTTGAAAGGACAAGGGTGGGGGGGAAAAGTGACACAAGTGAATCTGTATTCACCCACAGTTGCCATACAATCTACTTTCTTTCTGGTCTCCATTGTGTTCACCATTCTGCCACCAACCTGTTATAAAGAACATCATTTCACAGATAAGTAAGGGGTTTTGTATTCTTTCCTTTGAATTATCCCATAAAGTAAATTGTGAGAATTGGAGTGACTTTTTTTTTAAAGTATGTTAATCAAGAAAGTACTTATTTCCCAATTGTTCCTGGAACATTCCACTTGCACAAAGAGGAAGGAAAATGCTTACTTCATGTAAAATTGATATATAGCAAAAAATAAACTGCTTGAACTAATCACTTAAAGTCCCTTGACAAATTACTGTAAGCCTGTGGTGTCGCGTAATAATAGGCAAGTTACTTATCCAAGTCTGAGACAGAATCCAGGGCCTCCTTGGTCTAATGGATAAAGATAGAATTAATAATTGATCAGAAAATCATGATTTAGTTTATTGTGTGGGGAAATCCTAAAGTCTGCATGCAATAAAACTGATAGATAGCTCCAGGGAAGCTCCATGGATAGCTTAGGGAAGCTAAATGTTTTTTTAAAAAGGTTTGGTATTGATATCATACACCACTCACAATACCTTATACATGGATAGTAGAAAGAGGCTGTATAGTTTTATACAATATTTTCTGCATCATCATATTTTTATAACACCTAGATCTGTTCTCCCCCTCTGCTCCCAACACACACATCTTTTAATCATCTTTGCTTCTGTGCTATCAATGATCTATCTCCTTTTCTTGGTACAACCTTCTTTTTCTATACATCTGCATTCCTACAATTGAGACACACATCATTTCATGTTTCTCATGATGACTTGTTTGTATACCCTTCTTATCTTTCTTACTCTGCAAAAATTCTTAAATGCACTTAATGATAATCAAGGAGACATCAGTAGAAATTCAGGTGGCCCAACCCTTGAGTCTGGAGAAGCAGTGATCACTTCAAGACTTGAAGGAAAGCATGGGTGGCTTTACAGCAAATGTATGTTCCCTCCAATCTTGAGACCAATTTGACTTTTCCAGCTCCATGAGCTATTTGCCTAAAAGGTGGGACAAGAGCAAGTGTGAGGTCCCACAAGTCTGACATTTCAACCCCCCCCCCACTTCTCCCCCCCAAAAAAGAATTTTCCATAGAAATGTTCACTGAAAAGTGTTTCCATTTTCGACCTGCTCTATTTTCTACATGCTCAATCCTTGATCCTTCTTCTGAAACTACCACTAGGCAGTTATTGAAGCATTTTGCCATCATACTCAGATAAGCCACTAAACAGCATCTGATGGTGATGACAGTTGATCACTATCTTTCTGGATTTGAGCTGCTAACCTCTAAGTGTTTATGGTCTATAATTAATACTCAGAATCTTCCCCAGTTCCCTCCCAAAGGGAAGTCACCGACAATCATTTGTACATACCAAGAAATGAGTTACCTTTTCACAATGTTCTCCTGATACAAACAGGACAATGAATGAATACAAAAGAGCATCAAACCTTGGACATAAATGAAACTTAAAATGAGTTTATTAATTGCTATGCTCTGTATGAGATTTTATTTTTCAGGGTGTGTATTTTACATCCTGAGAGTTAGCTGTCTTCTGGTACGGTGGAAGAATATTTAAGTGTGAGTGTAAAATAATAAGTGAGGCAGAAAAAGAATGCTGCTTTATTCTGAAAGAAACAGACAACCTGGCTTTAAACTTTCTGTTCTGACCTGGCTACATGCTTCACATTACCATGCAATGGTGACTCCAGTTCAGAGGCAACATGTAGCTGTGGCTAGTTGGGGGGCACAAATGAAAGGTTCTGGAGGGTCCTGTCCCTCACCCCTTGATTTCTTGTGACACCTCTGGCATGGACACCCAGCAGTGAGGAGGCAGCCCCATGGCAGTGGTGCTCTGTGTGTCCATTCAGCCTGGGGAGGGAGGATGCAACAGAGCAGCTGGCTGTGTTATAGTACCTGGGAGCCTCAGTCATGGACCAGGACCCCATTGTGCTAAGCGCTGACTGCTAGGCTCCTCCCCCACCATATGGGGCTGTTTCACCTTCCCTGCTGCTGGAGTCCCATGTGTCGACTCTGCCTTCACCAGTTTCTATAATCCATATATGAAACTATTTGAGAACCTCTAGTTTTAGTTCTCCATCTTGCCTTCCCTTAATACTCAGAGAAGTATTGCTCTAATGACTAGATAGTGTGTTGTAAAGCCAAAATATTTAGTTTTCTACATTACTGGCTCATTTAAACAGGCAAAGGCAACACCTTTTTAGTCTGAAGATTTAATGAATACTTTTCAAGTATTTGTTATGATTATTACCCGAATATAACTGAATACTACCTTCCCTAATTAAACTGCAGTTCTGCTATATCACTGGGGAGTAAAGGAATATTTATAAAGACTCAACATATGGAATAGTAACTTGAATTTTTACTAAAAGAATTTGCAGGAAAATAACAAAGGGTCTGTATGTGGAGGAAAAAACTGAAATAAGCCACTAAATTCACTCAAATCTATCCCATGCCTTACATCCTATGTACAATATTACATTTTATAAAGTTCTGACTCCTACAGTAAAGATTTCTCAGGTTCAGTCAAGTTATTTTACACATCTTTACAGCTCCAACACTCAGGAATAATGCGGTGAATTAAACATAGAAGGGAAATTATCACATATTTTTCCTTATTTCCTATGGTTAGGTCATATTAAGATCTGCACATAAACAGTTGCACAAAAGAAGCCATTTTTGCAATGCGCAATGATACGTTTTATTGGTTCTACAATACCCAAGAATTATGCTACATGTTCTTGAGTTTCATCTACTGAGACCATATCTATCAGCCAATTGTGTATGTGGATACAAACATCTCTCTTTTGTAAGGCTCTCCTGTAACAAATCAAATGGGAGAGGATTCAGAGCTGAATGGGTGGTTCTGACCTGTGAAGACACAAAGGAAGAAGAGGGTGGGGATGTGGGTGGGCGTTCCTGAGCAGGGGAGGATTGGGTTGGAGCTAATGGACATGTAGGGTTTTTCAGGGCTGTGTGCAGGAGGGATGGAGTAAATTGATGGTATGGATGAACTAATGGTGTGCGGGAAAGAGACAGAAGGTTCAGATAAGTAAAAGTTAGATCTTAGGGGGATAGACTGGCATTTTCCCACCAACTTCCTTTATCCCCCAATTCTCAGTCTCATAGACTCATAGACTTTAAGGTCAGAAGGGACCATTATAATCATCTAGTCTGACCTCCTGCACAATGCAGGCCACAGAATCTCACCCACCCACTCCTGTAACAAACCCCTAACCTATGTCTGAGTTATTGAAGTCCTCAAATTGTGGTTTGAAGACCTCAAGCTGCAAAGAATCCTCCAGCAAGTGACCTGTGCTCCATGCTGCGGAGGAAGGCAAAAAAAACCCAGGGCCTCTGCCAATCTGCCTTGGAGGAAAATTCCTTCCTGACTCCAAATATGGTGATCAGCTAAACCCTGAGCATGTGGGCAAGACTCACCAGCCAACACCCGGGAAAGAATTCTCTGCAGTAACTCAGATCCCACCCCCATCTAACATCCCATCACAGATCACTGGGCATAATTACCAGCTGATAATCAAAGATCAATTGCCAAATTAATTGCCAAAATTAGGCTATCCCATCATACCATCCCCTCCATAAACTTATCAAGCTTAATCTTAAAGCCAGATATATCTTTTGCCCCCACTACTCCCCTTGGAAGGCTGTTCCAGAACTTCACTCCTCTAATGGTTAGAAACCTTCGTCTAATTTCAAGTCTAAACTTCCTAGTGTCCAGTTTATATCCATTTGTTCTTTTGTCCACATTGGTACTAAGCTTAAATAATTCCTCTCCCTCCCTAATATTTATCAGACCGTTGTTTTTCACTTGGAAAATATGAATAACCCTTTCAGGGGGCGGGATGACTGTGCTACTTGCAGCCACTGTAGTTATTTTGAGCATTAATTACCTTGTGCGAAGGAGTTCTATGTGGGTGGGACTCTGATTCCATGCAGAGCTCATTGTAGAATCAGGGTGCAAATGAAGAATTTCTTTAAAACCCTAAGCTTCTCTAATGTGCACTTGGTCTCCTCATCTTTCCCTGACAAAGCACCACTAGGCAATTAGGCACCACGAGGCTGGTTGTCTGTCCTGCATAGGAACAGTTCCATGATAGTGACATTGAGCAACACTCTCTTAGGGATGGATAAGACATGCTCAGACAGCCTCTTGTTCCTAGGCCTGGATAGAACCCCTGCTCAAGAGTCATCTAGCAGAAAATTCCAGTGATATTAGTGTTAAGAACCTGCATCATGGGGATGTATTATGAATATAACAATGTTGTGAAATGTGGTGATACTCTAGTTAGGGGGGTTTATATATATTTTAAATATCCTGAATGAAAAATTACTTTCTTCCCTTCCCCCCATAACTGCTAGTTTCATGATCCTTCTGATGCCATGATTGCTACATTGCTGACATTTGTTCAGAAGTAGTTACAATTTTTTTTGCATACAGGTGAATTTACAACAATGCTTATTAGTATTACTGCTTCTTATAGTAGCTTCCAGTGTGATACCACGCTAATTAGGTAGTAACCTCACTACATTTTCAGAAGGTAGTTGAAACAGACAGGTATCTAACTTACTGGTTAAGTGAAATAAGAAATCGGAAAAGAAAATAAATAAAATGTGAATATCCCGTTTCTAGTCTGTATTGTTAAGCAAGAGGGTGTAGCAAATAGGTGTGATGGAGGCCACTGGGTGTTGGTTGGGACTACTGAACCTCAGGTGGCTCAAAACCTCCACATAGGAGGTATGGAGAGGCTGCTCATAGGCTGAAGTGTGGAATTCATGCTCTGTGCAGGGAAAGAGTTAAGTGAATTTCATAAGAAAAAGTACAATCTCTAACTATAAAGTATTGGTGTGGGTATAAGATGTATAAAAAACAAAATAACAATTCTGTCACTTATGGGTAGATTTTGTAACAAGGACAGAGCCCATAGTAAGAGCCCCACACTGAGGTACTGCCTCAGGAATATCCCAGTGAAGGAATTGTGCTCAGAGATGCACAATTCCCTTCTTGTTACCCTTTGTTCCTAGGAATTTACTGCTTGTCTATTACCACCACTACCAATATCCCCACTGGCTCAGCTGTGCTGGCCTGCAAGTAGTGGGAATGGAGCTAAGGCATCATCCATTCACTAACCCTCCTTGCCCACCTGTTCTGGAGATGAAGAAGCAGAGAAGTAGCTTTGCTTACTCCTGCACACCAAGATTCAAGGGCCAGGTGGCCTATGAAAGCATATGGGAGAGTTCTTACATCCCCTTAATTCCTTGAGCGGAAGTGTAGTTAAAGGTGCAATTCAGCCTTTAGAAAGCTCAGCTTTTATTTTCTGATCTGATATAGTACATGTACCCCATTAAAAGCTTAGCCAAATTCTGCCTTGATACAGTTTTTCCATTAGATATGTGCATGCAAATTTCAATGCACTAATATCAGTGAACAGATCTTTAGGGTCCATGCAAACCTTTTCTTTGGTTACAATTCCTGGGAGTTCCATTCTACTTTTTAAGTTTTCAGTTTGAACAAACACAAAAGCTCATAACAAACTTATTTATTAAAAACAGGGTAGGGAGATGCTGAGTTTAACCAAGCTTCAATTAAAGCCCCTCGCAGAGCTGTACATTTTCACATGGTTTTGATACCAAACCATAAATCAGACCACTCATTCGGTGCGAATTTCATGCATATGTATTAGGGCAGGGTTTTACTCTGTGTACATTGTGCACTTATTTATGCATATTTATACCTTAGGTGAGTCCCACAAATCATAAATCTTATTTTCCCTACTAGTTTATCATATTTATGACTTCACAGCTTACGGCTTACATGAATTTATATCTTACGCTGGGCGATCCTATACAAAATGACAGATCACTATGGGCCAAGTTGTGCCCAGCTCCTCAGTGATTCTGCAATGATTTCAATGGAGATAATAAAAAAGTAAGACATACTACTCAATGTGAATACGGGTGGTAGAATCTGGCCCACAGTGATTTGAAACATGGGTTGAAAATCTTGGTCTTATCAATGTTGATGTGAGTTTTGTCAATGATTTTAATAGGACCATGATTTCACACATAGTACTTTGGAATTGTCTTTGCCACACATGGATTGTACAAAATGTTATGATCCTATTTAGTGATGTACAATTTAGCATGATTCTTTCAGCATTATTATGTATTCCCCCATTGACTTCAAAGGCATTTTTGCATGAGTAAATACTGCAGAATTTGGCTGTATGTGTTAATTAAACTAAACTAAGATGAGAGTAGTAAAAACAAATTTAAAAAACACTATTAAATTGTACTGAACATTTTTAGGAAAACTAGACAATATTTAAATAAATTATAAAAAATGCTATAAAGTTAAAAAAATATGGCTGAGATCTACTGCTTGACTCATGTTTTGTGTTGAAGAGGGTCATAGAGGATAAGGGTCCAGAAAGTAAAGAGTCACAATACTGATATTTTAACAATCATTGTCAAAATGTCCTCTCGCTAGGAAAAATAAATGCAAGTGTAAGTGCAATTCTAAAGTAATTGCCAGGCAGAATAGGTAGACATGAGAAAAACATATTTTAAATGTCACTTGATGGAGAGAATACTAAAAAGCATAAAGGAGCAGGAGTTGAGCAGCAATATTGTATAATATAATACCAAAAAACCCATACACAACAAAATACCCACCAAAAATCAATGTGATCAATAAACGTCATGAAAAAAAATGATAAAGATATTCAAGCACTTGCTATTTACTTATAGAAAATCTGCTTTGAACATCTCTGAGAACCTTCTCTGAATTTTTCAGGATAAAAGTAGGGCTGGGCAAACACTGCAAAATGTCAGGATTAATATAAACCTGATCAGTATTTCTGAGTACTTTTATCAGGTGTCAAAATGGATTAAGTAAATTTAATTTTTTGTTAGTGATAGAAGGCAAGATTCTCCTTTCACTTATGCCAATGAAAAGTTTTTCACCCAGCTATATATTTACTGGGATTGGCATGGATAATTCCCTACACGTACAGCTGTGCAAAACTGGCTTTACAGGGTTTTGAAAAAAAAAACACATTTGTTTTGTTTTGATTCACATGGGCTCACACCCTTGGATTTTTGGATCCAGGTACTCCAAGTGAAGCTCAGCCAAATGTGTTGAGTTTCACTTGGCTTCATTTTTTAAAACCTTGTCAACTCATTGAATTTAGCATGGTTTTACCATGAAACAAAAATGCCTGGGTTTTATTTTAAATTATAATTCATAGCTTCTGAGGCCAGAAGGGACCACTCTCATCATCCTGTCTGACCTCCTCTACACCACAGGCTATAGAACTTCCTCAAAAGAATTCCTAGAGCACATATATACAAAAAAATGCAATCTTGATTTGAAAATTGTCAGCTATGGAGAATCCACCACAGCCCCCAATAAATAGTTCTAATGGTTAATTACCCTCACTATTAAAAATGTAGATGTTATTTCCAGTCTTACATTGTTTAGCTTTAACTTCCAGACATTGCATCTTGTTATACTTTCTCTGCTAGATTGAATATTAAATATTTGTTTTGCTTGTAGATACTGACAGACCACAGTCAAGTCACCCCTTAACCATCCCTTAGATAAGCTACATAGATGGAGCTCTTTGAGTCTATCACTATAAGACATGTTTTCTAATCCTTTCATCATTCTCATGGCTCTTCTCTGAACCTTCTCCAATTTATCAACACTTTTCTTGAATTATTGGCACCAGAACTGGACACAATATTTCAGCAATAGTTGCACCAGTCCCAAATATACAGGTAAAATAACCTCTCTACTCCTACTCAAGATTCCCCTCTTCATGTATTGCAAAATCACATTAGCTCTTTGGGACACAGGTCTGTTCAAAACTGGGTCCCAGTTTGCTCAACTGTGCCCAAGTGCACTTAAAAAGCTAGCTGTTCTACAGGGATTCCTTTTTCCAAAGCTTGTCTAAAATTTGAGTTTGCAGTGAAACATGAAACCTGGTGTGTTCCATACCATTTCAAGTGTCCCCTTTCCCAGTTTCACAAATAGAAATAACAACAGATAATTGGCAAGTTTGTGCTATACATTGCTTGAACAATTCACCCCATCAGACGTTGTACTATAGTCATTATGCAGCAAACTGAAACAAAAAAATAAATAATATGAGACCTTCCCCATCTCAAACTGTAGGTTTCATATCCATCCTCCCTCCTCTAATTCAGATACACTCAAATGCTCTCCTCCAGTTTTCCATTGATCCTTTATGTTGAAACTGCAAAATCAAAGGTGAAATGGCAGTTGGGTAGGAGGAAAAAAACGGCAAAAGTGATCTGATAGAAATTTTTCATTGAAGCACACAGAGGAAAATTTTATTTAAAAATCCAGTCCAACATCAAAGATAGGAGGAATTCATGTTACACTATATAAATATTTTAGGCTGTTGGCAATTTTTGATGTATTATGTTATTTGTATGTAAATCAATACTATTGTTAAAGATATATACTGTAAACAGACAAGAATTAAAAAAAAAATCCTCTTAACAAGGATGGATTAAGGATCCGCAGATTAATAGTTCTGGGCCCTGGACTAAGTGGAGACCTATGTACCCACAAAATTTGCATCCAAGGATCAATGGTGGAGCCCACCACCAATGAAAGTTGCAGTCTTCCATGGAGGCTAAGGAGCTGGAAGTAGGGATGCCATGAGCAGTTTGATAAGATTGGATCCAACCCATGTAAACTTAATCCTCCGAAGACCACACCTCATATGTCAGTTATAGGCTCTCTTGGTCACAGTCTCTTTCAGATCTTCAGCTGAAGTGGTGCAGTTCCATTCCTTTATTAATCCAGGGCCAGTTACTGAAAACCATAATACTGATCTATGACAGCAACATGCTATTAGCAAGGAAAGTTATGATTCAAGATAGGTGAATGCTAGAAAATGTATGTGTGAACACCCATTTGAAAAAAAAAATCATAAATTTGTGTAATGGTGTTTGCATCCTCTTTTCTGCCTTTCTATGTGTTCATACAGAGTTCTGTGAAGGAATTCGGAGAGCTGTGTTGTGATGCAGCAGATACATTTCCTGCTGCCATTCTTTCTCCAGGACCAGACATTCAACAGTGTCTTTTCCTTCACAGTTAAGCTCCTTTTGGTCTCTTTACTCAGAGGATATTTAATGCATTTTACCCAAGCAGGAGGAATTTCCATTAACTGGATACTACCAATAATGGATAATTGACAAGGTTGTGCTAAATCACACAACTGTCAGATGCTTGTAAAACAGAAGCATCTGTTATTTCTTTTGCACTACGGCAGCATGAATTGATGACATTCTGCATGCATGTTATAACTCTGTAACCAGGGGCTTGATCCTGCTTCTTTTTAAATCCATGGCAGAACTCCCATTTATTAATGGAAACAGGGCTGGGCCCCAGATCTATCATCAGTGATTCTGCCTGTTTCTTTTAGAAGGAATCTCATTAGGAAAATGAAATTACCCTTAATTATACTACTGTTTACATCTCTGGACTGCACACTATTAATTCTGTCACTGTACATATCTGAAATGTAAACCATTCATTCTTCTGCTGGGTTTGTGCTTTTTAATTGACTAAAGTTCAACTCAGCCTGAAACAATTTCTGACAAATTAAATTAAACAATGTGATATCCCTTAGTTCAATTAAGTAGTTATTGAAGATTTTCTTCAGTGGTCAATAATGGTAGAGATATCTTAGTTCCAGATAAAGCAGGTTCTCTGGACTCCTCCAGGTCAATGGTGCAGTGTACCTGATGGACTGGTTTCTCTATATCATTCATTATACTGTTCCATCACTGATGCACTGAAATAAACTGCAGAATACAGAATACAGAGAAGCACAAACAGGGAGAATATCTCAAAGCTTGCTTCCTCCCCTCCAATTCACATGATATTAAGTACACACAAATAACAATAATCATGGGTCAGTGCCTTGGCTTTATTTATAGACAATGATTGGGTGACTTAGGCAACAATATATAGCTCCTAAATGCTCCATTTTGAAATATATATATATATTTTAGACAACTTAGAGGGATTCTTCAGTGGTTCACTGATATAGCTGTAATAACAGCTTTTTCCTTTTTCATGTTGCAAAGAGTCACGTATCCATTTGTTATACGACTAACTTCAGTCTTTCACAAAGTCTGTCCCCTGTCAGAGTTCATTCATGTCAAACCTAGCAAAGTTGCACAGTACATCATTTTGCTAACTGAATATGAAGAAAAGCGGAAAGAGGAAGCTATGTGGTTTTTGTTTGTTTTGTTTTAGGTATTGTTACCAAAACAAATCAGCCAGAGGATAAACTGTGATATCATTTAAATAAATCACCAAAAAAATCTGTATTGCAGAGGACACTTATATTATGTATCATATAGGATGTCTGCACAAATATTCTGTTTCTGATGCTAATGCCACCATTTCTGTCAATTGTGGCTTCTTCCGAAGATGGCTTGGTGTTTTCCCAAAAGCAATCTGAGTTGGTCTTAAAGACATGGGGTGATAACTGTTTAGCTGAGTGGAACAGACTGCAGAAATATTGAGCTTATTGATTTTTCTGATACCCCATCAGCTGTTTGGGCTGATGCCAGGATAAAGCTACTCAATGAAGTGGAACACAGATGATTTGCCCATCTATAAAATAGATAGGACTAGGCAACGTATTTCAGAAATAAAGTATCATAAAATGGCGAAGAAAAAAATCATGTAACTTAACTGATAGTAAGATCTTAATGCAGCAGAACTGCAAACACATCACATAATAGATGCTGTGGTAGCATAGCTATGGATGGTTGTAGGTAGCCTGTGACATCTGAGTCAGCCACCGCTAAGTTCATGATGTCATAAAAGGGTTGCAAGAGAGACCTGAATTGAAAAAAAATGATGAACATATTTGTGGATCTGAGGGCCTCGATTGTACTCATCAAGCAAATAGTCAGTTGAGGTCACTCTTCAGTTTGTAGGAGGAGTGAACCATTATTAGGTTTGGAGGTGCTGAGATACTGAGAGTGGTATGAAAGCATATGTGTATTGGATGGAGTGGGGTTCACTCAACCTTTTGGAGTTTATTCTACCAAACAGCAAACTTTGAGAAAATGTCATCTCCAGATGAAGCCAAAACATTAATTAATGTCATGAACCATTTTTACTGTAAATAGTTATGCCAAGTATAAACAAGGGGCCAGATTCTGCCATCCTTACTCTCCCTGAATAGCACATGACTTCATGAGCTGGCTTCAATGGCATTACTTATGGTATAAGACACTGTTCATCGTAGGTAAAAGTATCAGAACCTGGTAGAAGAAGTTTTCACAATTTTCCTCTAATTATAAGGCTCATGGCATTCCCATGGCCATGTTTCTTCTGAGATTACTGGTCATTAGAAGATTTTCACTAATTTTATATCACAGGAGCCCTGTATAGCATTCTGGTCATTTACATTACAGTATTGGAGAAAAGTGTCCTCCAAATTGGAATGCCTCCTCTGAATGTTTTCACTTGTATTACTGAATGTTTTCATTTATATCACTAGATGTGCTCCCTCAAAATAAGTTTTCTTCTTGCTGGAGAATGATTGCATCACAACTAAAGGTGGGGCAGAATTTGTGTGGGCTTACCCAAAGAAGGACAGCTCTGCTCGGTGGTCAACTTTGCAGCACCCCCCCCCCAAGGAATGTGCATAAAGGTACGAAACCTGGGTGGGGCAAGTCTCTAGCCTGGTCTACACTAGGTGTTTAAATCGGTTTTAGGAGCGTAAAACCGATTTAACGCCACAACCGTCCACACTAGGAGGCATCTTATATCGATTTTAATGGCTCTTTAAACCGGTTTCTGTACTCCTCCCTAACGAGAGGAGTAGCGCTAGTATCGGTATTACCATATCGGATTAGGGTTAGTGTGGCCGCTGATCGACGGTATTGGCCTCCGGGCGGTATCCCACAGTGCACCACTGACCGCTCTTGACAGCAATCTGATGCAGTCGGATGCAGTGGCCAGGTAGACAGGAAAAGCCCCGCGAACTTTTGAATATTTCCTGTTTGCCCAGCATGGAGCTCCGATCAGCACGTGTGGCGATGCAGTTAAAAATCAAAATAAAGAAAGAGCTCCCGCATGGACCATGCGGACGTGATCGCTGTAAGGGCAGGCAAATCTGTTCTATCAGTGCTCCGTTACAGAAGACGAAATTCAAAATCATTTTTTTAAAATCTCCAGACAGAGCTCCAAATGCTTCTAGGGTCAAACACCGTGTCCGCGGTGGGTCAGGGCATAGCTCGGCAATTTTTGCCCCATCAGGCACTGGGATCTCAACCCGGAAGTTCCAAGGGGCGGGGGAGGCTGCGGGAACTATGGGATAGCTACGGAATAGCTACCCACAGTGCAACGCTCCAGAAATCGACACTAGCCTCGAACCGTGGACGCACACCACCGATTTAATGTGTTTAGTGTGGCCGCGCACACTCGATTTTATAAAATCTGTTTTACAAAACCGGTTTATGCAAATTCGGAATAGTCCCGTAGTGTAGACGTACCCTCTATGTGAAAGCAGCAAGGAAGCCAGCACCCACCCTCCCTCCTCTAGTAGCCAGCAAGTGGAGGCGAATGGCAGGCTGGGTTTGGACCTTCTGTGGGCATTGCGCTAGTCGCCCCTTTTAAAGGGGATCTGGGAAGGAATTTTTCCCACACCACCAGAATTAGCTGTGGTGGAGTGTGGTTTTTTTGCCTTCCTTACAGCAGGTGTGAGGACAGACTTTTTCTGGTGTAGAAAAGGTGGTAGGCCACATGTCACAACTTATTTTGTAATATTGGGTGGATGTTCAGTGCAGGTACTCCAGAGGCCGAGCAGCCGGTGACCAGATAAATGGCCTGGTAAAGGACTTAAAAGGAGGTACTGGATAAAGAAAAAGAATGGGAAAAAGGGTTCGGGGACTCCCATGACCAGTATGCAGAGAGCCAATCCCCCACATTCTCATAGCCCTCCTTAAGCCTCTTGCAAGGCTGGTGGATGGTAAGGTCCAAGCCATGGGTCAGCTGGGGGACCTAGATGGAAACAAAGTGGGGCTGGTGAAAGCCTCAGAGAATTGATTTGAATAAGCATGGATTTGCTTGCACTGTCCACTTTATCTGCCAGGTTGTCCCAGACATCTATATAATAAAGTTGTGGCCCGATTAAAACTCATAACAAGTCTCCTGTCCTCCTTGCGGTATACCCAGACAATAGCCAACTCAATTTAACACAGTCTCATAGCATCCCCATCCCAGATCTATAAAAAGTCCACTTCAGGGTGCAAAATCCCTTTAAAAGAATACTTGTATTTTGATCTGAAACATTATTTTTGCTTAACAAAGCTTAACATAATTAGGAGAATTTACTATTTTATAAAATACATTCTCTATAACTGGAAAAGATTTTAAGTTTTTCAGGCCCTCAAGTATATCTGCAGCCAGATGGTTTGTATGTTTTCACAAATCTTCCACAGATATTGATTTTTGGTCTGTGATTACATCACCCAAACTGGCAAAACATCTGCAGCATATAGTATGAACTTTGAACAGGATGCTGAAAATATCAATGTGGGAAGGCTTTTTAATATTGTGTCATGGATATAAAGTGAGAATGGTGCTTTCAAAGTGTGGGGGTTCCTTCCATTCCCCAAGGTCAAAAAAAACTTTCAGATCCTTTTCTCAATAATGATAGATTTAAAAGAAGAAGAAGATTTTTTTTTCTTCATCTTCATCTTGTAATAAGGGATGCAAACTATTGATACATTTCCCACACTGTGACCTAAAGAAGATGCCAACAATATGTTGACAATACTTTTTGGCAGAGAGCAAACCAAAATTCTCTCCATCCCTTGTATCCATTTACCTCTTCCTGAGTTATAAGCTATTAACTTATGCTAGTATCAAGTGTGATACTAAATATTCATAGAAATTAGTTCATCTCGGCTCTGATACACACTCAATAAAATGATTAAAAATGTGAATGTAAACTGTAGTGGACTTTATTAAATCAAACCCTACAAGTGAAGTAATTAAATCAAGGGAGGTAAAACTTCACTGGCAGTGCTTGATTTGTTGAGTCATAGGTGCATAGACAGATTTCTTTAAAAAAAAAATCTTTATTTCAAAAACAGTTATGGTTGCTAAGTTTTCTTATCTGATGCATAAATTTCAAATCCTAGTTACTTAAAAGCAAGGAAATGTGGTCCAGATTCACAGGTCTGCTGTGGCCCACTTTATGTCACTAGTAGTTCCAAGTGGCCACTCACCGATCAGATCTGCACAATGGAGGAAATCCTCTGGTGGTGAAGAGCTGTTCATTCCTCCAGCTGTCCCCCCCTCATCTTCCCCTATGTATGAGGTCTGGAATGGAAAAGTTTGAGCGGCCTTGGAGCCACTGTGTCTGGCTGATCTCAAGCTTCTAGAATGGCTCCTTGGGAAGAGGAGCAAATCTGCTTGGGTTTTGGAATTTCTCAGGTTTTTGTAACACTGTTTTTTCCCATCAATGAAGGTGTATGAAGCCACCATTTTAAACTTTTTTAAATAAATGGGATCATTAGATTTAATTTAAAGGGTAAACAGTACTGGCCACGCTAAAAATGGCTTGAAACCAACATCCATTCTCCTGTGATAACTTTGAAATTATTGGGAAAAGAATCTGTCTACAAGAAGAACATGACAGCAGTATCTGTGTTGTGATTTTGTTGAAAGAATTTGAATACATTTTTCATTGTCTTTACAGGTTCTAAATTAGCTTCCACAAGACAGAATTATATTTAGCTTTCAAATACAGGTAACTTTTAAAATCATTTTACTGTTTTTGTCCTAGAAATTTCCTGTTGCGTGAATCTCTCTTATCTGTTTTATCTTTCACCAACCAACCAACTTGTCATAATAAATCTCATACACTTGCAAAAATGAAAAATAATCTGGTCCAAAAATACAGGCCTCTACCAACTGAGCTAAAAGAAAACTAATGCTAAATATCAGTTAAACAAGAATAATTACATTCTTTCTAAGCTATAATTATCCAACAGAGGACAACATGTTCACAAATGCTTGCCTTTAGGGCCAAATTCATATCCATGCCAGCCTGGACTATTAACATAGATGTCAGTAGAGATATTGGAGATTGACATGGGTGCACTAAGAGCAGAATCTGTCCTGTTCTGCTTCCACTAAAGTCAATGGCAAAAAAAAATTCCCGTTAATATTAATTGAAGCAGGACTGGCCTGACTCTGGCAAATGTGATAAATAACTATAACGAATAGCAGCCTATTTTCTGAAAATACAGTAAGAACGTAAGTTTGCTAGGATATTTTGCCGTTTTGAAAGTTTGAAGGAGCAGTAAAAGGTCTGGTGCTTGTGAGGTTGGGTTTTGTTTTGTTTTATATTTGTATTTTAAAGCTAGAGGGTGATAAAATATAGAGAAAAATCAAAATATGAAATCTGGGTATATTTTTAATGACCTGGAATGCATGAATGATTTTATTAATTATCCTTAATCTTTGCCATTGGAGGAAATTTGAAAATATGTAAGCCAAACCATTTTCCAAGCCAAAGATATGGGGATAGAGGCACTTAACTATGGACAGACAAATAACCTTTTCATATATATGTATTTACCAATCTAATTTATTCACTTCACAGAGAGGGTTTGATTCTGTGCACTCCACACACAATTTAAATAGAGATATACTTACAATATATCTAAGGCAACGAGTCACTCCTGTGCTAGGCTCCACAAGCCAGGAACTGGGTCTGGTAATTCTCAGGGCAGGTATATATGCTCCACGGGAGGAACAGCAGCTCAGTCTGCTCAACATCACTCCAGGCCTCGAAACTCTCTCCTGACTATGGATCTCCCCAAGACTTTGCCTGTTCCAGCCTTGATCTTGCTCCCGCCCTGTTCCTAGTCCTGTTCCAGCTTTTGCTCCAATCCCTCTCTGGATTCCTGCTTCTGGCCCTGACTGCTGGCTCCAACCACTAGGCCTGGCTGCCACAGTTCCAACCACTAGTCATGTCCATCCCCATCATAGTTTCTGACACATATTTTTTTCCTAAGTATTTCTTTAAAGGGGTTATTAGTAGAAATGGTCTGAACATTTTTTACCTTTTTAATATGCTGTTCTGTAGAAGCCAGAATATTTCACTGAAGTTTTCAGTGGGGTGGTTTCTGAGGTTCAGGGCAGACACAATCCGGTTGCTTCCAGAGAGAGAGACCCTCAGATCGAAAGCCTGACTTTTTTGATCCAAAATGGATGTCTCAATGCAGTTTCATTTTGCAAAAAATGTTCAGAAGGTTTTGTGTTTGTTCCGTGTGCAATGGAAACAAAATTTTGAAATCTTGCAAATTGTTGTAAAATGGAATTGTCATTCTCCAGTCAGCTCTATTTGTTAACCCTCATCATTTCCATGAAGATTAAGAACAAAGCTTCTTTCATAGGTGTAGCAAACTTTTGCATTTAGATGTAACAAGTGTAAACGCAGTGTGTGCGAACTGAAAGTTGTGAATCAATTTACTCACAGGCAGAGACAACTGGCAAAGAGAATTATAATTAATTACTGTAATTATATTTACAATGTATTTGAGAAACATATTTAATCTTTCTTTCTCTGTTAAAAGACAATTACTGATTTAGCATCTCATGCAAAGGTTTTGCCCCGGTAGCAGAAGGATTATAAACAGCTCAGCTGCACAAAATATAATATTCAGTGGCCATTTCTTATTGTTAGCATTGAAGAAAAATAACTTTAAAATATATACAAAGTTATCTGAAAGATAAGTAGTAAGTAGCATGTGTCACTTTAGCAGAATGTGAAGTTATAATTCTCATCAGTGATTGGTAGGACTTCAAAATATACCACACATCAATCTTGTACAACCTGTGGCAGCTCCTCAGCAGTGGAAGGTTCCCTGGTAATGGAACTAGAGGTGGATTAGCTACATGAAAGGGCAGTGCAGGGGACTCCTGCCTGACACCTTGCAAAGGGCAGAGAAATTGGTGGCATATGGGGGTGGAGCCTGAGGCTCCAGCCACAGTATATATTCTTTTGTCTGCTCCACATAGTGAAGAGACACAAATGACTACTTCAGCTTTGTAGGGAAGGAGTCTTCTTCCTGCTCACACATTTGCCCATTCCCAACTCAGCTAACAGGACTGAGCACTGCCATGAGACTTTGTTCCTCCATGGTTAAGGATTTATAGTATGTGTACAACAATAATGATATAGGTTAATTTTTTGTAACATTAAACTGAAGCATTATTTACCCATAACCAGACTGAATTTTCATGTTATATGGAAGGAGCAAAGCCGGCTCTATAAAACAGTCAGGTTCAGTTGTCTATGAATAAGGATTTTGCATCATACTTTAAATCCCTTTATCTCGCTAGTAGATGGGATCTGGTTGCATGTTTAAAAGGCTGCCAATAACTCCATTAGAGCGCAGTAGCAGATACCGCATTCCTCTGACTACTTCTGTATTTAGTGACACAGAGTTTGGGAAAATATAAGGCTCATTTTCCTTTGTGTTCCTTTTAGAAATATTTCAGTTCTTTTATAGTTGATGTAGGGGAAATACATGCTATAACTTAATGTGGCTATACTGTGGACAGGATCCTGTCTGTCTACCCCCAAGGCCCAGTGGCTTTGGTTGGCCTGACCTCCAGAGGATTTTTCTCCTCAGTACACAACTGGCCAAATGTGCATTGCCCACTAGCATATTCCACCTAATCAATACCCTGCCATCATAAGGGCCTAAGGCATTGGTGGCTCCTCAGTCTCTCCTGTCCTCAGCCTGTGGCACACAATTGTTAAGCCTCCTAGGGACTGAAAAACTTTAGACTAACCCAAGTTGTTGGGATGGGTGAAATTGAATGACCTGTGATATGAGGTCAGATTAGATAATCGAATGTAGTGGTTCCCAAACTTTTTTACTAAGGTGACCCACCAACTGCATTTTGCACTCTCCATCCTGGCACTGCAACCCTAGTTCCATCCTTGTGTGGAAGGGAAGCCTCAAGGGAGTGGGATGAAGTTGGGCCAAACTTGAGTGGTTCTGTGACCCCACGGCCAGGTCGTAATGGCCACACCAAGGAGCTGGGCCCAGACCCCTGGGATTTGGGGTCAGTGTGAGTGGGTTTGCTCTCCAATCCCCCTTCCCCTCAGGGCTTCCTCTTCATACTGGGTGGGAAGAAGTGTATGTTTGCTTAGGCCAGGGCCCAGTGATGGGTGAACCCAGCCCTGGATGTGGTGACTAATCTAGGACTGTCTGCAGCTCACTTGTGTGTCCGTGTTTAGGCAACACTGATCTAATGGTCCCTTCTCATCTTGAATGTTATGGAGACTGAAGAAGCTCTGTTGCAGAATGGTAGAAAGATACCAGAAACCCAAGCAGGAAAGTGTCCAACTGTCTGCACACCAGGGATCTGTGCTTTCCAGGTTTTGAGGGAGGGCAAGCCCAATCTATCCTAGACTGTACAGATGCACCTGTCATTCCCCCCTTTCCAATGGGGGAAAAAGGATAGAAAAGGAGAGAAAAGAGAGAAGAGAAGTCAGGGAAGGGAGAACAATGCCAGACAACAAAGATATTTTATTTCCATTCCACTCAGTTCAAAATGCAAATATTTTGCTTCAATTTTTTTCCTCAGAAAAGCTCTGTAAAATATATGACATAATTAAGTGTTTTCATTTTGTTCTAAATTTTCAGTGGAAAATCATTCCCATTTTCTGACCAGCCTGCGATGGTGTGTTCATACCATCTCCCTGTAATGTTCAAGGTAGTTTGGAAGGGGCTAATTAACCTAGTAGGCCTCACATGGGAGAGAACTAGTTCGATTAGACAAGCCCTAATGGAAAAGGAAGCTCAGCTGAGTAAGTGTAGGCTGGATTGGTACAAAGCTAGGAAGCTGAGAAGAGAAGGGGCAGCAGGGGAAGGAGGCTGCAGTCATTCCCTGGGAGTAGGAAGCGTGAGTTGGACCCCACGGGTGGGCCAAAACTGAGGGAGAAGGGAAGCGGGAAGGAGCACAAGGCAGCGGCAGTGGGGTCTGGGAGTGAGCAGACCAAGACTGCTGAATTAGAGGGTCCCTGTGCTGGAACCTGGAGTAGTGGGGAGGCCTGGGACTCCTAACTCAGCACTGCAAAAGTGGCATAGTCTTAGATTAGAGGATGGTCTGGAAAGTTGGTCCAAAGAGACTTTAATATCTTGGAAGGGGAAACCTGTATAGTGACCTAGCCTGAAGGCCAAGTCACAAAGAGGCAGTGGGCTGAGTCCCAGAGAGAATGAGAGGGACTGCAGTGAAAGTGAATGAGTTATGGAAGGGGGCAATGGATCTGGAAGGAGCTAATCCCCAGAGCAGCCAGGAGGAGGTGCCATAGCAGTGAGTGAATCCCATGACACAGTCCCTAAGTAAGATATTACTGAGCCTGAATGGGGGTGTATCGAAAGCTTTATCTAGCTCGGGTTACTGCTGAGCAATATAGAAAACCATGGGTTGGATGGATAGACAGATACGTCCCAAGTAAGACCCCAGAGCTGAGCATCCCCCAATCTTTGGCAAAGGTTGGATCCAAATCTAAGCTCTGTGGCTCAGGCCCATTTCCAAGGGGAAAGGTCTTATACTTTGTACCTTACTCCATATGTGGCTGCCTTGATTTCAGTGAGGCTGTTTGCAGGGGAAGTTACTATTTAATGTAAGAGTGACATGATCTATATAATAGGTCTATTGCTATGCACATTACTGGATGCAGATTCTGATACAATTACTCCAGCAGTAGTCCCAGGGAAGTCAGTTAAATAGCTTATGAAATAAAGCTATACTCCATGGGAGTAAGGATGCCAGAAGCTAATCCTTGGTGTTTACAGTCAGAGCTGTGTGAAATCTGACTTCAGAGTGAAAAGTGCTTGAAATCAACTTTTATGTTATTCCCCATTTATGTTTCATGCAGCCTCCACTAACACGCAGTGTTTCATTAGAAATCCTTTAGCATCCACACAGTTTTATCAAAGTGGGACGTGACCTTTATTTGTATTTATTTATTTATTTATTTTGGCACCATCTTGATGTCTGTGAAAATTTTTGAGGCAGGTTTTCATGGTACATTTTGAGCTGAGCTAGCTTGGATTAATGGCAGAAGACATTCGCTATTTATTTGCCTCTCTGCTCTGGCAGTAGGCCTCTTAGACATACTGGATTAAAATTAGAGGTGTCTAAGTGACTGAAAGCTGCTTTATACCTCATCATTATTAGTATTTATTTTTGAATATCCAAACATTTCCTGGGTGTTTTACAGAATGCAGTAAAAAATGAACCCTGCTTGAAAGACTTGTAGCATGCGAACACCACAAAAAGACAAAAATGTAGAGAGGAAGGTCAGGATAACAATAACAACATCATGCAGTTACTTGGTACAACATAGACTCATACTCATATTTCCTTTCAATTTTATCTTATGCTTGATTTAGGTATTCAGTTTTGTGACTTATTTTCTTGGAACAAAAGTCCCTTATTTTCTGCATATGGTTCATTCACTTCTCTTCTTCCCACCACACTGGGCATGGTATGTTGGACCAGGAAGCGGATATCACTAGAAGAGCCATTCCTATGGAGTCACTCCAGCTTGCATACTTTAGGCATAACTCCAGGGTGTTCTCAGTTATGGTGACAGCAGTTTTGTCCCATAGTGGCTCCAGAATCAAAGGAGAAGAAAGGTGGCCTAGAGCCACTTTCTCCTCTTAAACTGTGCCAAACATAAACTCATTGGAGTGTGGATTCTGTTCATGATCTCATTTTGACTACAGCACTCCACGCTCAATCTCTCTCTCCCTCCCCTCACACACTCCAAAGGGTGAAAATCATGGGATTTGGATTCATTAAGATGTAAATTCTGCCTAGAGCTAGTCAGGAATTTTTTGACAGAACCTTTTTTGTGTGTGTGTGTGTCAAAAAATGCAAGTTCATTGAAACTGAGTTTTTTCACATTGGGTCTCCCACATCCCAGGCAAGTCTCCTGACTCCTGGGCTATTGGCTATTCTGGGGTGGATTTGAGGCTGGCTCATTCCCTCATTTTTCATGAAAATTGTTGAAAGAGTCTGTATTTTGTCCAGATGCCGAAACCTCAGTTTTTTTTGTGAAATGGAATTCTTTTTTTCTGGCTAGCCCCACTTCTGGCCTTTAGCCTACTCAATATGCTTCCTCACATAGCTTAATGTTCTGTGTGTGAGTAGTAATGCAGAATGCTCTATTTTTTGAAAAAAATATGTATGTTCTTAGGGTCTTTTCCTTCATCCTTTATTAACATGTGTAAAGTTTTGTTGTTTTCCTGCCCATAGGAAGATAGCCATAGGTTGGCTGCATTCCCAGATGAAACAGAACCAAACAAAACCACCAGATTTAATAATCATAATCAGTAACATAATAAAAAGAGACTACACCTGGGGTAATCAATTTGTTTTTATTGCTTTTCTTTACAACATCCAGCTTCTATACTATTCTTGATATTTTCAGATTCCATCTTCACAATTCACCTAACTCGGCTGAGAAATATAATTAATAAAAATCCTCTATTGTATGTTATAAGTAATGCAAAAGTTTATAGAAAATGATCTGCAAATGATACATTACTGCTACACTTTACTGTTGCCAGGAATTGTTCTCTCTTTTCTATATACCTGGACACCAACATTTTTTATTTAAAATAAAGTATCAAAGAAACCATATATCACCCAAGTCTACCATTTAAAGATACCTATTGTAAAGATGTGTGTATGCATGCACAAAATACAGGTACACACTTTTGCAATAAGTATCTTTAAATGAAGATATTATATAAAGTTTCAAAGAATCCATAGATTTAACCACTCAATGGATACCTATTGCAAAAGTGTATACTTATATGTTGTGCATGCACACATACACACCTTTACAATGTGTGTGTGTGGGTTCTTTCCCCAGACATTTTATTCAATATTTGGTGTGCTGCATTTATTTCTATCACACTGAAATCTCTTTGCGACACTGTCTATATCAGTGGTTTTCAATGTGTGGTCCATAGACTCCTGAGGTCTGCAGACTATGTCTTAGATTTCCAAAGGGGTACGCACCTCCATTTGAAATTTTTTAGGGGTCCGCAAATGAAAAAAAGATTGAAAACCACTAGTCTATATATTTCTTATTAATACAGTAGAGCCTCAGAGTTACAAACACCTGGGGGATGGAAGTTGTTCATAATTCTGGAATGTTCATAACTCTGAACAAAACATTACGATTGTTCTTTCCAATATTTACAACTGAACATTGACTTAGTACAACTTTGAAACTGTAGTTAGCCATGTGGAAGAAAAATCCTGCTTTTAACCACCTTAATTTAAAAGAAACAAACACATAAAAGAGTTTTCTTACCTTGTCAAAACTTAAAAAAAAAAATCCCCCTTTTTTAAATAGTTTACTCTTAACACAGTACTGTACTGCATTTTTTTTCTGTTTTAGCTATGCTGCTGCCTGATTGCATACTTCCAGTACCAAATGAGGTGTGTAGTTGACTACTCAGTTTGTAACTCTGGTGTTTGTATCTTTGGTGTTCCACTGCTGGAAGTAGCTCTTTACTAATGCCCATACAATGTAGTACTTTCATTGTTCTTTGTTACTCTAGGTTTTCTCAGCTAGATTTTCTTCAAATCACTTTGATTCCTTCAATTTGATTCAAATCAGGTGCTTCTGATGACACTGAGCACTGGAGCTTTCAATTCTTCAATATGTTTTGTCCATGTTTTGATGTGTGTTTTGAGTCATTGCGATATTGAAAAATCAATTCCCTTCCAACTTCCCTTCCCAGTGGGATTGGTTTTGATGTTGACATCCCTTCATTTATTGCACTTGCACTCTCTGTCGTGTCATCAGTGAAATTCAGTTTGATTACACCTTTAGAAGAGTTACAGTCCACTCCATGACATTACTTCCATCATGCCATTAGGCTTATTTTTAACTCCTCCGTATAATACAACATGTTAATTTGTTTCATCAGACCATGAAATTTTGTTCAAATTTTTTTTACCCTGCTTGTAAAGGTCTTGATTAAATTCTAATCTAATTGTTTTGTGCTTCGGTATCAGATATGGTTTCTGAAGGGATACTCTTTTGTTAAAACTGTCCCCCTTTATCAGTCTTCTCAAAGTACCTGATCCAACTTTTCCATAAAAAATCACTGGGAGTTTTCTACTGGCTTCTGCAGGAACTGGATCAGGCCCAAAATTTCAACACTTGTATATGTAATATTAAGTTCCTTTACCATTTAAGCTCTTTGGTAATGCCTCAAGCACCACATCTCTCTTATGTATGGGTGAGGGGAGAGGGAAGGTTTTTTTTTCATCTAATTGCTTACTTTGCTGCCTAGGTAGAACTTCTTATGCCCAAATTTGGGTGAAATTCTCATGTCAGCAGTGGTCATGTCAGTGAATATTAAGATATTCTTGCACACTTGCAACAGTACCAGTGTGCACGAGGCACAAGTAATGAGAAGGCTGCCACTAGTTCAGACGTGCATCTTACCTTTGTATACATGCATATCTTCCCCATTTTTTTCCAGTACAGAACCTGGCCTGAGGTGTGTATATAATATGTCCAAAAGTGTGATTTCATTAATACGTCATTTGCCCCTATGATATAGAGACTCAGTGTGTAATAAGCCCAATCCCGTTAACCCTTAATTATGCAAGTAGTCTCATTGAAGTCTTGTGAGTAATCATAGGTGTGATTGCGCCCATAGGTCCCAATTCCAAACCCATTTCAGTGAATGGAAATACTTCAATGAATTTTGGGTCAGGCCGATAGTGTCTCACAGCTTGACCAGATAAGGCAAGGGGACACATGTCTCTTGAACAGGAAGGGTCCGGAAGAGAGTTCAATGAGACTACTCTTGTGTAAATGCTGGGCTTGATACTGGCTCAGTGAAGTCAGCGGTAGTAGAATGATGTCACAGGTCTGTAAAGTGCCATGCACAGCTATGGGGCAACATAGCAATAGTAAATTATGTCATTTAATTATTTCAGCATTTCTTGTAACATTCTGTTGCATTTAATTCAAAGTTTTCTTCTTTGGTTTTGCTTTGTTTGGAAATATGTTGCTGCACTTTTTATCATTCCATTTTTAATGGATTTTTTAAAAAGTGTCACTTCTATGTGAGTCTACAGAAGTATTAAAGAAATAGAAATAAGATTATTTTGGCATTTCATTGATGATAGCAGCCACATAAGGCTGTATGAATATTTTATAGTACTATTAAATATGGATTATGATTTATCAACAGTTTTGTTTGAACAAAGCAATGCTGCATTAAAGCGAAAGGAAAAGAAGCAGACAGCAATGTCTGGCAATTCGTATGTAACTAAAAACTTCCTTCATTTTCATTCCATACTCTGTGATGTCTCACAGTTTTTGTCCTGCTTAATGTAGTTAATTGACAGGAATAAGATAAAAAGGGATCTTTCTGAATTTTAAATTGTTAGTTTTATGAAGCCCTTGCAATTACACATAGAAATAACAGTTAATTATAAGTTTATCTGGAATAAGTGAAACAAACAAAGAAGTCTGAAATATGATGTATAATGTGCACTGTACACACATATTTGATATCACTTTGTCTGCTTTTATACCAACGTTATAAAACTATGCAACTGGTTCCAGTCCCAATTAGATCATCCCAGAGATAAGCCTGCATTGGAAATACCTGAGATAAATAGTTGGAAATGATACAGTTTGTTTATTCACTGTGAACTTAATACACTAATTAGCAAGGGTTAGAACTACTGATAGCAATTCTCCCCACTCTCATACTGTAGCACATGCAGGCCATTTTGTGGTCTTAGAGTATGGTAGCTGGATGGACTTATTAACAACAGACAAACATCAGATGTTTGCAGATATCCAGCCTGGATAAGACAGCAAAATTCTGCAATGTATCAAACATTTTTGTCATTTAAATTCTTTTATCTGTTTTTCTGACTCTCTTCTTTCTTCTTCTTCCGTAACTTCTTTCACTCCCTCTTTGGTGATGTCCCTATTGTGTCTGAGGCATCCCTTAATGCCGTGCATCTAATCTGCTTTCTTAGAGCTGCTCCCACATTGTACAGGATATTCCACATTGCAGCCAGCCAGCCAGCAGCCCTATCCCAGCATCACATTCTCCCTTCTGTCATGCAGAACAAGGAGTTAGTCCCAAAGGATGTGTGCAGTAGAGTCCATCTGAAGCAGGATATTGGCCTATGTGGAGCATGGTCTGTTTTTGCATGACAATTCTTGTGTTCTTTATACCATAGAGAAAGTTTGAAATGTCAAACAAGTTTGCAGAAATATACATTTTATTACTGTGTCCAATGTATATGCACAAACATGGCAAAAATGTTGACTATAATTTGTGTATGTCAGATTATATCAGTATTTAGAGTCCATATTGTGTGCAAATAATGAGTCTCCATTATCTAATCAGACCTTGCAGAAAATGACAGAATAGCTCTATATTCAAAGTATTCCAACATTAATTTGTTGAGAATTACTTGTTGGTACCATCTGCCTCTGCTTTCTTAGAGAAAATTCTTCCCCTAAGTATTTGCTATTTCAATTATAGTAAACCACAAATTGCACTAAATAATACAATTGTACTACTAACAGATTAGTATTTGTTTTTATATTACCTTTATTATCTCTTAGTGTATAGCACATCTTTATGTGAAAAGAATGTGCTTCAAATAGAATTCATACAAGGCATACTGTATATATTTTCAGTTCTGTGAGGGCACTGGTATTAAGAGGGTTATCCAGACCTTCAAAACTCAATTAACCTATCTGTTGGCACCTGGAAGTTGTGTTAAGTAGGTTGAGTGGCAGGACCACCTGGAAAGGATTCAGGTTTCCTTAAAAGATCTGAGACTACTCAGTCAGGGAGAGACCCAGGAGAGAGGAAATTCCTGCTCTCTGAGAACTGCCTAACAGAAGTAAAGAGAAGAGTATCTGAGAAGATCCCAGAAGGACTAATGTTTATGTCTGGAAAGGGCAGAAGTGGCTAAAGTTTGTATTTTAGGTTTGGGATTTGTTGCATAACACTGGGGAAGAATCCTGTGAGTTACAGCCCTGAAGGAAGGGGGTGAAGTCTGAAACTTCGGACATCCTGAGCAGAATATAGTTATGGAGTGGGGCCAGGAAGGGACTGTGGGAAAAGCCCTGCTGACAGGTTGAGGCAGAAGGTAGGGGTGGGTCTGAATAGACCGACCTTGTCTGCTCACTACAGAGTCCATTAGCTGGAACCCAGAGGAGAGGGAGGGCCTGGGTTCCTCTTCCAGCCACTGAGGAAGATGGTGTGAACACCCTCTTTCTCCCCTCCATGATGAAAGGGGGATAAGGCTTTCAAGCCTTTGTGACATAAGTGTGCAAGGACTATGGGGCCCAGAGTCAGGGACAGAAAATCTGATCTATGGAAGTTGGACTTTTGTTTGTGTTGGACTTTCTATGATCCTGAAAGAGGTGGAAAGAAAACAAGATCTGGCCTGAGAGATAAGTAGTGAGAAGAGAGACTACCACGTGTCCAAACAACAGTTGGCAGAGGGTGCTACCGAGGAAAGAGCAGCTACACCTCATCCAGCCAGAAGGGGCTGTGGTTGCAGAGAGTCAGTACTTCCAAAGGACAATATTTGCTCATTCAGTGAAAAAATGTTGGTATGAATGTGGTTAATTTTGCCCCTAACTTTGATTTTCACCCACAGTGCAGTTCCAATTGCACAAAATGTGCATGAATGATCAAACAAGGCTACCCAAAGAGTCACACAGTCTTGGTTTCTGATTGCTTTGACCCAATCAAGCTTTCCATGTTCAGAAAGAATCCAGGGACGTTTCAGCTACCGTCCTGGGTGCATCTTCTTCCTGCCAAACAGCAAAACTAAGCATCTGTAATACCTGTTCCACTGAGGGCCTGGATGTAGGTGGAGATGGATGGAACTGGGAGGTGACTAGGCTGGTTAGGAGAAGCATTGATTCAGCACACTTCCCATGGAACCTAACTGGAATAAATCTATTCTCCCCTTCGGAATAGCTAGTGTTAAAGAAAATATACTTAGAATTTAACTTTGCTAAGATGCTTAAAAGCCACTTCAGTCTTCATAATAGATCAAGAGTTTGGGTTTTTTTCAACCACATAGTGTACTGTGGGCTTCAGAAACTATAAACATTTGTTTTGCTTTCTGTTGTCAGTGCAATAAGCAGAGCTACTGTATGCAATTTCTTTTTGATCCATCAGTTTGTATGGCATCAAATAGAAACCCTCACACCTTGGTGGACTCATTCCCTTTGGCTCTGTACACATGGGTTAAATAAGCTGTCCATTAGTATGATTCATGAATAATGTACAGAGATTAGGTTTTCAATTGTCAGCTTACTTTATTGCTAAGCAAAGTTATGTGGTTTCTGTTTGATCCATCAATTTGTACAGTGTGAAATAGAAATGTCTTAGTAAATGTATACCCCTTGGCAGTGAATATAGTTCAAAGGGCAGATGTTCTTGTCCATTAGTCTGATTTTTTAATAATATACAAGCCAGCAATATAGATTTTCCCCAGTGTGATTGCGTGGACTGAAGAAAGGAGTTGCATGTTGCAATCATTAATTTTATTAAAAGAAACAGACTGAAGGTACCACTATTTTTATCAGTTGCTTCATTTTGGAATTCTGCAAAGGGTCCTTAAACATCAATAGTCCTCACCAGATGTGCTGAATAGGTGCCACAAACTGCAGATATCTACAAGCACAAGTTTGTCAGTGAGCCCATTGTTAGATAAGTTGATAGTCATTTTGCAGTACTCTACCTCTAAAACCTGTCGGTTCCTGTTGTATGAGATGTTGTAATGCCATCATTCCCAGAGTTAAACATCTGCCCATAAAGCAGCACATCAGGGAGTAACTTTCCAGCACCAGAAGATGCTGACTGTCTGCATCATCCTCATAATTCCCAGAACTAAATTTTTTCTCAAAGCAGCACTGTGCTTGCAGTAGCAGCAGTATTCAGAATCAGAGGGGACTTGAAGTTCTATTAGAAATAGATAAAAACACATTTTATTTATATTTCTAGATCATCCATTGTTGTTGTATCTCCATACAGTTATCTGTAGTGGATGCCACCTATCCTATTCTCTGGGTCTCTTCAGTTCTTGAGTTTTGCCTTGAGGACTGGTAACTAAATCATCTCAGATAAATGCAGATGTCTTAGTGGTCCTGGTATACTTAAGCCCTAATCAGTGAAGATCTTGAAGATTACATGTATTTGGCAGTGCAAATGATTGCATTCTGTAATCTTGGATGCTAGTGTGTGAGAGCATGGAGTATATTCTTAAGTGGGACTTCACTTCTTGGCTCTGGGATCACAGAAACTTTTGTAGTACAGTGATGCATTGTTTAGAAACTTAAAATACTTTCAACTCTGCCTTTTTTATTGAACTAAATTATAATTTTAATAATATTTCAACCTCGCCCCACAGTTCTTTCCTTATCTAACAGACCTGAGGAAGTATTCATTTTCCTCTATTTTAATGCCCACCATCTTTCAGATTGAAAAGACTATGGTAAAAAGTGGAATTGATCAATATAATTCCTTAACTGTCCAGAAAGGATGCTGTTTAGCTTTGTAAGGAATTCTATGCAGCATTACCATCCATTGACAGCATGAGGATGAGAAATTGAAGATGGCTTCTGAACCTGGTTTTCCAGGGTGCTATGAATTAGCCACTGGAATGGTCTTTCTTTACAGTGCTCAGTCACAAAAATGGATTCATGTTTTTCCATTTGATGTATGTTTGTTTTCAGTGAATTAATGTCAGGCTGTAGTGTTAATCTTTCCAATGTTCTCCCCTTTGAATGGTATGATATTTCACTGCCCTATTGTTTATAACAACACAATTAACCTGTAAGAAAAAATAGAATAACAAATGATAAGAATAAATAAAAAAAAATTGAAAGGTCAAGGTAATATACCACAGTGCTGTGATTAAAAACAGGCATTAAAATACTGATACATCATCTGTATGTGAAAGTTTGTAATAAGAGAAAATGACACAACATGTATCTGTTCTCAGGATGACAAAAACTGTAATGAAAATGGGAACTATTACAAACTGTCCAATCTTGCTTACAACCCATGTGTCTCAATTCAAACCATTACTGTTTTAATTACACCAGTGTATCTTAATCTCTGCTCAGGCAGAAAGGGGTGTTGGGAATATAGCATTTATCCATTTAAAATGCAGAAATACACTAGCACGTGGGCAGAATTTGGCTGACCATCTACAGAAGCACAGATTTCAAATATTGGCTTAGGGAATTCCCTAATTTTGACCAGGCATGACTTAATGCACACTCTACACCTTTCACTTTATTTATCAACACAGAAACAATCTCCATCAGTGCATAGTGGAGGGAAACAGATTGGTTTCTTAGCATACCAATAGTGTGGGAGGGCTCAACACAGTCTGGATCTGTTGCTGCCAGTATTAATGTTGCTGCCAGTTCTAAATGATGCTGGCAGTCTGCTGAAACCCTAAAGACTGTAGCCTCCATACCTTGTAGAGTTCAGTCTCTCAGAGTAGATCAAAAGATCATTTGGATTTTTGTACTGCATGTTAACATGAAGAAGAACAATCAAAATTCCCCATTCCCACCCCCAAATAAAATAAAAACCCAGAGCTATTTACTTAGCACAGAAGATCAGTACATACTGGCATTCACTCTGTGCCGCAGGAGTATTGTGCCAATTAAAGAACAAAGACAGTGATTTGGTACTTTCTTGTGACTAGAAATGCTTGAAAAACTGGATAGTTTTTTGTGAAAATCTGTGGAAAAATTGTTCTTTTTGTTGTTATGGAAAAAATTGAATGTTTTTGACCAGCTCTACTTGCTACCCTCTGAATTTTGGGCCAGATATGGTTTTAGACTATTCTCATTGTATTTTTGATCAGATACATAGTACTCATTTTGCTAATTTGTGCCAACTCACTAAATCCTTCTTTATTTTGCACCTCCATTTCATCTTGTGTATCATTGCATTTGTGGACAGGACAAGTACCACAGCATGAAATAAACTCTGTAGGTGACTACCTGTTTGTTCAGGCTAAGGAAGAGAGACAGGTTGCATGATATTCTCATGTAACTTACACAAATCAATTTTACCAAAAGTGTAAACAATTCATGAATATAGCTCTTATAGTAGCTATATGCAAGTCTAATTTGGATATTCAAGAAAAAATATCCTGTGATAAAGGGAAGTGAATATTGTGCCTTTAAGGGAAAACAAATCACAGAAATGTGTTACCTTGAGGATTTTTCAGAACTATTAGCCCAAAGGCATAATATTGGATAGTAATTGAAGGAGTTCGATTGTTATTCTGCTGAAAGCTAAATGCTAAGTTGACACTGTTAATCTTCTTAAAATCCAAGTCTTGCCATGCATCAGATGGTCCTATAAGATGCTGTCATGCAAACATTATTTCTTTGCAGTGGTCTGCTTCCACTTACTGTATTTTGATTGCACAATGTGACAACCAATCAGTTTCCCAGATTGTTCCACTGAAGAGCAACAGCAGAGATCTTAAGAGTAACTTTTGAATTAAACAATGTTATATTAAAGAAAGAAAGAAAGGTATATATTGAGTGAAGAGAGAACAATCTTTTATGTGAATGTTATGTAAAGAATGGGAGTGCAATGGCAGCTTAAGGGGGTTGGTGAAATGGAAGACTAAAACAGGCAACCATGAAGGGCCAAGATGCTGATTCTTGTTGGGTAGTAGTCCCATAGATTTCAAATGAACTTTTAGTAGAGGGAAGGTGCTATTCAACATACAAAAGGGATCAGAATTTGACCCAAAATGTTGAATAAAAATGGGCCAGAGCGTCAGCTGGTGTAAATCAGCAGAGATCCACAGAAGTCAAGGGAGCTGTGCTGATTTACACCAGCTGATGATCTCGCATTGAGTCACAAAAGTAAATGAATCTTAGACATTTTCAGTGGTGTAACTTTACACATTTCTTAATTAGGGATAGATTGTGAACATCTTATCTACATCAATGAATAGTTACTCACATGACATTGACATGGATGGAGCCATGTCAGTGTTATACCTGGTCATGAAAGTAAGCCAGGAACTCACAATGTGGCCATTAATTACCATGAGCTAGACTTGATACCCATGCTCAGCCTGGCTGATCATATCTCACTGTTTGCATACTCCAACCGAAGTGGAGTGGACTAATTTTACAATGACGTGTTGCCCAACACGAACGAGGCTTTTGGAGTCTGACCATTGGGAAAGCCTGCTCTTATTCCCTAACCTTTATTAGAATCAAGGCCCAGCTCCTCAAATGCTTTTAGGTGCCTAAATCCCATAAAGAAACTGGGCCCAAGTTCATTCAAATTAAATTCAAAATGTGAAGAAAGCTGGTGGCTCTCTGGTTTTTGCTATCATCATGGTACTGAAGGTTTGGTGCTACTTCTAGTTAACACTTGCTGAATGGTGGGGAAACATGTTAGTGAACATGTTAGCAATTTGATTCCTCTGTATCTGTGCACCCTCTAGGTTATTTTTTCCCCTCCGGTGTTTGGATGACTCCTTTTTGTTTATGCAAATGTTTGCGGAAGTGCTGTAACTCATACAAATACCTGTATTTTCATGAAAACAAGGATATTCATGCATAGACAAAAGTATTCACTATTTGTTATTTGCTATACATCATTCATTAGTCTCTTGTTTAAAAAGATTCAGCCATCCAGTCAGGGATGGGAAACAACACTTTGTGACTTAGGCGATGAATCATAGACAGCAAATACTCACAGAACTCAATTTGTGGAAAAAAATCCACAGGCTGTAATTTCTTCAGACAAATGGTTTGACAAACAATTATGAATAACAAAAAGTAATTCAGGGAAATCGTGATTGGATTGTGGATAATTCAAGACCAGGGAAAACAGCTACATTTGCTAAATAAATTTTTCATTGCCTCGCTCACCCAGCTCTGTAATTAGGGAGGATTGCTGTTAATCATGAGTTTGTTAATGGTCATTTATACATGATGTTTCTTGTGGTGATATGAGTCTAGTGTGCAGAGACCAGATAAGCAGATGACAGTAGACTAAGTAACACTAGATATTTTCACCTTTTTGCTTCCTTATTGGAATATCATAGCACTTTACCACAGGATAGAAGGACTTCTTTGAGGTTCCATACAGAGTGTATAAGCCTCTGGGATTTGCTAAGACTTATCATCAGGCATCACCAACTGAGGTAATCTCCCAGTGGTTTATAATGGGAGATGGACAACAGAGGGCAGGCATACTAAATTCGGTGTGGAGGAGGCCAGGAACTTCATCCACCAGAATGAGCATGATGGGACAAATGTGAACAGGTTGTGTTTTAGTGAGCCAACCCATAAATACTATGAGAGAAGGGTGTGGAATTGATAGGTTGGACTTGAGGTAATTCTTGGGGGTGGAGGGAGGAGCGGGGACTCATTTCTGAAATGTCCTGAGCAAGATCTGGAAAAAGAGAGGAAAGTTTGTTTTAAGTATTATTTTTTTGGTCAGCAGTGGCTAAGAAACAGGCATAGCCAGAGCACCTGAGATGGACTGATTCAGTACATTCCCCCAAGCTAACCCTGTCTGTGGAAGTTGCAGCTGCTACAGAGCAGCAACAGCTATACTTTGAAGCTGGCGTCCATCTGCAGAACCTTGGGGGGGAATATAGTACTTTACACCTGACTGTGCTCTGGGATGATTTCCCATTGGTGTACAGCTGTCCCCTTTGAATGAGATGGTTAATACAGCAGCAGCACCATTACCACGATGCCAGAAGGGAAGTATCAAACCTTGGTTTGTTTGGGATTTTTTGTGTGTTGTTTCATGAGAGGTTATCAAATAAAGTTTATGAACAAAATGTTAAATATCGCCATTATTTAAGTAATATTAAAGACAAGGTATTATCTTTGGGCCAAATGCTCAGCTGGTATAAAACTTGTATAGCTCTATCAGAGCTATTGAGCTATGCTGATTTATACCAGCTGACCCTTTGCCTGCCATATTTGCAAATTACAATGGTTGAAGTGGGCCTGTTTATTTTTTTAAAAACTTTTTTAGGCACGGTATCTATACAACTGACTGAAAACAAAGGGGACTGTTTAATAAAGACTGTTCATTTATATCTGCACCCAGGAAAATGTAGTAAACACAAATATCCTCCGGAGTTTTCCCATATGGAGTGCCTGGATGTCCTGCACAAGAACTGAACCATCTCTGACTGTGTCAACAAAGGAGGCAGGAGTTCTGTTGTGGATCGTTAAATCACTCATAAATAAATTGCAGAGGATAGTTGCCATCTGAAATCTTTCTTTGAAGAAGATTTTCTAGTTTCAAGTCAAGAATCAAAACTTGTTTCTCTACTGCCTTATACAAACATAAATATAAGGTCCAGAAGACCCAGTAAAGATTGGGGTCCCTTAGTCCTGGGGAAGCACAAATAGAGTCACAGAGGGAAACAGAGAGAGTGATTTGGGAGGAAGACTCAGGGACAAAAGGAAGAATGTGATGAGGCCAGAGACTGGGAGGGGGAAGGTGGATATATAAGGACAGAATGACATCCTTCTCTCTAGAGCAGTGGTGGGCAACCTGCGGACCGTCAGGGTAATCCACTGGCAGGCCACGAGACAGTTTGTTTACATTGACCATCCACAGGCACAGCCGCCTGCAGCTTCCAGTGGCCACGGTTCACTGTTCCCAGCTAATGGAACAGTGGAACAGTAGCCCAAGACCCATTCACATTGTCCTTCAGGAACTGTGGTCAACTCAGTGAACTCTGCTCCTTTCTCCAATTAACCCCCTTTTGCTTTTGGGTCTGCACAGACATATTCCTTGCTAACAGACCCTTCCTTTCCCTTTTTCACCTATAACCAGCTTGCTTGATGTAAATGGTTATTTCTCCCTCCTCTGCTTTGTTTCTGCCTCTGACAAGATGAGTGTTTAGAACACTTAGCCCTCTTGGTATTCAGATGGGGAGGGAAACAGATCCTATTTAGATCAAAAACTGCAGACTTCTGCTCTTTTCTGCTGTGCAGAATGACACAGCACATTTGGGCCATTGCCAGTGCCAATTTCTCTCTCCCTAATTAAATATGTAAATATCTTTGGTCACTTAGGAAATCTTCCTTAAGCACAACATAGTGGGCTATTTTCCGCCCGTCCCCCAGATCCTTTTGAAACTTTAAATATATGCATTGGAAGAAAGATGCTTGCCCAAAGGAAGGGATGATTTTACATTCAATGCTTGGCTATCCTGCATTATGCCTAGTTCCCCTATGATGGGAGAGGTTTCAGAGGGGTAGCCATGTTAGTCTGTATCAGCAAAAACAACAAGGAGTCCTTGTGGCACCTTAGAGACTAACAAATGTATTTGGGCATAAGCTTTTGTTGGCTATAACCCACTTCATCAGATGCTCGTTGTTTATGGTGGGAGAGGTGTTGCTATAAAGTAATTCTGAGACACTCTTTTCCTGACAGCAGCAGCAAAGATGCTTGAAGTCCAGCTGTAAAAATACTTGAAGTCCATCTGTGAGCCTGCCACCATACTGGCAACCCCATAGACAGATTCACCCAGCCAAGTTTTTTTTAATTAATTAGAAGTTTAGTAAATGGTTTGTACACAGTAGTCCTCAATGATCTAACAAGAATAATTAGAAGACAGTTTTCTTTGAATAGCATGCAGAGCTTTAACTTGGTTCCACTTTGGTCTAAATCCACCCTAGGTAATTTATAATCTTCCTGTGCCGTTGTCCTTTCACAGTTTGCACCTGCATCTTTCAACTGAGTCAAAACAAATTTGTCTTTGTTGAAATGATCTTGCCGAGTAAGTTGCTTTCATACAAGTATGTAATCCACTTATACTAAATCCCTTCTCCTTTTGGCACCAGATATTGCCCTGCCTTGAAAAACACTCCAGTTAGAAGTAAAATGTAGATATTTTAATATATTTGGAATAGATGTTTATCTTTTGCTGAAGGAAAAATCAAATTTGTCTCCATCTCTTGGATCTACTTTTACAGTTCGGAATCCTTTGGCTTAGAGAAGAGTGTGGTAAAATAGAATGTGCCAGTCATTTTCTTTTTTTTAAATGTTCAAGTACAGGATGTTTTTGCACAGCAAGGCAGAGGCACTTTTTTGCCTGGCTGCCTGTAATCTGCTAATAACTATTCCCATTTCCTATCAACTTAAAAAATTTGCAGTGCTAGGTAGAGATTTAGATACAGACCCATGCAAGGGATTAAGTTAGGAGCATGTCACCTCTACACTTTGTCATAAATTCATAGGTTTTAAAGCAAGATGGGCTAGCTGACTTCTTGCATAACATTAGGCCATTAGAATTTCACCAAGTGGCTCCTGCATCAAGTCACAACTTCTTGTTGAGCTAGAGCAGATATTTTAGAAAGGTATCTGATTTAAAGAGATGGAGAATCCACCATGTCCCTAGGTAAACTGTTCCAATGGCAAATTACTCTGTTTTAAAAAAAAATCACCTCATTTCTAGTCTCAATTTGTCTAGCTTCAACTTCCCAAGCCCTGGATCTTGTTATGTCTTTCTCTGCTAGATTAAAGTGCCCTTTATCAAAAGAAATGATCTTCCTACAATCTCCAATGCAAATGAATAGCTTGTCCCTAGTCACACCTGGCTTGGTTTGCCACTAAGCAGAAGTGTTTGCCTTTCCATTCATTTGGAAAAATCCTGCTTTGCCTCCTTTGTCTGTTTAGCCTCCAAACCATAATATCAGAGAATATCACTAATTTCACATATAGCATTTTTACATACATTTCACCATGATACTAATGGCTGGTGTTTTATGAGTTTTCAAATGATATATTGCAAGACATCTTTTAAATAAATTTCATGACAATGGTATGTGTGGTGTATTGAGCTGGTCAGGCCAGCTGAGTTTCACTATTACATAACCAGGGAGACCTTTGCCGTCTGGCATTAGGGTGCTCTTGGGTCACAGTGTCTGAATTACAGTGCCTCCTGGGTGGTGCAGCTTGTGCCATTATCCCTATACTATCTGATACTAAAACTTAGCCCTAAATAGTACAATTTAATATAGAATGACAGTGTTATCATTTCCCTACTGACAGGTAATTTATGTGTGTGGTGTGATTAGATTTATAAGAAGAGTTTGAGGGGTGCTTCCCTGAGATCGTAGTTGAAATTCTGTAAGTGGTGGGGGGAAAATATTCCATGTGAGTTTTTTGTTTTAACTTTTAGTATATTGGGTTTTTCTATTAGAAGTAGTTGTTTTTGTCTTTGTTTTTGTTTTCCCCTCACTTTTACAAGCTAATTAGTTACTTTGAATCCTTCCCAAAGGCTTCTTTAGAACACCTTATTGATATATCCTCAAATGACTGTCCTGCAGCTTTAAGCGGTGGGAGAGTATGTTTGGCTGGCTGGCTGAGTGAAGGGAACAGTGCTTTATGGCTGGAGGGTGGGGGGAACAGGAAAGACAAAAACCATTGCAAAAGGGGACAGTGTGGTCGCTGACTCCTCCCCCTAGGAATGGAGGGGTTAAAAGGGACAGCCCTGCACCTGAATCTTCCTTTTACATGGAGCAGTCTGAAGCAGAACCCACTTTCTCTCCCCTCTATGTGGTAAAATACCAGGTTTGGTCAAGACCTGCTGTAGGCATTACGCTAGCCTCCCCTTTTTTAGGGGATCTGGAAAGGATTTTTTCCCTTACCGCCATATTGGCTTGGGTGTAGGTGGTTTTTTTTTTGGTTTTGTTTTGTTTTTTTCCCTTTCCCCAGAGCGGGTTCAGGAAGAGCTCTGTTCATGCATGGCATGAAGGGTGGTAGGCTATATGTCACAACTCATTATTTAAGTGTGGGGTGGATGTCCAGTGCAGGTACTCCATAGGGAAGGTATACAGTGACTGGATAAATGGCTTGGAAAAGGACTTAAAAAGAAGTGTTCATTAAAGGAATGAATGGTGGGCAGTTGGGGACTCCTATGATTGGTATGGCAGGGAGCCAACCCCCCATTCTTATAGCCCACCTTACCCCTCCTACAAGGTGGGGAAGATGGTAAGGTCCTGGCAATGGATTTGCTGGCGGGACCTTGATGGAAAAAGAGGGGGAGGTGGTAGAAGCCCCTTGGGCATGGTAAGATTCTGGCAATGGATTTACTGGAAGGCCCTAGATGGAAAAAGAGACGGAACTGGTGGGAGGGTCCCTCCTCCGACCCCCTACATATGGTAAGGTTCCGACAATAAATTTGCTGGAGGGACTTGGATGGAAAAAGACGGGGAGCTGGTAGAATCCCCCCAGGTAATTACAGAATAAACATGGAGTTAGCTGCACTGTGCACTTTTATATGCTGGGTAGTCCCAGACATCGAATAATAAAGTTGCGGCCTAATTAAACCCATGTCAGATGTCTCCAGTCCTATTTTTGGTATAGCCAGACAATGTTATGGTTGTCTCAATTTTTGACCCTTTTTCACAGTGTCTTTCCACCCAAGTCATGTTTTCTACCCCAGACTCCTCCTATTTGTCACTGTTGAAACTTTAATATCGCTCACCACAAAGACTAATTCCTTTTTATACAAATCAAGAATCGATTCCAACCACCCAAACTTAAGCCACTCACATAAAATGGAATATAAATCCTGGTCTGAAATTTGATTAAATCTGTTTTTCAAGACCAAAACAAGGTTTCCTCATATTTAATCCCTGAAGGTCAGAAGATGAAATAGATGCATTTGGGGATGTATAAGAAGAGGTCGGTCAGCAGTAGGCAATCAGAGCACTACCTTGTATAATTGCTGATTGGTCATTGAGAAATAACTGCATTGTTGTTCTTACAAATCAGATTCTCTCAGTCAGTCAAAGTACGGAAACTGCAGAATGAAAAATTAGTGCAGAGTTATGGTTCAGGGACAGTTCAGCTTGCCCATTTCATTTCAATATAATGCTAATTAAATCTGTATTATTGTACGATTCCATAGCATTTCGAAAGTTTAACTCTTAATTCACCAAGTAGTTGTATTCTTATTTCCAATGTTCAGTCAGAAAGCATGTTTTATGCTTTTGTGAAAGTACACGTGTGACTCATACTTCCATTGTCTGAAATGTTAAGATCCCAACTCTGCTCTCTGGTTTAATGTGGGGCTCAAAATTTGGCCTTAAATCAGATCATTGATGTTTTAACTAAAGATTCACCTAGTGAAATTTCATGTTCTATGTCACAAACTAGCCAGTTACTTCCCATTTCTCTTTATAGCAAGTTCATTTGAAGGTTATTCAGGAATGCCAGCCACACCTCTGCTGTATTTTCTCCGGCATACAGTGCTGTCAATTTCAAAGTGGACATTTCTAGGATGAAGAGAGTGAGTGTTCTCATGAAAACTGCATAGAGCCAGCACTCCAAATGGCAATAGTTTAATTTGTGGTATTCTCATTGCCTTTTAAAAACTCCCTACTTTACTAATATTAAAAAACAGCTTGAAAAATATGCATGTTCACAAGTAATTACATTCAAACTGTTGGGAATTCCTATCAGATCAAGTAGTGACATAAAAAGGTATGTTCTATCAGTGTCTAAACAACAGATGTCACTGGATAAATTAGTAGATTTGGGGAAAATCAATGGTTGGTACAGTGCCTAGAACATTAGAGACCTGATCCCTGATTGTAACTTCTAGGTGCTAACTATAAATAATAAGGCATAAATGTGGGCATTATTTCATTTTTACTTTTGGTTCTAGCGCTTATACAAACTTCCTAAACACAACCTGAAACCCAGTACAGCCAACTGTAAAAATGGAGGCCATTTACAAATTCAGATTCAGGTCTACAAAAATACCCCATAAACATTTATACCATGCTGGACTCCAGCTAAAGGGCCACCCATTTGTCTCTGCTGTCAAGGAGTCAAAATGATCGTAGATGTCACTAATATTTGACAGCCCTCAGTTATTTAAAAAAACTTGGTGCAGAACACTATATTTAATCACAGATATCTTTATCTCCCTAAGGAAGGGTGAGCTGATTAAAACAAATATTGAGATATTGTTCCTATTTCAAGTTATTTCAGCTGTCTCCCACATACAGTGAAGTTAACAAATGGCATTTCTTTAAAATTTTATTTGGACAGGGGAGGAGCCTATGCTAAATATAATGTTCCTCCCTTGAGCTTATGGTACCACTATTTATATAGCAAATATGCACTATTTTATGTTATTAACTAAGCATATAACTCAAGTTACACCAAATGACTTATAGTGGCATTGACTTAGTAAGTTCATTAAGAAGTTTCAAGTACAAGTTCTTGTTACTTTGGGGCAAGATATTTTTTTCTCTTTTCCTAACAGTCATCCTGAGGTGAATCATATTAATTAGATTTAATCAAACAACAGTGAGGTTTCAAAAGATTACATTTCAAAGATTCCCTTTTAATGCAATCCTCTTCATTTTAGTATAAATGTTCTGTGCAGAGCAATACAATAAAGGAATGAAGGCAGCAGGGGACACTATACCTTCTGATTTGTCTCACTGTTACTTTGTGCTCCCACCATCTGTTGATTGCATTCACCTATTGTTTCTTGACTTAGCTTCTAAGATCATTGGGGCCAGGGCTGTCTTTTTTATTATGTGTTTGTTCACACTGGCACAATGGTGCCTTGGTCCTTGACTGCAGCTCGTTATTGCTCCTGCAATATAAATACTTATAAATTAACTGTATTTTGGAGGATGGCATCTTTAGGTAAGATATAAAACCAAACTCCTGACAACTTATGTGTTTTTGCAATTGTGAAGATAAAGGTTTCTCCTCAAGCTGCAACCAAGATTCCATTTTGAATAATTACATTCCATTTATACTGAATTTTCTTTGTGGTGGTCCTGTTAAATCTTTGTTCATTGTTGCTGTGCAGTTGAACAAGGGCTTATGACATTTGGTGGTATTCTGTATCTGAAGCTAAACTAGCCCATGTGTAAATATTTGCAATCCCACTCAAGCCAATGGAGATAAACTAAGACTGAGCCAGCCAGGGGACGAGGGACACAAAAATAACTGTAAGCTACTACTGGGCTAAACAGAGCCCAACTGCACTGGATAATCTGTCTGCAAAGTTGTATGCATAATGCATATAAACAAGGCAACATTAATGTTGGGGTTGCCGTCCTTTTGAATGCTTCACTTTGCTATCTTAATGTTCTATGCTCTGTTCTATGCCTCATATGCACACAGCGAGGCAAGGGCTCTAAAGAAGGTCTTTCACACACAACTTCCCATATCACATGGCATAAATACTCCCCTAAGCATTACTCAGCTGCATAAATGTTTACAGGATCAGGGCAAAATATTTATACATAGGCATAAAAATATAATGACAAGTATTGACTGGCTCTGAGAGCAGTAGTAGTAAATTATTGCCAAAGCAGATCCCCCTTCCCAAGACTGAGATATATCATCTGAAACTAAAGTCCTGATGGAAGCTATGTCTACAAATCCTGTAATGGTGATAATGGTGTACTGGGAAATAGTCTATATTTCTTTGGTCATCTGACAAAAACAAAGTGATGGTATTGGACGAACCACCACCACCTCCAGAATCATGGCTTTATTTCAAATGTGGTTTAATAGCTATTTAAAAAAATAAACTTTTTAAAAAGCTCCATATACTCTTTAAACAGGAAAACATGTAAGAAAAATACCTTAAAATTGTGATCTACTATGCAAAGTTTAAAATATGTGTAGTATAAAAGCATTATAATAGGGTTAAGGAAGTTCATGGGGGAAATACTGAGAGAAAGAAAGAGAGCCTTAATTTCAACCTTCTCAGCAGGTGCTGATATACTGTATGAATCATCCATTACATGAGCCATTTAAAGAATTATTCCTCCTTCACAATAAATAGCAATTCCCAGTGGTAACAAAGCACACACATTACAGTTCTGCAGATAGCCAATTGAATTATTCTGTTTAAATCCTATTGTCTAATGAGACTTGGCACTCTCAATTTCAAGAGGGAAAAGATGCTAAATACTTATATACTGTATTATGTGGCACTGTGAATACAAACATGCATGTGCCTGTCCATTTCATAATAGACAGAATGGCATTTAATCACTGGAGGCAGGTTTTTTTTCTTTACTTTGAGAATACAAAATAGCAGTAAAACAGGAAAAATTAGTGCAACCTAAAATGCTAAGCTTGTTATCTCATTCTTCCAAGCAATCATGGTCATGCAAATAAAAATGCACCAGTTATAATGTTGTCATTTTTATTTCTCGTAACATTGGATGAGGTCTTCCTTAATTGTATTCACAATATTAACCTGCTACATGAGTATAAAATGGTTTCTGTCAATCCTTTTTTGTTGTTGTTGTTTGTTGATGATGATACTATTGTGTTCCAAGTATTAACTCACAAGAATCTCTATTATAAAGTCCAGGGGCTGAGCAATTTGAGATCCTTGAGCTTCCTGATGTGAAATCATTATTCCCTCCGAAGCTCTTATTGTCATCATCACACCATAAATCCCACACAAGTTAAGTATAGTTTATTATTTGCACTGTGGCAAACATTTTAGATACAACATCGAACGAGTAATGGACAAGATTTTTATCACTAAATTCTTAGCACTTTCAGAATGTCAACTATGTGGTGTACGTGAGGAGTTGGAAAATGTCAGTGTTCAGTGAGAAACAACCAAGAAAGATGTGGGGGGAGAAGGGGAGATTTTGAGTTTAATTCCAGGATGCTCTTGAAAGTCAAGGACAGATAAGATGAATTTTGCCAGTACAATACAGGCAGCATATTATACCTGAGGTTTTTATATTATATTAGTGACTTTCATTTTGTGTTAGTAGCTGTCATATTATAGGGGCACTTGATGTATCATATTAGCAGCTCCCTCTGGTCTCTTTTATTTGTTTCTTTGGATGGTATAAAGTTTCCACTATATAGAAACGTACAGGACTCTGAAAATAATCAAACATTAGGGAACATAATAAGATGGATATAATTGTGCAAACAGTGGGCTCATTTTTATTAACATTTTGATATTCCTCTAGGTGATTCATTCTGGTGAGTTAGGGCTTGCAGGAGTAGGTTCACAGTTTGCATTGCTGTAGCATTTTGTATCTGAAGTTTTACAAGTGATTTTATTGGCGTGGCCCAGAAAGCAGCGTAGTCTCCTGAGACTCAGGAGAACTGCATTCTAGTCCTGGCTCTGTTATTAGCCTGCTGTGAGACCTTTGGTGCAAGTCATTTTCCTTATTGGTACTTCAGTTTCCCCATCTATAATATGGGGATAAGGATACGTGTCTGCTTTGTAAAGGTATTTTGGGGTCTATGGGTGAAAAACACTATATTAGAGACTAAATGTTATTAACAAATATTAGCAAAAAGAACAGGAGTACTTGTGGCACCTTAGAGACTAACAAATTTATTTGAGCATAAGCTTTCATGGGCTACAGCCCACTTCATCGGATGCATAGAAGGGAACATACAGTAAGAAGATATTTATACATACAGAGAACATGAAAAGGTGGAAGTACCCAAACCAACTGTAAGAGGCTAATTAATTAAGAGAAGCTATTATCAGCAGGGGAAAAACTTTGAAGTGATAATCAAGATGGCCCATTTCGGACAGTTGACACGAAGGTGTGAGGATACTTTAACATGGGGAAATAGATTCAATTAGTGTAATGACCGAGCCATTCCCAGTCTCTGTTCAAACCTAAGTTAATGGTATCTAGTTTGCATATTAATTCAAGTTCAGCAGCTTCTCCTTGGAGTCTGTTTTTGAAGCTTTTCTGTTGCAAAATTGCCACCTTAATGTCTGTCACTGAGTGGTTAGAGAGGTTGAAGTGTTCTCCTACTGGTTTTTGAATGTTATGATTCCTGATGTCAGATTTGTGTCCGTTTATTCTTTTGTGTAGGGACTGTCCGGTTTTTCTCCCCTGCTGATAATAGCTTCTCTTAATTAATTAGCCTCGTACACTTGGTATGGGTACTTCCACCTTTTCATGTTCTCTGTATGTATAAATATCTTCTTACTGTATGTTCTGTTCTATGCATCCGATGAAGTGGGCTGTAGCCCACGAAAGCTTATGCTCAAATAAATTTGTTAGTCTCTAAGGTGCCACAAGTACTCCTGTTCTTTTTGCTGATACAGACTAACACGGCTGCTACTCTGAAACCTAACAAATCGTAATTCATCTTCAGCCACACAGCCTTGATAGGGTAAGTTATTAATCAATATGGGGACTGATTTATCACCACTAGTGCTGGTTTGAAAATATCAGAAGAATGTTTACTCTATTTTCCAATTAGTTGGAAAGTTTTCACCCTTCCCTGTACAGTTATAAGAAACAAATACAAAGCAGTGTTTAGAACAGATAACATGGACTAATTCTAAATACCCAGACAGTGTCAGGTCCTGATTCTTTATACTGATCTAATAGTGGAGAATAGTTTCTTCACAGTAAATGGAGTTAGTACAGATTTAAGGCAGTGTAAGTGAATTAAAAAAAACAACAAAAAACCTGTCTCTATATGGTGTAACCACAATGTGCAACCACTCATATTATGTGTGTACGTGTATACAGAGACAGAGATCAGGCTTTGTCCCACAATCAGTCACAGCTGGAATGTGTTTTGTTTGAGTTTGTCACACACTCCAAGTAATGAGTAGTGGATTGTAGGCTCTTCAAGAAGAGCAAAAACACTCCTAACATTGCAATCATGTCTAACGCAAAACTGTGCCATTTATTTACGATCCTCTGTGGGGTGAGGACAACTAGACAAGACAATAGGTACATGAATAATATAGATGTTCAGGGAGGGGAGAAAATACAAGCATAAACATGTAGTTGTGTCAGTACCGTCTTTCACAGGAGCAATTTTCTTCCCAGCTCTCTTCACGAGCCTGTCAGGTGAGTGGAAAGACCTTGCCTTAAGAAATGTCTGACTCCAGCCTAAAACTGAGTCAAATAGAAAGCTCTACATTTCCCTTGAAATCATAGTTGCTAGGATTAAAAGGAACCTCTTACAGTCTCTATCCCAGACACTGATAAAAGGTAGGAGTCATACTTCACCTGAAATCAGATTGAATTTTAGATACAATTATGCTAGGAAAGGTGCTAGTTCCTACATGATGCTCATTGTTTTCACTTATTGAATGCAGTGCCAAAAGAAGTTTCCTAATACTTAATATGGGCTAAATTCACCACCGGTGTAATGCCATTGCAGATAAGGGAATCTCTCTTTTCGACCGCTATTCTTTGTTAGCGTTTTTAATATGTTTAATTATTACTACAGCCAGTTGGGGGATTGTTTTTGTCTATTTTTTAATGGAAAATGTAGATTTTTTTTTTGTCATCAGAAACCTCCAAAACTACTTCTAAGTTTGGATTTTCAGTTTTCCAACAAAAAGTCGAAACTTTTTGAGGAAAGCAGACACTCTCAGTGAAGACTTTCTTTCAGTTAAAAACCCAATTTTCTGCCTCTTCTCCCTCTTCAGAAAAGTTTATAGAAAATTTTCAGTTAGATCTAATTAACTAATTATTAGTTAGAATTTGTAGTGCAGCAGCACTCAAAGCTCCTAGCTGGGATTGGAACAGTGTTACTCACTGTGCAAACACAGTAGAAAGCATTCCCTGACCTGAGGAGTTTAGTCTTTGTGTCTGGGTATTTTGCTTCCAACATGTTTTCCTTCCAACATTTAGAATGTTTTCATGCCCTCAAAATCATAGAGTGTTGTTGTGAATGAAGAGTAGATTAGTGGAACAGTCTAGCTGTGCTGATTTCACATGGAGTAACATTCTAACACTGGAGTCATTTAAATATATTCCTTTAGTGTGCAAGATCTGGTGTGTTTAATTTACATCAGAGGACTGCCCTGGCCTATAGAGCCGGGGAACATACAGGTGACTTAAAGCTGCCTTTGTCTTTTCACAGTATTAACTCTCACAATGTTATTGTGAGTCTAGCGATCTTTGGTATTTTTTTCTTAAATCCCCAGTTCCTGAAGGCAATGGAATACATGAGAGTCTTAGCTTTTCTTACCAAACAAACAAAGTGTACCCCAAAGGCTCAATATCCAGAAGGCAAATGAAAAGAACCCCAAATGTATTTTTTTTAAAAAGTTACAATTTTTAAAGCAATCTCATGATTTTTAGGGGGCCAGACTCATGGTTTTTGAATGCTTGGGGTTGGCAATGGTGCTTCTGCCCACTCCAGTCTTGCACTAAGTGCATTACAGTTGCACTGAGGGAACTGGGCCTTTATCTGTGCAGGCTTTGTTCTATGAACCACTTGCTCACAATGGTGCATCATGCCCCCAGATAGTCACACCGAATTCAATGGAATTACTAGTTCAAGTAAATGCTTACCAAATGGGAGCAAAGGGTTCATGATATGTCCCTGAGGGGGAGAGTTAAAAATATATAGGCATTCACTCTAAACTTTCTGAAATCGAGCATCCTCCTCCATTCTACATAGCAAAGCAAAATTGCTACAACCATGTCATTAAATGCCAAACACAGCTAGTGCGACGGATTGGAGCAATCTGGAGATTTTTCTTGGATTCTGTCAGCAGGCATATGTCAGCATGCAACAAGGAATACCTGTTTCCATATGCTTTCTGACAGCCCATCTAACAAAAGCAGCACAACCTTTGTGCTTCCTGCAAACAAGAGAGAGTGTGAGCCACATAGTCATCTGCCCCCCTCTCCACTCTGATTCATTGATAGAAAGTATAAAGTATCTAAAGGAAAATATCAAGCCTCATCCTGATTGTGAGATGTTTAACTACCGTACCTCAACTGAGAGGTTGCCTCAAATGCCTTTTTTTTTTTTGGCTTCTTGGTCTAGTCAAAAGGTATTTTAAAATCATTAGGGCTCGACTATGACTTGGACTCCCCCTTACACAGGCTGTCGGAGTCTGGGCATGCAGTGGTACGCAGGTGCTGCATGCTCCCAGGCTCAGAGCAGCCTTGACTCCCCCATCCTCACCCAAGGCGGCCCCCTGAACCAGCAAGGTGGGGAGCAGGAGAGGGAGGGTGTAATAATTTGCTGCTGCCTCCTTAGAGTAAGGGGGAAACAAGGAAGAAAGTGTACCTCAAAGGGGTCAAAATGCTTCCTGATGGTATTCCAGCTTGCCCAGGGCTGGGCTTAAAGGCACAGCCTAACCCTTAGAAAGATCCATTGACCCTCCAAGTCTATTATGAGATGTTCCCGTACAACAACAAAAACCTCTACCATATTTACCTTTGCAAGCCTTAGCTTTTTATACTATAATTGAGGAGAATGGGAAAGGCAGACCTTATTAAGTAAATAAGTTCTCTGCCCTTATTTCTTGTTTGTCCATAGTTCAGAGCTTCTGATTCTAATAGGGGAAGGTAATGCTGCATATGGCAAACTTTACCTGCATCTAGCAAGGCCACCCAGGATTCCTAACTGAAGGTTTTACACTCTGAGTACTGTGATTCAGACTGAAGAAAGAAGACATGTCTTGTCTCTGTAGTTCTAAACATGCTGTAAACATGCTGCTTCTGGATCAGGTGTGATACCTTCTAATAAGGAGAAACTTGGATCATGAAACTATTCCCTCTCACAGTCTTGCTGCCTGGTTACCATGGTAATGGATCTCCAGCACTTTTTCAACTCAGTAAAAGGGAATATTGTGTATTTTTTCAAAATGTTATCTCTTTAAAAACTATTTCAGAAAGGCTTTTTTTCAGTTTTTCATTTCATAGGGGGAAAGGAAACCGCTATTCAGGAAATGTATCAAGCCAGCTGTTTGCCACTCACACTTTCTTCTTTTTTTCTGAAACTTTCATAGGCTATTTTTGTTTTCCTTATGGACCATAGTCAGGGATGAAGCATAGCTTACAGAATGGCAAGCATTTCCCAAAAGCACCTCCTGTTCCAGATTCTTTTAACCAGATACTAACACATCTTGGGCCGGATTCAGAATGAATTTCTGCTGTTTTCCTCCAGTGGAAAGCCAAGTGAAGGACCTGCAAAGTGAAAAGTTCACCCAAAAAGTAAATGGTGCTGGGAGGATTGTGGCTGTGTTGACTGGGGGTATGTGATTAGTGTTCAACAGGTTCCATGGGTAGGACTTCAGTGGGAATTCAAACTGCCCTCGTGCAGCAGAAATCTTCTGGGAGGAGAGGAGAGGGTATTGCCAGCTGCCTGGAGTTAGGATGAATCCCATTTTTGATGGAGGGAGGTGAAATGTTCACCTCTTTCTGCCAGTTTGGGTTAATATGTCCCCTGTTTCTTTCACTGACTTAGAAAAGATTAATGCTTTTTTTTTATCATTCACGTACTAGGAGATAGAAGATGTTTCATTCTATTCTGGTATTGCAATGTATGCTCATTTATAGGAAGTTTTCTAGAAAAGCAAGCCTGGATAGAAATACATATTACACTCCCTTTGAGCCATCAAATTCTAAAATCAAAAAATGTTTATCATTGATCCATTGTACATAACTAAGACCTTTAACATAATCTTATTCCTCTCCAGATATGAGCATTCAGGTATTCTAAAGTGAGCTTTCAAATGTACATTTTCAAGTGATATTTTTTCATCAATAATTTTTTCAGCAATTCCAGTATTCTTCACCAATAATAGCAATGAAGCAGGAGACACCATAGGTCATGTTTTAAAGGAACCACCTTCTAATACACTTACAAAACTTGTCTGAACAAAAAATCCACAGTTGCTTGTGAAAATAGCTGCTGATGTGCACATATGGAAATAACCATGTTTGTGCAATTTTTTCCAGAATAATTAAAGAAAACTTGACTTTGTTTTATTTAGAAGAAATGTATGTGTGGTTTTGTGACATTTTTTGTGAAGATTTTAATTACTACAACACATGGTGATAAGGTTTAATCCAAAGCCGTCAGTGAGAGCCTTGCTATTCAATTCAGTGGGTTGTGAAACAGGCCCATAGTTTGGACTAGGGATGGTATTACCAAACCATGACATCTTGCCTTTGCTCTTATCTATCAGCAAGAGGCAGTAGGCTTCATTGTCTTTAACTTACATCACAGAAAACCTGATAGAAATCAGAATCCAGTAGGCTCAAATACTACAAGAGGGGACAGTCTCAAAATGTAAAGCTGATATTCATAGGCTTCAGCAACAGGTTTTTTTTCCTTCAGGAAATCAGTTTAAATAGAAAAACTATTTTCAAATACATTTATGTATTTACAGGATTTCTAATACAAACCTTCCAAAGCTCAAATACCTCAAGTTACATTTACTTTTACCCCCAATAAAGGATTAAATAAAAGTATCAAACCACCTAAAAATTGAAATAAAATAAAGGGTTCTAAATACTTTCTAAATGCTTTAAATATGTTTCCAGACTCTTAAAAATGTGGAATGCCAGAATAATCTGTTTATTACTGCAATTTCCCACCACCTCATGCATACAGACAGGCAAATACCTAGCCTGCCCTCAGGCAGAAGTAAGGTACCGCCAGGTTTACAGGTATGCTCAAAGTGCAGTTGAATTGTATGGCACATCTCTATTGCCTCTTGTATTTACCTTCATGCAGTTATTATTTGGGCCCCTGATCTATAGCTGAATGAATTTAACTTTTAGAGGATCTTTTGATTAAAATGCTCCTGGGCACCACACGGCTACCCATCTGTGCAAATCAGTTTCAAGTCAGTAGTCAGGGCTCTGACAAAACTGAAATATAGCCACTGAGGGAATTTTATTTTGCTTTGATACTTGTGTGTTTCAACTGGATACTGTAATCTTTCTTAGTGAAAATTAATCTTCTGTTTAAATTTAGATTGCTGTACTTTGGTAAAATGTGTTCTGCTTGGATTACTAATTGGAGTGCTTGCAATGCATTTTTCTTCACTTTCAGTTGTATATAATGTTATAAAGGGATGGAGGGATTAATTTATGAAAGAGCTAAATATGTATAGTTGAGCCGAATGTCCGTGAACAGAGAATATAACAATCTCTAACTATTTGGAGGACTTAAACACCAAGGAGAGTGAAATATTGTTTAAGGTGATCTATTGGACTATAACTGGGATTAATGAGAGAAAACCAAGCAAGGGAAGTGTAGGCTGAATATACAGGAAAAGTGCTTTACAGTATGGTCAATTAGACTATGGGGCAGGTAATAGTTTCATCTCTACAGTCATTCCAAACTATTTTAGGAATATCATGTAAAAAACAACACTGCATTGGGTAATGAGTTAGACTAAATGTCTTAATTGATCATTTACATCTGACTTTTAGACTGAGCACCTCGGGATAGAGACCATGTCTTTCTCTCTGTTATGTAGTTCTGACAGTGTTTAACAAATAGTGAAGAATAGTAATTTCTATTATAGCCTTTATTTGTAATAGGTTTATTTCAGTCACTAAGGGATATATATACTACTCCATCTACATATGCAACTTCCAGGGATGCTTCAAAGTGTTTGTTTCATCAAAATATGGGTGGTGTGGTTGACAATGCATAGAAGTTTCTCAGCTATCCCCAGTGAGGCAGAAGTGGAGTTTCCTCTTGATTTGACAATCATAAATGCTTTCTCCATCAAGAAAGTGGGCTATGGCCTTTTACAATGACATAGCAAAAAACAAGGTTGCTTGCAGCTACTCCATGAACAGTGCTGAGTGTAGAGTGCTTATTCTGGGCCCGAGAAATAAGTACTGACTGGTGGTATCGCATCGTAATGCAGCCAGGGACTATGAGCGGTGGCTTTAGAACTTTCATATGCAAAAGGCCACGTTCCTGGATCTGTGCACCGAGCTCACCTCAGCCCTCTAGCACTTGGACACCAGAATGAAAGCAACACCGATAGTTGAGAAACAAAGGACAATTGCACTCTGGAATCTTGCAACTAGTCAATGGGAAATCACCTTGCAGTTGGGAAATCCACAGTGGGAGCCATTGTCATGCAAGTGTGCAGGGCCATTAATCATCTCCTGCTAACCAGGGCCGTGACTCTTGGCAATGTGCAGGACATAATAGATAGATTTTCAGCAATGGCATTCTCAAACTATAGTGGGGTGATAGGCCACAATAATACCTATTTTGTCACCAGCATACTTTGTCACAGAGTACATCAACAGAAAAGAACTACTTGATTATGGTTATGCAAGCATGATGGATCATCAGGGATGCCCTGCCATTATCTGTGAAGGTGCTTCACTTTCACATCTTTGAGAACACAGAGATGTTGAGAAAGCTGCAAGCAGAGACTGGCTAGATTGGGGTGGGATCTTGAAAAGATCCTGGCTTAATGCATAGTTGGATCCCCCTGCTGTGTGTCCCCACTCCTCCTCTTCCTCCTCATTTTTCATTGCAGGGGGTTGTCTTTGGCTCCTTGGAGGTATCCATGGTGTCGGTGGGGTCTGCCACAAATGACATACAGCTCATTGTAAAAGTGGCAGGTCCGTGGCTCGGTACCAGATAATGCAGCACTGCTGCTGATCATTGTCATGATCATCACTGTACATGTCCATGTTTCAAAGTCCGTTGATGTGTCTTCACAGCCTCTTCTCCCCACAGGCCCAGGAAATTCATTGCCTCCTGTCTAGTCCAGGTGGATCAATCTCTGTAGGTTGACCACAGCTCCGTGTTGTTCAGGGAAGTGCTTTGATTATCACTGTAACAGGGCACTTATGTTGGCTGGAGACAAATTTATGTGTAGACGCAAATTTTTGTTGATCAATTTTTTTAGTGTAGACTAGGCCTTAGAATATATTAAAAGTGGGTTTCCCCCACTGTTTTACTGTTGCCTAACATTTTCAATTTGTTTGATAGGGTTTGAGTTTTTCCATTTTTGTCTCCTAGCTGAGGTAAGTTTTTACCCCTACTTGTTTATTGAAGGCTGCTGGCTGAAGGAGTTAATGTATATGTGTGGATTCTACTTTGTGATTGTAAGTTTAATTATTCTTATGACACTCAGAGCTTGGTGTGGCATTCTTTTGTAAATATCAAATCTTGAAAAGCAGGGGGGTGGGGGGAGTGAGTAATTTTATGGCGCCACTGCAAGACTTCATATTAACTGACCAGTTAAGCCACTTTTCAAAAAGTTAAAAGGGTACACATATTTAAAGTAATATATAGTCTGAATCACTCATTTAACACTTCAGTTCCACTGTTCTTTTTTAGTCTACCCTGTAATTCTGTCTGGCTTTCATCTTCTCTCTCACCTTTTCTTCACTTTGAAAATGATACAGATTCTCTTTTAGCTAAGCCTGGTTTTGTATCTTTTGCACCTTCTGGCAAATAGATTGAGAAGCTGTACGAGAATTATACATTACAGGTAACTTAAAATGTCATATTTTGGAAAAATGTGAAAAGTTTAAACACTTCTCTTATTAAATCATATTATTTTGTACTTTGAGGTCCCTGGGGAATGGTAAGCCCAGTTTAAAACTAATTCAGACTAAATATAATTTGACTGACCAGTGTCAGTGAGGATCAAACCATGTATTGATAGCACAAACACCAATGTAAATTACAATATAGTTCATGTGAATCTTTCCCAACTCATTATAGACAGCCTGAAAATCCTTTTTTATTATTCTCTTTATTATTGCTCTTCATTTGTCTATATAAAATGCTATATTAATTAAAACAACCTACCAACAATATTGCCAACCCAAAATGAGCTTTGAATTCCTATTTTTATTTTGCAAATCATGATTTTATTTATCTTGCACTTTTGCTCAATGAATCAAAATTCATCCAATCTTCAATTTTGTCTTTGGTTCCTCTGCTACTTTGACTTTATCTATTGTATTTTGACATTTTAATAAATTTCCATGTAATTTATTTTATTAAATAAAATAAAACAATTAGTTCAGATAAGGAAATTGGATAATCATCTTCAGGAACAGGCTTGACCTATCAAAGCTAAATTCAACAAGATTAAAAGATGAACATTTATTAAAATAATCTTGATATTTACATATCCACATCCATCTTCCTTTAGCTGCTCTTTAATCTTTTTCTCCTGAGAAATAAGTTTAAGTACTTTTGAGGAATACCAAAGTTAATGAAACTTCTCTCTGTCTGTGAAATTTATTTTTTTCTTGTGTACAACAATAAAGATATTTTTTTCTGAGCTAATGACACTTGGTAGTCTTTAATACCAAAGAACATTAGGATTTTCAATACCAAGATCCTTGATCCAATTCCAGGGCAATACGCCTCTGTTATTCTTATTTATAGCTGAAGTGAAGCTTACATAGCAAAATGTGATGCTAGTTGCCTAAGAACTATGGTAGCTTCCTTCTTGTCAAGAGATAAATGCTTCTCATCTGCTCATTAAATACAGCACAGTTTCATGGTGTATAACCCACAGGGAAATATTTGTGAGGAACAAAGATGAAGAAAACATCCATGTTTCATGCTTTCAGTTAAGAATAGTGTAATACACCAAGGTACTACGTAACTGAAGTGAAATCTGATTATAATATAATAATAATAATAATCACAATTATCACAATGCTTTGTATTAATATGTTTCATCCCAGAATTTCTAAACACTGTACAGAAGTTAGTTTCCTTTCTGTAAAATGGGAATAAAGTAAGATTCAGAAGGCGAAATCCTTGTCCTACTAAAGTTAATGCAAAACTCCCAGTGAGGTCAGGGTTTCACGCAATGAGTTTAAATGATTCACACAAGTCAGTAACAAAGATGGGCACAAAAGCTAAGTCTCCCAACTTCTGGCTGCCTAGCTCTAGCCACTAGAAAATACTGCCTTTGCAGTGAATAGGAAACGTTCAACTGTCTGTCAGATGAAAATATCCCACTTAGATGGCTTTAGTCTTGGAGCCCTAAAAAGAGAGGGGGAAAAAGATTTATTATTTGGTGCAGTTAAAATATATGCTTCATAAGATTTGAAAGCAGTGTTGTTGATGTAACTCTTGTTAGTTTAAAAGGACAGTCCATCTTTGGGAATGGAGGATCTAGGATTTCTGATCCAATGGTCAGAGGCTAGACAATACAGGGGGACCCTTTGAAGGGACTGGAGGGCTAGGGTGCAGCTATGGTCAATCTGCAGGGGAAAGGCAGCTGGCAGGAGGAGGAGAGTGCTTGAGTGGCTGACAGGCCAACATATTACCAACATCTGAAAATACTGATCAGCACAGAAAAAAACATTTCTTTATGGATGGAACCAGACAGATTAGATTGGAAACCTTTACAGATATTAATACTTAGCTAAGCAGCATGATGGAATTGCTTTGATCATTTCTATGCCACAGGGCCCAGAATGTACACTTTCTGAGTAAAGATGAACAAACCTTACTCTTTTGGTTCATGGTTTGATTAAGATCCAGTCAACTAATCCCACCTCCCCTTCCATATTTAATATAGTTTCCCCCCCACCCTAAACAGTTTTTGGTTCCTCACTTTTGTTGTCAGTGTGTATTAGATCTTTGCTGTCTCAGCTGTGCACAGCATCATAGGATCCTTTTGTAATCTGCTACTTTCACACCTGGCTTGGTGGGATGTGCAATATCATGTGTGAAACCCTTCTCTGGCTGCAGATGGTGGAAACATTTTATTAAGAGTAAGTGCAGAATATAGGCACAGCTGGTCAGTTGGCCAGTAAGACTGCTGGGACCACTGCCTGAGCTAGCAGAAAATAGAGAGCACTAAAAAAACGGTGAGAAGGCGTGTGTAAAATGTTGAATTTTAAGGCTGTGTAATAATGATGACAACCCATGGCTCAGATTGAAGTAATCAAACAAAAGTTGTTTCTATTTTTGTTTGGTGGTTGGTTTTCTTGCATCCTGTGGGATAAATGCACTGCTGGCATAGGTTGACTTCAGTGAGAGTTGCAGGTGCTCAGTTATTCTAAAAATCATGCCATATTGGCTCTGGCACACGTGAGAGCAAGCTGTAACTGGGATTACATGTTGTAGAATGGATTCACTTTTAAATGACACCCACAGCTCCTAGAATGTCTGTTTAAAAGTGATGTGTTGTGTGTGTGTGAGAGAGAGAGAGAGAAATGAGACAATCACTACGCTCTGGAATTAACTCACAGAAAAATAAGACAAAAACACCACATCATCTGTGAGCACAAAGTGATCACTCTATATCTGACCTCAAAGTCCTCATCATGAAGTAACTGTTTGATGCTCCAGAGCTAGTCTGTTTGTTGTCCCTAGTGCTAGTGCTTACATTAGATCTATTCTTTGCTGACAGGGCATGCTGCCATTCCCAAACAGATATTCCTTGCCTCTTTCATTACTCATCATGGCCTGCTGCTGGCCAGATACAGCAAGCATTTGTCTGTCCCTACTCTACTCTAGCTATGCTTTCCTCTCGATACAGGGGATATCACATTAGGAGGATCAGGTGGGCATATCCAGCAGATCAATTTCCTACAATGGCAGGGGTCTAAAAGTTTTGGTGGACCTCAGTCCTTCTGTCTTTTATGTTTTAGTGCAGTGACAAATGGCTTTTCACAGTGCAGGAACGAAAAACAACTTCAAGGAGCCGGGGGTGGGGGGAAGCTTGCAAGGAAAGAACTAAGCCATCAAATTCTGTCTGCCACAGAAAACCACTTTTAAAGGCCAAAGAGAAGAACAAAGTAATGACACCAATGAATCTCCTAAGGCCTGGTGCACACTGAGAAGGGAAGCCGGCATCCTGATGAAAGTACAGTAGTCTAATAGAAAATGAGAGCAGCTTTTATAAGGGCTTTTCTTTAACGTTTTATTTAATGTTTCATTTCAGAGGGGTTGGGAAAAAAGATACATAGTGATGTTTGCCTTTCTTTTGTTGCTATATGTGAATATATCCCTCTTTTGGCATTTGACGAAACTGTCAGGGATCCAGAGGCTAAACTGAGGGCTAGTCTATGCTGCGCACTACATTAGCGCAGGTGCACCATTGTAGCGTGTCTGATAAAGACATGCTATGCCAACGGGAGAGCGTTCTCCCATCAGCATAATTACTCCACCTAAACGAGAGGTGGAAACTGCAATCATTGGTTTATGTCAATGTAATTTATGTGACTGAGAGGAGTGGCTTTTTCACACCCCAGAGCAACATAAGTTGCATCAACTTAAGTGGTAGTGTTGACAAGTCCTGAGCCAAAAGAGTGTATTTATTTTGTGTGCGATATAAGCCTTTGCTTAAAGATAGAGGTGATGAAAAGAGACACCAGAGGAAAATAAGAACTGGCCAATATTCAAATATGAATGAGCAACCCTACGCAATAGAAGGGAAGGGAACGGGAAAACTAAGGACACCTTCATTCTGATAATGCTGATATTCATTTATTGCTTAAAGATGCTCTAACCTGGCAATGTGGGAGCTTTTTTCAGACTGAATGCTTGAGTTTAACAGGAGATTTTAGCTGGGGTGAGGAAATGTCCTAGTGTCCAGTAGAGCTGTTCAACTAGTTTATTAGTAGTAATAGCAGTTTCAATTTCACCAAATAATGATTTCCAACAAAAAAAAATCCAATATTCATCCAGCTTTAATAATGTGTCTGGGTATATTAAATTAAATGATGGGCCAAATTCTCAGATAGTTAAATTGAAAAGGGATAGGATAGAAGAGCTCTATCCAGCTAAGGAAGTAATTTAACTTGGTACTTAGATATCACGGTGAATGCAAAACTAAAATAAATGATTGATTAAAATAGATAAGTGTCTTGGCCAAGTATGTGTCATAGTTTAGCTACAAAAAGAACTACTTTAATTCCCTTTGTATTGTAAAACAGACGCAATCCAACTATTCGAGTGAACGCTTTCTAGTACCCAAGGCAAAATATTACATTGTCAAATATGTTATGCATTTGTATGATGACTTGATGAGTTTTTAAGTGGCTCTGTTCACCAGTGATGGCCTCCTTCTAAGGTTTTGTCTACTCACTGTTGTGGTAGGTACTAACATCTCTGAAATCTGCATGATACATCATATGTGCTGCATCTCTAGGTATTGTACAGTGGGTGCAGGTATTTGATCCTCACTTCTAAAGCATAATAATCCATGCCATGTGTGAACAGTTGGTAAACTCAAGAGCTAAGTATGACAATTTATCTTGACTAAAGAATGAAATGAGTTGCTAATTAGTATTTTATAGAACAAAAATATAAAAACACAATTTGTAAAGTTTCATTTATCATGGTCCCTTCAAATCATTTTGAGGCATGTTGGTAAAGCATTGTGGGGTAATTTAGCCTATTCCCTAAGCTGTGTCTGTTATGTAATTCTAGTCATTTATACACTATCTATTCTTCTGTGAAGATTTCAGAGTACTTTACAAACATTAATCAGTTGACACCCACACAATATTATATTACTGTCTCCATTTTGCTGGTAGGGAAACAAAGGTACAAACAGATCTAGGCCTAAAATTTGAGAAATGGCAACTGATTTGAGTGCTTCAGATTTTATGTTTTCAACTCAAAATATTTTGGCCTGATTTTTTTTTCCAGAGATGCTGAGCACCAGCAGTTCCTACTGACATAAACTGGACTTGTGGTCTCTGAGCACTTCTAAATATGAGGTCCATATTGTATAAAGTTGAGAACCTCAAAAACATAGGCACCCAAAATCAGAGACCAGTCCTGAAAAATTCAGTCATGTAACTTGCTTAAGCTTATGCAGAAGATGAGTGACAGAGCTGGGCAAGTGAGTCTCAGAGTTAGTAACAGAACCCAAGGGTCCTGAGTCCCAGCACACTGATCTTACCACTAGATAACATTGACTCCCACTGTCTTGTAGGAAAATAGGGGACTTAGCCTACAGAGCTGCCAGTCTGGCCTCTCAAAAACCACTACATTCACTGACAAAATTCAGAGTGGAAAAGGGCCATAGTCATGACAAGATGAATGGCTGGGATCATTGGCTCCATTAAAAAAAGAGGAGTGCACTGAATGTATTGCTCTCCCCTTGAAATAGCTCTTCTTTAAAGTTCATCTTTAGTTTTTGATAGGAATTGTGTGGCACTGGGCAGAAAGGAAAGAATCATAAAAAAATACATGTGGTGGCTAAAGATAAACATCTTAATGTTTTCTGTCTCCTTCAATTTGTGCCTCTCCTTCCAATTCAGGTTCCCTGCAGCAAGATAAAATATGAATTAAGAAGTTCAGATTGCAATATCAGAAGGAAATCTACCGCAGTAGCATGGTACACTAGTACTTGGTGTGAAATTGTAATAACCCTGTAGACTGATACAGGAAGTAAAGTCATAGCAAAAAACTTTGAGGAAGAAGAATGGCCTTTTGAGAAGATAGGCTTCTACATCTAGTGACTCATAAATTATATATATATATATATGAGAGAGTTGTTAAAAGTTACAGACAGTAAAGTAAAACAACAATTACTAGTGGAAAATATATTGAAGGGCATAGAATCATAAAGGGAACAGACCTTGATAGTCAACTAATCCAGTCCCTTGCACTGAAGCAGGACAAAGTATTATCTAGGCCATCCTTGAAAGGTATTTGTCTAACTGTTCTTAAAAACCTCTAATGACAGAGATTCCACAATATTCTGAGGTAATTTGTTCCAGTTTTAACTACTCTTACCGTTAGGAAGCTTTTCCTAATGTGGAACCTAAATCTCCCTTGCTGCAGTTTAAGACCATTACTTCTTGTCCTGTCAATGGATAAAGAGGCTGGTGACAAATTGTTCTCTTTATAACAACCTTTTGCATACTTGAAGACTGTTATCATGTCCCCTCTCAGGCCTGGTCTACCCTAGGAAATTAGGTTGGTATAGCTACATCCACACTTCTGAGCAATACACCTAACTGACCTAACCCTTGTTGTAAACAGTGCTAGGTCGATGGGAGAAGCCCTCTCGTCAGTGCAGGTAGCATCTTCACTGAAGTTACAGTGGTGCGACTACGCCACTGCAGCATTTTAAGTGTAGACAAGCCCTCAGTCTTCTCTTCTCCAGACTAAACAAACCCATTTTTCCAATTTTTCCTCCTAGGTCAGGTTTCCTTGAATCATTTTTGTTGTTCTCTTCTAGACTTTCTCCAATTCGTCCACATCTTTCCTGAAATGTGGTGCCCCAAACTGAACACAAAACTCCAGTTGAGGCTGACTAGAGTGGAAGAATTACTTCTCATGTCTTGCTTATAACACTCCTGCTAATACATCCCAGAATGATGTTTCCCCTCTCCTCTGTTGACTCTCATTTAGTTTGTGATCCATTATAACCCCCAAATCCTTTCCTGCAGTATTCCTTCCTAAGCAATCATTTCCATTTTATATTTGTGCAATTGATTATTCTTTCCTAAGTATAGTGCTTTTTATTGGTCCTTACTGTATTTCATCCCATTTACTTCATCCTATTTCTCCAGTTTGTTAAAATCATTTTGCATTCTAATCCCATCTTCCAAAGTGCTTGTACCCACTCACAGTTTGGTATCATGCACAAAGTTTATTGGTGTACTCTCTATGCCTTTATCAAAATCATTTATGAAAATATTGAATAGAATTAAACCCAGGACAGATTCCTGCAGGACCCCACTCCATATGCCCTTCCAGCTCGATAACAACTATGAATATAGATTTTCAAACAGTTGTGCACCCACTTTATGGTAGGTTTGTCTGAGCTATAATTCTCTAGTTTGCTTATGAGATGGTAATGTGAGACAGTATCAAAGCCTTACTAAAGTTGAGATACATCACATAATCTGCTTCCCTCTATCTATGGGGCCTGTTACCCTGTTGAAGGATAATAAGTTGGTTTGAAATGATTTGTTCTTGACAAATCCATGTTGACTGTTACTTATTCCTTATTATCTTCTAGGTACTTGCAAATTGATTGATTGATTATTTGCTGCATTATCTTTTTGAGTGCTGAAGTTAAGCTGACTCGTCTATAATTCCCTGGGTTGTCCTTATTCCCATTTTTATAGATAGTTACTATATTAGCCCTTTTCCAGTCCTCTGGGATCTCTCCTGTCCTCCACAAATTCTCAGAGATAATTGCTAATCTCTTCAGCCAGTTCCTCAAGTATACTAGGATGTATTTCATCAGGCCCTGGTGACTTGAAGACATCTAACTTGTCTGAGTAATTCTTAACTTGTTCTTTCCCTATTTTAGCCTCAGATCCTATCCCATTTACACTAATGTTCATTATGTTAGTTGTCCAATCACTACTTAACTTTCTGGTGAAAACTGAAACAAAAAGACATTTAACATTTCAGCCATTGCTGTGTTTTCTGTTATCGTCTTTCCCTCTCATTGAGTAATGGGCCTACCTTGTCCTTGATCTTCCTGTTGCTTCTAATGTATTTCTAAAAATGTTTTCTTGTTACCCTTTATGTCCCTAGCTAATTTAATCTTGTTCTGTGCCTTGGCCTCTCTAATTTTGTCCCTACATACTTGTTTGTTTTTTTATATTCATCCTTCATAATTTGACCTACTTTCCACTTTTTGTATAACTCTTTTGAGTTTCAGGTCCCTGAAGAACCCCAAGTTAAGCCAAGGTGGTCTCATACTGTATTTACTGTCTTTAATATGCATTGGGATAGTTTGCTCTTGTGCTCTTAATAACATCTCTTTAAAAATTGCCTGCTCTCTTGAACTCTTTTTTCCCTTAGACTTACTTCCCACAGGATCCTACCTATTAATACTTTGAGTTTGCTAAAGTCTGCCTTCGTGAAGTCCATTGTCTTTATTCTGCATGATGAAAATATTTTAAGTAAGAAATGGCATTTTAACTCTGACCTACCTTTGTCTGTTCATGTTTCACCTTCCTACAAATAAAATCTGAGCAATCAGTTAAGAATTAAAATTTTAAGGCCGTAATCCAGTAAAGCACTTAGGGATAGACTGTAATCTTACAGTCTGCCATGAATAAGGGTCAATTTGCCATTGCATTGCCCTGGGAACAAAGTATTAACTGAGTTAGACTGAATTCCTTCTCCCCTCCCCTCATGCTCTGAGGAGTGGAGTAAGTTCTTTCAGCTCCTTTTTTGGAGCAGTTATTCCCCTGCGTGCACTTGGCAAGTAAGTGAGAGGGTAAAGCCAAGGCTCCTCCCATACTCTGCATTTTTCTTCTTCCTTCCTGCCCACTTGCTAGCATGTTTGGACTAGTAATCTGAGCAGCACAGAGCTGGGTTGTAAGGAAGGTTTTACTTCCCTTCTTCCTCTGTTGAGTGAGGGCTGCGACAATCTAGCCTTTAAGCACTAGTGTAAATTAGTCATGTGAGTAGGGTGACCAGGTATCTGGTTTTCGACCATGTGACGGGGCAGGACTCACCCCTGTGGCGCCTCACACTGGTCACTCCAGGAAATAGCTCAGTCCATGAGGAGCACTCTCTTCTGGTGGTGTCCTGTCCATCTCTCGCCCTCCGTTGGTGCCTGGACCCACATTGCTCCCTTCTGTTCACAGAGTCCCCTTCAGGATACTGCCCCCTAATCCATTCTCAACCCCTTCCGGAGGGGGGACTAACAGTAGTCTTTCACCTGCTGCAGTGGTGAGCCGCTCCCAAAGCCTAACCTCTTCCTTCAGTGGTATGGTGCAGTCCAATATGGCCACTTCCCATGGCCAGTTGCAATATAACAGGGAAGGAGGGGACCCAGGCCCACCCGCTACTCTGGGTCCCAACCCAGGGACCCTCTAGCAGCAGCCTCCCTGCCCTCCTTCTCTCCCCTCACTTGCTGTCCGCTCTCTCTGGGTCACTTCCCCTCTGACCCTTTACACCCTTTTGGCCCTTCCCTCAGGGCCCACAGCCTGGCAGGTAGTGGGCTGGAGTTTCCTTCAGCTCCCTGAGCCTGCCCAGCACTGCGCTGTCCAGGTGCTAGTCTCCTAGCTCAGGAGACAGACCTCCCCTGTTGGAGGTCTGGGAGGGACTGCCTGTCTCTCTCCTAGGCAGCCTTTATATTGGGTTGAGCCTGGCTCTGATTGGCTGCCACTTGCTCAGCCCTCATTGGCTCTCCCACAGGCCTTCCCTGATTGGCTGCCTCTCGGTGCAGCCACTCTGGCCTGCCCTAACCAATCTCTCATAGGGGTGGGGCAACTGCCCCACCACAGACCGGAACACCTGGTCAAAAGGGGACCCTGGCTGATCCGGTGAGCACCACCGCCCAGGCCATTAAAAGTCCAGTCAGCGGTGCTGCGGTGCTAAGGCAGGCTAGTCATACCTGTTCTGGCTGGCACCGCACTGCACTCCAGAAGTAGCCAGCAGGTTTGTCTCCTAGGCAGGGGGCACGTGGCTCCGCGCGCTGCCCCCACCTCGTGCACTGGCTCCGCACTCCCACTGGCTGGTTCCCAGCCAATGGGAGCTGGGGAGAGGCAGTGTCTGTGGGTGAGAGTGGCATGTGGAGCCTCGTGGCCCCCCTGCATAGGACCTGGACTTTCTAGGTGCTTCCGGGGCATGCACAGCACGGTGCCAGGACAGGCAGGCAGCCTGCCTTAGGCCCCCCACTGTGCCGCTGACCAGGAGCCCCCCTGAGGTAAGCCTGCGTCCCAACCCCCTACACCAAACATGGAGCCTCCTCCTGCACCCCAAACCCCTCATCCCTGGCCCCAGACCAGAGCCCTCACGCCCTCCTGCACCCTAACCTCCTGCCTCAATCCACAGCCCGCTCCTGCACTCCAAATCTCTTGGCCCCACCCGCAAGCCTGGAGCCCCCTCCTGTACCCCAGCCCAGAGCCCACACCCCAACTTGCTGCTTCAATCCAAAGCCCGCTCACACACTATGAATCCAGCCTGGAGCCCATCTTTGCCTAAGTAAACAGCATTACCCACTCTTGCAATTTGACCTTAAATTTTATGATATTTGGTGATTCGTAAGGCAAGTGATTATGTGGTAATCTCAGGCTTCGTTTTATTTTTTAATTTCCTCGCCCTTGTAATGGAGAAAAGCCTGAAAAAGCAAACTAGGTGCACCCTAAAGGCTTGGAAGACAAAGGACAAATACCAAAGATTTATTTTTGACATCTCATGATTTTTAAGGCAATCTTATGATTTGAGGCCCCCAGCTCATGATCTTGAATGCTGGGGCTGAACAATAATGAATGACTGAATATTTGAGTGTCTCTGTGCAGTGTTGAAGTGAGCAGACAGCAATAACATGAATAAAACTTGGAAGTAAGTGTTCATTTTCTAAGGGCCTGTGACATGGTGTTCATCCCACACTAGCTTACAAGGGGTAAGGGGCCAATTAACTAAACAGGCCACAGCAGAGAGCAATTAGGTGGCCTAAGTAGCTCCTGAATGATGATGGAGCTCAGCTGAGAAGGAACAGACAGGGCTAATATAAAACCAGGAAGCTGGCATCAGAAGAGGGCTGCAGTGAAGGAGCCAGTAGCCACTCTCTGCACATTAGCAAGGGAAGGAGACAAGCATAGGGAAGATGGTGTAAGGAAAGGCTCAGGGAAATGGCAACAAGGTTTAAAATGATGCACATCTTGGCTGCTGTTAGAGATTCTCTGAGCTGGAACCTGGAGTACAGGCTGGGCATGGATTCCCCTGCCATCTACCAGAGAAGTGGCACAGACTGGGCAGTGGAGAAGAATACTGCATAGGACAGTTGTCTAGTGGGACTTTGGTACCCTGGAAGGGGAGAGCTATAGTGACCTGGCCAGAGGACCAAGCCACAAAAAGAGAGCACCCTCAGTTTCAGAAAGAGAGTGAGTGCAAAGCAGCAGGGCATGTGAACAAGCAGAAGAAGGGGCCTATGGACCTGGAAAGAGAGAGAGTGGTCAGGAGGAGGTGTCCTAGTAGTGAGTGTACCCCATGACAGGGTCCCATCTTGTAAGTTGCTGAGTAAATAACAGAAGTTGAGAATACTCAAATCCCAGGATAAAGTCTTGATATTCCCAGAGGAATCTAGCATATCTTATCACTGTTGGTTCTGTTGGTCTTAGAGATTTTTTTAGCCGCACCACTGTAGTCATTTTTTGATCATTTATGTCAGCAGTTACTAATAGGCTATGACTACACTGCACACCACTGATGGCACTGGGTAGTGTATGTGTAGCTACATGCTGTAGTGAAAAGAAAGTGGGAGCTTTTCATGTCGGTGAAAGTCTCTAGCAGAGGGGATGCAGCAGGAAAGACTTCAGCGGTGGGATGCTATGCTGCTACTAAAATGTGGTGCAGATGGGGAGCACACCTTGGGCACGTAGACCATATATGATATGTACTCAGGTACTTAAGGCATGTCTTTACTCTATTCATGGAAGCCATGCCTCATTTTCTACACTGCTATTTATATCTTTGTGGTGGTGTGTGCACACCCCGTCCCAAGAGGGGGGTGCAGGGTTTAGGTGGACAGTGCTGTTAAGCCTGCTTCTCTGTCTTTGACCTCGCCGCCCCAGGGTCTAAGGACCAGAGCAAAGGTAATAGTCCTGGTGCCTAGGACAGCATGGCCTAGTGGCCGGAGCCAATAGAGAGGCCCTTTGGTGCAGAAACGACAAGGAGTCTGGTGGCACTTTAAAGACTAACAGATTTATTTGGGCATAAGCTTTCATGGGTAAAAAACCCACTTCAGATGCATGGAGTGAAAATTACAGATATGGGTATAAACATATATTGGCACATGAAGAGAAGGGAGTTACCTTAGAAGTGGAGAACCAATGTTGAAGGCCAATTTAGTCAGGGTGGATGTGGTCCACTCACAATAATTGATGAGGAGGTGTCAATGCCAAGAGAGGGAAAATTGCTTTTGTAGTGCCTTTGGCGCAGGACAGCATGGCCTAAAAGCTGGTACCCAAGGGGCTGCCAGCAAAGGGGGTGGGGGTGCTGGCAGCCCAGACACGGGGGGACCCAGGCCCACCCAACTCCTCTGGGCCTAGGGCCCTAGCCATGGCAGAGCGGTCCACCACTGGCTCAGTGGGGAATCCCACTGAAACACACTGAGCTTACCCGGGTGGGGGATACCACTCCGGCACCCCCCCCCAGGGTCACTTCCTACCTATGTCTCAGGTGTGACAGTCCATGAGGTTTCGGGGTCTCCAGGCTCTGCTGCGCAGGTCACTTTCTGGGGCTCTGTTGGTCACCAGGGTTCGAGCCGGTCCTTGGGGCCTCCGGTCTCTGCAGGCAGGGGTTGTAGTCAGTCCTCAGCAGGTGCCCCCAGCACAGATCCTTCCCCTCCAGCATCCAGCCCTGAATGAGCTGGCTTCCTCCCTTTATACTGCTGTAAGATCTGGAGCATGCCCAGTCTGGCCTAGGGAGCAGGAATTCTGCTGTCTATAATGTGGATTTAACCCTGTCTTGGGGAGTGCAGGGTATGCACACCTCGTCACATACCTGCACTAGGGGGCTACGTGTGTATGCAAGCTCACATCTCCAAAAGAAGCATGCAGTGTAGACACACCCATAGACATGCGCAAACAAGCAATTTCTACTTAAAGGAATGCTAACTTTTCTGTTAGAAAAGTTATACATAACACCTCTAAACCCAGAGTTGTGAGTTCAATCCTTGAGGGGGCCATTTAGGGATTGGTCCTGCTTTGAGCAGGGGGTTGGACTAGATGATCTCTTGAGGTCCCTTCCAACCTCCCTATGATTCTATGATTCTAACTACAAATACTGTTGAAAGAGATTAAAAGGGGTAGGGGAATCTTTGTTTTCAAGATCATTTACTTAGTGCATTTGACATAAATGTGTGTGTAATCGGTTTTACCGTGTGTGTGTGTGTGAGCGAGAGAGAGAGAGAGAGAGAGAGAGAGACTTTCCCAAAACAAAAGAGGAAAAAAAATTAAATAGGAAAGTGTGGATATAAAGTGACAAAAACTTGCAAGGAGACTCAGGAGCGAGTATAGTACCTGAAAGCACATTTAACTTTTTTATCAAAACTAATTAAACTTCAAATTGATGGTGACCTTTAATGAGGAACTAATTGGTTACAGTAGATTGTCTTAACTGAAATCAAGTCAGTGGAGTGTGAACATCTTTTTCACTAAAGGAGACAAAGACAAGCTTTTGCAAGAGATTTTAGCAATTTGCAAAACCAAGTTTTTGCTTCAGGTTTAATCTTATAATCACACACAATATGCAGACAGAAAATGTTACAGTTTTCAGTGGAATTGACTGAGAAAAGTGTTACACTAAGGCCTGGTCTACACTAAGGGCGGGGGTCGAACTAGGGTACGCAAGTTAAGCTACGTGAATAGCGTAGCTGAACTCGAAGTACCCTAGTTCGAACTACTTACCCATCCAGATGCTGCGGGATCGAAGTCCGCGGCTCCAAGGTCGACTCCACCGCCGCCGTTTGCAGTGGTGGAGTTCCGGAGTCGACCGGAGCGCGCGGGGAGTTCGAACTATCGCGTCTAGATTAGACGCGATAGTTCGAACTCCGAGAAGTCGAACTCACCGCGTCGACCCGCGCGGTAAGTGTAAACATACCCTTAGAGAGATATTGCCTTAGTTTAAGAATGAGTAAACCTGAATGTGATGAAATCTGCTCCAAGGTGTTTATCAAACATTGTGAAAATCTGGAAGATTAGCAACAACACATTTGTCTGGTCAAGGGCAAATGGTTCTTGGAAACTGTATAATAGAGAAGATTCTCTTCAATTAATAACCTCAGAAAAGTTTGAAATGAAAAGAAAAGAGAGCCACAGAGATGGACTCCCATTCTGAAAACACTTTCATATGTGCATAACTTTTACTCCTTCACAAGGCCAAGATGCTGAATGGAGGCAATGGGAATTGTGGATACTCAATACATCACCCTGTAGTCTCACTTTACTTACGCTGAATATAGATGTGTACAATACGTGTCTCCTCAGTTATTTTCTCTGTGAAATGGAAGCAATGGCTGAGTATAGTAGTTTAAACATTAGATCTAGATTCCTAAGAACCAAAGCCTCAGACTCTTGTGAGATCAAGTCATTGGACGATAAATAAATACATAAATTGAGTTCAGTATATGTGCGTCTTTTGGATGAGATCTTAATACAGTACCATGGTACTCTTTGTGCACAGACACAGTGCCCCTTTTTTTTCAAAATAGGGTCTTTGCCAAAATGTCTCATATTAATATTGCACAATGTGCTATGTACAGGTAGCTGCTCTCCACACCAGATGAAGATGCATTTCACTGCTGCAGTCGGTATGTGGATTGCAAAGCACTTTGTGACGTTGGCTTCAAAAAGCTCTTTAATGCAGACTATTGCTATATATTGTAATTTAGCCAAAAATTAGAATGTTTGCTGTCTGTTTTAGGTACTCATATGACTCCCATTACTGTAGTAATAGAGCACCTCACAATCTTTAATGTATTTATCCTCCTACCTTTGTGAGGTAGGGAAGTATCATAGAAATGTAGGGCTGGAAGGTCATCTTGTCCATTCCTGGTGCTGAGGCAGGATTAAGTACTATTATCCTCATTTTACAGATGGCATAGATAGGCTAGGTGACTTACCCAACATTACAGAAAATCTGTGGCACAGCAGAGAAGAATATCCGCCTGCTGGAGGATTTTTTCTCCAAATAAATGTAAACAAATAGAGAAAAAGTATTAATCACAGAATCAGAGAAATGTAGGGCTAAAAGGGACCTCAAAGTTCAACTAGTGCAAACCCTTCACTGAGGACTTAGTAAACCTAGATCAACGCTGACAGATGTTTGTCTAACCTGTTCTTAAAAACTTCAAATGGCTTTCCACAACCTCTCTTGGAAGCCCATTTAAATTCTTAACTATCTGTATACTTAAAAGGTTTTCTTAATATCTAATCTAAGTCTTTCTTGTTCCAGATTAAGCCAATTATTTCTTGTCCACTGAAGGAAGGACATGGAGAACAATTGATCACAGTCCTCTTTATAACAACCCTTAACTGATGAAGACCGTTATCAGGTCCCACCCCCACCGGTCTTCTCTTCTCAAGACTGAACATGCCCAGGTTTTTTAGCCTTTCTTCAAAGGTCAGGGTTTCTAAAACCTTTTTTACTTTTGTTGCTCTCCTCTGGACTCTCTCCATTTTGTACACATATTTCTTCATGTGGTGCCCAGATCTGGACACAGTACTCCACCTCAGGCATCACTAGTGCACAGCAGAGAAGGGCAATAGCCTTCCGTGTCATACATGCAACACTCCTATTAATACACGCTAGACTATTAGCCTTTTTTCCAGCTGCATCACATTGCTGAGTTGTATTCACTATAACCCCCAAATACTTTTCAGCAGTACTACTGCCTAACCACTTATTCCCCTTTCTATAGTTGTGCATTTGTTTTTTTTCCTTCCTAAGTGTAGTAGTTCCCATTATTGAATTTCATCCTACTGATTTCAGATTAATTTTCCTATTTGTCAAATATTATTTGGAATTCTAATCCTGTCCTCCAAAATCCTTGCAAGCCTTCTCATCTTGGTGTCATCTGCAGATTTTATAACCATACTTTCCACTCCATTATCCAAGTCATTAATGAAAATGTTGAATAGTACTGGATCCTGGACAGACTCCTATGGTAGCCTGCCTAGGTAGGTCCTCCTGGTTTGAGAGTAAACCATTGATAACTACACTTTGAGTAAGGTCTTTCAACCAATTTTACACCCACCTTATAGTAATTTTATTGACCACATTTCCCAAGTTTGCTTATGAGAATGTGATGTGGGACTGTGTCAAAAGCCTTTCTACAATCAAGATATATCATATCGACTGATTTTAGCCTGTATGTGACAGGAACAGTGTATAAAATATAGAGCACTCCTTTTGTCTTTAGTTAAAAAACTGGTTCTTTTTTTAAAAGTCAAACACTGGTATGTGACATTAGAATTTTTTTTGTCTGTTTGAGCTACACTGTAGCAAACTCATTGCCTATTAAGAGCATGTGTCTTAGGCACTAAGTATGTGTCTTCATCAATCCATGCCATCAGTCCCTAATCTTTAAAGACCAGTAGATATCAAATGCCTTCATATTTTCATTTACTCTAAATGGTGTGCACTAGTAGAAAAATGAGTATGAAAAATGAAATAAAATTGTCCTTCATAGTATCAGCTTGAGTGGTAACTATTTTATTAAACAGGGACCTCCATGGTTGTTCAAGGCGCAATCTTGATTTCACTTTTAAAAGAAGCTGCCACTCATCATTCTGCTGACTCCACTAAGAGGATGCAACTTATCCCTCTGTATATTAAGAATCCCCATAAACTGCTGTTTCATGAGAAATGTGTAGTATACTGCATTGGACTGATGTTGAAAGGGACACTGATAGTTGAGCACTTTCATTGTGGCTTATTGCCATGAGATCCAATAATGCATAGCTGAACTTTCTAATTCACCATATGGAACATTCCATTAGCATTTGTTAGATTTTCAATGTATTGTGCTTTAGAGATCTAAACTTGTAAAAGCAGCTTGGGGGATTTGTTTTTAATCTACCACACTGCCTAGTTGTCGTCTAATTTAATGACACTCATTAGTACACTAAGTATACAATAATCTATGGTACGGGATGTAAATGTGAATGGCTGTGATGGAAGACAAGTTTGCAATAGTTAGAAATGCTAAAACTGAAGGTCAACCAGTAATCTTCAGGATACATCCTACAGGATAGTCTACAGGATTCACAACTTTGCTAGACACTAAAAATCATGGACTGAATAGAGACACCGGATTTACAGTTTATTACAATGATCTATAACCCACTAACAACCTCTCCCGCACCCTTTCTTTTGTCCCTGTGACTAGAGAGGTGTTAACAGGCCACCTTAAATGGTCTCTTGAAATATGTAACTACTTATGCTAAACAACCTGTTCCACCCTGTATTTGCTAAGACCCTCTGAGGGCTTGTCTACACTTACATCACTGCATCAGTGCAGCTGCAGCAGTGCAGTTCCGCTGCTATAGCACTTAGGAAGATTGTCCTGCACTGATGGGAAATCTCCTTTTGGCGTAGGTCAGGGGTTGGCAATCTTCGGCACATGGCCCATCAGGGTAATCCACCGGTGGGCCGCGAGACATTTTGTTTACGTTGACTGTCCGCAAGCATGGCCCCTACAGCTCCCAGTGGCCGTAGTTCATGTTTCCAGCCCATGGGAGCTACAGGAAGTGGCCACGGGAAGAGGCCAATGGGAGCTGCGGGAACAGTGAACCGCAGCCACTTGATCAATGTGCACAAACTGTCAAGCGGCCCACCAGCGGATTACCCTGATGGGCCACAGGTTGCCCACCACTGGTATAGAACCTGGTTCTATCATGGGATTTTCTCCATTCTGAATGCTTATGGGATCTGGGCTTATTTTACAGACATTTGGACTTTACTGATATTTTAAGGTGTCCATTGCAATGTAACTTGGCAGCTATGAGTGCCCCACATGTCTGTTTTACTCATCTTTACTCCTTTATTTTAACATTTTAGTATCAACAGATGTCATCAAATGCAAGGATGTTTATGGTGCCAATGCTGTCACACACAATGTGGGGGGCGGGGTGGTTCCTATAGAAGCTATGGTACTTGTCAAGTTATACAATCTGCTCTTTTAAAGCTCTAACTATTTGGCACCTATAAGCCCTGGCGAAATACTCCAGTCAATTTATGAGCAGGAATACTGCCATCCAAACAGATGGCTGCAACCATAGGCAGCCAAGAGACCACGTTTGTTCATGAAGTGTGGGTGCTGACAGGATTTCCAGACATAAAATCCAAATGGCTCTGTCCTGAGTGTCTCTTCTTAAGGGGATATGTCACTCTTAATCCACCTCCAAGAGAGATTAAACTTTCAGTACAGAAAATCTTCTGCTTCTTCATAAATTGGTTTACTATGAGCACTACTTAAAGATTTTGCTTTCCTGATCTATTGTGTGGTGTTTCTGGACATTGTTAACCAGCAGCTGTTGATCACCCCAGAGCTGTCTGTATGTCAGCAGTGGGTGATTAGTTCACATATCAATATTTCAGAGATTGTTCAATGTATTGGAGTTTTTACAGGTAAGTATACAGACAATTAAGAAGAGATATTTAATGTTTGGGTGTGGTATGGTTATACTTAAGAATATAGGTACTTGGTGTAGTGCTATTCATAAGACTATAGACAGATATTTGATTTGCCATGCTTATGTACAAATATAAATGTACTTTATGTATTATTGTTATACACTGATAGGTCCATAAATAGTTGGTGTAGAATTTTTATACACAAATAGATAATGAGGCCACATCCTTAGCTGGTTTATATCATTGATATTACAAATAGCTATATTAATTTACACCAGCTGAGCATCAGACCTATGGGGACTTAGTGCTGAACTGTTAAATTAGTTAGCTAAGTGTTAAAGCATGCATTGGGTTGCATATATTATATAGATTTAGTTGGGATTGGTCCTGCTTTGAGCAGGGGGTTGGATTAGATGACCTCCTGAGGTCCCTTCCAACCCTAATCTTCTATGATTCTATGACATAGAGTCTTTCAAATCCACTTGAATTAGGTGGAGTGGTGTAGAGAGAAAAAAAGAATCTAGTGAAGTCTTCATACCCTGTTGTCTCAGATGGACTGGTATGAAAATTATCAAAATAAGTCTCAGAAATCTACTAAGAATAGCACATTTTAAAACAACAATATTAAAAGCTAAAATCCCATCTTTAATGGGTCCTTCTGAGCCTCAGTAGAGTGCTATATTTAGATTAGTGTGTTTGTAAGGAATCATTTATTAAATTGTTATATTAGCTTTAATTTTAATTTGCATACTTCTATTGGAGCACATTAGCCCCATAACATCACTTTAACATTGGCTTTAACATTTGGCTTTAACATTTCCTTGTTTCTTTGGTTTTTTTAACCAAAAAACTGTTGAACTTATGTTATTAGTGTTTCACCAGGAGTGAATCTAAATGGAATCCCTGATATGGCATGGTCATTCCAATGAGATAACATTGGTGTATGTAAAAAATCTGATGCAGTCCAATCATCCCATTAAGATAAAATTAGTTTTTTTGGATCCCAGGCCAATGACAACCCATAAGAAATTCAAAGATATTATAGACATAACCTCTGAACTAAGAATGTTTGGAAAAAAATGTGCAGATCAAAATGAGTCTATGGAAGGACTTCTCCCTTTTTCTTTTAAACAAAAGTGAAACATGAATTTGAAGAGTCCTAAACATGAGTTCTTTACTGAAGTCATGACGTCTCCCATCACTGACCTGACAATAATAGTAGTTGGTGCCTATGTCACTACTATGTCACCCATGGCAGGGGACAGAACCTCCTGAAAACGTTGAGTCCAGGGATCTGTAGGAAGAGCTGTTGCCCTGGAATGGAGGGGTGTGTTACCTCAGAATGTGATTAAGCTAATTGCAACCATACTGTGTGCATTCATCCATCATGAATTAATAACATAGAATACCACCTACTTAAGGGTTAATTTGAAAAAAGCAGGGTTTCTGGGGGCAAGGTCAAATACAAGCTACAGGCTTGCAGTTTTTGCTAATCAGAATTGGAGGAGGGTAGAAAAGAGCAAATAAATTGAGACTAAAAGAAAATTCATGGATGGTGACCTTGAATTTGGGTGCCTGTGACGTAGAAGCTCATTATGATTAAGATTGTTAGGAATGTTTTGTAGATAAGTAGTTTATTGAAATTAGGAAGGTGATGACCAAGTAGGGGTCACGATGAGCTGTGTGTTTTGTAAAAGTTAATTATAAAAAGACTAGGTAATAGAGTCTACTTTGGAGCAGTTCTCTGAAGCTATCCTGAGAGACTTTCCTGACACCATACTCCCCAGCAGGCAGCGGCGGCTCTATGTTTTTTGCCACCCAAGCACGGCAGTCTGGCAGCCTTCGGCGGCGTTTCTGCGGGAGGTCTGCTGGTCCCGCGCCTTCGGCGTACCCGCCGCCAAATTACCGCCTAAGCCGCGGGACCAGCAGACCTCCCATAGAAACAACGACGAAGGCTGCCTGACTGCCACCCTCACAGGAACATGCAGGCTGCCCCCCGCAGCTTGCCGCCCCAGGCACTGGCCTGCTGCTAATCACTCAATACCGTCTCAGATTATAGGTAATTATTTGGGATTTCTAAACCTATTGCTTCTGTCTGCACGTGCTTAAATCTAATAAATTTTAGTTTTAGATAAGAGCACGCTTACTTGCATCAATCTACCATCACCCAGAAGTGGTGTGTTTCCATTGATTTATTCCTGATGCTGCCTGGACTGAAACAATTAAGTTACCACTACTTTGGGTTCTGAAAACCCTGTGTAACAGAGTAAGGCCTTTTGTCATGGTTCTTTGGACATTTGCACTCCTTTCCCTCCTTCCAGAGTCGGGGTTGTTATCCTGGCTGTACTGTGGTGGCTTTCTCCCTTTCCACCACTCCTCCCCACTCTGTCTGTGGAACCAGCAGAGGGAGAGTTACTACTATCTGGGGCAACAGTAACTGGAGAAAGGAATATCATATGGCTATTTTCCAACTCCTCTCCACAGCAGCCAGGCCAGACACACCTTTTTGTGCTATTTGGTGGCTGTGCTGCATAAGTGGCAATAAGGGAATTTATGGTAGCTCCTGAGTGAAGAGAATGTGCATCTTCTTTCCTCTTCCATGTGATTACACGTATGATTCCCCCACCTTTGTTTACTCCAGTGAGGATTGGCTTTCTCTTCACTTGACACATTGTGAAGCTTCTTATAGCAATACCTTAATTTACCGGAGAAGATGATCATTAACAAAAGGCATCCCTGGCTCTGGTTTTAGCTAACTAGTCACTCAAGAATTCAGCAGATGTTTCTGCCTTTTAGAATGACAAGAACTTTATGGGCTGATTTCCTGTCCTCCAGGAAGCTATCCAAGAGCCAGACTTTCCCTACATGGTGACAGGCACAATGTGCTAACCTGCCCTGAAGCCCCACAATTTGAACTACCATATTGTTCTCAGGAGCTTGCAGGGACAATTATGTTTTCTCTTGTGAATCTTACAAGAAATGCATACAGGCTGTAATTTCAACATGAAAAAAGAGTATCTCTCACATAGATTATCATCAGCAGTGCATAAGAGACTCATTTGAAATTCTCCCATAATTGTAAAGGGCCCCTTGAGAAGAACAAATAAGCCCTGCCATGTTTCCTAATCTCACTACACTAGTTGTACAGAGCAACGTTCACTGCTAATGATGACACAAAAGCTGCTGTAAGCTTTTCTTTTGCGATTCCGCTGCTTAAATCAGCTATTATTCAGTTATTTCGTCCTAACAGTGGAGAATAATTTTTGTGCTTTTCATTCTTCCTCCCAGAGGGCAACAGATGTAATAACTTATTCCTTGACTGGCACATTAAAGCTTGAAAAATTAATGCAGTGCTGCTGAGATTTCCACTTTCAATGGAACTTAGACTGCCAAGCTTTGAATTTCAGTGAAAAAATATTAAGTAATAAAAAGCTTATTTTAAATTTGTTAATGTACTTGTCTGTTTTAATGCCTTTCTGAGTTTTCTGCAAAATAAGAATTCCAGTAACTAATCTTCCTTAATTTCTTTTCTTTGTCTGCTTCTCCTCTGCAGTCTGGGTCTGGTTCATACTCCCATATCATCAGGATCTTCTAGTGCCAGAAATCTAAACACCATTATCAACTCTATTTTGTTACATTGGGTGTTTTTCCATCAGAATGTAATGGCAGTTTAATACGAACACATCAGCAATGTGTCTTAGCACAGTTATGTCTGCACAATCACTCCAGTTACCACATCATCTGGTAAGCAATTTATCCTCCATGGCATTCCACAAAGTGCAAGTCTGATGTTTGCTCAAGTCCATCCCTTAACCCAAAAATATCTCCCTCAATTTAGTGAGAGATGTACATGGGGTGGAAGTATTTCACCCACATTTTAGCTCAGATCTGCCCAATTGAAGCAGCTTACAGAACAAACAATACAGTTACTATTGTGCATGTTGTCTGGGGATAAGGGTAGCTATGCATGAGGAACAGGAACACAAGGATTGCCACACTGCATCAGATCAGTGGCTCTCATCGAGTTCAATAGTCTGTCTAGGACAGGAGCTTGCAACAGATATTACAGAGAGTGGTGCAAGAGAACTGAAATAGGCAAGTATAGCATAGGGGACGTATCTTCCTAAGATCTCAGTTAGCGATTAGCTTATGTCTTGAAACATGCAAACATATAGCTTTTACAAACTTCATTTATTTTAATCCTATGTATGGTATCTATGTGTGTTCTCATTATTCTTTTAAATATCCAATAAACCTTTTATCATGAGATTTATAAATCATGCTGTGCTGTAGGTACTTATATGTCACCCATTGCCATAGTATCTGAGCATGTCACATTGTATTTTTCCTCAGAACATTTCTATTAGATAGGGAAGTCCTATTATTCCCATTTTAGAGATGGGAAACTGAGCCACACAGGGTGTATCTACACTGCAATAAAACACTGATTGCTGGCTGTTGTCAGCTGACTTGGGCTCATGCCATGCAGCTGTTTCACTGGGATGTAGACATTCGGGTTCACAGGTCCCAGAGCCCAAGCACCAGACCAAGCCCAAATGTCTATACTCCAGTAAAACAGTCCCATAGGCTGAGTCCCATGAGTCTGAGTCAGCTGCCACAGGCCAGCTGTGTGCATTTAATTACACTATATACATACCCTCGGAGGCCAAGGGCTACAGTCACAAAGGAACTTAGCTGCCTTGAAAACATCTGGGATTCACAAAGCCTGAATTAGGGACTCACCGCAGGCTTTCTGCACAATGAATGGAGGGAGATAGGTGCCTGAGAATTGGATTCACAAAAGCTCCCTGCCTAAGCTAGCCAATGGGAGATGTTCAGAAAAGGTATGTGCGAAGCCCCACCCCTCTCAGGGAGTTCAGCGCCTGAATCCAGGCTGGAGGGAAGTAGCACCTTTTGCTTTGGATTTCCAGCTACAAACCCTGTTCTGGAGTTAGATGCTGATGCTGTATTTGCAAGAAGCTGGGAGAGGAGAAGGGGGAATTCCCTCATAACTTTTAGCCCAGTGGGATGTGGGAGACCTGTGGTTGAAGTCCCTCACCCTCTTCAGGGGAAAAGGGATCTGACATCTCTCAGGTGAGTGCGCTAACCCCAGGGCAATGGGGTATTCTGATATGGGGCTCCCTCAATCTCTCCAGTTGAAGCTGTTGCACTGTGGTTAAATAATGTGTCATTGGGGCAAGGAGTGAGCACAAGCAGCGTCCAGTCTTCCAGCTTTAATGACTTTCATTATTTTTCCAAAGAATATCCCAGCATAGCCCAGTGGTTAGGGCACCCTTAGGCAGAGGGGGGACTTGAACGGGGAAAGAGAGGGAGTTCCCATATCTGATATGAGTGTGCTAACCACTGGACTAAAGGTTATGAGGGAGTTCCTCCTCCCTCCCCTCTCCTGCTGCTGTTTTGTGTGAGCTCTGATTCTGATCAGGCCCTGCAACTTTGTTAGGTAGAAGAACACTTATTTTCCCCTGGTTTGTGCATCACTCTGGGGTTTAGACCCCCATTCACTCCAAAAACTTAGGTGCTAAATGAGTTCAAGTGTCTTACAGGGTTTGGTGGTAACAGAGGAGGGATTTTGTGAATAGCAGTTGGCCTTATTCTGGGATTTAGGTGCCTAAAGTGGAAGTTTGGTGCCTAAGTCCCTTTGTGAATCTAGTCTGTTAGGGTTAAATTTAGACTCAGTCAGCTTATTAATCAAATATTATTAGTCAAAGATTAGTCAGCATGATACAGAGAGGGAAATACATTAGCATTAGGAAAGCTGTCTGACAGTCCAATCCATTCCAACGATCCTTCAGAAACTCACCCCTTTATATACCATACTTGGTTATGAAAAAGAGACAAATAAAAATCCTTTCTCATGACCTATTGACCCATGTAGTTCCTTTCGTAACATCTCAATTTATATAACGGATAAACTAAACACAGCTGTCATTAGCTCATTAGCTCATCAATTCCAGAAGACACCTGTAAAAACAAGTATTCCCTTCCTTGGTTTCCTGGACATTTAGACCCATTTTCTAAGGGTCTATGGGTCAGAGCAAGAGGTCACAATCTATCAATCAACACCACATTAAGATTTAGCCTGATTGATGATAGAGGATTATAGATACAGACCATTATGGGAGTTTGGATTATCTGCTAACTGAGTTGCCCACAGGAAGTCTGTGGTGGAGTAGGGAACTGAACCTTGGTCTCCTAAGTCCTAGACAATTCACCCAATCATTGGACTATTCTTCCTCTCTGGGACACTTACACTCACATTAGCGTTCTATTGTAGACTATAAAACTAAAAATAAAAGTACTGCTCCATGTGAAGTATAATGACAAAAAGAATATTTGAGTAAGGTGGGAGGAATTAGCCCAGTTTTGACCAGGAGCTGGGGTGGTAGAGCGGTGTGTGTGTGTGTGTGTTGAGGGTGGGGGGACAAGGCCAGAAATATGCACTATTCCTCCTATGAAAATATAGCAGAATTTCTATTGAACTATAAAGGTAACATGAATCCTTGATGCAAAATTCATTTGTAAATTACTAAGTTTAACTGTCCAATTGCCCCTCCCCCAAAAGGGAAAATAAAATTTAAATACACTGGTTCAAAATTTTTTAGAAACTAAAAAACTCCACCATCCTATTGAACCTAATATTGTGCAACATGGCTGAGTATCTGGACTTGGCTTACTAAGCTGCTGCTCCTTTTGTTCTTTATCTGTGTGCCTGGGAACAGTCATTAACCACACATAGGTCAGGTTGTCCTCTTACTCCTGCATGTAGCTATTTAGCTCTCCTCCTCCAATAAAAATTCTTGAGTAATTTCTCCATTGTCCTGCAGGCAACTGGCTCTCTCCCAGAGAGTAATTCCTGGCCATACCCACTCCTTTATTCCATGGAGAAGGATCTCCATTTCCTTAAAAGCTGATTTTGCTGTTTCAGCTTTGCTCATCTCCAAAGAGTTCAATTCAGAGTTTGAACCAGGAGCATCAAAGACACCCTCCTGTTCAGAACAAGCCCCAGCAATCAGGCCTTAAGAAGCGGAATGGTTTCTAACAAGGATAGCAGTTCCTCTAGACCTGGAACATGGTTTTAAAAGAGTATCTTTTCACTTGTTAAATAGCTGCAGAAGTATAGTCAAATGAGGCTATGGGTGTTAGCCAACCACTGCATAACCTTGTGACATTACCTGTAGTTATTCATATGAACAGCTTCATCAAAGCTTTGTAAATGGCTTAATGTGGGCACATGTTGATGTAAATTTATATAAAAATGTAGGGAAGAAAATGTTGCCTCAGACTATTTTAAGGACGTATTGCATCTTTAACAAAACTGAGAGTGGGAAGCTATTATTTCTGGATCATATTCTTGGATAATTGAACTAGCTATTGGAAAATATTGTATAAATATTCTAAACTATGTAAAAAGTATGAATTATGAATAGTTTTTTTCCCCAAAAAACAGATATAAAGAGTTCTGAAGAGCTCATGCTATAGCTTCCTTCTTAAAATACTGGGCCACTGTTAGTACAAACTGCCCATCCCTTAAGGAAATTATGCTCCTTAAGATGGCAGAAGGCTGGTATTTTAAAAGAGGCCCTAACATTGAAAGATAATGGAAGCTGACAACCTAGCTCCCTTTGATAAGCCCAGCCTGAACGATGAGCTATCAGGTCCATTCCTGTTCCCATTGACATGGCTGAATGCATGCGTGAGATCACAGTATAAAAGTTCTGGCAAATGTGATATAGCCTGCATGGAGTAATCTGTCGATCACTCTATCAGACACTAAGACGCAGGTTTTTAAAGGTATTCAGATGCTGCTTTGCTCAGTGTTGCAAGGGACAAGTACAACTTTCAAAACTGAATTAGGCCTCCAAATCACCCTTGTGAATCTAGCCCTAAGTACCGATATGCCCCATCAGGTATCATTGGCATTCACAAAACCACTAGTCAGCTGCCACCTAATCCATAGACACCTATCTTTTCAATAGTAAAGTCCCCTAGATACCTACGTTTTTGCTGGTGGGCACATGCAAAACTGCCATTGACATTGACAGTCTACTTGGTGTCTAGTTCATGCCTAAACCCCAGTGGAATTCACAAACGAAGTGTTCTCCTGCCTATCTTACTCTATTAGCATTCCCTTAGGCATACTCTAAGTCCACTTAGCCTTCACAAAAGATGGTGAGGGTGCCCTCACCTGGGCTGTGGAAGAGAGAGGTTCAAATCCCCGCTCTACCTGATTTGAAGCAAGTTGTATAATGTCTCCCACATGTCAAGAGTGTGCCTTAACCACTGGGCTATGGGGTATTCTGTCTCTCCCATTGAAGCTATTGGACCTACCACCACCACCTCATGTTTAATTTTTCTTAAGAAGGGGCTGACCTCATGTAGTCATCTTACTCCAGGAGACAATTCACAGCTGTGAATCCCAGGTGGAGACAGGTGCCTAACTTTCTCTGAGGGTTAGGGCTTGACATTTCTATTGGGTAGCTTAGGCTGCCAACTTAGTGTACTGGCTTCTCAGAATCAGTTTTTAGGCATTTAACTCTCCCCGTGACTTGTATAGGGAGCCTGGGTGCCTAACTTGGGGTTGTGAATTCTACTAGGCAGGAGGGCACTGCTCAGCATTGCACCACCCACGACCTCTAGCAAATCTAGCCCTGACAAGGCTAAGTCTTATTGAAAGTTCATAGGACTTGGGCTTTTAAGTCCTGTTTGAAAGGGGAACTTGATGTTTAAATTACTTAGGCCCAGATTTTTAAAGTTATTTAGGTATTACTGTCCTGAGTGTTGCAATGCCTACCTGATTGAGGAGACTAAATCTCATTTTGCAGAGGGATTTAGGAGTCTAAATCCTAAAATATCTTTTGAAAATGGGATTGAGGAGCCTTATTCAGTTAGGCATTGCAGTGTTGAGCGCAGCAACACCTAAGTACTTTTACAAATCTGCACCTAAGGGTCCAATGCACCTGGCATTGAAGTCAATGGCAAATCTCAAAAGATCACTGACCCTTCAGAGGAGGGGTATCCTAGCTGAATTATGCCCCACTGAGAGTTCTGGGAGCATACAGTATAGTAATTCCTGGATGACATTTATTAAGGAAAGTTTCCCTCTGGAAAACCTTGCCATGTTTTGTAGGAATGTGAATTGATAGTCATGTGGATTTATAAGAACCAACCAAAAGATTTAGGAAAATATGAATTAATTAAATCACAATATTATTGATGAACATACTCACAAAGTGACCTGAATGTTACCTCTGGAACAGAACCTGGAGCCCCTCCCAACCAACCCATAAAGCAAAAACATATATAGTCACTTAAAGTTTGAAAAGTGCAATAAAGATTAACATGTCTAGGCTCTGTAGGACTAGCTAGGGCTGCATTCACCAAACCTTTTAAAAAAAAATCAGGTGTGCTCTTCCCCAACCCCTCCCCACCCTGGCACATGCCTCCACAAAAATGAAACCAATTCCTCTCCCTTAAGCTAAATGGTGTTAAAGATCGACACACCTATTTAGACATCCTTTGTGCTTCTTTTCCCCATCTCCCTTCTGTGCCAGCCTACACCTTGGGATATGCTGAGCTAAGGGATGATACTCCAGAGTTGAGGGGCCCTCACCAAAAGTATTCTGCCACCATCCACATTTATATCTGGAGGTTCTTAGTTCAGCTCGACTTAACGTAAGGAAAGAGGCAGTCTCTATGAGCAGCTCCTGCCTTAGTAGGGCTGTTTATAGGAGTGTCCAGGAAATGGTGAGGACAGCCATTCTCAAACTGTGGTATTTATACCACTGGTCAGACATGGGCAGCAATCAGGTTGTACACAGATTGGTTTAAAGTATAGTGTCTGCATAATGATCCATTATAACTCCACTGATTAAAACTATGAAAGCAGCAGGGACAGAGGGACCAATTTGTATTGCAGATGGATGGAGCTGGTATCAAACTTTTCTCTTCTCTTTTTTGCCATTGAAAAGAGAGAGAGAGAGAGAGAGAGAGAGAGAGCGCACAGTTGGACTATCTCCCATCACACATTTTATCTTGAGGCCTAATCCAACCTCACCAAAATAAATTTAAAAAACAAACAACAAAAAACAAACAAACAAACAAAACCATTGACTTAGGTGAAATTTGGATTTGGCCCTAAAAAGCTTTTCTTTAGGAAATGGAACTTATGTTTTGCAAATTATAAATAAGGTCTGTTGTAGAGTAGTCTTATCAGAGATGACTGTTTATCTTCAGTCAATTGTTTTCTTACAGATTGTTGTAATTTGTCAGCGTTGATGCTTGTAACAATGTTCATTCTGTCTTGCATTGTTAGTAGTTCTGTATTTTTATAAAGTCCAACAACAATGAATATAAAAAAGATTAAAAGAGCATAAAATTGCTAATATGTTGGAAAGCAATTTAAATCCTGTTGCCTGAACTAACAACTGGATTAAGATAATTCTGTTTACCACATTCTGCACCTTTTTTGACTGATATAAAACACTGTAAGGATATATGCCAGAATTTTCTAATTTTGGTTCCTAAAATTAGGCACATAATCCGTATGTAGGCCCCAGAATAAATGGTCTGATTGTCAGAGATCCTGCAGAATATAAATCCAGTTTAAGCAGAGGAAATGCCTGGGGCCTGATTTTCCACTGTCTACTAACAAAAATGTTGCCATTCTGATCTGGTATCTTTTGCATTTACTTTGTATAAGTGTAAAGAACTATACAAAGTGCAAGGCAGTGGGGGTATCGGGCCCTTCTCATTTTTTTAAAAAAGGACTCTGGCATTACTTTTTTCTCTCCTGTGTAATGCAACATTTATTAAGTTTGTTCTACTTGTTTATAAATTATCTACTTGGACTCTAATCATTTAACACTTTTCTGACTTGCTTCCAAAATTAAGTTGTTCATGCCTTGGATTTAAAATAGCTGTTCACAGCTGCAGCAAATCGATGCATCCCTTGAAGATAGATGGAAATACTATCAAAAGGAAAGTGGTTTGTTTCTTTATTTACTTTCATTCTGTGAACTAATTCTAAACTGAGGGACAGAAGGAATATGCAACAAAACGGCTTCATTGAGGGGTTAGATTAGATGACCCTTGGGTCCCTTCTAACCTTATGATTCTATGACTGAGAAGCCACTTAATAACCATGTTCTAGGAAAAACACCGGGATAAAAAGCCAATAGTAACAAGTATGATAGGAGGAGCAGAGAAATCGCAAATGAAATCATTAATTAGTAACTGGTACACCATAAACTCTTGTTGCTGTCCTAGGGACTCCTCTACCTAGTGTGCAAAGATTTATTAAATTCTTATAATTGAAAAGAGCTTTTGTTTATAGAGATTGTTTTCAAAGAACAAATAGACCAGCGGTTCTCAAACTGTGGGTCGGGACCCCAAAATAGGCTGGCTTAGACTTGCTGGGTTTGGGGCTGAAGCCCGAGCCCTGCCGTCCGGGCTGAAGCCAAAGCCCAAAGGTTTCAGCCCTGGGCAGTGGGGCTCAGGTTACAGGCCCCCTGGCTGGGGCTGAAGCCCTTGGGCTTCGGCTTTCACCCCTACCCTGCCTAGGACAGTGGGATTCAGGCTTTGGCTTTGGCTCCCCAGGGGCAGTGGGAATCAGATGGACTCAGGCTTCAGTCCCCCCCTTCTGGGGTTGTGTAGTATTTTTTATTGTCAGAAGGGGGTCACGGTGCAATGAAGTGTGAGAACCTCTGAAATTGACTATTGGATCCTAAAGTAGCAAATTCCCCTTCCTGTTTCTGCAACCGGGAGATCTTGAAACTTCCTACACAATCATGCACAAGGCTTTCACAACACTGATGGTGAAAAAAGATCCAACTGAGGACATGCAAACCACGTGTAAAACTATTTCACACACAGTTTAGTCACCAGCTAGAAATCAGCAGGCACTCTGTGCGCCACTGGTATGAAGGCGAATGTCATGTGTGCCCCTAAAAGTTTTTTAATTTTATTTTCTTTTTACTTTTAATTGGTACTGTTTTAAATAGATGTCAATAATTCTGTAGGTAAACAGGAAACTGTGGAAAATATGCCAACAAGAACTTTCAAATGTGTTCACTTCAACTTTCCTTCATAGCCTGTCATACAATGTTTGCTAAAACCTCTAGCAGCTTGCTTCTTTGTTATAGTTTGTGTTCTTTTTTGTGTGTGATTGGTCATGGGGATTCTTCATTTCATTAGAGGCCATGACTAAAGGTTCAGCTCAAGACCCTCTCCTCTCCCTCTTCAGTCTCAATCTCTTTGGAACCTGCTTTCTGAAATCCAGGTAGATGATACTGTAAGCTTTACCAGAGGGGCCTCTGAACTTTATTGGGAGTGTTCCAGGGGAAAAGCCTGTGTGCTGCAATCTAGCCTTAGAGATTACAACTCCCATCATGCCTGGAGGACAGAGGGAAAGAGAGAGCCGGGGTGGACTCCATTTTGGGAAAAAGAGTGAGATTGCTGCTGTGGAGCTCCGTCCATACCAGGAGCTGCTGCTGAGGGCCTGCAGGGGCTTTGATCGAGCCGGGAGCCTCAGAGGCTGTTGGTGGCTTCAGTGGAGTCAGGGCAGAGACTGTTGCTGTGCCTAGAGCTGACTGAGGTGGGCCTGCAGTGAAGGAACTGTGAGTAACCCCCACTGTTGTTTGGGAAAGTACTTGCAAGGGAAGGGGCACAGTAAAGAGACTGAGTCTGAGGAGAGGCAGAGCGATCTTCCCACCAGGACCCAGAGCTGCTAACATTTCGTGGGGCCAGCTCCAATCTTCAGAGGGGTTGTGCAGTTTGTTGCCTTGGCTAGACTGATACACAGAGCCAACAGAGTGCTGTCTCCAGCTGCAGATCTTCAAGCGTGCAAGTGTCTAGGACTCTGAAAACCAGAGCAGTGTATGCTCCCGGGGTGGGGTAAACAGTGGCAGTGTAAATGCCAGTTAGATAAGTTTCATTTATCACTGTATGCTATATTTGTTAATTGATTTTATTCAACTGCCCTTGTGGATTTAAATTAGTAGTTACATTTAATCTTAGTCTGTTATACCTTGATTTTTTTAAGTTGTTAAGGAAAGGTGCGTTATCGCTAATTTAAGTATATTGGATGTATATTATTTATAATGGGTATTTTTGAGTTACATCCATGCACAGGTTATATTATTATTAAATATTAGAATAGGTTTATTCCTGGAGGTTCCCAAGGCACACCACTGAGGGTGTACAGGGACCATCCAGGGGTGTACAGGAGGCACCACCAATTTAAAATTCCTTTAGGAGTAAAGGGTGAATAAAAGATTCCCGCCTATCCAACATCACCATTGGGATACTCAGGATCTTCTTTAATGTCAACAACCTCAGGCACCCAGGCACACAGGTGAGTGTTTCCTGCTCCCAAGTAACCCAGGGAGGAAAGGGGGTTACAAGACCCAAATCTATATCCCCTTCACTGGTTTGGACCCTTTGGTCTGCCTCAATCTTCACAGCCACTGGCTCTTCTATAACTTCCTTCAACTCAGTCTATCCAAAGTGATAGTCATGTCACTCAGAAGAAGAGCATCCTCAACCAGAATGTCTCAGACCAGTGTTGGGCAACCTGTGGCCTGTGCCTGCACGCAGCCCATCAGGGTAATCTGCTGGTGGGCCACGAAGTTTGTTTATGTTGACCATCTGCAAGCATGGCTGCCTGCAGCTCCCCATGGTGTGGTTTGCCGTTCCCGGCCAATGGGAGCTGTGGGAAGCAGTGGCCAGCCCTTCCCTGTGGCCCGCACCACTTCCTGCAGCTCCCATTGGCCAGGAACAGCAAACCATGGCCACTGGGAGCTGCAGGCGGCCGTGCCTGCAGAAGGTCAACATAAACAAACTGTCTTGAGGCCCACCACCAGATTATCCTGACAGGCCACATGAGGCCTGCAGGCAACAGGTTGCCCACCGCTGCCTCACACTCTGTCTTCCTGTCTCCCAGATGTAACTGGGAGATTTGTCTGAGTAATGAGTGCAGAAATGGCTTCATTTTGACCAAAACTGAAAGATGAAGAAGTAAAGGTCTCTAAAACATGGGAAAAATGGAATCTCCAAAAATTATTCTTTTTGAACCTGACACCACTTAGAGGGCCAATTCCTTAGCTGGTACAAATTGATATGGCTTTCGGTGAATGGAATGTAAACACCAGCTGTACTTTCTAAAGATCATTTTAGTTTCTTCTAAAATAATTTGCACTTTGAACTGAAACTCATGGAGTCCTGCTGATTTACACTAGCTGAAGATCTGATCCCACAGGCTTTTCAATAACAAATTCAAATATTGTTGGCTCTGCTTAAGCCTGGATATTTGTGAAAACCACTCCCACCACCAGAAGAACCCAGGCTGGGTGGGAAAAATCTTCATGACTTTGCATATTTTTCATCTAAACCTCAAAGTCTCTGGAGAATAGCAAGTAGCACAGCTCAACAAGCTTGTGTTCTATACCACCCAACTATCAGCAATATTAGTACAGCCACTATAGTTGTTACCCAAATCAGAATTACTTTATGTCAGCAACTATTGATTGCTTTTTAAATTACATCAGCTTTATTTTCAGCACTTCTCACAATAAAAATCAAAAGAGATTTAATCTCATTTCAGTTGTAAAATAATGAGTATAGTTTTCTTACACGCACACAATACAGAGCTATATAAAATACACAACATATAACTATGTCCTGGTTTTTAAAATGCAAAAACTAGAAATGTTAGGAAGCATATCAGTGTCAAAATTATTTTGATGTCCATGTTATAGAGAAGAATAAAACAGCTTTTAGAAATTGTGTTTGCATTCCACCAACTTGTTTATGCAAACACTTACAATGTATAGGGCATTAGGAAATAATTTACCTTTATTAGACTTTCTGTGAGGATGCTATAAATCACTGTTTTCATTTGGAGAGCATTATTACAAGAGTGATTTAACTGAAGAAATTCCTCCTCGTGGCCCATAGGAGTGAAAGGTTAATGGCATAATGAATTCCTATAAAACAAATAGTGGACTTTTACCATCCTTCAGCCAGCAGATGGTAAATTAGTAGGTAATAAATTGCATAAGTAATCTGCATTCACAGGCCAATAAATAATATCCAGAGGCTAGTTTTGCTTGCTCTAGGTGACAGTGCATTAGTGTGACTATACAGTTTCACAGCACAATAGAAAAGGTACAGTAAATAGACTGGGGTTGATATTGCAAGACCCTGATACATGCCTGATATTACCAGATGGACATATCTAGAATATTATAACAACGTTAATAAATTTTACATTGCACAGTGAAAAAGAATAATTTCTACAGGTGGCAAATATATATTCTTGTGGTCCTTTTAACGTGTGACATTTACTCTACTATCATATTACCACTGTTGGCATTTCGCTCTGGTAGTGCAATGACTGGGGAAAAATGTTAATATGCAGCAGTGCTCACAAGGGAAAAAACACCCTAAAATAAGCCTGTCTCTTGCTGAGAAAGTTAAAGATATCAAGCTATTTTTATAAGCAGGGTTGTTAATTATCCATTGAATCTGCAAGAGCTACACAACTGAAAATGTGTTGATTCTTTCCAGTAATATGAAATCATGTTGCCTTTCAATGTAATTAAATCAAAATACTATTTAAAAAAACCACACTTTTAAGTAGCATTATTTTCTTAAACACAAAAAGAAATCATCAACTTCCTTCTTGGTTTCTACTCTAAAATATTTATAAGAAACGGTAAAAATGTTAAATATATTTTCTTTCCACTGATGAAGTACAGAGAAAATCCTCGGGGAATTCTTTGTTGCTTCTGCTGATGCTTGTATAGTGATATAGACCAGGATTACTGCACGTCAATTGAAAGGCTGGTGAAGTGAATGCTGCTGCTAGAAGTATAAGGAGCACAGTTGTTAGTTTCTGTCCAGAGGCAATAGGTAGCTGCTGGCAGTTAGTTGGAGCTTTAGGATATGATTTTTATTCACATTCACTTGAATAGGAGAGGCCTGGTTTTTTAAAAGTATTTAGATTTTGCTTCGCTCAGTGCTGTAAGGCCATAAGACCAGATCCTCAAAGGCATCTAAGCCCAGCATTGAGGCATGACTGGCATTCACATAACTTCTGTTCAGCTGCCACCAAACCCTGCAGGTGCCTAAGGTCCCTAAGTGCCTATGTTTCAACTGTTAAATTCTGAGGTACCTGAATGTCAGTGGCTGGGCATGCACGCAGTCACCCAAGTCCTGGTGCATCTCAGCAGCTTGGCATTTAGATCATGCCTAAACCCAGTGGGATTAATAAAGTAGGCATTCCTCATCTTTCTGGCCCTCAAGGACCGATGCAGTAGGCATGCTCGGAGTGAGCCTTAACCTGTCCAAGGAGGCAGTGGTAGTGGTACCGCTGTCTCTCTCTCTTGTAACCTTTAGCATATGCTTAGAACCCTCACCCTTGAAGTGGGAGACCTGGGTGCAATCCAGCCTAATGTAGAGAAGGGACTTGAACTTGGGTCTACCACTTCCTACCAGAGTGCCCTAACCAGGGGCGGTGAGGTATTCTGGGGGCTGGGCTTTCTCAGTCTTTCCTGTTAGACTGTTCCAAAGTGGATTCATAATTAAGTAGTCACTGGATGAGGGTAAGAGCCCTAACCACATGCTATAGAGCCATTTCTCTCTCTGGCCCAATGGATATTTAACTGTTCCTGAGGTTCCCCCTCCTTCGTTTTTTTCTTGAAAAATGGCAGACCTGTCTTAGGCACCTAATTCCAGGAGAGGGTTCATGGCTGTGAATTCCAAATGGAGAGAGATGCCCCCTCGGTTCCTAATTCCTTTGAGTGGGGCTTTGGCCACACCCCTCTCTTCATCAGTTTCTACTGGCTAGTTTAGGCAGCCCCTCCCTCCCGCGGCATGATGGCGTCTGTGAATCCCATTTTTAGGTGCTTAACTCTCCCCTGGAATTCTGTACAAAATCCGGGTGCCTAATTCAGAGTTAAAACAACAAGGAGTCTTTGTGTCACCTTAGAGATTAACAAATTTATTTGGGCATAAACTTTTGGGGGCTAGAACCCACTTCATCAGATGCATGGAGTAGAAAATTCAGTAGCAGGTTTAAATACACAGCACATGAAAAGATGGGAGTTTCCTTATCCAGTGGGAGGTCAGTCTAATGAGACAATTCAATTAACAGTAGGATACCAATTGTCTCGTTAGAGTGGTAAGAAAATATATTGGGCCAGGTCGTTAGCTGAATAAACTATGCTAATTTACAGCAGCTGAATATCTGGCCATTCTTTTAGGAAATAATCCTGAACTGGCCAAAAGTATAACTGGGTTCAATAAAAACTTAGATAAGTTTATGGAGGATATGTCCATCAACGGCTATTAGCCAGGATGGGCAGGGATGCAACACCATGCTCTGAGTGTCCCTCTCCTCTGTTTGCCAGAAGCTGGGAGTGGACAACAGGGAATGGATCACTTGATAATTGCCCTCTTCTGTTCATTCCCTCTGAAGCACCTGACACTGGCCACTGTCAGAAAATAGGATATTGGACTAGATGGACCATTGGTCTGACCATTCTTATGTTCTTATGCACTGGCTAGAGATGGACTAACTGACCAAAGAGTATTTTCCATCTCTAACTCCTATGATTCTATAGTATGATAATATTATTTAGTCTTAAGTAGCATTTTATATCTTCAGCATGCTGTGCCAACAATATGCACAATTAACTGACCCTTATAATTTCAGTAAATGGTAATATATATTTGATGAGAACAAGGCTCAGTTCTCTTCTCACACCAGTTTTACACTGGTGTAACTCTGTTGAGTCCTGTTTTGCCCTGATATAAATCAAATCAAAATCGGGGACACATGAGTATTTCCTGTTCGCAGCACTGATGATATAAGAAAGATAAGATAAAAGCCAGGAGTGTTTTCTTATTTCACTTATTAGGTGTGGGGGGACAAACCCTTTTCTTGAACGGATTGAAGGACACCAACCTAGAAAACAGTTATGCTGTCGCAGAGAGTAAAGAGTTATTGTAGAGAAGAGATAAGGAATGTCATAGCTCCCTGGGTTTTCTTTTGTGTATGTGTGTTTCTTTGTTGTTTTTTAACTGTGTACTTCATTCTCTGGCTCTTGTCTCATGAGCCAGTTAAGTGCATGCTTGCCCTGGGTAAACTAACCAGAACTATGCCATCATTGCCAGCAACATTCCAAAAACCAAATACTTGCAGGTGGACAGGCCCAGCCATAAAGAGCCATTTTACTGAGAGAAAGTCAGGAAGGAGACTTGTCCGCACATTGCAGTCTGCATGGAGTACGCCATTTAGGCCAGGGTGTACAAATTGAACTGCTGCCAGGGCAATTCAGTTTAAATACATGGGATAAGCTGAAAGGCTTTTGAACATGCTGTGGAATTGCAGAGAATTTAAAAGGTGGTGCTGAGGGTGTGATTCAAAAAGCTATAGTTAGGAGTGCTAACCTTTCTGTTTCCTAATCATACAACTACACCGGTGCAGTTGTTGGAATGGATAGTGACATTTTAAGAGTACTTGAACTGCCTCTATTCACCTCTTTAGATAGACAACATATGAAGCAGGCATAGCACAACATGTCATAGTTTTTATTTGTTAACACAAAGGGGTATTTAGGAGACTTACTGTATGTATACTTAAAATGAAAAGACTCATAAAATATGCTATCCCTTCTGCTCTGCTTTGAAAATGTATCCCTTACTGTTTTGCCTCATATCCCTTACTGTTTTGCCTGGCTGTCTGGTTAATTTTTCATTTTGTTGCTGCCAGTGGGTCTGCTTTTCAGAGTGGGTCCCAGGTGTGCATGTGTTTGTGTGTGTTTTGAGGCAGGGGGAGCAAAACCCTTGGCATTAGTTTTTGGTTTAAAGATTCTTTCTCTTTTATCTGCCTAAAGCAAGGTTTCTCACTGTTTTGATCTATGGAGTACAAACATGACTTTCTATAGCAGCATTATACAACAATTTCACAAAGGCCTTCCAAGGAGAACAAAGTAGAGATGCAGATTTCATTAGGATCTTCCTAATCCGGAGAAGTTAATCCAGCTCCAAAGTGGCATAAGAAGTGAATGTAATTAACTGTCATTATATTAATATGGGACTACATTAAGAGTACACTATTTGATTGTTTGCAGTTGTAAAATTCCCATGACCATAGAACCTGGGCTTAAGAGGAACATAACTACCCTCTTCTTCGCCTCAATTACAGCTGACTCCTTAAAGTGGATTACCTGTCCCCTTCAATTAGACACAGGAGCCCAGGCTCTCCTGTCTTGGAATCCTGCCCTCAGACACACACACTCGATGCTGCACACACATGGTCTCTTGGATGCCTACGATCAAACCCAGCTGCTAGGATGGCATTGTGCCTGCTCACACAGTGCAGTGCCAGTTTCACTTGGGTGCCAAGCTAAATGAGTTTAGATGGGCTGTTTGCAAGCAGCATCTCATCTATAGGAAGTCTCTCCTCTGTGACAGCACTGACCACCGATGCCAAATGCCTCTTTATATTTGATCACATCTGTTGCCACTATGGTGCCAAAAAGAAATACCTAAACAGAAGGGGAAAGGAAGACAGGAATTCTGGGTAGTTATGGCAGCCGAAAGACCGGCTGTGTTCAAACATAAACCCATTAAGATGACTTGAATATCAAAATCTTTGCTAAAAAAGAGCACAGCCCCAAAAGTGTCTGTTAAGGCAAATTCACAAGTGATGACACCAGGAGATAAGGGAAAAAAGGTAGTAGAGCCAGAACACAGTTTTGCATGCACTCTAAGGAGGGTGAAAGCACCTGCAGGCATATCACCCCTGCAGGTGCTCTCACTTTAGTTTATACTGGGTAAAACTGGAGAAGTTCAGTGTTACTGAAGCTAACCCAAATCTTCCTATCTGCATTCAAAAGTGTACAAAAAATCTAGGTTTCATAGTCTTGGTCCCAGTAAAAATCCCTAAGCCTGCCTGCCTATCTATGCATATGTTTATACTCTGCTCATCACTGAGTTGGCCGAGCTCCTACATATTCGAAGAGTAAATATACTAAAGAATTCCCTACTCCAGAACTCATCAGAAATCCTTAATATCCTTTGAAACAATTGGTCCCTATATGTTAAAATATTACAGTCACATAGACAAGTCCTTCAAAGGCCATAGACATTAACTGTCTCAGTAAATAACTTTTTCTCTGCCCTCTGCTTCTAACATGGTTCTAGCACTCTTTACAGTCACCTGATATTAACCAATATACTCTTCTAAAAAGCATTGGGGTAGATCCTCAGATGGTATATATCAGTGTAGCTCCATCACCTATAATTTTCTCTTAGTATATGTCAAACCACTGACCAGCATTTTTGAAAGTTATAGAGAATTCCTGGCATGAGCTATCCTCAAAATCCTCATTGACATCGTATGGTGTTTCAGGAATCGGTACAAAGCCTCTCTCTTTGTCTTCATGACTATCTATGGATTTACTATCCTCAATTTTTCTGACGTAGGCCCAGATTTGTAAAGGTATTTAGGTGTTGTTTTGTTCTGATTTAAGAGCCTAAATAACATTTTCAAAAGGGATTTAGGCACTTGGTAGCCTCAATCCCATCAAAAGTCCTGTGTGCCTAAATTCCTTTGAAAATAATATTTATACTCCTAAATCAGTTAGGCATTGCAGTACCTACAAACCTTTAAAAACCTGGGCCCTAATTTCTTATTTACTACCATGCTTCCTTCTGTCCTTCTTTGCATCAGTCTTCATGGCTGAGGATCTGAGGGAGATTCCCAAATCTGAGCCATTCTTTTTAGGTGACAAATCTGAGGAACTGTCCCAGATTGAGGTGTCATTAGAGGAGGTTTTGGAACAAATTGATAAACTAAACAGTAATAAGTCACCAGGACCAGATGGTATTCACCCAGGAGTTCTGACGGAACTCAAATGTGAAATTGAAGAACTTCTTAGTGTAGTTTGTAACCTATCATTTAAATCAGCTTCTGTACCAAATGACTGGAGGATAGCTAACATGATCCCAGCAATTACAGGCTGATAAGCCTGACTGGTTGAAAATACAGTAAAGAACAACATTGTCAGCTGCATAGATGAACATAATTTGTTGGGGAAGAAGCAATATGGTTTTTATAAAGGGAAATCATGCCTCACCAATCTACTAGAATTCTTTGGCGGGGTCAACAAGCATGTGGACAAGGGGGATCAAGTGGATATAGTGTACTTAGATTTCCAGAAAGCCTTTGACAAGGTCCCTTACCAAAGGCTTTTAAGCAAAGTAAGAAGACATGGGATAAGAGGGAAGGTCCTTTCATGGATTGGGAACTGGTTAAAAGTTAGGAACTAAAGGGTAGGAATAAATGGTCAGTTTTCAGAATGGAGAGAGATAAATAGTGATGTCCCCCAGGGGTCTGTACTGGGCCCAGTCCTAGGGCACTAACATTTGGGGGGCGGCGGTATTTCAGAGGCAGGACCTTCCGCTGCCTAGGGTGCCAAAAAAGCTGGCGGTGCACCTGACCGGGCAACAAAATGTCAGATGAACACAATGCACAGCCAACCTTTTGGAACTCCTTGCCAGAGGATGTTGTGAAGGCCAAGGTTATAACAGGGTTCAAAAAAGAACTAGATAAGTTCATGGAGGATAGGTCAATCAATGGCTGCTAGCCAAGTTGGCCAGGGATGGTGTTCCTTGCTTCTGTTTGCCAGAAGCTGAAAATGGGCAACAGGGAATGGATCACTTGATGATTACCTGTTCTGTTCATTCCCTCTGGGGAACCTGGTATTGGCCACTGTTGGAAGACAGGATACTGGGCTTGATGGACCTTTGGTCTGACCCAGTATGGCCGTGCATATATTCATATGTCCTTCTCCCTTATTCCTGCTTCTAAATTGTAGCTGTTAGAGCCCACTTCTATGTTTTCTTCACTTCCTCTCCCTGTTTCTCTGCATCTAACCTGGGGCAATTCTTCCCTCAGTTACAGCCACCCAGCCCCCTTTCCCAATTCCATCTCAAGAACCACTTCTTCTGTCTGGCCTATGACTCTTAAAAACAATCAATTCCCCTTGAGTTGCTCAATTTCACCAATAAGTCTTTTATTTACTTATTTACTTATTTATTTGCAGTTCCATAGTGTCTGGAGGCCCACACTAAGATCAAGACTCCATTATGCTAGGCACTGTACACACAAAACAAGACAGACCCTGTGCTGAGGGGCAAATCTCCATCTAGAGCTGAATCTAAATAGATAAGAGAGACAAAGGATGTGAGCTGAAACAGAAACATACAGCTGTGAAGTGTCTTACCCAGGGTACCACAGTTTCCCTCTTCATTCTCCCTTCTCTGCCATATGTAGAGGTAATGCCTCTAGCTTGTAGTTTACCTGAGTAAAATTGGTTCTGGAGAGCCCTGTGCTGTTTTTGTGCAAACACGGTAAAGTGCTGCAATTTTATTGTAATCTGTTTTTGGCTGTAACCCTTTGGATTGGCTAATCTGTACCAGGTTCTTTGTGATTCTCACTCTTTTTTCTAAATTATGTCTTTTATCTTCTTGTTCCACTTTAGCCCCTCCCCCCCCACAGTTTTACATCCTGAGACTGAGATATTCTAAGCCCCCAATTCAAAAGGGTTTGGATGCCCAAATCTCCTTAAAGGGAACGGAAGGTCCAAATCCTTTAGAGGTATTTGAAAATCTCAGCCTGAACTTTTTTGAGTTTGACATTTCAATCCAGTTTATCTTTAGTTAAGATGCTACAAACAGCTTGCACAGTAACAAACACATAGGGTATTCCATTGATTATTTGTTAACTTTATATTTAGAGAAGAATCCTTGATAAAGTCTCTTATTTCACACTAACATGGCTGTAATACATTTTAATGTGCTTGCATCTTGTCTGATGGGAGTGTTATCTGATTCACAGAGTAGCTGACAGGACCACACAGCATCACATCACTCAGTGTTCTCTCACCTAAATTGCTAATGAAAGAAACATGCCTAGTGAGGGGCAGGGATCTACCAAAGAACTGCTTTTATTCCATCTTCCTGTCTCCTTTTGTCGTGCTTTCTGCTCAAATAACACTGAGTGTTTGAGTCTAAAATTGAGGGCTAACTTTCCTCTCATTTTCTAGATGTTCCTACGGTTTTACAGCCCTTTCTTTGGTAATTCACAGAGCCCAGCCTAACTATTATGTGACTTGGGGGCTGATCCTGAAAACTCTTACTCCTATGAGTAGTCCTTACACATACTGGGAAGGCCCTTTGAGTTCAATGGGACTATTCACATAAGCAAGGGTCTGCAGGAATGAGCCTATTGCTAGCACTTTGCTGTCAGTACCACTGTAGATAATGGCACCTCTTCTTCGAAAAATTCATATATTCCTATAAATGAACCACAAAATAGAGATTTCAAGCCAAATTCTCTTCTCTTCTCTCCATTGACTCCAAGTATTTCTTAACAAAGCTTTTTGGGGAAAAAATATCCATTGACCTGATTTTAACATTTCAGGTGACAGAAAAAGGGCTCAATTCAATTCTCCTTGTGCAAGAGATGCTCCCACTGAACTCAATGAGAGAGGCCAGTACTCAGCAGCTAAAAAATCAAGCTGCTTATTTAGATAACTAACTGTGGGTTTGCTTGGGCCTGTGTTTAGGCACCAAAGTTTGACCTAACTGTGGCGGGGTAGAAACATTTTCCAAAGCACAGGTCTCTACCACCTGAAATGTCATGTAGAAATAGTAAGCTTTTATCTTCTTATGCGGAACCAGTAAAGAGAAACATGCAACACATGTTGAACCATTGCGTTACATAGGCACAGCAGGAGAATGATCTTTTTATTCCTTACTCTGAATAACCCAGCGTTATCTAGTTAATCTTTTATGGGGGGTGGGATTTGATGCATTTTTGTTTGTAATGTTATTATTGTAGTATGTTACTACTGCAAAAATGAGCTTCAAGGGCAACCTAGATGAGACACTGAACAAAATGTGACTAGAGAGCGTTGGGCAATAAATATAACAAACCAAAAAAGGAGGACAGTGAGCTGACTCTTCGTAGGATGGTTGGTTGATTGGTTTTATTTTTCCTGTCAATGTCTTTATAATTCTAGTTTATCAGATATGAAATAAGATCTCCAGGTATTTACACGTGGGAGATAAAATCCTCAGAAAGTTATCGCGCCTTGTCAAGATATAATTCAGTTTGAATTCAGCCTCGACAGCAGCCCACCTGTGTTAATGGTATCTGACATTCTGCAAATAGCTCATGAGTTCATGTTCAGGGCCTGCTCCCTTGATCACACTATGCCTGAGCCAACCCTCATTGTTGTCAAAAAAAGTCATTGGGAGCTACATCATAGCATCATAACTGTCATAACCCTTATCATGAATAGCTAGGGTGACCAGATCACCCAGGTCAAATATCGGGACGCGGGGGGGGGGGCGGCAATGGGGGAAAAAATGGCGGAAGAGCAAAAAAAAAAAAATTCCCCACCCCCGATTCCTTCTCCCTCCGCAAGCGCTGGAGGGAGGCCCGGGAGACTCAGGGGAGCTCAGGGCCGGGGTGAGTGTGAGTCCGGGCTGGCCCCAAGCAGGCAGGACTTGGGCATGGTACCTGTAGGGAGAGTTCAGAGTGACCTGCGGGGCCAGGCGGCGGCGGCTGTTCTCCCCACCTGGGCAGCGGGACTTGAGAGCAGCCACTGCTGCAGCTCCCACATCCCCGGGGGGAGGAAGCGGCCGCTGGCCAAACTTGGCGGCTGCGGCTCTGGTGCCCATGAACCCCCCGAGCCCGGGCCTGCTGCGGGGACCCAGCACGCACACCGCGCGCCCAGCCCCTAGCCAGTTGCGTCTGGGCTGGCTGCCCAGCTGGTGCAATCCCACGGGTGGCCCTGGAGTGGGGGCAGCAGGCCCCAGCCCCCCCATCCTGCTCGGGTCCCATAGGGGAACGAACGGGGCTGGGCTGCCGATGCCTCCGCCGCGGGATTGCACCAGCTGGGCAGCCAGCCCAGACGCGACTGGCCAGTGGCGGGGCGCAGTGTGCGTGCTGCTGGGTCCCCGCAGCAGGCCCGGGTTCAGGCCCGGGCGCCACGTGCTTGGCCGCTTCCTCCCCCCACGGCAGTGGGAGCTGCAGCAGCGGTTGCTCCCGTGTCCCGCTGCCCAAGTGGGGAGAACAGCCACCGACTGGCCCCGCAGGCCACTCCCTACTCTCCATCCAGGCACCGCGCCCGAGTCCTGCCTGCTCGGGGCCAGGCCGGACTCACACTCACCCCGGCCCCACGTTCCCCTGCGTCTCCTGGGCATGGCGTGCTTGGCAAGAAGCGGGGATTTGGGGAGGGAGCCAATGGGGCGGGGATGGGGGCGGGGATTTGGGGAGGGAGCCAATTGGGGAAGGAGGAGGCAGAGTCGGGGCGGGGAAGGGCGCGAGCCCTTCCAGGCTCCGGAGCCTTTGCTTGTTTGTCCAGTGTCCCGACCTAACATTGGTCGGGACGCGGGACAAACAAGCAAATATCGGGACAGTCCCGATAAAATCGGGACGTCTGGTCACCCTATGAATAGCATAGTCCACAGTTCAGGAAAGCATTTAAGCATGTACTCAAGTCTATCCATATTCAAGAAAGCACTTAACATATGGTTAATTTTAAGGGTGTGCTGCAGTTCCATTGTCTTCAATGGGACTCCAGCATGTGTTTAAAATTAAGAATACACAGAAGTATTTTTTCCCTAAATCAAGATAATTGATCATTTTTTTAGTTAGAACATTTACAAAATGTATCTTTTATGCAGTAATTTATATTAAAGATCTGAATTGTCAATTATTGCTAGATTTTTTTTCATTTCCTTTCATACACATTCCACTATTACAGATGCACTGCTGTTTTTATTTGCCAAACAAGTCTGATTTTATGATTCTGTTCATTTCACACCTGGCAACACAGAAAATGCAGAAGTAATAAAGGGAAACCCTTTAATGATAAGTAAAATGACTTGAACTACAGTGGTGATGTGTGTTATTTTCTCAACCAGCAATAAGCTGTATATGAAGTTTCCTGGGAACTACAAGTCATTGTTTTCCAGCAAGTTACCAGAATATGCTTTACCAGAACATTACAGATAATACACATCATAACTATTGTGAGGCAAAAATCTAATAAAGGATGCACTCTAACACGATGAAGAATATATATAGCACAAGTCTTAGATCGTGATGTCAGCAAATTGAGAAAATTGCATATGAATTCATACTTACTTACTTACTTTCAGTAGGAAACAAAGCCTGGTATGTAATTATAGCAGGAATATCAGAGTATGTTTAGATTTGGAAAAGTGACTCCAAAAGTGGCATTGTGCAGTTCAATGTCACTTCCATCTCAGATTTGCTTAGTTATAAGTAAATAGTCTTTTCTTCTATTTATTAGCCCTTCAGATAACTTTGAGATCTGCAAAATAAGCTGCATTTTTTCTAGCTCATCAGTAGAGATGGGTCAAACGAAAATTCCAGACCAGAGCACATGTGAAATATACATCCAGATATGCACTTGTCTCTGAACAATGAATCTCAAGCCTGTTTTAACCAGCAGCAATAAATACTCTAGTGTAGGAATTTAACTTACTATTCTGTTGAAACTGTGTTAGTCATAACAGAATCTGGCTCCTTCTTCCATAGCATTGCACAGTCAACACAGTTAGCAGGAGTGATGAAGAGGAACTATTAGAGTTGCCCGGGTTCTGGCCCATGAAGTTTTGAGTTTTTTGCAATGTTAAAGTTAACGTAACAATGAGATAGAGAAGTTAGAGAGAAAGAAACTGAAATATGGGATGGATATGGAGAGACAGGTCAGTATACAGAAGAAAATGTAGGCATCATCAGCATAAAGAGGATAGTTGAAGCCACATGAGTTGAAAAGATCACCTAGGGAAAGGTTATAGAAGGAGAAGGGGAACACTACCCCTACAAGGGTCGTCCAAACTCCATGGAAGATAGTGGAAAATCATCCAAGTCTTTAGATTCTTGCCTCCAACTCTTCCCAGATTTCTTGAACAACTACATTAAAACATGTGTTTCTGAGGTTCTCCCTCATGCCTTTATCATGAAAGGTGCCCCTCAAAATGTATTTAGAGTTTTATGTTAATTTTCTTTAAGTTTATTACCTTCTTTGTACCAATTACTTGCTTTCCACCCGTTCTACTGCTACTATAACATATTAAGATGTCAGTGAAGTAACAGAAATGTCAGTTGAATAAATGTTGTGGCGTTAATTTCCAAGTTTCCTTTATTTGAGAACTTCTACCTTTAAAAAATATTTAAAGAAGAAAGTCAAATATTGACTAAACAATTAGCAGAATTTTATTTTCAGAAGATTAATTAAACTAATGTGTAAAATCCATAGAACTTTTCATAGACCTCCTTGCAATATTCATACTATGGAGAATTGAGGGACTGGGGAATTAGAATTTGAACTGTGTTTTGCAAATAGTAAATATTATAATTATTTTATCAATGATTTTGTTGTTTGAAGAATCCTGCACAACATTTAATCTGAGGAAAAAGTGGAAGTTATTTACAGCCAAAGAAATGTATCCTGGCAATTTTTTACTTCATTTTTGATGGAAGGGTGAAAAAGGGGCTAGTGAAAAAGTAGGAATAGATGTCATCTTTTCTTTTAATTATATACCCATGTGCTTTATGTAATCAAAATGAATACATCAATTTGTTACATATTTAGCTGGAGGAATACTGGACATATGGAATAAAATCCCCATGGGCAAACAATCTCACTCACCTGGAAAACAATGTGTGTGTTAATAGAGTAATTTGTTAATTAAAAATTCTAAAATGTCCACCAAAGCTATTTATTTCTGAATTACCACTTCCTAGATTTGAACAAGATTCTGAGTAAAATGTAATTAGAAGTTCCCTTTTTCCTATGTCTCCATTGTTTTTGAGCACAATCAATTTGACAAGTATCCCAAGAGCTACCACAGCAGCAGATGGTCTGTATACTATCCTCATCAGCACAGAGCACCAAGAACACAGAAGATAAAACAATTTCACGCTTGTTGTTAAGGCTCTAAGATACAGTGCTATATTGAATTATTTTCAAATTAAGCTTCTTACTTGCAATGGAACACAACACAGGGACAATTGCAGAAGACAAATAAAGATGAGTAAAAACGTTCATTTATACAACTGAATAGACTGAAAGTATTTTTAGAAAGCAATGAAAATGTGGGAGGTTTCATTTAAGCAAGCTAGCTTTAATAGATAAACTTGAACTTGAATATAAAGAGCTATCTAGAGTCAGATTCCCTGGTACAAAGGAACACTTCCCCTTTTCAGCTATATCACAGTCCATTAGATAACTGATAGCTAATTAACTGTGGTAAACACAAAGAAATTACTACATTTCATTTTGAGGACTAATAACCCTATGTCTTTTTTTTAATGTAGTGAAAGATGCAAAGACAGACTATTACCTTAGCTCCAGTATTAACTTAAATAGGCAAATGATTAGCTAATTAATTCCTAGGTATGTATCAGTGGCACAATGACAGGGAAGAGGAAAAGTTTATGCCACTAGGAAAAGGAACAGCTTCTGAGTGGCTCTGTCTTGCCACCCAGGGAACCCTCCAATTCTCTTGTTATTTGCCTCCACCTGACAGGTTTGTAAGGAGAGTGAGGAGCAAGAGGCTGTTGGCTCCATTCAGAGGCTAAGAACTATGACAGTCCTGGTTCATAGCCTGTGGAAGGGAGTGTTCATGAAGGACTAAGGAACTAGGATGGTGTGGAGAATGTGGGAATGTTGGTAATACTTTTATGAATAAGATGTGTGACTCAGTTTGCCCACTGAGTACTAAGTATAGGAGGACTGAAGCACTGCTGAATGACACCTACCCTATGGGAATGTCTGAGATAGATGTGCCATCAAGCACCAAATGGAATCAGCCCATGTGAATGAGCAACCTAATGATTGGATCATTAATTCCTAATGACCAGCAGACAATACACATCTGACTTTCTCCATCCTCTCTGCAGGGAGGTGGAGTGAAAAGTCCAGAGCAGGAGAAAGTGGTGTGACTAGCCTATTTATTTCAGATTGCTGCTGAGAGCACAGAGCCACACAGAGACAGAGGGTCATGGAGAGGTGTACTTGGTCAGAGGAGTGGGGTGAAGACAGGTTCAACATGAGTGAAAGTAGTGAGAGGTGTAGAAGGTGCAGGTATGTATTGTGGGGTGGATAAACAGGTTGGTCGGTTGGTCAGTCTTTTACATTAAGAATTGCTCCCTGTAGATTTGGAGCTTTAAAAAGAGGCAGGCATAGCATTTTCCTGAAGAAAGTTGCTTTAACAGAAAAAGCTTCATGTCCAAGCTGAATTGCTGTTGGGAATATTCCTCTCAGAGCTGTCATCCTGTGTTTCAAACAAAATAATCATTCTTTTGAATAAGGCAACACACAGTACATAGAATGGTGCATGTAGTTACTCTCTGATGAAAAACAGGTGTTCCCTTGTCTACAGCTGAATTTAAGAACAAAAGACATTCTTATCCTATTCGCTACCACATACCTTTAGCATTCCAAATTAAGTCTTCTGTTTTTGATCTGGGATCAGATACATACTGTATTCTTTGACCCGTGCATAATCTACCTACTGGAAGAATATATATGATAATTGTCTGATAAATTATTTTGATTGAAAAAAGTAAGCATGCAGAAGAAAGGTAATTGAAATAGACATAAATGCGCAGAATATACTAAGGGAATGTCTACACAGCAAAGAACAACCCACAGCTGGCCCATGCCAGCTGAGTTGGGCTTGCTGGACTCAGGCTGTGGGGCTGTTTCATTTCTTTGTAAAATTCCTGGCTCAGGCTGGAGCCCAGTTGCTAGGACCTTCCAAGGTGGGAGGGTCCCAGAACTTAGGCACCAGCCCAAGCCCCAGTGTCTACACAGCAATGAAACAGCCCAGCAGCAAGAGGCCTGCAAGCCCAAGTCAGTTGGCACAGGCTAGCCACGGGTTTTTCTGTACTGTGTAGACATACATCATACAAACATTATAAACACAACTTGTAAGGCACAAAGTACTAAGATGACTTGTGGTAAATAACGTTCTGTAGTAGGTCAGATAATTGCTATCACAGGAACATTCTGTTCATTACTAGACGTCAGCATGACAATACAAAAGTTAACATGTCTGGGCCAAGCATGGCCATGTGGGTTCTATAATCAGTTCATATTAGGGTGCCTTCCATTCAGTGATATGTTTGATCTCTTCTTCTGGTATTGCCCACCCATAACACCTTTTAGTCTTTGGGACAGAGGTTTCTATACTTCATTTTGTTAATTGTTTGTCCTTCTCTCTCTCCGTGTGGTACCACGGTTATATTTTGGCATCCAACCTGAATTCCACTTTGATGGTAATTCCTTATGTCAGTTCTTTGCTGGGAGTGCAGTAGTGGGCTGTGTGTGTGTGTAGGGCAGTGGTCTCCAAGCATTTTATATCGCACCCCCCCACCCTCATCAGCACCGCCTCCCACACACCCCCAGAGCCAGGGCCAGGAGCTGGGCCATGATTCCACTAAATGCAGGGCTGGCTTTAATAATGGTGGGGCCCGATTCAAATACCCGGTGGTGGTCCGGGGCTACAGCAGCACTTCGGCAATGGGGGGTCCACTCCGGGTCTTCCACGGCACCAAAGGACCCCCCACTGCCAAAATGCCGCCAAAGACCCAGAGCGGACACACACACACCCCCCGCCCGCCGGGTGAGTAAAAACAAAATAAAAAAGATGCCTAAGGCATGGGGCCCGATCCCGGGGAATCGGGGGAATCGGCTTAAAGACGGCCCTGACTAGATGTTCTCCCCATTTGGCAGTGAATCATTGATGATCACTCTTGGAGTATGTTTGTGCATCCATTTGATAGTAAATTCATTTAGACCACATTTCCCTAGTTTGCTTATGAGAATGTCATATGGGATTATATCAAAAGACTTACTCAAATTGAGATATATCATATCTACAGCTTCTCTCTATCTAGGAGGCCAGTAACCCACTCAGATAAGATAATTAGATTGGTTTAACATGATCTTTTAAGAAATTCATGTTGGCTATTACTTATAACCCTATTATCCTTTAGGTGCATACAAACTGATTGTTTAATAATTTGTTTCAGTATCTTTTCAGGTATCAAAGTTACACTTACTGGTTTATAATTCCTCAGGTCCTCTTAGTTCCCCTTTTAAAAGATAGGTACTTATGTTTGTCCTTCTCCAGTCTCCTGGTACCTCACTCATCCTCCCTTGCTAATGGTTCCAAGATTGCATCAGCTAGTTTCCTAAGTATGCTAGGATGAATTTCTTTCAGCCCTGCTGATTTGAATGTATGTAACTTACCTAGATATTTGTTAACCTGTTCTTTTCCTATTCTGTCTTGTGCTCCTTCCCCCTTAATGTTAATATTAATTGTGTTAAGCATCCGGTCACAATTAACATTTTCACTGAAGACTGAAGTAAAATAGGCATTAAGCACTTCAGCATTCTTGGTGTCATCTGTTATTAGCTCTCCTTTGCCACTAAGTATTGGACTTACACTTCCCTTCATATTTCTCTTGCTCCCAATGTATTTATAGAACTACTTCTTGTTTTTGTCCTTTTCTAGGTGTAACTCATTCTATATGTATGTGCTGTTCTTTTGAACTCGTCCTTAGCAATGTGTCCATGTTTCCATTTTTTAGAAGGATTCCTTTTTGATTTTTAGGTCATTAACCTTTTGCTGTTCTTGTCTTTTCTTTGCATCAGGATAGTTAGCTGTTGTGCCTTTAATATTGTCTCTTTGAGAAACTGCTAATGTTGACAATAATCTATCTGCATGTTTTCCTCTATTGAAGATTGAAATATTTCCTTTCCCTCCCACCTGCTGGTGAAAAACCTCACATAAGCCTGACTTCAGCAGATGTGCTAACATGGGACCGATTACCCCCCAACAAATCTAGACATGAGCCTCCAACAGATCTGGGGGTATTTGTGACTTTTATATACCACATTCTGTCACTTCAGTGTATAAGTACAGGCATCCACCACTTTCAGCTGATGGAAGAATTAGGAGAAAATTTAGTGAGCAGAGTTTAATGGAGTTCCCGGTTGCTGGTGCAGGCTATTTCTTCATAGAGGAACAGGGTCCTATCTTCTGTGCAAGAATCAGTAATCTTGTAACAAAGAAAGCTGGCCACCTTCTCATTTGTGTACTTCCACTTTCACATTTTACTGCTGCACAAACTTATTTTAAGAAATAATGTTCATAAGTGCAAACAAAAGAGTGAATACATTAGCTCTATAATAAACTCAAAAGCTGAAAATAATTATTTCTTTTGAAAAAGTGATGCATTTGCAAATAAATAAATAAGAAATTATTGCTCTCTAAGATGAATTGGTTAATTTCAGTGGCACCATATAAGCTGTTTATCAATGGAAAATGCACTTACCTTAAGTGCATTTTTTTATTTCTCTGAAGAAATGATTTTTTAAAAGAAAACCTGATTTAAAACCACAGAGCTGGTTAAAGGAGAAAAACCTTGTATATGAAAAGAACTATGGTGAAATATATGTTGAGGCAGGAAAACAAAATCTGTGGTCTTATAGCTGCTGGCAGAGCAGCCTGTAAATCAATGACAGGCAAATCAATAAGATAATCTAATGGGACCATGAGAACAACTTGAAACTCTAGATGTTGAACCAAGGTCTGGAACAGATCTGCCACTGTAACTGAACTATATCTTAAATTTGAAGAAACAAAAGAGTTTTGAAAATCTTTGACCCATTCTATTTGACAGAGTAGGTGCAATTCAACTGTAAAATAGTCAATACAAGTAATAATTCCCTTAATGTCTACAAGTGAAAAGATTTTACTTGATGTAGTGTATAAATATTTGGCATAATTGTTGCTGTTAAAAATAAATCTGCAAAGATCAGAAAATGTCAGTTGTCAAAATTATAAACTAAATTGTAGAAATAGACTGTGAATTAAAATTTGGTCCATTCCAAAAGAATGAAGCCATGGAAGATCAGAATTATCTATTTCTTTCTGTGTAAGGAATGGAAAATTTTAAAACAAGTCTTAGGAGTGAAAGTAAACTTCTGCTTCCAGGTCTAAAGTACAGAATATCTGAGTTGGCAGTCTGAGGAACAGTCCTGAACTACTTACTTAGGCAAGGCTGCTGAAGGCCAAGGCTTGAGCAGGCCATTACACTGAAGTCCATGAGAGTTTCTCCTGGCTAAGATGTTCAGGATTCTTCCACTAGCAGATAAAATATTATTATACCTTGATCAGAAACAAAAAAGTTATAATACCAAACCAATTATAAAAATTCTTACAAATCGTAGCTCAGAAATTCAGCCCCAATGTTGGCAAGTGGCATCTTCATGGAAGTTGGACTGGCACATTGCATGACTGTATTTCTCCATGTCAATTCTGTATGCATCTCCATTTGGCTTTAATGGGAGTCCCATGTAGACTTTAAACTACCAATGACTTTTATGTGAGCTGGATTAAGCCTTTTAAGAAAAGTGCTATAAGCTGTATCATGATCTTATAAAAACAAATGACAATGTATTGGTCAATATCCTATGAATCCTCACCTGGAACTCCTCCAGGTGTTAACAGACATTCTGGGTGCACATTAATGTATTTTTTAAATCCAGGGTCTGATTTTGCTTCCAGTTGAGGGCAATGGAAGTTCTACTGTTGACTTCAGTGGGAGCAAGCTCAAGACTCAAAATATGTTATACAATAAAAACCAAACCCAAAACTTTAGGGTTTCTATGTTGACTTCAGTGGGATTTTGATCAGGCCCTAAAATACCAAGAGGCAAATCCTTGAAGTTGAGGGAGTTTTAACAATTTACACCAGCTGCAAATATACCTCAAAATGTATATCACAATAAAGATACCAATAGTTACAAACATATAATCTATGTAGGATGTGGGACCCTCTTTTGATATGTCTTGGGTTCTTCACCTGTCCCTGACACCACAAACTATTTGCCTCTAAAGAAAAGGGAGCCCTCTTCCCCTTTTCCATAAGACTTTTCCATGTAACCATTTTAAAAGTCATTTTTGCAAAGGTAATAGAACAATTTGGCGGCAATTCGGCGGCTGGTATGCCGAAGGCGCGGGACTGGCAGATCACCCAGAGAACCGCCTCTGAATCCGCATGACCAGTGGACTTCCCGCAGAAATGCCGCCGAAGGCTGCCTGACTGCCATGCTTGGGACGGCAAAAAACATAGAGCCGTCCCTGGGTGTGATACAGAGATACATCACTCCAATGGGAGCTCTAGGAGGCATTATGCCCTAGTAAGTCATAATGGTTCCTGGGCTTTGCTGGAATACAGGGAAGAGCACTCATTGATGCTTCCCTTAAGGGGCCAATCCCTTCCACAGCCATGGTCACCCCCTCCCCAACACCTGCCCATTTTAGGCGATTAGTGCTACTAGCATAAGAGGACTATAATAGTGCTGGCTCATTCATGAAATACTTTGTTTGTTTTGAAGATGTGGTCAGAAAATTCAATTTTTTTTTCCCACTGAACATTCTGGGGTGGAAAAAAAAACCTTTCCAAACTCTCTTGGCCAGAAAGTTGCAGATTTTCCCTGGGAATTTGCATGTGGAAACAAATTGACTCATCCCAAGAGAACGTAAGTGTAGAAGAGTTAAAAGGGGCATGCCTGGGCATTAGAAGCCCTTTCTTCATGCAGCAGAGGCAAAGTAGCACCTGGTCTCCCTCCCCTTGAGGTGGCAAATTCCAGGTTTGGTTAGGACCTGTTGTGGGCATTATGCTAACCGCCCCTTTTTAGGGGGGCTGGGAAGGAATTTTTCCCTCACCACCAGATTGGCCTAGGTGGAGAGGGTTTTTTCTCATTTTCCCCACAACAGGTTTCAGGGAGGGCTTATTATGATGAGGAGGAAAAGGGGTTGGCCTGTATGTCACAGCTCATTATGTAAGTGTGTGTGGGGGTGTCTGGTATAGATACTCCACAGGGAAGGCATCCAATAGCCAGATAAATGGCTTAGTAAAGGACTTTAAAAGGAAATGCTGGATAAAGGAATGGAAATGGCGGGGGATGTTCAAGGCTCATATGATTGGTACGGCAGGGAACCAACCCCCATTCCTTGTAGCCCACTTTAACCCTCCTATGAGAGGGTGGGATGGATGGTAAGGTAAAAGCAATGGGTTGGCGGGGGGACCTGGATGGAAAATGAAGGGGGGACTGGTGGAAGCCCCCAGGTAGTTATTGAATGAACATGGAGCTGCCTGCACTGTACATTTTTATCTGCCAGGTAGTTCCAGACATTTAATAATAAAGTTGCGGCCTATGTAATGTCAAGTGTTTCCTGTCCGTCTTTCGGTATAGCCGGAGAACTGCATTGTTGTATAATGTTGCTGTATGTAATTCTTGAACAGCAGCTGCATATCATGCCAGATAGGGATGCACAATTGTGGTAATATGTTAACAATTTTCTGAAGTTTCAGGATCCTTTGGGATGAAAGGCACATACAGGATCATTAATATTCAGTAGTCAACACTTTATTATAATAAAGGATGAGTTATTTACAAAGATTTCTTACATCTTCAGAATTTAGTTGTAACTGTGCTAATCTTATTCTATAAATCATAATCTTATATAGTGTAAACTAAAACAGGATTAAATACAGTCCATTTAATTATTCTTACATATGAATGTACATATTAATTTACAATTTTATGACCTAGTTTAATATTGGATAACCATATTTTACAACAATATTTTATCATCTAAAGTCCTACTAGAAAATGAAAGATATGTATGTCTAACATGGTAGGGCATAAGTGTGTCAACTCAGTCTTTCTCCTCAAGCATAGTATAGTTATTTTTCATAATTCCCAAATGAACAGATGTTATTAAAATGGACTGCAGATACTGTGTAATAATACTCCAAGAGCTTCCTTTAAGGAAAATTATATCCACAACTATTTTTATAGGTTTTTTGATGTTATATATTTTTGAGGCAAATTTATAGAGGTAGAAAATTTAAGAGGCTTTTATGATAATTTGTGGAATGAGATTAATGTTATAATGAGTGCATCGTATACTTATAAAATCATATTGTTCATTTCATTTTGTTTCAGTATTTTATTCCTTCACTGAAATCAAATAACATGAGATCATATAAAGCCCAGGTGCTTTATCCTTCAGTAGTTCCATAGTTTGTCCTACCACATTTTTAGGGTGAATTTATTTGAGTGCCCCAGTGCTCTGTCATCCTAGTTCTGGTTACATGACAACCTTGATGGTCAGTGGAACATGCCAGCTGTGTTATGTCATTATTTGTAATTCTAATAAAGGGCCAGAGTCAGATAACCTTATTCATTGCTGAGTAGTACTTTATTCCAAGACTAGTCACATTTAAGTCAGTGGGGCCATTTGTGGAGTAAGGTGCTACTCCAAGTGAGTGTGGCCCAAAATAACTGTTGTGCTACATTTAGGATATCTCATACAGCGTCTTTAACCCCTATACCCCTATACAGAGCAGTATGCACCAGTTTCGTTCGCTCAACATAGAACTTTCATGGAGTTTTAGTGGGGGCTTTGGCCTTGTGCTGGTCTTTTGCCCAGGGTGAATTTCACTTCTGGGGGGTATTTAATGTATGAGATTTCCATCTGTTTTTGCTGATCTTTACTGCATTGCTATGAATTTCACAATGGGTATTTGTAATGGAGAGACAGGTATTGCTGTGTTAGTAGCACTTTTTAATTTAATTGGATTGCTTTGCCTCATAAACTATTATCCAGCAACCATTGCTGCCTGGCTGTTTGTTTCATCTGTTGCATCAGCATGATGTAAATGCTAAAGAGTTGCATGCTGATGTAAGTGGGGAGATGAGTGGTACAACAGACTAAAGGCAGATAGGAACATATTGAGAAACCGGCATAAGGGCAGGTGGCAATTTACTGTGAAATGCAGTCATGACATAAGACAACTGAGTCCAGACAAGAAGCAGCAAGAAACTTGGAAAGCAAAAGTCAAACTAAGACTGAAATAAATCAGGACATCTAAAATAAGTTTATAGGTGGGAATACTGTCTTGTGAAGATGAGGCTTCAAGGGATAAACACTGTATATCCAGTATGGCAGCATCTCTAAGCCAAGCATTTGGAGGATGTCTTGCAGATACCATACTTGGTATTTCTGAGGCCTCATCTTTTAACAGCAGATATTCGACTAATAGGTAGAGTGGATAAATAAAAGATGTAGAAGTTGCCCCCAGGCACTCCTGGGTCAGGAATATTTCACTCTAGGAGATATCTATTTGCAGTTGAAAACCCTTGATTAAAATGTCAACATGGAAATGTTTGCTTGTAGTATAGTCAATGTGCAGATTGGATTTAAATTCATAACATCTGTAACCATGATCACTCTTGCAAGCCCCAAAAACAATTAAGGTAGCTGCAAGGAAAAACATTAATCATGACAGAGCAAAACTGATGAAGAGTGTAATGCAACAGGCATAAAAAAGCCTGTTTGAGTCTCTCATTAGAAATTTCAAATACCGGGTATGCTTGAGCATTGCACAATGGAGATTTTTGGCAGGAAAACTGAGTACATGAGTGATATCGGTGTACCATACTGTGGTCCCCTGCCTATGGTGAATTCAGCTATAATGAAACTACGTATAGTAGAGTTGAAAGAAAGTTTCATATTACTTCAATGTAACATGCAAGTTGCATTTCCATTTCTAGTGACATTCTACTGATACTGAAGATTTTTAGTCAGAAAATGACTTCCATTTGGTCATCAAGAATGTGTAGGGGGCTTATGTTTGGTTTTTAAAAAGTACGTTTGATATGTTGTTTCACTGTAGATTGAAAAGTTTGACAAAAACACCCCCAAAATAAACCAGAGATTTATTAGAATCAGATCATTCTACATCTCCGCTTTGCCTGGATAGATAAAGGCCAAAGTTACAATAGTTAGAGGTGCTTGCCAAAGTTGTGATATTCTTGGATTTTGATTCATCCCATTACAGCACAGGAGGGCAAACAATGGCCTGCTGGCTGGATTCAGCCCATCAGGGCTTTCAATCCTGCCCGTCAGGGCTTTCAATCGTGCCCATGGGACTGCCAGCCCCTTGGCACAGCAGGGCTAAGGCAGGCTCCCTGCCTGCCCGCCCTGGCCCCACGCCACTTCTGGAAGCGGCCGGCACCATGTCCCTGCAGCCCCTGGGGCAGAGGAGGCAAAGGGCTCTTTGTGCTGCCCTCGGCTGCAGGCACTGCTCCCTGCTGCTCCCATTCGCCAGGAACGGGGAACCGCGGCCAATGGGAGCTTCGGGGGTGGTACCCGCAGGCACGCAGCAGAGCTGCCTGCCCCACCCCAACCCCAGGAGCCACTGCCGGACATGCTGGCCGCTTCCGGGAGTGTAGTGGGACCAGAGCAGGCAGAGAGCCTGCCTTAGACCTGCTGCACGCCACTGCCACCCCAGAGCCACTCGAGGTAAGCAACGCTGGTCCCGATCCCACATCCCAAACCCCTCCTGAACCCTGCACCCCAACCCCCTGCCTTGAGCCCCATGTCGCACCCCTCCTGCACCCCAACCCCCTGCACTGAGCCCTCTCTCACACTCTGCACCCCCTCCTTCACCCCAATCCCCTGCCCTGAGTCCCCTAACCTCCTGTCCTGAGCCCCCGCCACAACCCTCCTGCACCCCAACCCCCTGCCCTGAGCCCCCTCCTGCACCCCAACCCCTTGAGTCCCTTCCTGCACACCGCACTCCCTTCCACACACCACGCTCCCTCTCACACCCCAACCTCCTGCCCCAGCCCTACATTCATGGCCCTGCATACAATTGTCCCACCCAGATGTGGCCCTCAGGCCAAAATGTTTGCCCACACCTGCATTACAGAGAGAGAGAGAAGCTAGCTGCAAAATTAGCATCTGTATCCAAACTTACCCAAGTCTGAGGAGTTGGAACCAGGGTTTGAGCCCAGATCTATTTTTGAATTAAACATCAGGGAATATTTGTGGCTTGATTATCAGAAATACTCAGCACAGCACCTCTGAAAATCTCAGTTGGCACTTAAGGTCAAACAATAGGAGTGTGTGACCCTGAGCACTGACTGCACTTTGACCAGGTTTTGAGTTTATTGCTTCTTCTGTTGCTGTTTTGAAGAAATTAGACCACTGAGTACCTGTTTCACCACAGTATAAGGTCCAAAATGTTCTGAGTCTCAGTGCATTACAGTCCCAAACCAACAAGGAGCTTGGTGTAATTTATTATTTTACTGCTTCGATCCTTCTCCCAAATTTGACTTTCTTAATGTCAGCTGGATGCAGTGAGTCATGAACAGCTTTCTGGGATTCTGCTTTGTTACCTTCAGAGGAATTATTGACGCGTAATATCTCTATCCAGAAAAGCTGAGTTCTCTGCTACAGTATACTGTAATTCATTAACTGTAGTTTGTTTTGTCTTTTTTTTTAACTAACCAACATTTGAATGATATTTGACACTTAGCCACATCATTTAATTGTTACTAAATAAACATGGAGACAGGGTGGGAAGCAGTTTTTTTTCCACAAATAGGTACACGAAATGCTGTCTGTTGGTGGACGTTATGGGCAAGGCCACATTTATCTTTTCAAAATATAAACCAGAAATCCCTAACACTAAAATGCAAGATTCTCTATCTACACAAATATATATATATATATATATATATATATATATATATTTAGATAGGAAAGGCTTATGTATTTTTTGGGTAGTGAATATAGCTCATTTGGTGCCCCTCATGCGTTTCTTCATATTCTCTCTACTACCTAAACTTGGATAATTAGAAAATATGATGAATTATGGAGGGCAAAATTTGCTTTAAAATATGGTGTATATGAAGAGCCAAGTTAGAGAATAAGAAGTTTGGGTACATAAAGATGTGGCATCTATAATTAAACAGCTGAAGCAGAAAAGAGATTGAGCCTTCTAAATGCACCTATTAAACTCCAGAGAGTTACACTGCAACCCTTACCCCTCTGATGCCCCTGTCTAAACTGTCTTCAGTGATGTCAATGGAAAGATCTCTGTTGACTTCATAAAGCTTCAGTTGAAGTTCCTGTGAATAGGTTTCTGAACTATAACAAGTTTATTATTCACAGTAACCTGTTATTTAAGGTTATTACTTTCCATATATTTTCCCCAGACCATTCATTTTCTTCCACTTATAAAAATACAGCGCTCACTTGAAACAATGGAAATTCATAGATACAATACAAAAACTGCCCATTTTTTTTAATGAAAATCACAATCCAAATCAGCAGCAGTCTTACTCACATAACTATAGAATCCTTTAATAAATCAAAATCAAGCTCCTCCAAAGCTGATCAGCTTTTCATTACAAACAGCAAAAACCCAACAACTCATTGAAACCACCCTTTTTTCATGTGGGGGGACAAATTATAGATTATCGAGTTGGACTTCAGCTGTCAAACTCCTACAACTCTTATTTTTATAATGCAGTGCATATTATATGTTATGCACAAAATTTGGCACGACTGACATACTGGAAATATATTTATTTGCTGGAATTTCCTATACAATTCCTAATGTACAAATGCACTGTATTCTTAGTATGCTAAATCTCAGTAAATTTATGGGTTCATGCAACTGGTAGGAAAATTAACAGTTTTGTCAGACAAGTAAACTACTATTGATTTTTTAAAATAGTAAAGTCCTTCACACATTGACACAATACATTTAATTCAGAATCTATTATTGGATTCAGGAATTTGTAATTAGATGCATGAAGTTGACAGAAATAGACACCCAAGCTGGGATTTGAATATGAATTTTCCCAGAGTTCAAGAACCCGGGCTTTGGTTCAGATTAATTATTCATTATCAGATTCATGATCTTGACATTTCGTAGCAGAATCATCAAATCATTACATCAGATTCATAAACAGTTTCCTCTCCAATTCATAATAAATTCATATGCACGTTTATTGGATTTTTAAAATCAATAATCCCTTACTGCAAGAGCTAGCCCCAAGTTGCAAATTTAGATCCAGATCTGAATTTCCTTAAAATTTGGGGGGTATTTGAATCCAAGATTTCAGATCAGGAGTATCTCTACTCAACATAAATTTTATCAGATTCATGAAATCAAATGGCCCCATCAATTTCTTAAATTTATTATGTACCAACAGGTTCATGAAATTAACAGTCACTTTCAGAATCATAAATTTATTTTCATAGCCATGAGTACATAAAACTTGTAGTTTTCTGTGGAAGAATATGGATTAATCATTTCATGAGTAATGCAAACATAATCCAGAACTTTACTCTCATGCACTGAATACAAATATTTGATAACTATTTCATAGTGAAAAATAATTACAGACATAAAAATGTTCAGCACAACAATGAACTGAAGTTTTGCATGTTGTGGAAACATGAATGGCTATAGGAAAGATGAACATGTATAACAGTGTTTCATTTCATCTGTCATTTTGACATGTCCTTTTGTGAGGACACACAGAGATGCATTGCACTAGACCACCCCTAAATTGAACACCTGAAGTCAGTTGAATTAGTGCTCATCATTAGGAGGAAGAGTTCTGCAGCTCAGTCCTTGTAATATAGCTGATGTAATTGTGCATGTTCCATGTCTAACCACTAGAGGGCATCTGTATGTATCAAAATCCCTAGTAGTGGAACAGTAGAATGTGGTAGAACAAGAAACAACTCTGTGGCATGTTATTTAGCGCTCTGTGTTAACTGGTGAATTCCTGGGTCCAGATGTACCAGTTCTATCAGTCCAACACACAGCAAAATTTCAGTCACATACTACGGGGAACATTATTCTTCCACCATTGACCTTCCATGAATAAATCCCACCTTTCCCTGCCTGCCCCTAGTGAATGCCACCTCATTCCTCAAAACAGAAAGAATCAGGGTAAGGTGGTATCTGAACTTCATGGTCAGGAGTTGAAGATGTAATGACTCAGGTGGTTTGATGTCGAAAACACGGTGACAACTGACAAGATAAGTGTAGGGAGGGGCAGCTCACTGACCTTTGTGAGGATATAGTGAGTCCTACAGTGGTTGGGTAGGAAATGTGCAGTTGGCCTAAGATGCCCAGGGAAAGTATACTCTCTTCAGTACCTCAGTGTAATTTTCTGAGAATAAGTGTATTCAGCTTAAATTATTCCCTTATTTTAACACTTTTTTTGCATGTTTAGTAAACTGGTGTGTGTGTGTATGAGAGAGAGAGAGAGAGTGCAAGAGAGAGTGCTTGTATGCTCCACTGCCCTCTACTGGATGAAATCAGAACCATCCTAGGTGACCAGAGATAAGTAAGCTTGGCATAATTTTTATCTTTTTATAATTTTGACATATAATATCAATGTTTATTTTGTAAGCATTTGTAACCATTTGGTAGGCATTTTGTAAGCATTTTTTTAGATTTTTGTCAATTTAAATTTTCACAGTTGCAGGAAATTATGGGGGGTGAAACAATTATTTAATCATAATAGCCATTGAGATTCAAAAAGTTAAAGCTTTATAAACCATTTAAACACAAATTGTCAATATCACTTATCAAAGTATGCAAAGTAAATATCCTTAACTCAACAAATCATACCTGGGTTTTTTTTTTACTATTCATTTGCTAGTCCAGTTGTAACAAGACATTCAAAAGTCTTTATCACTGGATTTTGATTCTAAGAAGTTATCAAGCAGCATTTTTCTTGCTTTGTCGATCTTTAATTTTTTATTATTATAGATAGAAATATATTTTTGCCAGCTTGTGTGTGCAGGGTGAAATTGATTTTTACTGACATTTACCGATAAAGATCTAATTTTTCCAATCCTATAGATAAGTTATTGGTTCTACTGCTAGAATTATACAAAAGTGTCTCTCAGAAATTCTTATCTTGGTCTGTGATAATATCTGCTTAATCCTCCCTGTTCCTCCCTCCTGATTATGCAGGTGATTGCATATGACAGCTGGTAACTCATCAGAAGACCAAAGAAGCTGGTAATCAAATGTAAATCAATTTTTATTTAAAAATACCTTGTAAGACATTTTTTATTGTCAGTGCAGTTTTTTCAAAAATTGTGTAGTTTTTAGATGTTCCTGCTGACACATCTGCTTGTGAGATATCAAATCAAATCTATCAGCCATCTTAAGCATCATAATGCTGCATGATAATAAAAAACAGATGGAAAGAATTTAGTTTTGATGCAGTACATCACACTATGACATAGAAGCACAGAGATTTAAAAATATTTAAATAGCAAATAAAACCCCTCAGAATGGCTGCATTCATGTTTTAACACACCTCTGCTCTCTGCGAAAAATATTCTATTAGGTGTTTGCTACTGAAATCTTTTCAGGTAATTAGTCCCTTTGGTGCCTGAAGATCCAGCGGTCCTGCTATTTATGCTAATACCACATTACATTGTGTCAGGAAATCCCATCCCTTCAGCATCTAGGGGTTAAAAAAGTAAAAGAAATAATAAATGGATAAAAGGAGGTAGTGGGTTTCCGGAGATTAACTATTACTACTTTCTATAGGCCCCAGTACAGTTTATTCAAGCTTCTTGTCCTCATTTTAAAGACCTTCATAACTCTGTCCCTCCATTCTTATCTTTTTTTCTCTCTCATAAACTTTCCTTCTTAGCTCTGCGAATGATAACAGCCTCAACACTTATTGTCCACTTTATCTACGAGCATCCTCATGCTTTTGTCCATGTTGTCTTTTACAAAGCAAATGCCCCCAACAAACTAGTTTGTATAACCACCACCCTGTCTTCTTTCAAGATACTAGCCTGGGTAGCAATTATTATTCCTTTAAAATCAGGAACCTGATTTTACAGAACACAATATTTACAAATTATTCTATCATATCTGTCCATGTCTTACCTGACTTCCATCTCACCTCCACTACACTTCCATGACAGTACTTGTAACTGTGTACATTAGTTAATCTCTATACAGTCCTTTGAATATGTAAAATGCCAGGTAGGAACTAAACCTTGTTACTATTTATTATTATTGCTGAGTAGTCATAAGGCTCAAGCCATCCAAAATGACATCAGCTGTTCCTATGTTCTTTCTCACTGTGTCTATTTAGTTTGCATTTCCCCCCTTCCTACCTGCAGAGCAGTATTTTCCTTTTTTACATTAAACCTGCAGATATACACTTGACATCAGTTTGTCATGAAAGAAATACAAAATATCCCAGATTCTAGATTAAACTGCTAGTCATTCCCTAAGACTCCAAACTTGGCCTGATGCTAACATGGAAAACAGATTCCAATTAACCCTGGTCACAGTCAGACTGGAGCAGTGGACCTGAATGCCTAAGACAGGATGGCAGGACACCTTCCTGCCAATTGGACACCATCCTGACGTCATAGAATTCCTCTAGCTACGTAAATCAAACATTTGGTAGAAATGCTGCAACAATCATGAATCTCTAATGCACATATTGAGACTGTTCATTTGTGTGATCTCATTTTGATATGACCATACTCAGCCACAGCATAGTAGTCCCTGTATCTCCATATATCATCTGGGTTTCCAGCAACAGATCAACATCAAAATGAAACTGCTGCACACTGCTCCACCAAAGTATGTCCGCTAATGCGCATGAGATGCAAACTCCTCTCAAAGTGAGAGTGTAATTCATCTCCATGCCCATCCAATTACTTAACCGCCTCCCCTCCCCTTTTTTTTTAATGTTTCCAACATTTTTGGAAAACCTTTTTACATAGAGAACTCTGCATGACAGGCGCTGACCTCTGTGTCTAATATGACAGTAAAGCACCTGACTGAAAAAATTAATTGTTTTAAAATCATAAACATACTGTACAGTAACTTACCAATGAAATGTCCTATTCGACTACCTAATGCCATTTTTTTCATGTTACTTTTACTCATATGCTACTTTTAAACTGGCTGTACTTTGTTCTTAAGTAGACAAGAATACAAAAATGTGCAGTGATAGTGACATTGCTTCACCTATCAATAACATCTTTGTGAAAAATACAATTAATTCTTTGAGAATTTCCTTTGCGCCCAAGTCCCAGAACAGATGTATACTGATGTTGCCAAATGAAAAAGGCCTTTTTTTTTCCTTTCTTTTTTTGTTCTGCTTGTAGAGAATAACAACTTATGGAATAGAAAGATGACAGAGAAGTTGTATGCTGAAATCTAGTTCTATTGAATTATTTCTCCAGAGAGAAAACTGAGGCAAACTGTATGCAGGTCTTCTCTCATTAACCTATCTCTTCTTGACAAGAATTGGTTGGAGGACATTTTAGCAGAAAGCACAGCTGGTAAATGAAATAGCACTGTTAATGTGAAAGAGAAAAATGTACAAAATACAGATAAGCACCAAAAGCTATCTGAAACTATCTCCCCTCATCCACTGAGACAAAAGTATATATCACACTATACAGTCACCTCCCTTTCATTATTCTGACCATGTCAACACCCTTCACGTATTTGAAGACAGGCAGCCAATGAAGGGTTTCAGTCACATCAGTTGCAAGTGATGCAGTGATAATCTATATATATTTAAAACCCACCCTGCTGTTCACAGTGATATTTCCACCAGCAGCTGATACATTTTGGGATGTGGATTTTTCTGGCCTTTTCCTTTCAGAGCCACACACTCTGTATGTCTCTTAGGCCTGGTCTACACTAGGGTGGGGGGTCGAACTAAGGTACGCGACTTCAGCTACGCGAATAGCGTAGCTGAAGTTGAACTACCTTAGTTCGAACTTCTTACCTGTCCAGACGCCGCGGGATCGAAGTCCGCGGCTCCCCCGTCGACTCCGCCACCGCCGTTCGCGGTGGTGGAGTTCCGGAGTCAACGGGAGCGCGTTCGGAGTTCGAACTATCGCGTCTAGATTAGACGCGATAGTTCGAACTCCGAGAAGTCGAACGCTACCCGTCGACCCGGCCGTAAGTATGGACGTACCCTTATTGTGGTTTCATTTCTTCAACAAACATTCCTTTCCATAACCACCATTCATGCCCCTTATGAAAAAGGGAATAAAGTTGGTGTATAGTACTATTCTTGCCAGAAGTGAAATGACGTAATAATCACAAATTCTAAGACTCCCTCATGTTGCTGGGTTTTATCATTTTTTCAAGTGAAACTTCCTATCTGATTCAGTTTTCATTGACACCAATTTCACACCAGTGTAACCCCATTAGCTTAAGCTGAGTTACTCCTCTGATATATTCCAGCTTCAGGGGGTGATCAGGCCCATTTAGAACAGAACTTTCTTCTTCTAGGTTTTATTCTCGAACCTTCCTCATATGACTGCTTTGGAGCCGCAAGGAATGTGTGTGTAAAATATAAGGGATGATTAGAAGGTCCACAACTTGCCTGCTTGAGTGATCTTTACCGTGAAGAGGTGCTTATTTCAAAATAGAAAAAAAACACAATTTTCAGAAATGCGTTCCTATCCATTTTGTATTCTTTTTTAAAATTAAAATCAGTGTCCTCCTTTTTTAAAACTATCATACGTGCAGTGCAGCAACAACCTTTTTAATTTAAAATTGATCTTCTAATTCGCACAAGTAATGGAAGATCCACTGCGCGTTACTAAAATTTGCAATGTAGTGAGCGTGCTCCTCTTTTTGGGTTTGTGCACCAGGCCCCTGACCCTACACAAATGAAACATTTAAATACTGTGATTGGGTCACTGTAAAGGGCCCACGGCCTCACACCATCTCAATGCTGTATGAACCTTGTCATGCTTGGTAACGACTCAGAAATCAAGTGGGATGGAGAGAAAGCCCAGCATTTTATTAGCTGCATGAGCACTTAACGTGACTCAGGATAGACAGGTTTCAGAGTAGCAGCCGTGTTAGTCTGTATCTGCAAAAAGAACAGGAGTACTTGTGGCACCTTAATTTGTTAGTCTTTAAGGTGCCACAAGTACTCCTGTTCTTTTTTCAGGATAGACAGTGGCTATACCTGTTGTTGAAACTGCAATGAAGTATAATGCAGAAAAATTAAAAATGTAAAGGATTTTGACAATTGACTCCAGACCTATTCTTTGCACCAATAGAGGTAAAATAATAATGTAGAAATGTATCTAATCATTTTACTGATTTGTGCTCTTATTTATTTCATATCAAATTGGAATTAAATTGAAAACAATGAATATGTTGGTGGAGTTAGTAAATAAAGAGCCCTCTTTAAACACCCAGCTGAAATTCCATCCCCATTGAAGCCAATGGTACAACTCCATTGTAGAAGTCAATAGTAAAACTCCATCTGGGATATGAGCACATGGGACATCTATAAACTTAAAAGTTTTAAACTCAAATGAAAAGTCTTTGAATTGTTACAGTGGGTATATTTATTATTACAATTAAATGGGGGAGGACTTAGATTTTATTTGCAAATATAAATTCTAAGAAACTTTGATGTCACTAAATGACAAAGAAAGGAAATGAACAAGTCTTTATAAAATTCAAAGTAAGGAGTAAAGAGGAGAAGAAATAGTATAAATAAAATATTTAAGTATATAGTTACTGTAAACATTAAACCCAAATTATCTACAAAATTTCTGTGTACATATTATATAATAAACCATGGTAATTTATACAATTAGTGACATTTGTACAGTACTGTATATTATATTTTATTAAAAAATTCTCTAATTTCAATAGAAAAAAGAGTTAAAATAACATGGTAAAATTTTACAATAAGACAACATATTGCATATACACGTGAAGTGGTACAGTTTGCATATGTACAATTACTTAGCAGTATACAGCAATGCAAATCAGTATATTCTGTATAGCTCATGAACTTTAGAACAAAATAACCAACAGGTTAAAGTTTATAAGCCTTCATTACAAACAAGCAGCCTCTAGAAATGTATATTTTACAGATTTACTGCTTAGATTCAGTTTTTATTTGGGATGTTTTAGGAGATTTATCAAATGCAGTGATCCAGATCCTCAGCTCAAGCAAATCAGTGTGGCTCCACTGAAGTCAACAGAGCTGCACTGATCTACGCCCGCTGAGGAGCTGGCCCAATATGTTTAAAGCAATACGTTAAAGCTATCAGATAAATATTACTATAGTGCTAAAATATGTACATTGGGGAAAGACACTGTAGAAAATGTACTGAAGGCAAAGTGTAGCATTTTGGGAAGCGATGCAGTTTTATAAAAGCAAGCACAATATACTAAACTGAAATATGTATGGGAAATAGATGTTGGGACCAGCACTCCGTATGAGAAACTCTCCCAAGAAGAAAAAACATAATTTTAAAAAGTCTAGTTTTGATATAGGAATTAATAGAATATTCATATTTCAACAGTAACCACTTTTTAGTATCATGATTTCAGCCCTATACCAATAGCTAAAAAGTAGAATGATAAATGATGCTTTGTTGCACACTGTTAGAGTATGAGAGCTCCTTTGAGAGAAATCTCCCATGGTTGTGGGACTACCAGTATTATGAATCCCTAAAAGAGTCTAAAAATTAGGACAGTTGGAGTCAAAAATGAAGGCAGAAGAAAAGAAAGGTAAATTGTTCCAAGTAACATTATCTAAAATTTTGCAGTAAAGTCAAAGTGTCCATTGATTTGGACTATGGCAATTTGTTTAACTTCTCTTTACAATACTGACAAATGGAGAAGGTAAACTGAGCAGTAGAATGAGCATATTTAAAACCCTAAAATGTAATGATATTCAGTTAAATTTGAGTTACATTGAGTTAAATGTGAATGCAAAGAGAAACAAGATAGTGCTGGAAATGCCGGATTTTATCAGCTGAAGATTAACTTGCTTTCTCCATTGCATGTACAAAGGAAAAGAAATGTACTTTGGCATTTCTCCTGGATGCTAATTTGTAGATATCTTCTGTAGGCCCCAGTTCAACACAGTAGTTAAGTACCATATGTGCCAACCTTAAAGCACACGAGTACTTCCATTGAAATCAACGTGACTATTAATGTGCTCAAAGTTAGGCGTATATTTAAGTAATTTGCTGCACCAGGGACTTAAGAATGGAGATGCGTGAAGAACGTTTGGAATAAAGTTAGTCTATGTTCAAAATGCTGGGGCAGCATCAATAGTTGAGACCTTGTATAATTTTATATTTTAAGCATTTGTCTTTTATCTCTGAAATGCCAATATAATGAGGTGAACCTACATTTTATGCTTTCTAAACTGAAGAGCTTTTAAGCATGCACAAAATGCATTCATCTTCCTCTAATAGACTAGGCACACAAGACTGTGTGGTGATGTGTCCAGAACTCCCAGTGACTTCAGTTTGCGTTTCTGGTGCTCGGCAGCTTACAGTTGTTCAGCATTGTGCAGGATCAGGCTCTAAAAGGTGTGCTTTTTACTACTGTCAGGGGATCAGATGTCTCAGTCTGTAAACCATTTTGCTCATTCCTGAAGAAACCCCATGTGAGTTTATTCCTTTCAGGCAGAGTTAAAATTTAGGATAATCTGTGGTTAAATTCAGTAAAATGCTTTCTGTATGTATTGTAGCATTTTAACTGTTCTGTGTACTTATAGATTAGAAAGGCAAGTGTACAATTAGTCTAAGATGCCTATAACAATGCAAAATGATTATGATTCTTAATGCTTGAAAAATCCTATTTAGAATATTATTTTATGGTGCATATTACCTGAGAAATGGTATGCCTCCAGGAAGGTCATGGTCTGGACAGATTGCTGCTTTCCAAGGACAGGAAAAAAAACACATTTCTCATCTCAGTGGAACATATTAACTTTTCAATCATTTCTTTGTGTAGCTGTTCTGGGAATGGGAAGCCATTTAACAAAATCTATAACCTAATTTAGGTTTATCATTGCAATCTGAAGATAAATTAATTCCAACAACTCAGGTGATTTAAAGGAACGGTAACTTATTTTTATTCCTTTACCTTGAAATCAGACTCCAATCATTATATAAGTTGGCAATATGAGTTGGAACTGCAAAACATTAAAAGGAACATTTCTGATTAGATTTGAACATTCTAAAGAAATTAATTCGATTTAAGAAACTTGGCAGATTGTGTATCTAGGAATCGTAGTGTCTTCAATTATTCAGCACTTGCAAAGACTTCCAAACTTAAGAATGAGATTGCAAAATCAGAAAATACAAGTATACATTCTACAAGTATACAGAACTACACTTAGATTATGTATCCAGTAAAGATTATTTAGTAATACAATAGCAACTCACGTGAAATATTGATTAAATAATTTAATTTAGCTTGTTCAATTTGAAATTCAGTCTTCAATATTAGAAAACATTTCTGCATTTCTATATTTGAAGTCATATATAGAAAACAGTGCTAGTGCTTAAGGTATTAATGTATAAAGAATACTTACACCTTCTCGTTATTGGTATTTTACTTATATCCGTTAACTTTATATACTATTGTAATGCAATATTTGCAATATTATAAAACTGTTAAATTCCTTAATAGACAATACATTTAAGCTCAATTCCAGTTAAAGTGTAAAATCCAAAGTAAAAAATAGAACTAATAGAAAAAATTGTTGCAAATTTTGGGGATTTTTTAAAACAAAAAATGATTTTTAGATGAAAATGTTTGTTGAAAATTTGAAATTTGGGAAATTTTGACTAGCTGCAGCATAAAACTTGTTAATAAAACTGTATATAATTGTTTTCTACAGTATCTTATTATTTTCTAATTGTAATGTTATAAAATTGCTATTTTGCCCCAACCTTTCCTAAACAACGTGTTAAATATAAATTGTTACTTAAATCAGAAATTAGTCTAAAACCATTAAAGCAGGAAAAATACATTTCACACACATAACATAAAAAAAATTAGCCGTTAAGCTACTTTTTCCATATACCAGATTCAACAAAATTAGGCGTGAAACCACAAACTGGAGGGATGAAAACTAAAAAAACAAAAAATCTTTTAGTCAGATTTTCAAAGTTCCTCAGCACCTGCAGCACCCATTACTACAAACCCATTTGTGACCTCTCAGCATCTTGGAAAACCAGGCCATCAAAGTGATCCTTTGTACCAGCCTTTAGAACAGTAATATAGTTTTCCTCTTTACAATGGTACTATATCTGCAAGATATTGGAGCAAGTAAAATATGTGTACCCCAGAGCTTTAAAATTATATTTGAAAGTGATTGAGATGGCGTTTGCAAACCCTCTTCTTTATCCTCGTGACTAGTCCCATTTAAAGTGACTGGGACTGGTCATGTGACAAAGTGTTGCTGGGCTAGGGCCATATACATTTAGGGCTGTGTCATCATTATGGACCTAATCCAACTCCAGTAACGCCAACAGAAAGATTCCCATTGACTTGTATGAGAGTTGGATCAGATCAGACCTAAATAAGGGGGTTGGGGTAGTAGAGAGGACTGTCAGAAGGACCAATTTATATATATTTGACAAAATGCTCTAGAACCATAAAATATGAAAACATTCAGACAAAATTGTTAATGTGATAGTAAGAGTTTGATTCAACCACTTAAAAGATTGGAAATTTCTAATCAGGGTTGTAACTTTCCTCAGGTCAAATAAGACCAAATATCCTTGCCATTTCCACATATCACATGAAATGATACACAAGTGACAACATTCTCCCTTCTGATATGCTTGTTTGTCTCCCACTGAGGTAAACATGAGCTATGTGTCCACCAAGGGAACAATGTAATTATTTGGCTAAATTTTCTGAACTGATCACCATTTAAATGTGCCTATTTTCAGGCATAAAATAAATTGCACTCACAAAAAGGGCACCCCCCCTTACCCTCCCCCACACACTGCAGGTTGTATGACCAGCTATTCCATTTCCATGTATGTGGGTTTTGCAGAAGCAAAATGGCAAAACAACTTTGGTAGTTTCAATCACACATATGTGCAGATGTGGATGACATCTGGCGGGAAATGTAGCGCTATTTACGCTGAAGAAGCTAAATGCAGATGTGGTTTACAGTTTACTCCAAATGTCCTTGCTTTTTTTCCCCGGTGTTGTTTATGTTACTTTAAAAGAGTTGGTTTTGGTTTAATAGAAAAGAGAGCATCTCAAACAGTCACCAGTTTGTCCGCACACTACAAGTAGACAAAATTTGTCTCAGTGACATCAAACTGCTAACACAAATAGATCTATTACCCTTTGTCCCTTGCTCGGTAAGACAGTCACCCTTAAGGCGTTAGCCTCTGAGCTTGGTGATAAATCACTGAATGATAGGAAACCTGATTACCCAAACATAGCAGGAGTAGACTATGTTATTCAAGTGTTGAAACCCATCATCTGTGAGGCTTACAAAGAATGATTTTTGATATACTTAAATAGTTAACAAAAATTTATTGCAAGAGATAGTTTGTCACTAGATTTACAGTTTCAAGAAACATAGTACAAAACAGTGCATCAGCTTTGTCTAAACATTAAATAGGTGCAAGTTCACAAAGATTTAAAAAAAACAAAAGGAGCATACTTTACAACATAAATTACAATACTATAAATATATTTATATACATTATACATATTCTAAGACATGATTTTCATATATATATATATATAGTTCATATTAGTATCAGACTATTCAGTGCTTTAGTTATATTATGGAGCTGAACTTTACATACATATTTGCATTGTTACACTTATAGTAAATGATTCCAAATTAATGAGGCATTTTAACCAGTTTATCCCAGTCACTTAAAGAACCATTTGTCAATACTGATGAGTGCTTACATATAGCAGTATGTTCATTTGGAGACAACTTTTCCATTTTGATTGTTGAAAACTTGACCTAGAAGAGGGGTTGCAATGGAATGACAGCTGGATGCGGTGAAAGCAGCGAAGGAAACAATGCATGAGGTAATGGGGGGAAAGCCAGGTGACTCGGATGAAGGACAGAAGTTGGAATTAGTGGCAACTGTGGTGGAGCAACAAAAGTTGTGTGGGTTCCTGGACAAAGTCTAGGTCCTACTGCGAGATGAGGTAAAGGTGTTCTTGAAAGGCTTGGGACCTGTGAAAGAAACTGTTGGTGAGGCTGGAGAACCTTAAATGTACCTGCAGCAGCAGCAGCGGCAGCATGCTGCTGTAAAACAGTGTGATGGATTGTGGTTACAGAGGTAGAACATAATGGCTGCTGCAAGGGCAAAGGCTGCAGAGGAGAATTAGGAGGTTGAATTACAGTGGGAGGAAAGGCAAACTTCATCTTGTTAGCCAGCATGTTTTGCTGCATGAGCTGCTGATAGGCCTCACATTGCAAGTCTTTGAATTTTCCATGGTTTTCTGGGGGAAATATCAATGTCTGATCAGGCAACATAAATGGAGCAAATATCTGTTCAGTGGTTAAAAGGGTATGACTATTTATATGTGCTTCTTTGAATGACAAAGGTGGAGGGCTGTTAAATGTGCCTGAATTATACCGCAGCCATTCACTGGTTGCCTCATTTATTTTTTCTTGTGGTATGGTCTCTGCTACTTCATATTGGCATAGATATGATTTACGAGGAGTTTGTTCCACATTTCTGTCAATACTGGGCACTTTATAAGGAGCTTGACTTTCACGAGCCCTTACGTTTTCATGTTTCTTTTCTTCTTCTTCTTCTAGCTTGTTCTCTGGTGTCGCAGTTGTCAGAATACTATGTTCAATAACAGATGCAGAGGAATGCATGAAGTCCTCCAAAAATGTACTTGGAGAGCTCTCCATTGCTGAACCCTCTGTTGACTTGTTACTTTCTGATAAAAGTAAGCAATCAGATTGTAGAGTCAACTTGTTTTCTACCAGCTGTGTTGTTTGCACCACATTTTCTGTATAATCTTTTATGGGTTGAGTTTTTGTTTGTTGTATATTTTCTTGAGTAAACAATTCCCCCAAAATATTTAATGTAGAATTGCCTCTGGAAGGTCTATGGTTTTCATTTCTTCTTGGTTCTTTGTTGACAAATATGTGATGGGTTCTAGATCTTTTTCTCCTTCTTTTCCTTTTAGGCTTACAATGTGCAGCTAAATTACTTGTTTGCCTGAGATACTCTTCTGATAAAAATGCCTGTCTACATGAACTTTCATCTGATGAACAAGAATATGTATGTTGTCTTCGCTTTCGATGGGATCTTTCAGGTTCATCAGTCAGAAAGTTGTAGGCTCTCTTGATGGACTGACTTTGACTTGTACATTTTTCCAAACATTTATGATCTGGGCTACAGCTAGCTCTTCTGACCTTACAGCTACATAGTGTTCTAGAATATGTTAAGTTATGTCTTCCAGAATTAAAAGTCAGTTGTTTTGATTGCCTATGAGAGTTTGCTTTGTACTTTCTGTGCAGAGGTTCGGAGTCAATGCAGCGGTCATCACTGTTTTTTGTATTCCAAGTCCCACATGGACCTTTGTCACCATGTATGTGTGTTGATGTGGACATGGTTCTTTTGTGATCGCTGTTTTCAATGACAAGTTTTTGACATGACTGTTGTAACTGCTCTGCAGCTAACCATATGCTTCCAATTTCATCTCTGCACTTCCCTGAAGTATTCTGAAGTTGCTGATGTTTATCTTCATTGACATAATTAATTTCCTGTTCAGCTGTTGAAGAAACTTCAGTGTCTGCCTTTGCTGTTTCCTCATGATGGTGATGACATAATTTTCTCCTTCTTTTCCTTTTCCTATTTTTGTGAAACCATCTTTTGTGAGTTTCTTTGTTCCAGACTTTGTTGTGATTATCATCTATCATGGTGTCCTGTCGTAAATGGCTTTTGGAAATGTGGTATTTTTCTGTTTTTCCAGTCCTGAAAGAGCACATTTTATCTTGATTTGTTGCAGGTTCACAGCTTTTAGCTAACGAAACATCTGTTATAAGTGATGTTGCTTGCTCGCACACATTTTTATTAATTTCTGTTTTGTAATCGGCACATTCTGAAATAGATTTACCTGTGTCATCTAAAACAAGACTCTGGTTGGACTCAGTTTTGTGATGAGAATGAGGTACATTTGACTGATGTTTAGTTTTCTCCATGCAGTCACTTGCTCTTGATGACTTGAAGTCAAAACATAAAGGATTACAGCTATATGAAATGGATGGTTCTGTATTTGTGTAAATTAACATTTCAGAGGGCCACTGAAGAACAGACAGTCCATGTTTGCTTAGAACAGGAACAAATGGTTCACAAGGTCTTTTATGTGTTTCTTGTTTGTTTTGTAAGGCTGTACTCTCCCCTTCAGAATTTGATGACATATGTACATCAGACCCAAGTTTTTTAATTTCTGCTTCAGTTGTGGATGATTCACTATTAATGTATTTATCATTTTCCTCTGTGATATCTTGCAAAGGTAAGCAATCATCAGTGATATCAAGAGCTGGGGATTTCTTTCCCAACCTCTCAGAACTGTGATTTTCTACAGGTAGCGCCTGATTATTAACGGCAACTGTGGACAGTGATTGATCTCGTAATGCTGTTGAATTGACATCAACACAATAGGCATCCAAATCACAAGACACAGGTTGTTTCAAATGAGAATCAGCAGGAACTAATACTGTATTATCTAGTATTATATTATTCGCTTTACTGGATAGTTCTTTTGACTCCTGAACTTCAGAAGCTTCTGCTGTGTCAGTACCTTTTTCCATTAGTGGGTGAATGTAGTTTTGTTTCTCCTCAGAGCACAAAACTATTTCTGTTGCTGGTGGAAACTGAAGATTACAAGCTCCTGGAACAAATCTACTTCTTCTGCTAAATCCATGTTCACTAGATGTTTCATCATTATATTCATAGAAAACAGCAGCTGAGGACTCCAACTTCACTGACGCTTTCTTAGGAAAAGCAAAAGAGAATCCTATTTTATGTCCATGGGCTCCTTGTACTTGATCCCCAAGTTTGTGAGTGTCAGATTTGTTATTACTTGCGCTTTCAGAAGCAGAAAAAGCACTAGAAATAACTTCTTTCGCATTCTGTGCATTGTGCATTAATGTACAATTGAAATTCTGTTGTTTGTTAGAAGAATCTATGATAGTACTTTGTGGAATTTCATGGAAATTATCTCTCACAGTAACTGTAGTGGACTTGAACATGGGACCGCTCCCAGGAGCACTAAAAAACAAAACAAAACCATCCATAAGTACACTTCAAAGAAATTAGATGTTCAGCGTTCCTTCATTCCGATTGTACTGTTATTTCCATAACATTGTGTTACATTTATTTCCACAAAGATTTCTAGGGGAACAGGTTAACTATTCTAAATCAATAGCTCCAAAACAAGACTACATTACAGCAGGGGCTTTCAAACTTCTTCCTACAGCAAAATATAGTAGGACAGAGCATGTCTCATAAATCGCCTCCCTCTCACAGAGACTGTCTCCCCATCCATATGTGACCACCCAGTCAACCTCTCCTCCTATTTGCAATCACAAACATAACTGTGAAAACCTTATCAAATTCTTACATGAAAAAAAAATGATTAGGTAAGTGTTTATGTACTTTCAGCTGACCCTAGTGCAATAAGTGATTTATCCTTCATGAAGAAAATTAATCACACTGTCTACTTTTGTTCTTGATTTTGTCTCCTCATCCCATCTGTTCTGTTTGACTCAACAAGAAGCAAGGAGAAGAGCCAACAGAGCAGCAGTAGTCTACAGACCACAATTTGGGGATTTCTGCATTAACATAAGTCATGCTACTTTTGAAACTTAGCCAGTAAAGGCCTATCTTTTACAATGCAGTACAACACTTTTTTGTTTTTAACTGAAAAATCAAACTGACATATTTGAAGTAATGATGGAAAAACCTGAAAACCTTAACAGATTCAGTACAGGTAATCATCCAGAAGCATGGATGTCTATCTGTGTTTAATCTGTTTTGGCTGGAAATTGGGGTGGATATCTCACAAAAAAGGGTTTCACCTGAGAGAATTCCTGTGTTACCTGACTCGAGATAGGTTGAAAATACCTTTAGGATAGCTCTTTCACAGAACTAAACTTTGACTTCTTTTACCAGCCTAACCTAGCTAATATTAGCAAAAAAAATGTATGTATTTATTGCCTTGCATAGCCTCTATAAGAACAATAATACAATAAGTATTACATACAGACAGAACACAAAATTCAGACACAGTCTTACCCTTCATATAAACACCATCCCCAGAAAAAACAGAAAAAGCATTTGACAAAAAACAGAATGGAAAGAAAGCCCAAAATATGTTTGTTACCAACCTCACTGAAAAAAGTGGCTTTACAATATGATCTAACTTCAGTGACAACAGTTAGGAAGGTAAGGGGAGGAGGCAAACCCCCTTCCTCAAAGAGTTTTGCACTTGCTCAAAGTTCCATAGGCTGCAAAGCCCAAGAGTAGAGCGGCCATGACCCAGCCACTTTTAAGGAGTGGTTTCACACCAAATCAAACAGAGAAGCAACTTGGTCATATTTCAGTGACTGATGTTTGCAACCTGGTACATGGGATTGGACCGTTCAAATTTGGCCTGGCCTCCCTTCTGTCTAGATGGAGGGGCAACAAGGCCAAATGATGATGTGATGTGGAGCATGGAGAGTCTGTTCTTCTACAGTGGAGCACAGGGGAGTCAGCCAAGAACTTGACTCCTGGTGGCAACTGGCTGACAAGGGCGGCCCCAGGCACCAGCACGCCAAGCGCGTGCCTGGGGCGGCAAGCCATGGGGGGCGCTTTGCCGGTTGCCATGAGGGCAGCAGGCAGGCTGCCTTCAGCAGTGTGCCTGAGGAGGGTCCGCTGGTCCCATGGCTTCAGTTGACCTCCCACAGGCTGCCGCCGAATCCGTGGGACCGGGGACCTCCTGCAGGCAAGCCACCGAAGGCAGCCTGCCTGCATGCTTGGGGCGGCAAAATACCTAGAGCCACCCCTGCTGGCTGAGGAAGGCCTGGGTCCCTGTGGGAGAGCAGGCAATGAGCAAGGGCCTTGCTTGGGGGAGGGGTGGCAGAGATCAGAATTTTTCCTCCCTCCAAAAAAAAATCTGAATTGGTGCCACTGCCTGAAGTTTTCCAAATTCAGCCTTTGATGGACATTTCAGGCGAACAGTTTCCAGAGATGGGAGCACTCATCTGAGAATGACTGGCTAGCTGCCAAATTAAGACTAACAACTAAGACATCACAGCAGACTAACTGTATCCCAAACTATATATGGCTTTACAGATTGTTACTAATATCTGAACTACAGGCAGAAATCAATAGTGTGTGCCATTGGAGAACATGGAGCACAGGGATTACATATTCATGTCAATCTGCCCCCCTGGGAAGGACTGATCCTTGCTTCTGCACTAGCTGAATATTTTGAAAATTCCTCAAAACCCACCTGAAGTGGAACACATTCGAGCAGTTAGGGCTGGTTGAAAGTGTTCTGTTTTAGACAGAAAATTGGGTTTTCCACAATTTATTTTTATGAAAAGTGTTTGCTGTAGTTTTGGATTTAAAAACACATTAATTGGCAGCTCACTGCTCTATTCCTGATGCACAGGATCACCCCCACCATGATCCAGTGATATTAATCCATAAGGCTAGATCAGATTCTTTACTGTCCTAGTCCTAAAATGTACATTGCATTTTGTCAATTAAATATTTTAATAAGGTTTTCATTTAGTTGAAATTATACTACTTAGAACAATATATTGGAATCAACAGATCTATCTATCTATCTGAAAAGTAACTGCAAAAATGACATCAACCTCTTAACTATATCTGTTCCTTTTCATCTACATTTTCAATTATCTTCTTTAATTGTCAGTAAAGTTTGTAAGTTCATCCTTTTACACATGTAAGTGTCAATTTTGCTAGAAAACATGTTTTTTTGTGCTCATAACATGTATGCACTTGCAAATATTTTGGGCACAGTTAAGGAGTTTGGACCTATATGTCTTTATTCCAACACATGTATATTAGCTTACTGACAAAATGAGGTACTTACTACGTTAGCATTAAAGAGTCAATACGATATGGATGTTTAAGATGGACTTATGTACCATAAATAAAAGACAAAAAGCTAATTTCTGATTGCAGAATTAATATTACTGGACATGAATTGTAGAGAATTTTCAGATCACATGAGTTTATAAAGCTAGTAGTTAGATTTTTTGCTTGTAAACAAATCAAGTTCAATATGCAAGTCATTGAGATAGAATAAATATGGAATCTCCGTGTCATTTTAAACAGTCACTTTTCACAGTATAGTCAGACTTTAACAGATATGTTTGCCTTTTTTTCTGATGTATCAAGTAACACTCCTGAACTGTGCTTCTTAAGCATTTATAGCCATATCTAGATGCATACACTATCCCAGGAGTCCAACTAGCAATTTCAACTCAGCATATACACTAGATGCTCCATTGTCTTTCATCCTATCTGCTGTATACCATTAACAGTGATGCCATTCTGTATTATCACTAACACAGCATGGGGAGTTAGAGAGAAGGATTTAGCTGTGTGTTGTTTAAAGGTTGCAAAGCCTTAATATAGTAGTGAAAAAACCTGCCACTTCTCGTTAATATATATATGTTGCCTCAAAGAAATTACAAACTGTGAGACTGTACTGTTCATTCCATACACACCTACCTGCATCCAAGACATTCCCACTTGTTTAGATGGACTTTGTTTCAATATGTCGTACAACATACAGATGTTACCAATTTTTAACAGAAAACTATACCCCTCACATTCAACTGAATAATGTGGCAGTTCACCGAGTGAGATGCAGGTCTCACCATAGACAACATCTGAATAAACATTCCATTTACAGATTAACCACCGACAATTTTTTCTGTGATTGTTAGATCTATGTTGGAACAAACTGAAAATGATTCAAATTCTTTTACACTGAGTTGTCTGTTTCAGAAGCATGTAATTTTTTGGTAAAAAGGCTGTCACCTCAAACTAAGAAATATCAATATCAACTAGAAATATATTTCCAGATTCAATAGAGAATATACATCTGGTGAGACATGACTGTTATGGTTAGACTATGCACCCTGATGGGTTCAGGAAAAGGAACATTTTCTTTTAAGGTATTCCCCTACATAGTTTCTCTAGCTATTTAAATTTAAACCTAGATTTCCTGATGCATTCCCAGGTGAGCAGTTCAAACTCTAAGTCACACAGATTTGTTACATCCAGGAAAGATAGAGTGTATCCTTTCCTCATCAATAAAATAATGCCAAGCTTCAAATGCTTGACCTAGTTCACTAATGCTTTCAACACTATGCCTGGCTTTATGAAATATATATGGAACATATTTTTAACTAAAAATACATGTCATTTTCGCTCCACTAAAAAAGTAACGTTAAACATTTATTTCTTCACATAGTGCCAGATCAAATTACTGCATACATACAGCTTAGAGTTTGCCATAAAAATATGTGCACCTTGTTCTGGGCTCAGGATCTTAACAGTCATGTGTCCCACAACCCCAACTAATAGTTTGGGGATTATTTTTCCAGTGCTTTTTCCATTTCAGTAGTTATTCACTCACCATGCTGCTTCTTTCCTCAGTTCAGCTAACTTGTGCAAACGTTGGAGGGCCTTTTCCTGTTTCCTTTCATCTTTTCTTGACTTGGAAGCTACATTTCGAGCAAACTCCCTCTGTTTCAGTTCCTTGAGTCTCTATTAAAAATAATTTAAAAAAATAAGACTCTGATAGCCCTGGTAAACATCTATGAGACTGTCATTTTCCCTTGTTGGGTAGTAAATACACCATAGCATTACCATTACTATGGCATTATTTTGTTCCGCTGACAAAGTTCAGTTGCACTTTTGTTGGTTTCTTTTATTTTCGTGTTAGAAATGACACATTTGGTAGTTCAGCAATATTCAAAATATTACATCAGATTACTGCATGGTCCTTTCCCAAAATATATTTACTGAGTAATGGTATGTTGTTGTATCTTTTCACTTAAACAATTTATACCATGTTCATCCCTGGTGTAATTCCATGGAGTACAATGGCATTACATCAGTAATTTTGTCTGCTATGTTGAAAGGAAAAACAACAGCTATGTGTGAAAAACATTTTTGATACACTGGCCAAAACAATCCAGAAATTAATTTTATTTGACTTGGTGGATAGCTAAACTTTTCTCTTAAGTACAGGCTTATAGCACATATGCCTTAATTTGCCCCAGCTCAGAATCATAAATGCTACCTCCATATTTTCTTTGTGAAAGTAGGTTTCACCCACACCCGTTATCTTCTGTGTTGCTAGGCTGAGAAAAGGAAAGTTTAGAATGTTGTTTCCTTCAAATGATAAGTCTTTTGTTCCTGGTTACTGTCAGCTTCCAGATCATGGCAAAATTTGTGCTCCACTTGAGTTTCAAAACCATCTCTCTCACAGAAACTTTGCAGATATCTACTATATGTCATTGATGTGGTCATCTTACACTTCTGTTCCCAACATTGAGGCAATCACTTATTCCATGTATGTAATGGGATCAGGAGCTTTCCTCTCCAGTTGGAAGTGGATGCCAACTCACCAGATATTTTTGTTTCTGATCTGATTCTCCAACACCATCTCAATTCATCCATCTGAGATTGCCTTGTAATTAACACAGCTTTATCTCATTGCCGTTCATCAAGTAAATCTATTTGCTTGACTGTGCCTCTCTTCACCCTACACAAAGTTTGCTCCAGATGAATCATGCAAGCAAGCAATTTGTTTCAGATTAAAGTTTAATCAAGTTTTCCAATGAAACTATTTTTGTCTCAAATCTACTGGTTTTTGTATTTTGAAGAAGATGGCTGCAGTAAAGCACTCTGAGCTACCAGAGATTTCAGTTTCAGAAGATCTTTCAGATCTTCTTCCAGGGGGTCACCCAATTAAATTAATAGGCAGTGGATTTAAATCAAACTAAAGGAAGTATTTCTTAACACAACGCACAGTCCACCTATGGAACTTGCTGCCAGGGATGTTGTGAAGGCCAAAACTATAACTGGGTTAAAAAAGAATTAAATAAGTTAATGGAGGATAAGTCCATCAATGGCTATTAGCCAACATGGTCAAGGACACAACTCCGTACTCTGGGTGTCCCCCTAAGCCTCTGACAGTCAGATGCTGGGACTGGATGACAGGGGATGGATCACTTAATAATTGCCTTGTAGTTTTCATTTCTTTTGAAGTACCTGACATTGGTTATTATCAAAAGATAGGATAGTGGGCTAGATGGACCATTGGTCCGATCTAGTATGGCCATTCTTACCTTCTTTGCTTTTAGCAAATTTCCCAGTATCTGACCTAGATGACTGTCTCTATAATCCCTTCAAATTTTCAATATTAATATAAACCCAGCCTTACTACATCTTATGCCCTATCCATCCAGGAGTCTGTTACAAAAATATCTTCCATCATGACTGCTAGTTTCCATTCCTTCCTTCCCATAATATTTTAAATTCTCCACACAGCCCACTTTCCTTTTGCTATAGTAATAAATAATGAGACTAGCCCTTAATGCAAATGAGCTTCATATATGCATAGAACAATCAAGAGCTATGACTTTGTTTATAAGTGAGGTGTATGTTGTAGGAAACCTTTTACCCAGCAACATTTGTGCAGGTCTGACTAATTTGCTATCCCCCACTTTCTAAGAAATATTTTCTTTTCCCCTTTTGCATTGTTTTTTCTATATTATAAAACTGCACAAAGATCCACAGTCACACACTGACCTTTTGTACTATAATGTACCTCACAGCTGCAGATAATGTGAGCCAAAACCATACCTGCTAAATGTGCCTGTGTACATAGCCTATTTAATACCTTTTATAGTTCATGAGAGGCTTCTTCCTCGTTAAATTGTTCTTCTTTCTTCCAACTCATACACCACACACTATCTCATTTCAGCTATTTGCCTCTGTGCACTCTCATCCTTCTAATGATACAAATTTTGTTCTAGCATGAACTCCACATCCAAGGCCCTGCTTTTCAATGTGTTTGTCATGAAAAATAGAAGTTCAAGTATATGCAACATGGAAAAAATTCAAAATATTGAATAGTATTTTAGCTGTTAAAATCAATGAGAATCCTGCAACTAAAAATCCCATATAACACTTGACAATGTAGCCCGTCGTATTGCCCATACAACTTCATCTGTCTTTTTGCCTTGAATCTTCAGTCACAACTGCCACAGTGTTCTGAACTGTACTAGATATCAAAAGAAATAAAGATATTGTACAGAGTGTATGCCCGAGGCCAAACAAAATCAGCAATTTTTCCTCAGATATGGAAGTACCAAGTGGATAAATAAATAGACAAGGGCAAAAAAACCAACAACACACACACACACAACTGCAGCAAGAATGGGAGGGGAAAAGTTGTGCTACAGTCACAGTGAAAACCTACATTCACAGACGTGCCCACATGCCCTCATGTACCCACACATAGCACTTGCAATGTAAATGGAACAAACTTTCAAATCTAACAGTACTTTAAACAAACTCCAAACAGTCAAACCAATTACACTTTTAATCCCGAAAGACAAACACACGCTGACAGCATAACTAAAACAAATACATGAGCTAACCAAACACAACGCTACCTTATTAAAATTAAACATTAAAACAAACATTTACAGTATGGCTCACAACAGTAACCAGGTTTTCCTCCTGTCTCCTCAGAAAACCTATCCTGCCTCACTGGGGCTTCAGTTAGCCTGAAAGGGGAGGTTTTCAGCCAATGTCCCATCACCCTCTTCCAGTAGGTCAGCTCCTCCCTGCCTTCTGAATCTTCCTCACCCTTTGCCCCATAGTGGGTGAGGGTCATTGTATCCTGGCTAAAGGGAAGAAGTTGTTCTACTCCTGCCCTCTGGTGCAGGATGCCTTGCCATGCTTCAGCGGGTAGACATGGTGGTGCTGACTTGGACCAAATCCCAAGGAATTCCCTTGGATCTCCTCCACCAGCCAGCCAGTTCAGGTCCTAGGTCTGCCAGTGCTTCCCTAATGGAGGCCCTGAGGATGGTGGCAGCAGAAGTGGGAGCCACAGTAACTCTAGGAGCTTCCCAATGAGACAAGTTGCAGCTACCCTTGCACAGTCCTGGAGGTATCCACCAGTCTCAGGTACTTTGTGCTCCAGATCCTGCAGCCATGACCCTCTTGTGGGGAATGAAACAGGGGCAGCTGCAATAGTTCTGAATTCAGCAGGTTGAGTGGAATCTGTCTCTGGCCCTATTTCACTGCCTGGTGGGTATCTGCTGGACGAGGGAGGGGAAAGCAACCCTTTGTTCCTCACATGTGGGGATGAGTCAGCTGTGTAGGGAGCCCCATAAGTGTGTGCTGCTGTTGTGATCACCTGGACAGCTGCTATTTCTCTGGACCTAGTGTCTCCCTTCTCTATTTCTGTAGGGGGAGAGGGAGGATAGCAACTATTTCTGATATAGGAAGCCACTTTTCCTCTTCCATGTTTCTTCATCCTTGTGCAGGGATGGCTGGGATGGCAAACTGGCAACTTGGACAGTAAGACTGTCTTGCTTACTCTGAGAATGAATTGGGTATGGCAGACAGTGTATTACTTTAAAGTCTTGTCTTCACTACATTGCTGCAAACTCCAGGTTTGCCCCATAACCCAACTCCCACCCACCCAGAAAAATCTCTAGCTCAAATTAAGTGGGGCTTTAAGCTTGAGCCAGCTAGCCTGTCCGGTGCTAAGGTTGATGCACTAGCTAGAAATGCAGTGAATATGCAGCAGCTGGAGTTACATTTTTTTGGCTTCACTCCTACCACTTTGTGTAGCAAGAATGTTGTTTCACAGTGTGGTCACTCTCACTCCGTTCTCACTTAAGCTAGGCTAGCTCAAGTGGAGTAACTCAAGTGTACTAACTTCAGCTAACTGTTGCAGAGAAGAAAAGCCCTTAGTCAAAAACCTCTGGTGCTTAAGGATGACTGCCTTGGGCTCCTGAAACAGCTAGTTTTTAAATGGATGCTTGAATGTTATGTTTTGTTTCATTGTCCTGGGATGTATCTTCTGTTCTCACTTGGCAGCAGCCACACCTGGTGCCAGATGGCGACACTAGTCTATTTGATTTACAAGAAGGCTGCAGGATTATCTACTGGGCGAGCAGCAATTCTTGCCTCCTGCTTTCAGTGGCATTTCATTCTGGCAGACAAAGTAGATTTTCGAGGCAGATATTAAGGTTCGCTCAGATATCTCTGCTGGTTCAGTTCAGGTTCTGTGTGTTTTTCAGTGGGGGATTGATGTGAACCTCCCTCTGGGAGTTCAGTTGGTCAGTAAAGGGATATTATTTTCTTAGAATTTCTACTAATTTTGGTGGTAATTATGTGTTGAAAGATTCAGGAATAAATGGGTTCTTTCTTGGTCAGATAACTAAACTGCAGTCTATATTATCAACAGGTGTTGGGCAGGTTACTTTAAATCAAGCAGCTTACAGACATGTTTATGCTACTGCTTGGTCATCCCTGGAATCGATAACAACACTGCCAATATTTTCTCTTGTTTCAAGGTAGATAGACAATGAATCAATGCCTAAGGCCAGTTTTGAGCCCGTTGTTAAGCCATCATTTTTTGTGGATCTTGGCAGATGGGGGCACTGGGATTGCCAAAGATCACTAGCCATTTGGACATAGAGAAGTGACAGTGCCAGGTTTTCTGACTTCATGTCATTCAATGTGCACTCAGGTCTTTCCTCACAGTACTGGCCCATACCAGAAGTGCATTTAATGAAATTTACAGAAGTGCCCAGTAAAATGTTTGTTATATATTTCTCTCTCTCTCTCTCTCTCTAATATTTTGTTCTTTTTCACTGAGATGTAAAAAAATGCAACACAGCACAATTTACTTAGCTACGCTCTGTGCCTGTCTTTGCCATAGCAAGTGATGCTGCTGCTATTCCATCTGTCCATTCAGATGTTCTCAGATACCAAAAAATATGTTGAGAAACACATAAGTGAAATATTATGCTTATAGATGGATCTGTCCTTTTTTTCCCTACAAGTTCCATATTATATTTCTGGTAGCTGTGTATGCCTTTGAGAGAAACCATGATGAGTCCAATGAAGTTATTTGAAAGGTAAATAATCGTATATTACTCCATTGTGTGCTCCCAAGATAGTCAACAAAAAAGTGAGGGTCTATTACTCTGCTAAAAAAGTGCAAGATTAAACAATTCAAGCAAGATTTTTGGGTGTATGATAGCTGTACTCCAAAGCAAAAGACCAAATGTTTGAGGCCTCTTTTCATACGATTTCTTACCTCTGTGTATTCTAGGGTGACCAAACAGCAAATGCAAAAAATCGGTACGGGTGTGGGGGGGGGGTAATAGGAGCCTATATAAGAAAAAGACCTAAAAATCGGGACTGACCCTATAAAATTGGGACATCTGGTCACCTTAGCGTATTCTTGTATTCCAATAGATTATATGATGCTGACCCTGGTGCCCACTTTGCACTCATGTCTCTCTTTTCAAACTTAAAGTAGTTCATTTCATAAATTCATTCTGAGCACTTAGCATGGTGATGGATATTAAAAATGTATAAAAGGGAGAAAAAACACATTGACATTACAAAGGTAGGGACTTCACTGCATATTGCAGAGCTCAATCATTTTTTGACTGTAAATGTTTGTTTTTCCTCCAATGAGAAATCTATGCAGTGAATAAGAAAAGACGCATGCAATAGGACAAGAGAAGATACAGTGTTAAAGATAAAAGGGTTGTTTGTTTTTAACTTTCACAAGGAAACATCCTTTAATAGCACTTCATTTCAATTATTGTAAGAGAAAGGGGTAAACAGTGAGGTGGCAAAGTTTGCAGATAAACTGCTCAAGATAGTTAAGACCAAAGCAGACTGTGAAGCACTTCAAAAAGATCTCACAAAACTAAGTGATTGGGCAACAAAATGGCAAATGAAATTTAATGTGGATAAATGTAAAGTAATGCACATTGGAAAAAATAACCCCAACTATACATACAATATGATGGGGGCTAATTTAGCTACAACGAGTCAGGAAAAAGATCTTGGAGTCATCGTGCATAGTTCTCTGAGGACGTCCACGCAGTGTGCATAGGCGGTCAAAAAAGCAAACAGGATGTTAGGAATCATTAAAAAGGGGATAGAGAATAAGACTGAGAATATATTATTGCCCTTATATAAATCCATGGTACGTTCACATCTCGAATACTGTGTACAGATGTGGTCTCCTCACCTCAAAAAAGATATACTGGCACTAGAAAAGGTTCAGAAAAGGGCAATTAAAATGATTAGGGGTTTGGAGAGGGTCCCATATGAGGAAAGATTAAAGAAGCTAGGACTCTTCAGCTTGGAAAAGAGGACACTAAGGGGGGATATGATAGAGGTATATAAAATCATGAGTGATGTGGAGAAAGTGGATAAGGAAAAGTTATTTACTTATTCCCATAATACAAGAACTAGGGGTCACCAAATGAAATTAATAGGCAGCACGTTTAAAACAAATAAAAGGAAGTTCTTCTTCACGCAGCGCACAGTCAACTTGTGGAACTCCTTGCCTGAGGAGGTTGTGAAGGCTAGGACTATAACAGCGTTTAAAAGAGAACTTGATAAATTCATGGTGGTTAAGTCCATAAATGGCTATTAGCCAGGATGGGTAAGAATGGTGTCCTTAGCCTCTGTTCGTCAGAGGATGGAGATGGATGGCAGGAGAGAGATCACTTGATCATTGCCTGTTAGGTTCACTCCCTCTGGGGCACCTGGCATTGGCCACTGTCGGTAGACAGATACTGGGCTAGATGGACCTTTTGGGTCTGACCCGGTATGGCCGTTCTTATGTTCTTATGTTATAATATTGTGATTTGGTTTCCATTGAAATTAATGGGGCTACTTCTTTGAGAGACCGGTCACCAATGTGAGTAGAGGGTTCAAAATCTGCCCGAAATTGTCAGTGTTGTACGTTTGTATTTACTGCACAATTTGAGGTCTTGATCCTTGCATGATGCAGGATCTGGAACATAATGAGCACAAAAAAGGATGTTAAAGGTTTCCTAGGACAGCTGTATTCAGAGCTGGATAAAGGGCAGATGCACATAGCTGCATAGCTGGCTCTTGTATGCAAATGAGCCCCTACTGCTCAGTATTTCTTTCAGGCAACACAGCACTGCAAAGCAAATATCATGATGTTGATCTGAGCCTCTTATCAGCTTAATCAGGTACTATTTGTTCAGTACATGTAAGTTTAAGCAGAGATGAAACATTAAATGTTGGTAAGTAAGCAAATTATTCTGTTTGGTTATTGCATGTAAGTAGGTGCCAATTGTGTGAGGTGCCTGGAGGCAGCTTTAATTTTCATAACACATACTAGTATGCATAGTCAATGGAACTACTCCTGGTCATAACAAATATACTTTGCAGTAGGTGTTAGCAGGTCTAAGTCCTGAGTTACCTTTATGTAGTCTCCAAATGTATGTTTTTCCCCTCATTTTGAAAGCCAGAGCAAAAGATATGGCATCCTAGCAAGTAGAGAGCTCAGCAAATAATTAATGATTGATAATTTAAGTAAGAAATTTCACTGAGAGAACTAAAGGCCTGTTTCTCCATTGCTCTGCACCTTGCGTAGTCATTTACAATGGTGTAAAGGTGGTGTAAAATGCTACCATTATGACTAGGTGTTCTTCTACATCCATTTTGAATTCACTTGGAGAATGACATCACAAGGTGCAGAGCAATGGGAGAGCTGACCCTAAGACTCCAGTCCTGCATTGGATCCATGAAAGGACTCTTATACTCATGCTGAACCCCGCTGATTTTACTGAGACTCCACCCACATGAATCCAGGCGAAAGATCAAGATATAACATAGCAATATTTTACTACTACTTTAGACCTCAATTGGCTGCCCATCTGTACACCCACACAGGGTAGTAAGGAGTCATAAGGAGCCCTTTATGCCCATGCCCAGGTTACCTACATCACCAGAGCCTGTGGACTGGGGGAGAACAGCTGGCACCAGACTTCTATTCCTCCTTTGGCTCAGGAGGCTGGGAAGGAGGTAGAGCCATGGTCATGTACATACATGTCAGCTACCGCAGGGGAGGGAAGTAACTTGGACCATCAAAAGGGTTACTATAGATTACTTTCCTCTGAAGCACAAGGAAAGCTGCAACCCTATTGGGAATATCAGAGTCCCAATCTGGTTCTTGCCTTGCTCCTGGGGAACTCACTGGGGCTGTAGAGTTACAATCCAGCTCTTAGTATTTACTATGTATTTGCCATTATAGTCATCACTAGCAGTTTAAACGTTGGGACTTGTAGTGCATTGCAAATATTTTCATACACCTGAAAGAACATAAGAACATAAGAATGGCCCTACTGGGTCAGACCAAAGGTCCATCTAGCCCAGTATCCTGTCTTCTGATAGTGGCCAATGCCAGGTGCCCCAAGGGGATGATCAGAACAGGTAATCATCAAGTGATCCATTCCCTGTCGCTCATTCCCAGCTTCTGGTAATAGAGGCTACGGACACCATCCCTGTCCATCCTGGCTAATAGCCACTGTTGGACCTAACCTCCATTAACTTATCTAGTTCTTTTTTTAACCTGGTTATAGTCTTGGCCTTCACAACATCCAGACTACCGAAGGGAAAGGAAAAAAAGGCAGCTGCAGGGAGCGCGTGGAGGGCGGTCAAGGCGGCTTGCAGGGGGGTGAAGGGCGGCGCTGCAGCCCACTTGCAGCCAGGCAAGAGGGGCTCCCCCTCTGGCCTAGGGGTGCTTCTCCTGGCCGGGCAGGCAGAGCCCCCAAGGGCTGCAGGAGGTGCTGGCTTAGCTGCTCCTTTAAAGGCGGCTCAGCTGGGCCGGGCTCAGAGCGACGCGGGAGGCAGAAGCTGGTGCAGATGGCAGGGAGTGGCATGTCTTGGGGAACCTGGTGGCACGGTGAGCGGCAGGGATCGCTAGTTCCTGCCCCCCGGGCCGGGGTCAGAGCAAAGAGCCAGAATGTGCTGCCCCAAGATTGGCCGGAATGCCGCCCCTTACAATGTGCTGCCCCAGGCACGTGCTTTCTCGTCTGGTGCCTGGAGCCGGCGCTGATGGCAACAAGTTCCACAGGTTGACTGTGTGTTATATGAAAAAATACTTCCTTTTGTTTGTTTTAAACCTGCTGTTTATTAATTTCATTTGGTGACCCCTAGTTCCTCTGTTAGAAGGAGTAAATAACACTTCCTTATTTACTTTCTCCACACCAGTCATGATTTTATAGACTTCTATCATATCCCCCCTTAGTCGTCTCTTTTCCAAGCTGAAAAGCCCCAGTGTTATTGGAGAGATTAATAACACTCCTCACGTGGCACCCATTCCATATCGCTAATCATTTTTGTTGCCCTTTTCTGAACCTTTTCCAATTCCAATATATATTTTTGAGATGGGGTGACCACATATATACACAGTATTCAAGATGTGGGCGTACCACGGATTTATAAAGAGGCAATATCATATTTTCTGTCTTGTTATCTATCCCTTTCTTAATAATGCCAAACATTCTAATTGCTTTTTTGATTGCCTCTGCACATTGAGTGGATGTTTTCAGAGAACTATCCACAATGACTCCAAGAGCTCTTTCTTGAATGGTAACAGTAATTTAGAACCCATCGTTTTATATGTATAGTTGGGATTATGTTTTCCAACGTGCATTACTTTGCATTTATCAGCACTGAATTTCATCTGCCATTTTGTTGCCCAGTCACCCAGTTTTGAGAGATCCAGTTGTAGCTCTTCGCAGTCTGCCTGGGACTTAACATCTTGAGCAATTTTGTATCACCGCACTTTTTACCCCTTTTCCCAGATCATGAATATATTGAATAGGACTGGGCCCAGTACAGACCTCAGGGGGACACCACTATTTACCTCTCTCCATTCTGAAAACTGACCATTTATTCCTACCTTTTGTTTCCTATCTTTTAACTAGTTACCAATCCATGAGAGCACCTTCCCTTTTATCCCATAACAGCTTACTTTGCTTAAAAGCCTTTGGTGAGGGACCTTGTCAAAGGGTTTCTGAAAATCTAAGTACACTATATGCACTGGATCCCTCTTGCCCACATGCTTGTTGACCCCCTCAAAGAATTCTAGTCGATTGTCTAGTAGACACACTACCTTTCTACTGCTGGAAGGTCTAATTTAATCCAAGCAATAGATTCCTTACTGAAGCAAAAGCACATAACTGCATTAAGTGCATTTCTTACATCACCTCTACAAGCCTTCTACTACCTTGCAAGGGGATATTTTTAAAAAAAAAAATCAAGATATAACACTTGTAACAATAGCACTTCAGACTAATAGGCTTAAAAACAGGGAGAAGCCATAAATTAATAAACACACTCAAGCTAGCAACAACATTTAAAGACTGAAACATGGAACATGATGCATTTGAATACTGTGATAACAGTAGTAAGAGAAGGAGAAATGAGCAAAGGTACAAAGTTATGTGGCCAGTATCCCAAAAACTTTAAAATGTTTGATACTTTAAAAACTATAATAAATCTAATGTTAACAGAGTCGACCCTGTTTAACAAAAAGAAAGTCAGATAAATTCACTGGAAAACAGTGAAACTTTAATGAAGCTTATAAACGTGGGGAGAAAACCGTTATTGTGTAGTACCGGATATAGCGGGGACCCTCTGCTCTACTGAGCCCGCTCTCCTGGTTTACAACGCCACTGCTATTACAATCTTGCTTTTCTCTTGAGCATAGACTAACAATTGTACCAAATTGCGTGGATTTTTTCTGACTTTGACAAATATCCAGGTCACTGAACTAATTCTCAGGTCAATAGAGGCATAAAGCAGTTTCTTAGCTTGCAGCCCCAAGCCCCTAGCCAATGTATCTACAGGACAAGTGCTCTCTCCAGCTTTTTCTAGGGTCACACTGTGATCACTGGCTCCTACTTGGCTTTCTTACTTTTTTGTCTCTGCCATTCTCTGCGTTTTGCTTTCCCTCCCTTCCTCTCTCCCACTCCTGGTCACAATATCCAGTGGAATCCCCCACCCACATAGTGCTAGTTCCTGGGCAAATTCTAGTAGGCCTTGTTTTAGATGTGGTAACATAAATGTTTCTTCCAACTGTTTTACTGTGAAGGGTGCTTTCAAACATACTCAACCCACAACTAGGTTTCACCCAGCTAATACTCTATTAAGTAGCTTCAGACAGTTGTCATTTTATTTTAAAATCAGCCCATCAATGAAATATTTCCTCCTCCTCCCCCTAAATGTGGAATTTACCCACTCTAGATTACACCTGCTTTAGGCCATCCATAGACTAGATTGAGGCTCAGAGCAATAAAACAGCATTTCCATAAAGAAGGTACATCATAAAGGTTTTAAGAGCAGTCATTTGGGATGTCCTCTGTAACTCATGATGCATTTTCTGACCTAGTTCCCTAACCTGGCAACCAACAAAGTTGGATTTAGGACATTAATCAGCATAAAAATGTTCTGACTTGAAAAGAGGATAGCCAACCAAGTGGAGAGACTGGCAACACCCTGGAAAGTACTAAAGGAGAAGCAGTCACAGAAGGGATACAGAACCACAGAACAGGCATCACACAACCAAGGTGATCAAAGTGAGCATTAGACCTCTAAAAAGAATGAACTTGTAGCAATTAATTCCTGAATGGACATTAGTAAAACTGAAGATTAGAATAGTCGAAAATAATGTTATGCTCAGCGCTTCAAGTATATCAGTATATTCCTATCTGAGTGTTTACCAATGCTTCTCTCTGCATTTGTTTAGTACTCAAATGGTTCCCATCACTGTTGTATCTAAGCACCATTGATTATTTTATCTACACCCATGTGGGTTAACATTATCTCCATTGTACAGATGGGAATTGGAAACACGGAGAGATTGCGTTATGGCCAAGATCAATTGGGAAGTCTGGCAAAGCCAAGAATTGAACACTCATCTCCAGAATTCAAGTTCTGTGCCTTCACTGCAACATCATTCTTCATCTCATCTTGAACAGTCTTCCAAGGGGAGCAGTGGGGGCAAAAGACATATCTAGCTTCACGACTAAGCTTGATAAGTTTATGGAGGGGATGGTATGATGGGATAGCCTAATTTGGCAATTAATTGATCTTTGACTATTAGAAGTAAATATGCCCAATGGCCTGTGATGGGATGTTAGATGGGGTGAGATCTGAGTTACTGCAGAGAATTCTTTCCTGGGTGTCTGGCTGGTGAGTCTTGCCCACATGCTCAGGGTTTAGCTGATCGCCATATTTGGGGTCGGGAAGGAATTTTCCTCCAGGGCAGATTGGCAGAGGCCCTGGGGTTTTTGGCCTTCCTCTGCAGTGTGGGGCACGGGTCACTTGCTGGAGGATTCTCTGCACCTTGAAGTCTTTAAACCACAATTTGAGGACTTCAATGGCTCAAACATAAGTTAGGTGTTTGATACAGGAGTGGGTGGGTGAGATTCTGTGGCCTGCGTTGTGCAGAGGTCAGACTAAATGATCATAATGGTCCCTTCTGACTTTAAAGTCTATGATTCTAAGTAGTGAAAGTTTGGGGAAGAGAAGTCCAGTTTTTCAATTTGTTATAGCACATTCATGACCTAAATGCTCATTTTAATTTAGAGGGCCAAACTCCTTGACTCTTTCAGAGAGATCAAACTCTCCTCCCAATAGAAGAACAAAGTAGACACTTCACTTAGCATAGTTATTTGTTAAACTACACTCAGCATATCATTATTTGTGCTCACTCAGCCGTGGGTGACAAGCTAAATGAAGACAATCCCTGCCACAGGGAGCTTACAATTATAGGAAACAAGATGCACCAGGAAGCCGAGAGAAGGAATAATATTAGGGTACTTTACAAATGTTTGAAATAATACAGTATGGTTAAATGTAGATGCTGCAACTTTATTAAAACCACTAAAACCAACAGGGCCCATTTCCCCCCCACAATGCAGATTTTAACTGGGCACCAATAGCCCTGGGTTCTACAAACCTGAGGATGGGGATGAGGGCAATGCACTCTTGCTGGGATCCTGGCTGGAAGCTAAAGTCCTGTCCCACTTCACTCCTCCACACAGGAGGTAGGAGAGATTATACTAGGGGAGCCACATGCTGCACAAGACATATCTCCCTACTGTGCAAGGTTGTGCTCTGGGCCCATGCCCAAGCAGCCCACTGAGTTACAGGGACCTCACATAGGACCTCTTTTCCCCACCAACCATCCTGCAACCCACTAAAGTTGTGACAATATAATTTAGGCCCCCCAAAAGTGGATCTCTGAGATACCACATGGAATGTGACAAGCCCACAAAGAAGTTTGTCAGTTTCACTATATGCTACACCCCAAACAAAATTTGGTGATCAGCCTAGCCCCCAGCATCATAGGATATCCAGTAATTAGCCATAGATGGGGAAAGGTGGGCTGGAACAGAGCCCAAAATGACTACTTGCCAGCAACAAGCAAGCAGATCTCAAAATGGCTACTCCCACCAGTAGGAGCAAGGAAGAGCCACCCCCTGTCAGACAAGACCCAATCAGCTGACTTCTGTGGGTCAAGGTGCTTTTCTTGAATGCCATGTGAGTTGACCTACCTCCTGACCTGGGAAGGGAGGGAACGAGAAAGGAGAGTGTCCTCCCTTTTCCCACATATATACATGTTTCAGGGAGAAGGCCCAGACTCTCCTGCTTTGAGTATACCCCTGTACTCCCCCATCCAGAGTATGGAGGTCTGTCCATTGCCTCCACATTATTAAAGTCACACCCCATCTAGTGAGGTGAATGTTCATTGGGTTTACCTCTTGTGGGCATTGCTGAAGAAGCAATCCTTTAAGGGTAATTTTAAGGTAGTGAATTTGCAGTTCCCAATGTGGGATGAACCCATATTGGGGCCCTCTACTACTCCCCTCACATCCTGCCAGCAACTTTACACAGGTTCTTCATATACTGTGTAATAAATCATAAGGTATTTCCATTACTGCTTGAAACTCCCACTGTAGCTCTTTGTAGAATTGTTTGTTTCTACATGATCAAGTATAGTAGTGGCATATTTATTATGCTCTTTGCACTAGGGCTAGCTGGAAACTAATTCCATTTCATGAAAAATTTAGAGGTTTCAGTGTTTGGATTCATTCCACTTTGGGACAAAACCTGAGACATTTTAAAACTTTTTTGTGAAAAAACAGAGAGACACCTACCTCCAATTAATTTATTATTTATACGAAATGGAGCAGCTCCAACAGGAGAGATTTGAGACAGATCTTTACCAGAACAGCCAATAAGCGATTGGTTAGGGCACTCACCTGTGGCATGGGAGACCCTGATCTGCCAGAATTGCAGCAAGGACTTGAATCTAGGATTCCTGCAGCCTAAGGAGTTACCTAACCACTCAACAACTTTCTAGTCTATGGGTGAAATGGATATGTTTCCACAAAAAAAATTGTTTTGACAAATCAGCACATTCCAATGGGAAAAGAGTTGAACTGCTAGATGTAAACCACTGAGAAAGCAGGTGAGTGGTAAGGGAGAAGTTCATAACTTTTCTAGTCCTAGCTATTTTATGGTAAATTAATTAAACTAATATGTTGTCATGATTGCACCTACATACAGGCACAAAAAACCAATCACTGTCTAAGCAGCACAGAGACTTGTGAAATTGTAAACAGAGGTTTCCTCCATGTGGACTAACTTACACACTGACTAAATAATGAGAAGTTGAATTGCTAAATTGCCAATAGTTGAAAGGATGCAGAAGAGCTGAGAGAGGGCCTGGGAACTGCAGTGTGGAAGCTGGGGAAGACAAACAGGCTTGGTGCAAAATCTGCAAGACATTTGGGACTGCAAGACACTGAGTTGTCCCTGGTGGCTTATAGCATTTGATGGGGTGGGAGCATGGGGGGGCTGTGGGGGCAGGCAGCATTGGGGGGTAAGTCAGATGAGACAGCCAGTGATGGGCTACTGTTATTCTATTTTATTCTATTTTATTTTACTAATCTGACCTAGAATCAGTTTAAGAATAGTGTCTTCTTTAACTACATTCTAAACTGTAAATTTCTGGTTAAAATGGTTAAACTTTCAGGTTTTTGTATTGCAGTAATTTCACAGTAAAACAAGATTTTTTTCACTAGATCTGGGTAAATAGATTTTGTGTTTGAATATTTAGACACATTTACTTGGTCTGTGTTTAATTTCTGCTCTGTGTGAGTATTCTAGCAAAACAATTTTACTAGGAGGAATGGTGCCCAAATCAGTGAATGTTAGGGAACCTTGGGAGGAAGTCCATTGAGTGAGTGGAGGACTTGTTGGATGGTTTAAAGGATTAGCAATGAGATACAATTTCATCTTTACTGTAGGCAGTAGTTACTGTAAAGTAACTAGAAACAAAGGCTATGAATGACATGATTTAAGCTTTTCTTTAATTCTGTCCTAACTGGAAGCATAACGTTTTGGGAGACGCATGAGAATTCCTTCCCAAAATTTCAGATTCAGAAGTTTCTGTTTAGGTAATTATATGGTTGCCATCGCTTTAGAATTTGAACACCTTTTGCCTCCTCTGGTCATGGATGGCAGAGTGTCTGTGAAGTCTCTCACCCAAGCTAGAGCAGTCCCAAGAATTGCCAGGGCACAGATCTACCCCACCTATGCCTCCTCTAACTTCCCCTTTCTTCTTGGGGCTTGTGCCTGCTTCCACCCTGGAATAGGCTCTATACCTGGGATTGTTGTGGAAGTGACACAATCATATTCCCTGGGAGGGGTTTGCTGCCCTAAGTCCCGTTTGCAGCAACCTACCTAGTGATACAAGCTATAGCACATCTGACCTCATGCTTTGCCCAAGGCTCAGGAAGTCTGTGGCTGATCTGGGAATGAATCATGAATCTGCTTAGTGCCTAAACCAAAAGTCCATCCTTGCGAGGAAAGGAATGTTCAGATATGATTTAGATTAATGGTCTAAACATATGACCAGGAGCCAGGAATATCTGGTTTTAATCTTTGCTCTTCTAGGATATGGTATTCGGGCCTTTTTTTGTACCAGTTCTACTACCTGTAAAATGCTATGTACTTGACTCTAGTTTCCTCTGTTTTAATCAATTTAAATTCAAGCTAATATTAATTTTTACTATTTATTTAAATGTTTAAATATTTCTTTCTATATTAGATATTCTTTGTTGTGGGACTTCATTAATATGTTCCTGAAAATCCAGATATACCGTGGAAGTAGTATGCTGAAAGAATTACAATTTAGTCATTATCTCTATTTCCTGACCCACTTTTAGCTACATTGGTGTAGTCTGTGGTTGTCTGAATGTTGATTAAGTTGATCCTTTAAAAGAGGGTCTGCAATGTTTCCTATACCTGGTAATCAGCTTTGCTGTGTATAATTTCCTGGCAGATTGTGTTTAGTTCTTATTTAATTAATGGTATTATGATTGTTACTTTCTAGTTCTTGGGCATCTCTCTCCAGCTGAGTGAACTTCAAGAAATCTCTTTCCTATTGCCTTTCCTTCTCTGACATGGATGGGTATTGTCTGGACTTTTCACTCTGGCAAATTTGAAACCATATCACCTTGGGAATAGCTATTGCTGATATGAATGGCACACTTTCTAAATTCATGTCTTTCATCCTTAAAGCTGTGCAACTGTAAGGTCCATAGTATAGACATAGCCCTAGTTAATCCTGCTCGCACATTCTAGGAAGTGAGATGGAAACATTTCAGTTATGTAAAATCTTCATCTCCTGCATATTATCTTCTAAAAAATCATAAAGTGGTGAACCAAAAAGCTCAGCAATGGTTAGGCAGCTGGTGTGCAGTGACTGCCACTTGTCACAAACATCACAACTTTCTCATTTTTGCCTTGTGATTCCCGCCCCTACGCCCCCGGCTGCTCACTGTATCCAACTGTTCTCCCTCCTCTTGTACTGAGACTGTATGCAATATGAGGCAGGAACTGGCTATTGCAGCACCAAGCACTGGCTATTGCAGCATCAAGCACTATGGGGTTAGGGCTGCTAGATGCTAAGTCAATATGAACAAGAACCTTTACTTTCCATATTTACCTACCTGTGTCCTCTCCAGTATAGAATATGCAAACCTACTTCTGTCAGTGGAACAATTCTGCTCTATTTGCAACTCATTTGGAATTTGTTTCTCTCTCAATGTTTTGCGGAAGCCACCTTTCATAGCCCTGCATTGCACAAATGTATAGATACTGCATTTAGTGGAAATAATGGATTTACACATTGCACAATAGATATTTGAACTGGTTAACATAACTTAAATTTTGTGTTGAATCCAAACTGCATACTGTGATGTTGCTTAATGCACAGCTTGAAGGTGTTCACATACCATGGTGATGAGCATGATAAAGAGAACAGAAACTGAAGGGAGCACAAAAATTAATTTGCTACATTAATTTTGCATCTGACAGTAATTTTGCATACACAGTATCCTCCTAGAGAACCAAGGATTTTACTTAATGCTTTTGAAAAACATGAGATCTAAAATAATCATAAAACATTGTTAATAATTTATAATCTGCTGAATGATCATGATACTCATGTAACACACCTGCTATACCTTTAAGTTTCCTTTAAGAAATGGATGTTTACTGAGCTATAGAAAAGCAATGCAGACATAGAACATTTATAAAACAAATTAAATATAGTACAATTTACTTGTAATCTTGTATATTTTATAAATCATTGTTACAATTTTCTTGCTGATTTTTTGTGCTTTGATTCAGCATTTCAAAAATATGTTTCTCAGTTACTCATTAATATGGGGCCTATTCAATAATTATTGAATTAATTAATATGGGGCCTATGGAGCTATTCAAATTCATTGTTAACTGGGATGCCTTATTGGTTTTTATTTATTAATCAGGGGAAATAAAATGACAAAACACTTGTTACATACACACTTGTGATATAAAGCTTGATTAGTATCCTTTCTCAAACAGGGTCTGATTTAATCACTTACAAATAATTGAATAGCTTGGGATTTTCATGGCACCTGTAATCACTTAAACCGAGAATGACATCTGCCTTTTAAAATAGAAATCATTGCTTCCTAAGATGTTTAGTAAAGTATGCCCTCGTTTTATTCTGTCCCTGATGGTTTACATGTGTATATGTTTTAGTTCATCATGCAGCTGGAATATAATATGGCGGCATCATCACTTTGTATTATGACCTGCAGTTCTAAACATTTGGTAAATATAGCTTTCATATTATATAAAGTAGAGAAGATAGCTCTTTCTGTAAGCATTATATTAAAACAAACAAAAAAAGAACTTTACATAAGTAATCTTGATTATTGTTGGAGTTAATGATTCTGCATGAAGACTAAACTAGAAATTGCTTTGGATAGTTTTGAGAGAAAAAGAGAACTATCTCCAATGGAGCAAGAATAGTTTAGTCACAGAAATAAGAAATTAGAGTGGGGGGTTGTGGGAAACTATTAAGTCATCTAATTTATCATGCTGCTAATATGGAATTGTTGCCTGCAACATATTCTACAGTGACTTACTCAACCTACTCAAGTGATGGTGCTTTTGCTCTTCCCTTTAGGAGACTATTCCACAGCCTTGTTGTCTCCATCACAGAAACACAGGGCATAGAATTGTAAAGGACCTCCTGGGTCACTGAGTCTGGTCCTCTGCTACCACAGGCAACCTTGTCAAAAAATCTTATCAAGCCCCAACTTAAAATTGGATAAATAGTTTGCTCCCTAGTCCTAATGGACGACTATTCTAGAACCCTCTGATGGGTAGAAACCATCTAATTTCCAGCATAAATTTATTCATAGTCCATTTATACCCATTTGTTCTTATACTAATGTTGTTCTCCCCTTCTCTTCCCTCCCTCATGTTTGCCCTCGGATGTATTTTTAGAGAGCAATCATAAATAGGAGTTATTTCCTGGCTTTCATTCTAACTGTTCCTTTGCTAAGTTTGATGTCATTATTCCCAGTAATACCTCCTAAATCACCTTATCCAAATCTTCTCCGCCTTTGAGGTAAAATCCTGGCTCCACTGAAGAAAATGCCAAAACTCCCACCAAATTCCACAGGGTCAGAATTTCACCTTTGGAGGTTTTTAGGATTGGAGGAGCTATTCTTAACAACTTGTTTCATTTCCTTTGTTCTGTTTATGAACAATTTTGATATTTATGATTTATTTTGCTTCTTAAAGTATTTGCCCAAAACCTTTAGTGAAACCTGCTAGGCTATGGTTTATTTTGTGAACAATTTTCAATTTGTTTTATGTTTTTGGTTTCTAATTGCCACTGTTTATTTTACGATTGATCCCTTGGCATTACAGGATATTTCAGGTTACTTGATGTCACATGATATTTCTCCTTCTGCCCCCAAACAAATTTCATTACTTCCTGGCACAAATTTTGTTTAATCAGAAAACACTGTTTGGTCACAAAACCAATTTTGGATTTTTCTTCTGACTCATTTTGTTTGGGAATAAAATTCAGCTTGTACAAATTGTTGTAAGCAAAACAAATAATATATTCATAAACATGGTCAAGTAAAACTCAATACTTTAATTTGCTCTATAATTTGTGAAAAAAGAATTCATCCAGAACTTCTGTTTGCATCTTACATATGCCTATCAATAGCACCTTTTGTTACTTGTGATGCCCCTGAATATTCAGCTCAGAATTTACATTGGCTTTTTTAGTCATAGCACATCTATTGTTTACAGGTGGAGGGGGGGGGGGAATTATTGACTTTGCACTGGTATGGCAGGAATACACAATACAGCCCTGATCCCAAACATATTTTATGATGAGCTATAGTTAATGTTTGTTTCCTCATATGGAATGTCTGTTTTACCTCTCTTGTTAAATTATCTAGATAATCCTACATACATTCAATTAAAACAAATGAAATTTTAGTTAAATGGGGGAAAAGACTGTTTACAAAATCCTGAACAAAATCAGGCATCACTATTAAATATCTGAGTAAGTGTTTAACTATCACAAAAGAATGATAGTTATTGTTAAGTTATATTAATTTGTACTAAATAGGTCACCATACAATAATACACGTTATTTAACAAAAGAAAAAGAAATGATTCCTTACTCTACTTTCTCTCCTTTTTCATGCTTTTCCCAAGTCAACATGTTTCTGAGAATCAAAGGCAAACTTTAAATATTTAAAGATCCATGCATTTTCCAACATCATGAGGCTTATGTCGACCTAATTCATATCACTCTTGTACTCAATTCTCCTCTTCTCCCCTACCCTATGTGTCACCCTCGGGGTACAAGTAACATCATATCCTGCAACAGAGTAGGGTCCCTGTACTTTTACAAATAATAATTTCTGGAGCATTAATGAAGGAATTTTGTATAACATATGTTATATAAGATTGACTAAATGCCCATAGCATTCAACTTTTTAAATGTGCAAAATTGCTGAGTGTTCCATACTGAATATTTCATCGTGCTAGCTGGTAAGTAACCATGTGTATAAAAGCAGTCTGGTCAAACTGCAAGCTTTAGGATTTTTTTTATTATTATTATTTTTTGTTAGCTTCAGCAAAACTCTGCAGAGCACTTCATAAATATAAAGACTGAATTCAAAGAAAACAGTATAAAAATGGAAGTAGCATCTTGCCTATCAAATTCATTTTACTAGATAATGAAAAGATCATAAAGCTGAGACACATTTGTACATCTGGAAAGTGGTTGCATATGCTAGATCTCTTGGTTTAAAGGTATTTATTGTAATGACTTGCTCCTATTAAGTCAATGGCAAAACTCCTACTGAGTTCAGTGGGAGCAGGAGCAGGCTCTTTAATTATCAAATGAAAATTTTCAATAACACTTAAAGATGCTTCTTCAGTAAAGAAAATTAAAGCCAATTTGGGTACGTGTCCTCCGTTCCCTGTAAAGGTCATCATTGTGGGCTGCAATTTCAAAAACGTGTGCAGGTGTAAATACACATAAGAGCTCATTTTAGGAACAATCAGGAGTTAGACATTGTGGCCTTTTTGAAGAAGAGGGGCTTGGTTTAGGGGATAGATGTCCAAAGGCTATTTTCAGAATTGCTCCTTTGGTCCCCATGTGTGGAGGTCTGTACAAGGCAATCAAGGCTAAGGCAGGTGTAAGCTAGATGGTGCAAAAGGTGTTACTGGGATGCACTTCAGAGGCAGCAGCTGGGTCACATAGATGCAAAATTGTTTACTTACTTGTGTCTTATTAATAGCAAGCTCAGTTCACCAATCCCATGGATCATTTCATACATGATGGCTTGGGTTATCTAGCAATGCCATTGAATGATTCCCTATTCTCCCTTCACCAGTTATTTGTAGATTAACTGAATGTTTTCCACATGTTGATCTTCTCCACAGTCTTGCTGTGACTACACATAAAAACAGAAAAACAGCCATACTGGGTCAGATCAATGGTCCATCTAGCCCAGTATCTCTCTTCCAACAGTGGCCAATTCCAGATACTTCAAAGGGAATGAAAACAACAGGTCAATTATCAAGTGATCCATCCCCTGTCATCCAATCCCAGCTTCTGGTAGTCAGGGGTTTAGGGACACCCAGAACATGGGATTGCATCCCTGACCATCTTGGCTAATAGCCATTGATGGACGTATCCTCCATGAACTTATCAAATTATTTTTGAAACCAGTTATAGTTTTGGCTTTCACAACATTCCCCAGCAACAAGTTCCACAAGTTGACTCTACGTTGTGTGAAGAAGTACTTTCTTTTGTTTGTTTGTTTTAAACCTGCTGCCTATTAAATTCTTTGGGTGACCCCGGATTGTTGTGTTATGTGAAGGGGTAAATAACACTTCCTTATTCACTTTCTCCACACCCTTCATGATTTTATAGATCTCTATCATATCCTCCCTTAGTCATATCTTTTTTTTAAGCTAGTCTTTTTAACTTCTCCTCATATGGAAGCCGTTCCATACCCTTAATCATTATCGTTGCCCTTCTCTGTACCTTTTCCATTTACAATAGATCTTTTTTGATGTGGGATGGCCAGAACTGCACACAGCATTGCACTGGCAGCTATTGCTTCTCACCAGCCTCTCTTTCTGAGCAGCGTTCATCTTATAGGAATGGTCCCACGGGATCCAGGGCAAATATAATTCTGTGATGAGAAATTTCACCACTTCACAGGGGACAGAGAGCGAGAGAGCTGGGCTTTCTTTTGGGATTGCTTCCAATCTAGGTGCTCGCAGTAGCACTGAAAGCACATTAAGCCATGGAATAGCATATTGCTGCACATTGTCAGTCTTTCTAATGGGCAATTTCATGTTAATAGGGCTAATATGCATATTTGAATGTATGATGGTAATATTCTAATGTGATCTGGGTGCTGCTTTACTGGTATCCAAGTTTTGCAAAGTTCTGCTATGCAAGTTCACAGATTCCCAAACCAAAAGGGGCCATCGTTATAATCTAATCTGACGTCCTGCACGTCACAGGCCACAGAACTTCCTCAACTCATTTCTAGAGCAGATCTTTTAGGGAAAAAAACTATAAAATCTTGATTGAAAAATTGTCAGTGATGGAGAATCCACCATGACCTTTGGTAAATTATTCCAATGGCTAATTACTCTCACTTATAAATGTATGTCTTATCTCCAGTCTGAATTTGTTTAACATCATGTTCCAGCACTTGGATCATGTTATACCTTTCTCTGGTGGACTGAAGAGCCCATTATTAAATATTTGTTCCCCATGTAGGTACTTACAGGTTGCAATCAACTCTCCCCTTAATCTTATTTTAGTTAAGCTTGAGCTCCTTGAGTCGATCACTATAAGGGCATGTTTTCTATTCCTTTAGCCATTCTTGTACCTCTTCTTTGAATCTTCTCCAATTTATCAACATCCTTCCTAATTGTGAGCACCAGAGCAGGACACAACATTCCAGAAATGGTCACACCAGTTTCAAATACAGAGGTAAAATAATCTCTCTATACCAACTCAAGGTTCCCTGTTTATGCATCCAAAGTTCTCATTATTCCCTTTGGCCATAGCGTAGCAGTAGGAGCTCGTGTTCAGCTGATTATCCACCATAACTCCCATATCTTTTTCAGAGTCATTGCTTTCCAGAAAACAGAGCCCTCCATCAGGTAAATATGGCCTACACTCTTTGTTCCTAGATGTATATATTTCCATTTAGCCGTATAAAACACACCGTTTGTTTGTACCAGCTTATCAAGTGATACACATTGCTTTGTGTCAGTAAATGTCCTCTTCATTATTTACCACTCTCCCAATTTTTATGTCATCTGTAAACTGTATCAGTGATGATTTTATGTTTTATTCCAGGCTTTTAATCAAAATGTTAAATAGCATAGGGCCAAGAACCAATCCTTGCAGCACCCCACTAGAAACACACCAGTTAAATGGTGACTCCCTGTTCACATTTTGAGACCTATCTGTTAGCCAGCTTTTAATGTGTGCCATGTTAATTTTATATCTTTCCACTTTTTTTAATGAAGATATTGTGCGGTACTAAGTCAAATGTCTTGTAGAAGTCTAAATATACACCTCTACCTCTATATAACGCTGTCCTTGGGAGCCAAAAAATCTTACCGCGTTGTAGGTGAAACCATGTTATATCAAACTTGCTTTGATCCACCAGATCCACCCCTGGTGCGCTGCTATCCGCGTATATCTGAATTCGTGTTATATCGGGTTGCGTTATATTGGGGTAGAGGTGTATTATATGAGCTCTATTACCTTTATCAGCCAAACTGGTAATTTCAGCAGAAAAAAAGATATCCAGTTATTTAGACAGGATCTGCTTTCCATAAACCTGTGTTGATTGGCATTAATTATATTACACTTTTAAAATTCTTTACTAATTGAGTCCCATAGCACCCATTCCCACGACTGATGTCAGACTGAGGATATGTCTACACTGCACACTAAGTCAGGGACAGTGATTTCAAGCTTGTGCTTGGGCATCCACACTGCATTATACACCTGTGAATACTGGTCCCAGGTCTCACAGCTGTGCTAATGTTTCCATACTGCACTACGCAGACTTTCTCCCAAGTCTCGGTGCGATTCAGGCTCTGAGACCTGCCTTCACTTCCCTTCTAAACCAGGTTGGCTTTTTAACCAACACGGCCTTCTTACTTGATTGTAGGATTGTAACTTTTTGGGCATCTAGCAAAGTGTTCTTAAACAATTCCCAATTATCATTCACATTTTTTTTATTTAAAATCTTCCTCCCAGCTGATTCGATTCATAATTGCTTTCTGAAACTGGCCCTTTTAAACAGTCAACTGTACCAGTATATATCTTTGGTTTAGGCTTTATTCAATTTGCACATTATAAATGTGATCTAGTCATGATCACCTGTTTCTAAGTTACCATTTAGTTTAGCTCTGATCAGTTCCTCTTTATCTGTCAAGATGAGATCTAATATAGAATTCCCCCATAGTAGATGCAACCAACTTTATGAGTTATGAAATTGCCATCTATAATGTTTAGAAATTCCAGGGATGTTTTAATATTGGCACCATGAGATTTCCCACATAAGTCACTCAAATTGAAATCCCCCATGATCATACTGTTTTTTTCCCTACACATTATAGATAGGTTCATACAGAAAAGGTCCTCCTATTCCCTAGTGTGATTTGTGGTCTGCAGCAGACACCAACTAATATTCCATCTTGTGCTTTATGTGTTAGGATATGATTCATAAGTATTCATGACCATTTCTTCTGAGTCATCAGTGTCTCAGAAACAGGTAATGTCATTTTGACAGAGTGCCATTCCCCTCACCATTTACCTCCCTCGATACTTCCTAAATAGGTTAAAATCAATGGTGTTAACATTCCAATCACGGGGATCATCTCACCAGATATCAGTAATACCAACTAGATATAATCTATGCTCATTAATGAGCAATTCTAATTCCTCTTGTTTGATACCCAGGATTCTAGCATTGGTGTATAGACAATTAAAGAATTTCTTCTTTTCACGTGTTTGGTCCCTCGATTAATTTTGTTCTCAACATCTCACTTTTGTTCTGAGGGTTCAGATCTTCCCTCTTTTTCCCTCTCCTTTTTGCTATTAGTTTAACATCCTCCTGCCTACACTGTGTGGCTGAGGGTGTGTGCATGTTTTTGACATCCACATAGCATGTGAGGGACTGCCTACATGGTTACCATATAACAGAGGTAAATCAGGCTGGAGTTTCTCATATGAGTAAATGTTCACCAGCATAAAAGCAAAAGTAGCCCTAGGATGTCCAGATGGCCATTCCACTTTCCCTTATCGTTCTGATTTAAGGAGTGATTTACTAACAAACATTTTTGAATAATCAATTTAATATCTGACCCCACTTATAACAGACCAAATTTTTCCTCTAGTATTTATTTTTCACCTAGTATTTGTAAATATAATCTTTTTTATTTAACCTCACTGGGTCATTAACTCTTTCTAATTTTTTCTGGCATGAGCATTAGTCTGCAAATGTGAATTGACTGTACAAATAGTAATTTGGTTCTTTCTCCATTTTCCATTTCCTAGTTACAGGTTCTTTATACTCAGCATTTTGACCAACCTCTTTAAAAACATAGTGATTGTTGCTTCTGTGCATCTCTTTTTCAAAACAAATTGCAATTTCCTGTATTTAACTATGGCCTCCTCTGTGGGGCTCTCATCGTATTTTACACACACACACACACACACACACACACACACACACACACACACACACACACACACACACACACACACACATATCACAGTACCATGTTGGTTAGGTTTCTTAAAACGCTAAAATTTGCCCTCTAGAAATCTAATCTGCTTGTATTAATGAGTTCTCCAAACCATTCCTTACCATATTGAATTCAAATAGCTCATGGGCACCTACCTTTCCTGTTACTCTTGTTTTCTCTACCAACTTCTATATTTTGGTAAGGAGCATTCCAAGAATGGCTTGCCTTTATCTCTACTCTTCTTTCTAAGGTCCTGATTCTGAAAACACTTATGTACATGAACAGCTGGACTGTATACAAAGTTATGTACAAAAAGTTAAGCACATGCGTTTTCTGCAGACTCAGGACCTGAATTATTAAGCTGTCCTCTAGTAGTTCAGGAATCTCTGAAGATCCATGGTGAGCTATTTCCCCTTGATGGCAGTATTCTGCAGTGCTCAGTTCCTTAGCAGTTTGTCGAATCATTTTTCATTTTTATTCTCTTTCAGTCTTTGGGGTGTATAACAAATGCCATGACACTTTCTCATTTGCTTTTCTCTTCTTCCTTACTCAAAGTAGTTCTTGTTACCCTCTTCTGTATTAAATTGAATCACACTTAATTAGTAGTAATAGTGTTTCTCCTCTACTTCTTTCTTTCTGGCTCTTATGTATAGCTTGTATCAAGCAATACTGACACTGAATTTATGAGAATCATTCAAACAAGTTTATTGTGTTCACTGGGTCAAGCTCTCTTATTTATAATTCCTTCTAATTTACTTTACTCATTGAAAAGTTGATCAGTCTCTTTCATATTTTATTCTACACAAACAACAACAGAAGTCTGATGTTGTGGCAACAGGGTTCCTGTAATTGATATCCCGATTTTTCCATATGCAGTCATCACCACTTAAAAGAACTCTGGTTAAAGAACATTCTGGTTACTAGTGAAGCAATCTCAGTTTGTAATTTTCAACTGTCATTCTTCTTATAAGTACACAGTTTCCTCTTACAAAAACCGCTTTGAAAGTTGCAGGCATCTATTTTCAGACAATATTTCCCAATTGCAGCCATTGTATTGATCAGCTGTTTCAGGAAGCATGGATTACAGATCGGTTCAATCTCTGGCTTTGTAACAGTCATGTTCAGTATACTCCCGTTTATCCAAAACCCCTATTATATGAACCTCTGCATTATCTGTATCCGTTCCTTGTCCCCCACATATCTCCTGCTGGGGGACAAGAAAGGGACTCGGATAATGCAGAGTTCAGATAACAGAACAGGATGTGATGAGGAGGAGCCCCCAGTGATGGGGGAATGCCACTCTGCTACTGAATGGCTCCTACCCTCTCAATTATCCAAACTCCCAACTAACCAAATAAAATTCATGTCCCCCATGCTATTTTGAATAAGCAGATGTATGTTGTGCCTTCAAGATGTTCCAATCATTGAAACATGTCATATGAATAAAAATGAAGAACAAACATAATGGACTTTACATTTCTCTTCCTATTGTGGTACTAATTAACTTTAAGAACAAACGTTATTCTTCTAGGCAGTGTGTTACAGTTCCAGGATAAGCTGTATCTCTCTCTCTCTCTCTCTCTCTCTCTCTCTCTGTGGGCACCTCTTTCAAGTGACAGCCCTACACTTCTTTCAGAATGGAATTCTGTGATTCGCTGCAGCTTTAGAATGAACCGTCAGGCTATAGCACCCCTGTTTACCAATTGTGTTTCCTCAGAAAATCCAACTTGGTTTGGTCCCCACTATAGACTTCCTTCAGGAGCTGTGACCAGTATGTAAAAGCAGTGGTACAAGACAGCGTCTTCAAAACAAAGTACTATTTATCTGTCTAATGGAACATAGTAATCAGTGTGAAAAGGATTAAAACAACAAAAACCTATATGTATCCTGTGTTACCTAAGCTTGGTATTTTCCTGAGGACATAGGTAGGCCTGATTTAGCTCCCCTTGTTGTGTCCTCCCACTTTTCCGGGGGAACCCATGGCCTGCTACTCAACAGACCTTGTGTCTCTGTCTCTTAGTCGTAGCTTTTCAACCATTTTCAAACCCTTTGTTTTGGATCCCCTTGAGGTTACAAGCTAAGACTTTCCACCCCATGAGATCAACCAAACTCCTGAACCCAAATTGGCTGAGGTAAATTTCAAAGATATTAACAATAACATTGTCTGATTATTTGACTATTGTGGCTTTCTGCAGCCATTGATCTTGGTTCTAAGCAAACCAAAGGTAACTGAGACTCATTTTACCCTTAGCTACCCTTTAAAAAGCAACACAAAAGCCACTAAACCCCCAGATTATATATAAAACAGTCATAACATTAATAGATAACTTCTACATTCTTCACACAGTGCTATTTTATGTTTACTATACTTCACTGAAGAATTTCCCAAGGAAATTAGATATTGGTTATTTTCTTTTGTTTTATCATATATTACCTTCAATAATCAAATCCAAATAATTCATTGCATAACTGTTATTATCTAAAACACCTTCTATTAGGTTGAATTCATAGACACCTATAATTTAAAAAAAATGGAAAAAAGTAAGACTAATAATTAAGGCCACATCTTTATAAGAGGAATTGTATGAACCAGAACTATATTTTAATTCAGAACTTGCTTTTCAGTATATGACTGAGTGGTAGTAATGTCAATTAATATATCAGGATAGACTTTCCTCTTTAATGCACCCCACAAGCACTAAGGATTCAATATGACTCTGTAAGCCCAGGATAAATGTGCCCTTGATTACAGATCTCTAGGATATGTTATGAAAAAAATATTGAGGTTTTCATTCAATTAAAAGGTCACCCTAACATCACTTAATTCTTAAATGCAGAGGGCAGTTTCTCAGGTACATAATGTAATTTCCCTGCCCACAAAAGCAATGATGCCTGTATAAGAAACTAATTTCCTGTTCTAAATACAAATTTCTCCAATAAAAATGTGAGGTTCACATTAAAAAGAAACCATAAAGCAACATCTACCACACTATACTCCTAAATCTAATCTGTTCATATGTCCAAATCTTTGAAAATAGAAGGAGAAGCACATAAAAAGCTATCCACATGACACATAAATAAGTACTGAAATTAACCAGGTGGACTTACTCTGTAATTCAACTGTACAGAAGATGGATTTAAACTGTCTACACTCAAGACAATAGCCTGAAGACATCCATGGTTAAAATACTACACCATAAAACAGAAAATAAGAACAACAACAAATATCTCACCACTTCATTAATCAAAATTGTTACTTATTTGCGGGGGGGGGGGAGTGCTTTAAGCCCCATCTCCCTACCATTCTATAGGACACATATGGAAACAAACAAAAATACTAGCTAGTCCTGAAATGTCTTCAAACCATGGCAGCGAAAACCTTGTTCAGGCTTCTCAAATACCACAAAAATAATCCATCTCCCAACAAGAACCCTGTGCAAATGCAACTCTTGGCATTTTCAGACGCTTAAACAAGCCTTACTACAGCACTCTGTCATTAGTATATTTTTGCAGAACAGGCATGTGGTTCCTCATATACGTGATTTACACTATTAAACTGAAACAGCTACCACTGTTGACATATAATTTGGCAGAAGAGCTCTTCAGCTCATCCTTTAATCATATTAGCCATATTCCTCTGACTCCCACTCTTCCTTTCTCAGCTACACAATTTTTCAATAGTCTTATTGTGAAAACATCCATAAAGGAGAAAAGAATAAAACAAATTAGTTATCTCATGTGGAGCCGTATAAACTCCACATGAACCAATTCATGAAGTCCTCTATTGTAGGTGTGCGTTGTTCCTCTCTTCTCCCCATGCCCTATCACATGGAAGCCTTTAGATTTCAAAGAGCTGTTCCGAGGCACCCTGCCTTCACACAGCCACCCATGATGTAGTCTGTGAATACAACTCCTGAAGAAGCCCATGGTGTTGGAGGATCACTCATCTGCTGCCCCAGGATTTCTGGTGCACTTAATATATGAGGGTACAGTTATTATATTGTTGTGCTCTGCAAGTGGAGGTGGGAGGAGAATCTATCAGGGACCTGCCACCCCTTGCCCCATCCCTATCTCTAGAATTCTAACATCACAGAAATATTATTGAGGATCCATAGGATTAGGCAAAAGGAGGGAGCATGCAACACAACTGACATTTTCTTCTTCTGCAGCTCCTGGCCAGGTTCTTGGGCTTGAGCTCCCCCTGCTTGTGGAAGCAGAGAAAAGTGTGTAGTCCTTGGCTGAAATTTTTCACCCTTTCATCCATTTTTTTCCCATCATAACTCCTACTCATTGCACTGTTTCCTTGGCCTGGGGCATAGTGATCCTTCCACTCCGGCTGTTCAGAAAGTTTCTGGACTTAACAGAGAGAAGAAATGTGTACTACAAGAAAGACTCCCTTTGAAATATGTCAATTGTTCCACGAATTCCTCCCTCCGTCCCGCCCCCCCCAACACACACACACACACACACACACACACACACTCCTCCTAGAAGGATATTCCACTTATAGTACAAAACACATACCGTGACAAAGAGCCATATGTTCCCCTTTGTAGGAAACATATGGAAAGAGCTAAAACCCATAAAAATCTATTACAAAACACAAATCTATCGCAAACAAGTGAATGCATGCCACACAACCTGTAGCAGGTAGTTACTGTGACAGGGCATCTCTAACTATGGCTGTGTCTACACTGCACACCTCTGGTGGTGGCATGTAGGTTATGTGTAGCTACACACTGCATTGAGAAGTAGGCTGCATGCCCACACTGCAGTTTGTAGCTCCCTGCTGCTTGCTCCGTTCCAGAGCCTTTCTCCACTGCCAGAGTATTTCCTGGTGGCAGGGAAGGACTCCAGCAGCAGGGAGGCAGCTAAAAATAGCAGTGTAGATGGGAGAGGCACTGCTTGAGCATGTAGAGCGCCATGTAGGGTACATACTCTAAAGAGTTCAGTGTGTCTTTACTTCCCTAAGCAGTGTCTCACCAGCTACACTGCTATTTATATGTGTGGCAGGGGTGTGTGAAGTGTGTGTACTTACACACTGAAAGGAATGTGCAGTGTACACGTACCCTAAGTGAAAGCATGCTGTAGTGGGCTTAATATAGGATGGAGAGTCAGGACATCCATGTCCCCTGGTTCTGCCACAGACTTAATGTGTCACCTTGGGCGTTTAACAATCTCTCTACGCTTCAGATTCTCTACTTGTAAAATGGAGTTAATGCACCACTAATATTAAATAACATTGATTTTTAGTCTGCTTTTTGTATCTTTGGGGGAAGCTCCATGCTTCCAATTTGTGGGTGATCATTCATGTTTGAATTTCACTTTATGTAGTTAAGTGTAGCTGCATAAATATACAGACATTACAGTTGTCAGCAGGGACTGAACACAAAATCTTCAGCCTCAAAGCCATAGGCCTCTATCACTTGAACTAAGGGAGAATTATTCATAACTACATTATTCAACCAACTTTTCAAACTTAGTTATAGACAAACACTCCAATGATTATAATTTATATAGCGAGTTTTACATTTCAATGTTCAGCCAGGACACATTCTGCTAAGATGTGATTCTCCACTTGATCCCATGCAGGGAGATGCATGCACTTATGCAGAGTCCCATTGACTTTAATGGGGCTCTACATTTGTACACTACTACTCTGATATGCAGCATAGTGAAGGATCAGGGGTTGAAATACTATGTTTTGCTAACAGTTGACACTGGTGTTATTGAGTGTCTTAAAGTAGCGGAATTAAAGGACATCTTTTGATGTAGTATTACTAGGCAATAAGCTTATATAGAACCTACAGTATTTAGTTCTTCTGAATTGAGGGAAGTCATTTTCTATATGGTATTTCCAATCTGTACTGACTTCCAGTCTTTTGATGTTCAGTAAAGTACTGTAATGGATAGAATCCTGTCCTGTACCAATATTCTAAAAAGGGGGAGGAGGACTGGGAACATGTTTGTTATTTTTCTACCCTACAAGTTGAAGGTGTTATTGATAGCTTTGGGTGAATGCTTAAAATGGAGATGAAGAAAAATTACTTTCTGTACTTGTACTCTTCACATTCAAAAAACTCTCATCCTCTACCATGCAGAAAATAGCACATGTGCAGAACAGTCATCCTTAACTGTTTTCAAAATGCACTCGACTTCTGATTTCCAGTGCTTTTTGAGAAAGCTACCAATACTTTATTGTTTTAGCTTGTCTAGCAAATACAAATATTTGCTTAACAATTTCAAATGCCATGTAATAGCTGAAAAGAAAGAAAGCTGATATAAAAATCTAGGTTTAGATGCATTGGTGTTCCCCTGCTGCACTGAATGATTTATTGACTAAAATTCAGTGCCTGGTGCATAATGTGTATTTAAGTGTGTGTAACACAGACATGAGGTAGGTGTATTTTCCATATCTCTGCCCAGTTAAGAATTGAAACACCCAGCATTTTTCACTATTGAAAGTAGAAGCTGCATAATTATGATTTCATCTAATATTTTCCATAAGAGCAATATTTCAGGTGAGATTGTCCATAGCAGTTTGATGGCCTTTAAATAACTGTTGAAATGTCAGTTGTTCTGGTTAGACAACCTTTGCAGTTTGAGGATGATCTGTTCTGCGGAATGCCTAGGTGTTACATTGCTGGTAACACTATCAATCAACTCACAAGAAGAAATAGTTCTGCAAGCTAGAGTAGTTGTAATGACAAAAGAGAAATGTGATGATGAAGGTGGAGGAAGCTTCAGAAATGTGTCCTTTTGCCGTGCTGCTAAACATTTTAGCAATTTAGTAATTTGGCATTTCAGATACAGTGTTGGATGACAGATTCAGTGATATAAAAGCACTGATGTTCCTAAACAAGCAGACACATTAGAACAGTTAATACTTCTGTAAAAAAAAAAAGATGCTACGGAACAAATCAGGTCTCCTTATCCAGAAAATACATCACAATGATGATTTGAACTCTATCTTCTGCTTGTGGCAATATCACTAAATATAAGTAACGTTCTTTGAGATTCCTGCTGACGCTTAATATACCAGCTGGTGTCCTACATTGAGAACTTCTGCAACTTGCATCCAGATCTTTCAGTCTAGTACCAGTGATGGCACTGCAGTTTTTACTTCCACTATAAACAAATTACACAGTTTCTTCCTCTCCTGTTCACAGTCTCCCCTCCCATCCTACAGGCAGTCAACTGACATCACTGTAGCAACCCTTGCTTCCATGAAAAGTAATATTAGGCAAATATTTAATGTATTCAGTTTCTATTACTGTGATTTAATGGCTGGAAATAAAGGGGAGTCCATAGACTACCAGAAAATAAATGTCCAGTGCTTTTCAGGGGACCCAGACACAATGGTGCGAGAAAAGCTATTATAAATATAGTATACGTAATATAGGTTTGTATTCATTTAAAGGACTTGATACTGCATTTGTACAGTTTAACTATTTTTTGTTCTTTCACGATGACTCTCTATATGTGATTGCAAGGGAAGTGACTTCAGCTACCTCAGTCTCAACATCATGCTCAAGCACATTAAGAGCTATCAGCCATTCTTTTAGTACTAACAAAATTTTGATTTGTAGAAGAGGCTTGAGTCATACCGTACAAGTAGAATATAATACTCAAAGCCCCTTGTACTGTGCAATACAGTAGATCTAAATTATATGATAAGGCCACTGGAATTGTATGGCCAGGCCTATCATGGTGAAGAACACTACACCCTCAGCCGCATGCTGCCACAACTCCCTCCATTTCAGAGATGGCCTACAACAGCTTTGCCTGCTGTCCTAAGTTAACCCCTATACAGCTATTACAATTTAGCTTTAGCTCCCTTCCCGCCCTGAGGGGCTTACTGCATCTTCTGGAAGGGAGCAAGGACTCCTCAGAGTCAAGTCTGAGGAGTTGTGGGAGAAGTGGATTGTGGCTAGGGAGCTGCTGGAGTTAAAAATGGGCAGGGGGAAGTGTTATAGACACTTGTCCTTCAGAGCTCCTAAACTGAGGGGACATTTTGAAATACTGCAGGGCAGGGACATCCCAATCTGCAGAACTTCCAAGGTGCACAGCAGGGGCAGTCATGGCAGGTGCCCCTACTATCTTGTAGTGGAACTCTCAAGACATGCAAGAGGGATTCTCTCTTCTGCCCACCATAGGAGGTTAGCAGCTGGAGAAAGCACCTGTCTCGCAGTGCTCTCAACGTCGGTCAGAAAAAGAAAAGAGATCAGACACCTTCTCCAAAAGCCTCCCCCCTGCTGCCTGCATTTTCTTTGGCTTCCTTAACCATTGTGTGGCCCCCTCTCCATCATCTCACAAGGTCTCTGGGTCTGCCATTTCTGCAGCACAGATAGGGACAGCTATTCACACAACCACATTATTTCATATTATACACCAAGGACCATATCAGAAAAAATAGCATTACTGTCCTAAATTCCATCTACAAACCAACCTCCATGAAATTGAAACATGAAAATGAGTTACAGTAGATTTTTATGTTCATCCCTCCATATTCTTACATGCTTTGATCAGCATGAAATAGTTAATAATATTGACACTTAAACTGCTGCTGTTATATTCCAGAAGTATTAACCCCTTGATATGGAGAGGTAATTCAGATGTCTCTCATGGATGTTGTTTCAAGCTCACTGCAAACTCAGGAAGAAAGAACTGCATTGGATATGCTTGTGTCACATTTTAAAGTTATCTTTGTCATTACATCTGCTAAAGATTTTTTTTTTTAAATGGAAGGTTAGATTCTGGAGCACAAAATCACAGCTTCCAGAAAAAGTACCGCTTTACCAACCCACTGCAAGCTGTCCTAAATACTCTCCTGCTAGATTGGTTTTTAACATTGTAAAACATGAAATTAAGACAATGCATTTATTTTGCATTCTACTCATCTCAGACTGATTAGTGCAACTTTATTTTCACATGATTCAGTTTTAGACATAACCACAATCCCAAAATAAGTGATTTTGTATGACAGTGAAAATAATACTGCTTTTCAGTGCAAAAATAAAACTTTGCACTTACATACATCAAAGAATTTTATGTAACTTTTGGGTGATATAGCATTTACTTCACCACCTCTCTCCTAGTGCTTCAACACATCTCCTATAAAAAAGCACATGGAAACCCAGATTTCAGTCACTCAGGATTTTCAGCGAGGATTACAGAGGGTCAACCTCCCCAAAATCAAGTAAAAAAAAACCCAAAAGAATGAATTTAATTCTGAAGTACCAACTTTATAAAACCTTATATTGATACAAAACCATAATAGCTTAATTTCTACTATATAGCAAGGCTATTTAATAATCCATATACAGTTATACATAAATATAAAGAAAAGAAAAATACTAATCCCTAAACAGGTTAGTTCTTACAGAAACACAGTGAAGAGTAACTCTGAGTTCCATAAGCTTAGGTGGAGTTCCCCTGGGTCTCAGAGTCTTTGTCCATCAATTCTACACAGTCTGCTGAGTTAAAAGCTCTGCAATATCTTCCTTCCTCTTGCTTGCAGAAATCTCCAACTGGAACCCAGCTAAACTCAGGCCCCTCCTCTGCTGGAATAATTCGGTTAGCTAGTCAGTTAATAAAGTAACCAACCAATGAGTATTAAGTATATAAATCACTAACCCTGTTAAAAGAAAAATACAAAACTAAGAAAATATAGCAAAGAGTCCTGTGGCACTTTATAGACTAACAGACATATTGGAGCATGAGCTTTCATGGGTGAATACCCACTTCATTGTCTGTTAGTCTATAGGGTGCCACAGGACTCTTTGCTGCTTTTACAGATCCAGACTAACATGGCTACCCCTCTGATACTTAAGAAAATATAGATGACTCTTTCTCCATCATCATATTTAAATAACAGTTGGTAAACACTACTGGTTAAGACAATTTGACCAAAATCAAATAACATTAAAAGTATACAATTAAAATGAAAGAAATCAGTTTCCCTCATAATTTCTCCTTTCTATAACTAGCATTGCCAGGGCCTCTCTACTGGAAAGTTAACAATATCACTAATCTGAAAAATGCTTCAGAGGGAAACCAGGCTGCTTTCTGCTCCTGTGGTTGAGCTTCTCCTAACCCACACCGGTCACATGTCTTCTTGTAAAGCAGCTGTCCCAACTACTTGCCCTCAGTGGAGTCCATTAGTCCAGCTACAGGGAGCCTATTGAGCATTCCCAAGACTACCACATCCAATTCCAGAAACTTCTGGGCATGGAATGCTAATTGGGTATCTGCCTACGAACAATGACCCAGACACAACTCATTCCTCTCCCCATTCTCCTCTCAACATATCTTAAAGAGATATCTCTCTATTAGGTGTTAGGTTACACTTACAGAAATCAGTGGAAAGTACTGGAAATAAGAGATACATCAGGGTCACTCCTTTCACCAATGAAATGTAATCACTGTTGGAGTAGAAGATGGCAGCTGTTTAAGAGTGCATGTCATTTCTACACAACTATTTAGAACAGGAAGTGAAGAAGAACACTGTAATTAGTTGAAACTGCAGGGGAGATTAATGTGACGGAATCTAATTACCTGACTTGGAATTTGCCCTGTACACCAGAGTTAACATCCTTGTGCTTAAGAAAAATGTTATAGAACTTTAATTAGCACAATGGTTAAGGTCTTGGTTTTATGCTGCAAAGACAGCAACTCCAGCTGCACAACGCAGGGGAAAGTGCCATCTATTGAAGCATCATCTCTTCTTGTAGACAACTGATGCTAATTGGATGTCCCTTATCAGAGTTCTGAGCTGCCCAAACCCTGCTCAGCTGGTGAGAGCTGATGAGAACAGAACACAGGGTGGAACAGCTAATAGATTTACCATAGAATCCCATTTCTTTAATGAACAGCAAATTCACAGGCCTTAATAAATGAGAGCCTTATGCTTATGCTTGGAAACTGGAACACATGATTTAATTTTTGCACTCTCTCTGCAACAGCGAGTATTGAGCTACCATTATTAATAGAAAAACATACTTGTGACAGAGGACAAAATTGCGGCATGCAACCTTTGATGTAAGAATTAAACTGACAAAGCCATTATGGAAGAACAACCAGTCAAAGTACGACAGTCACAAATGCACAACTTTTAAAAGCTGAAAAGAGCTGCCAAGGTGTCAAGACAGGAGAAAAGCCAGCATAATTAGCATACTCAATAGTTCAATCTATTGGGAGGGAAAAAAGCAGAATTTGTTTTTGGACAATTACAGTTTAATAAATGGAAGTGTCAGTTTCTGTATAGTTATTTCTAAAGCACCCATTAAAATGTACTAAAGGCCAAAACCTCTTAAAGTCTCTGTCATGTTACGCAGCACACTATCATTATTTCATATTTCAAGTAATTTTATTGTCAATGATAGCAGTTATAAATGTACAAGAAAATGTTTTCCCCAGCAGTACCAAACCGTTTGCTCTACCAAGATTATTTGTGCTGCCTTCTGACAATAACCCACAAGTGACCATTATTTTAATTTTGCACTATAGCCAGTATACACTTTTTTCCAGAAGACAGACAGACACAAGCAGTCAGACATACCGAACAATATCACAGAATACCTATTTAATTCTTTACCAACAATGAAGTTCCCTGCTGTGCAGTGGATCAGCAAAAGGCATATGCACCACCTAAGTTCAGTTGAAGCCCTATTTTTGTGCCGGTCTTTGCACATAGGTGAGTTTTATCTAAGAACCAAATCCTGCTAGCTCTCACTTCTTCACATGATCATTAGACTGAAGTCAACAGAACCCTCTCAAGACCCAAACCGTCAAAGGAAACTGAACTTTTGATAGTCACATGAAATCCCACTGGAGTTCCTTTGCAGGAATGATAAAGTGAAGTGAAAATGCAGTAACGTGAGCAGAATTTGATCCCACATTACTATAAGCTATGTCTACACAAGAAACTAGGGGTGTTTGATGCTACAGCTCATGTATACATACTCATACGAGTGCTCATCGAGCTAGCGCAAGTATAAGTAGTTGTGTAGCACTTGTAGCAGCACAGGGGCATGGCTGAGCTATACTGAGTACAAACCTGCCTGAAAACTCATGGCGAACGGGGGAGGTCCCGGATGACTGGAAAAAGGCTACTGTAGTGCCCATCTTTAAAAAAGGGAAGGAGGAGGAACTATATAAAGTTGATTTTAAATTGACTAATTTAGGAATAAAGAAGCTTCTGAGAGAGCACCCTTCAAATAGCATGTCTTGACTTTCCTAGAAATCCTTTCTAAAAGGATTTTCTACTTTCTTGTTCATGTTGAATTTGGAGCAAGGGAGAAATGTGGACCCTGATGCACACAAGCTTAACTTCAGTGGGGTGACTCATGAGTATAAAATTGGGCATGTCTTTAAGAGCAAGTCTTTGCAGTATGTGATGTAACTAACTACAGCAAAACCTCAGAGTTACGAACTGACCAGTCAACCACACGCCTCATTTGGAACCAGAAGTATTCAGACAGCGGTAGAGGAAAAAAACCAAAACAAATATAACAGTACCATTTTAAATGTAGACTGCTAAAAAATAAAGTTTAAAATTTTTTTTGACAAGGTAAGGAAAAACTGTTTGTGTTTGTTTCACTTAAATAAAGATGCTTAAAAGCAGTTCCAAAACTGTATTAACTCAGTGTTCAGTTGTAAACTTTGATGGATCATTGAGATCAGGGGAGGTCCCAGATGACTGGAAAAAGGCTAGTGCCCATCTTTAAAAAAGGGAAGGAGGAGGATCCGGGGAACTACAGGCCAGTCAGCCTCACCTCAGTCCCTGGAAAAATCAGGGAGCAGGTCCTCAAGGAATCAATTCTGAAGCACTTAGAGGAGAGGAAAGTGATCAGGAACAGTCAGCATGGATTCACCAAGGGTAAGTTATGTCTGACTAACCTAATTGCCTTCTATGAGGAGATAACCAGCTCTGTGGATGTGGGGAAAGCAGCGGGCGTGTTATTCCTTAACTTTAGCAAAGCTTTTGATATGGTCTCCCACAGTATTCTTGCTGGCAAGTTAAGAAGTATGGGCTGGATGAATGGACTATAAGGTGGATAGAAAACTGGCTAGATCGTCAGGCTCAACGGGTAGTAGGGTGACCAGATGTCCTGATATTATAGGGACAGTCCCGATTTTGGGGTTTTTCTCTTGTATAGGCTCCTATTACTCCCCACCCCTGTCCTGATTTCTCACATTTTCTGTCTGGTCACCCTGTTAGTGATCAATGGCTCCATGTCTAGTTGGCAGCCAGTATCAAATGGAGTGCCCCAAGGGTCAGTACAGGGGCTGGTTTTGTTCAATAACTTCATTAATGATCTGGAGGATGGCATAGACTGCACCCTCAGCAAGTTTGCAGATTACACTAAATTGGGAAGACTGGTAGATACGCTGGAGGGTAGGGATAGGATACAGAGGGACCTAGACAAATTAGAGGACTGGGCCAAAATAAACCTGATGAGGTTCAACAAGGACAAGTGCAGAGTCCTGCACTTAGGATGGAAGAATCCCATTCACTGTTACAGACTAGGGACCGAATGGCTAGGAAGCAGTTCTGCAGAAAAGGACCTAGGGGTTACAGTGGACAAGAAGCTGGATATGAGTCAACAGTGTGCCCTTGTTGCCAAGAAGGCTAACGGCATTTTGGGCTGTATAAGTAGGGGCATTGCCAGCAGATCAAGGGATGTGATCATTCCCCTCTATTCGACATTGGTGAGGCCTCATCTGGAGTACTGTGTCCAGTTTTGGGCCCCACACTACAAGAAGGATGTGGAAAAATTGGAAAGAGTCCAGCAGAGGGCAACAAAAATGATTAGAGGGCTGGAGCACAAGACTTATGAGGAGAGGCTGAGGGAACTGGGATTGTTTAGTCTGCAGAAGAGAAGAATGAGTGGCGATTTGATAGCTGCTTTCAACTACCTGAAAGGGGGTTCCAAAGAGGATGGATCTATACTGTTCTCAGTGGTACCTGATGACAGAACAAGGAGTAATGGTCTCAAGTTGCAGTGGGGAAGGTTTAGGTTGGATATTAGGAAAAACTTTTTCACTCAGAGAGTGGTGAAGCACTGGAATGGGTTACCTAGGGAGGTGGTGGAATCTCCTTCCTTAGAGGTTTTTAAGGTCAGGTTTGACAAAGCCCTGGCTGGGATGATTTAGCAGGGGGTTGGACTAGATGACCTCCTGAGGTCCCTTCCAACCCAGATATTCTATGAGTCTATGAAACCAGTGGGTATGTACTTGGTACAGCTCAGCCATGCCTCCGCTACCACTACCAGTGCTATCCTGGCTCCTCTGCTATTTATACTTGTGCTAGTTTGATGAGCTTGAGCTATACCAGCAGTTCTCAACAAGGAGTCTGGGGCCTCCTGCGGGGTCGAAAATAGATTTCAGGGGGTCTACCAAGCAGGGCCAGTGTTAGACTCACTGGAGCCCAGGGCAGAAAGCCAAAGCCCTGCCACTTGGAGCTGAAGCCAAATCCTGAGCAACTTATGGCGTGGGGCCCCGGGCAATTGTTCTGCTTGCTACCCCCTAACACTGGCCCTGGCTTTTATATACAGAAAACCAGTTGTTGTGGCACTGGTGGGCCATGGAGTTTTTACAGCATGTTGGGCGGTGGGCAGGGACTCAAAAAGAAAAGGTGGAGAACCCCTGTACATCGTTAGGGGAAATCACATCCCAAGCTGGTAGTGTAGACATAGCCTTACTGTACTCAAAGTGGCCTTTTCCCAGGATTTTTACAAGAGTTTTATACTTTTCTTATGCTGTTATTGATGGTGTTCTTCTCGAAACCTGAAAATTCTATTTCATTCAACACTGGTCCTTTTCTTTTTCTGTTGGGCAGCTCCTTGGCTCTTCCCTCCTTCCCATCTGTTTCTTATGGAAGATAATTTGACCTGACTTTGCCTTGCTTACTTTCTTGTTAATCGGGTCAGGTTTATCAGCAGATCCATGTTTCCTCTGCTGTTAGCTGTCTGGTTATGCAGAACCAAAGCAAAGGATACCTCATAATAAGAAGTGGCTACTTTAAAAGCAAATTCCGTAGCAATAGAGCTGTGGATGTAAATGTGTCAGATAATTAGAATTTTCAGAGTAATGTCAATCAAATTATAATTGCTACCTGTTACTAAAAGTAAAAAATAATTGGAACCATCGTGTTGTTATCAGAGGGTTTGGTAGCACTGCCTATTATTGGTTGCCTGACACGTCTCTTTATAAGATCCTGTTTTCAGTAGCTTCTAACTTTGCTAACTTTAACTGTTTGCCTGAGATTTTACATGCTGGGTGTCTACCTCAGGCTGAACTGTTTTGGAAAATGTCAGCAAAACCAAATCAGTAATTTCTGAGAATGAGGCTGGGGGGAAAACCGCATTGTTGTGCCCATAATAAACCATTTTGGTGATCTTTCCTTTGAAAAGTGCTAGTGCCCTTGTGTTTTGGAACAGGACTGAAATTTGGATATGTGGTTGCCTTGTTGCCAGATTTGCCCACGTTATAATCCTTTAAAAAATTGCAATTTGCACATGCTCAGTAGAGATTTCTTAGATTTGAGCAGCTAAATTCAGTGAAGATTCTGTTTGCACTGAGCCTTCTTCAGCCTGTGGATGAGCAGGACTTCCCTGCAATTGCAACTCTGGGTTTCTCTGGGCTGTACCAGGTCCAGTCACCTGAACTGGGAGCAGAAAGCCTGTCTTTTCTGTGCTCTGTGACCCCTCCCTCACCCCACTGGGCTCAGGAAGTGTAAAGGATGAAGTTTCCTGATTCAAATGCAGAGGGGACAAGAACCTGACCTCCAGAGATCTTCGGAGAGTAGACTGGGCCTGGAGGCTGACAGGAAAGGAAGAAAAACTGGGACTGGGAGTTGCACTGAGGGTGCGGGGGAGCCCGGGAGCCCAAGAGTGACTGGGAGTGAGAACCAGTGGGGGTGAGGGAATGAAGTGAAGGGGGAAGGAAGGCAGATCTGACAAGAAGCCAGGGAGTGAGGAGAGAACTGGGATAGGCTGAGCAAAGAGACAGCCCTCTGAGGGGTGACACTGAGAGTCTGGATGAGAAGCCTAGGAAGGGAAATTGGGGGCTAGGAGCCCATATTGCAGGAGGAGACAGATCAGATGAGGAGCCAGGTTGGGGTGGGATTCAGACATTAGAACAAGGATCAAGAGATTGGGGGGTACTGGGAATGGCCAGGCAAGGAGACTGGCAGTGGGAAAGGAAACAGACTGGGAGTTCAGAAGGAGGGAGAGGACTTGGGGCAAGGAGTCTGGGAGTAGGATGGGAGCCTGAGAAGTGGAGACTGTGACTGGCTAGGGTTAGAAGATTGGGACTGGCACAAGGAGCCAGCGGTGAGAAAGAGGCAGGACATGGATGGCAACAGATTGGAGGGGATGAGGCACAAGAGGGTCATACTTGGGGGGAATGGGCAGAAGACTTTGTGCCCACTATAACACCCCCTTTCAAAGTATAGTAAGGAACCCAAGATTCTTTAATCTCACCATTCCTCTGCTGTCAACCCACTGGCAAAGTGTTCTATTCCCTTCTTGTGCTGGCCCACGCAGAGAATAAGTGTTACTCTATTAGCTCAAGAGGTGGAGGTCTGTGCGATGGATCCAAAGGTTCCAACCCTGCTGATGATGTATATGGGTGTCAACATGATCCCACATGATGGAATTTTTGTTAATTATTTAAAAATCTAGGAAATCACACCCTCATTAAATGTGCAGGATGAACCTGCTCTGGAGATGAATGAGGACTATGTGATGACAGAGACTGTTGTTGCAGAAGTTGGAAGGGATGTACTAGGCACAGAAAGGTGATGTAACTGGCACCAGATCACAAAGCAGGACTAGGATGCAGGTCAGCTGACACCCAGTCCAGTGCCCTATCTACTAAACCATGCTGCCTCCCTTGGAAGGTGTGTAGTGAATGAGGCAGAGGATTTTCAGGAGGAGGAGAAAGGATGATGTCATGGTTAAGGCAGTTAAATGCTGCTCTGGGGAACTGGATTCTCTCCCTGCTTTTGCCACCGAATTCCTGTGTGATGCTAGTCAAGTCAGGTAAACCAAACTTCATAGGTGGTCACTAATTGTGTATACCGCCTCTTCTGGGTGACTCACTTGAAACCCTGGGGTCTGCTTTGCAGAAGTGCTGACCACTCTCAGTTGCAACTGAAGTCAATGTGAACTATGCTTTGAACATATAAAGTGTTATGTAATGCTGACTACCCTGAAAAATCAAGTCTTAGGTGTCTCAAATTGAGACCCACAATTAGCATATACTTTTGACCTTATGCGCTCTGTGCCTAAGTTCCTTATTTGGGTGGCATGAAAATACACGAATATTTGTGAAGCACTCAATGCCCCAGAAAAGCCTGGGAGGAACTTAATAATTCTGACTTCAGAGCAGAGGTTGAGTAGTCTGTAGTAAACAAGGCACGGGGTACACACTGAAAGCAAAATACTGACTAGCTGCACATTAAGTGAACACTGGCCATCCTGCGCACTGTAGAAAAAGTAATATGTGATTATGTAATTAAAGATTGTAGCGTAATGCATATGCACAAGGTAGCGCAGGAAACCTACATTTTGAGTGCTTCACTTTCCAATCTTAATGATGCTTGTAATGCAGTTTTTGTATGTGTAACATACTGTACAGACAAAGCAAACTTTTACCATTGGCTTGTCTTCACTACTGGGCTAAATCAGCGCTGCTGCAATTGATGCAGCAGTGTCAGTTTAGCGCATCTGGTGAAGATGCGCTACATCAACGGAAGCACGCTCTCCTGTCGACATAATTAATCCATCTGAACCAGATGCAGCAGTTATGTCGGTGGAAGAGCATCTCCCATCAACATAGCATGGTTGTATATACCACATTAAGTTGATGTAAGTTCTATCAACTTAAGGGGCAGTGTAGCAAGCCCTATCTTGTCCTTCCCTCCTTTTGCCTGTGACTTTTGCTTTTTGTGCCTGGCCTTAACTTTAATTATAAGCGATTTGAGAGCAGGCACTGTATCTACCCGTGTGTTTGTACGCAACATAGCATAAGGAGTCACTGATCCAGACTGGGACCGCTGGGTGCTACTGCAATACATAGTTAATGATAATAGCAACAAAGAAAAGGGAATTAGGGAAAAATCTACATCTAAGAAGAAAGTCTTCTCTTCATTTCATGACACAGAAAGGCTATAAGATTTTCAGCAGTGGAAAGAGGAAGGTGGGCTAAGTTTATAATATCAGCTTTTAATGTTAATGTTTGGTAGTGTTAGCATATCATGATGACAGGAGGAAGCTACACCAGAGCAGCTGGGCATTTAAAAGTAGCTGTATTAATCATTAATGAATCTGAATTAATATTATTTATTATTTATTATTTGTATTACAGTAATGCCCAGAGGACTCAGTCAGATCTAATTTAAGACAAGATGCAGCAAGGTGGTATAACACACCAGCAGAGGAAAGAGAAGGGTAACAGTGAGCAGAAGGCATGCTGGCACAGTTAGATTCCAGTTCTCTCTTTTTAAAAATATATATATAAACAAACAGGAGACATTAATTATCTTAGCTGTTCTATGCCTATTATTAGTTGTCAGTTTACCCTACGTGGTACAGTAGAAGTGAATCTGGAGGAGGTATTTGAAGGGTTTCTGCTTTACAGATTAGTTCAGGGAGAGTGCTTGTCAAATGTGCATCATGGAAGAAAGCACAGTGGTGATCATGGGAGAAATTGACAATTGGGTAATAAAATATTGCATTACTGGCAGAGAGGAATCAGAGAGACGATAAAATATGAGTAAACAATTTGGGAGGGGCTAAGTTATGAAAGGCTTTGAAGGTAAGGTAAAGAACTTGTATTTGATACTGTGACAAAGGGTGTGGGGACTGGCATGATTATAATAATGGAAATAAAATATGATAGCAGAAGTGATTTGAATGGACCCGAGAGACATGTGAATGTCAGGAAGGGGCAGCAAAGAAAAGGTTGCTATAGTTAAGACAGAAAATGCTAATAGCCAGGGTGGAAGTATGAGGTTGAAACTTTCATATTCAAGAAAGTTTGTAAGTAAACAGACTATTTCTACCTCTTCAGAAAATTACAGGCTGCTGAGTGAAATTGGAAAAATTGGTGTATAGGTTTAATATTCTACTTGCATTCACTTTAATTCCAGTAGAACTAAATATTCTATATACTTTTCCAGTATGGCCAAGTTTATTCTAAACACACCTCATCACAGCCAATAATCCAGTTAGGAAAACAGTATATGTTAGACAAGAACAAACCGTCATGGGCTAAGAAATTTATTAAACATGATATACAATATCTTTCCAATAATTTATAATTACTAAAAAAATGCATTTTTATGGCTTGTTTGGGAATGAGAAAACAAAAGTGGCTAGAATTGCAAGAAAATTACATGTGTAGTATTATACTTCACTCAGTAATATCCCAGTCTAAACTGTCAAATTGAAGTCTTGAATTTAAGGGGTCTAAATTCCCTGGTACCAAATGGCAAATCATTACTTGGCATGTACCTTATGAGTAATATAAGTACTAAAAGGAAATTAAATTACAACTCTTGCTGCTTCAGAAAGCATTGCATGAGTTCTCCCCCTAAATACACAGAAAATAAAGTATATTAATAACTAATACAAATGGATTTACTTCTTTTTACAAGTATTTGTAATAAAGCAGTGCAAGATCAGTCATTTACAAATGTTCGATGCCAGCATGTTATTAAAGGAGAACCAGCAGAACAAAAAAAATTTGTATCATTGGATTTGTGCTTTTTTGCCTGTGTGATATATAAAGAAGATCTCAAATAAAATGTATGTAATCTAGACTGATCAATCAATACTAGTCCATTCTGTGGGTGGATGCTAATAATTACAAAGAGGGAAAATATTACCATCACTTTTCACAGTCCTTTTAGAGTTGATACAATTTAGAATTTTGGCTGTAAAGCAGAAGAGTCAATTGTTAAATGTAATGATATTTCCCTTTCTTTATCATGTGATTTGCAAAAACTACAGACCAAATTCAATCCTGGTGTAAATCCAGTGTAGCCTCTTCCCTCTCCCCCGTACAGCATTCCAGGTCTCATATTTGCACTTAGATTTCAGCAGCACTTCAGAGGGGGCATGCCAGGACCTGGGTGTTACTATGTCTCCACCCCTGCACAGGGGCAGATGAGAGTAGAGCAGTAGTGCTGTGGAGCGTGCTGCCCATATCAATTTTTAATTGTAAGAAGTGTATTTCCTTCAGCACCCAGGAAGCATTATGTCCTATACGGCATTAAAAGTGCAACCTGCTGCATTACCTTGTCTCTCAAAAGACATAATTTAGACTTTAATTTTATTTATAGAACAACTACTATGCACCAGGGAGGCAAGGCCAATTTCCAAAAACAGTCATGTCTGTTAGCCTAATATCTCTAAAATAAACTCATACTTGGGATTCTCTTTCTGCCTTTGTGCTCTGGTCACATCCTTACATTTTAGCAGAGTATGATCTTGATTTCTGAGCCTCACCTTTTTCATGGTCCAGTGCTGTCGTTTGGCAATCTTGCTTTTCTCCCGGGAACAGCAATGTCAGCATTTTTTAAATGGAGTGGAAGGAAGAAATAACAGAGTTCTACTGGAACATTTCTGTTCCTCTCAAACATCACAAATCAGACACCGTGTAGTGGAAGTACATAATGAACATGCCCAAACTTGATAATACGCCTTATAATTGCAACTACTGATGATAATACATAAAAAAGCTATATTTAAAAAAAATCATAACCATAAAAACTTAGAAAATAGATGTAATATAATTGGTTTTGTGCTTTTTTGCCTGTTGATATATAAAGAAGACCTGAAATAAGTGTGTGTGTGTGTGTGTGTGTGTGTATATAATATATATATATATATATATATATATATATATATATATATATATATATATATATATATATATATAAATAAATAAATAGTGGCTGCCATTTGAATTTAACATTACCATAGGCAGTAAAGAAAAACAGCTCCTTCTGCGGAAAAAATATATAGAAAAAAAATGCCAAAGTGATTTTCAACAGTGAGAGAGAGCTACCTATGGTTCAATTTAAATAAAAGCTTTTAAATCCCAGTCCATGTTTAATTAACATTCAAGAGAGTCAAGATTGCCTGCACATCAGGAGACACAGAAATGAGAAATATCACTGTGCTCTAATGTGATTAGCAAACTGAAAGAAGCAATATAAATTTGCTCCCTATCTGAAAACTAGTTTTCTGCTTGTTTGATTGCAGGAACTCAAGGGAAGTGGTGGAAGCCCCATCACTTAAGTAATTTAAAACTAGAGAAGATGAAGTGCACCAGAATGAGCTGCAGCGAAGTATTTTGCATTGGCAAGAAATGGATGGGATGGGATGCTGCCGAAGATATTTTCCATCCCTGATTTCTGTAAGCCAAATTCTACCAAGGACAGGAGCTATATTATTTTCAGGTAGGAGAATGGAAAAATTGGTGTTTCCACTCCATTTGTGTGGTTTCTGCCTGATAATTCCACTGGGAAATAGGGTTTTTCCCCACCTGCTGCAAAAGGGGCAGGGACTTTGGCACTGAAATTCTCATTTCTTAGAGAATCTACTGGGCCAAGAGCCATTCGTGCAGAAGCTATGTGCCACTAATCAGCTTCATGGCCCACAGAGTCTTCAACAGCAGCCCAATTCTTGCCATATCCTCTGTGTCTTCTGATTCCACTCCTCCTTTATAAGCAGGTTTTAAGGTTCATTAGTGGCCCAGCAAAAGCTAATGCTGAATCAGTCAGAATTCAAGTGCATTGGAATTGTCTGTGTCTTTAAGAGAATGATGCTGCAGACAATGGCCTTCCTCAGGCTCTGCCTCCAGGCTGCTCCCTCAGAGAGTTATAGGAGACCTGAATCTCCACAAAGCACTCACAGGGTGAAGGTAAAGCAGGATGTATGTAACAGAACCAGGAGGAGCAAGATATAAAAATGAAGTGAAAGAAGTTCAACATCCTCACTTTATAAAAAAGGTGGCCAAATGGAACCCCACCTTTATGGCATCACCAAACTCTGGTCTGCTATATTGTGTCTATAACCTTGGATTTGTTTTGTATGTGGAAGAGTTCTTGGGAGTCTTTGAAGCTTTTAAGGTTTCACTTTGAACAGGGCCCAGTTCCAGTATCCTGCTGTAATACAGGACAACATTTTAAAGCCATGTGCTCCAAGATGGTGTGAGTAATAGCTAGTCTGTATTTTGTGGCAATGACAACACTCTCAAGACAGTTTGCTGCCTTAGCCTGATCCTATGTCAGTAATGTGAATGTGACGTATCTAGAATAGACATAAAATATATATATATATAAAATATTGTTGGTTGTCAGACAAGAAGTGGTTGATTTTAGGGCTTTGCAGCAGGTCAGTTTCCATTGTTAGAAATTTATGCTATGGAAGCTAGTCTGGTGTATGTTTATTTACACTACATACATGTTCTTATCTATACAATGTACATAAATCCTGTTATTCTTAATCCAAGATTAACTCAACTATACACAGCCCCAGAGACCCAGCACCATTACCTGGAGCAGCCATCAGGTACAGCTGCTTTTGTCACTGTCCCTCTCGATCTCAAATTTCCCTCCCCATTGATGATATAGGACCTTTGTCCATGTCTATCATCCTCCAGTCAGGACCCAGCAGGGCAGCAGCAAATTCACGATCAGCAGATTGATTGCAATGCCCTATTCATGCTCAGCAGATTCATTACAATACATTTTATGGAGGTTTGTTTCATCACCCCTAAATATACTGGAAGGTTGTTTTGTTTTCAATCTTGTGCAGCAAATGTAACAGAAAAAAAAATTATCAAATTCAAAGCAAAATTCCTATTTCTGATATGTTCCCTCTGTCATTTTGAGGTTACAGGATTAAAAAGCAGTGAGGTATCATAACAGAAAGATCAGGTTCCAGCACCCCACTGCTTATGGCTGTTTTTCCCCAAATGCTGTCTCTGCTGACAACCACACATCCATTTGCATTTTCTGATGTATAATAGATATAGTCTGTGCTCCAAGTCATTCTTTTGCATAGATCTTGATGGGGAATTTCCCTTCAGAAAGACCGCAAAGTCTCAATAGCTCTGGTTAACTTACTTAGAATAGGGAAATACCTTTAATCTCATATGTATCCCTAATGGATATGCATCCTGGGACAGACACTTTGTTCATCACAATCTTTGTTGAAAAGTTTAGGGTTTGTTTGGTTTTTTTAAAGAAACCTTTGGTTATGGAAAAGTGGAGACACAGCGTATTTTGTTTCAAGTGAAGAGTTAATGCGGGCTGTGCTGTTCATTATCCCTTTCAAACAACATAGTTTCTTCTTAAAACAATGACGTTTGGATGTTGTGAATGGCAGTTGGTAGAGGAAAGAATGATGGAAGTTGGCACAGGAAAAAATCCACTATGATGGATGAGGATATTTATTTATTTATTTTCACAAAGAGAGAAAATATCCACACATCTTGATTTTTTTTTAAAGAAGCTTAAAAGATGACTGCAAGGGTTTGGTGGGTTTTTTTGTTTTTACGTTGTCTAAGGAATTAGACAATTGACAGCATAGATTGACAGTGGTCAGCATGTTAACATTCACCACTGTATTATCGGCTGCCCTACATTTGTTTCCTATACAGGTGCACATAACCTTAAGTTTAAAATGTCTTGGGGGGGTGGATTATCTGAAACCTTAGTAAAATTGGGCTTTTGTAAAACTGATCTCATTTTCACCCTTCTTCTTGTTATGTGTTAGTTCACAAGTAGTTTGTGATGTTATAAACACCCAAATACTAGCAAAGACTCCTTTCCAAATGGCTATATTATAGGTATTCTCTATAATCAGAATGCAGTATCTCAGAAGGCCAGTACAGAGAAGATAATGTGGGTTGAGAGGAAGGGAGATGCCACAGGGTCCATGGTTATACAGATCTAGTGGCAACAAAACTTCACACATGTGGAGTGGGGTGCAACACCTGCTACTGCAGCCCACAGGCATTTCTCACCCTACAATTCCTGCTTAGCTCCTTGCACACAACTAGTTTAATTATATAAGGAGGGGTGATCTTCATCCAGTGAACCATATGTTGAGGAATGGCCTCTGACTTTAACGGGACCATTTTGTGCCAGAGTTGCACTCATATGACTGTAATCTAGCTGCATGATTAAACTCTCTTTGGCATTAGCTCTGTTATTTTACTTTTCATCCACATCTTGGTGTTTTGTTTTTTTTTAATTTGTTTTGTTTTGTCCTGATACTGAAAGAGCACTGAAAGATCAGATATGCTTCTGTGGTGTCAGGTGGCTAGTCAGAGGTTCCAGTATGGAGCTGCAGGCTTTCAAATTCAGAAATAAAATCACTTTGTTCTTGTAGAAACAAAAGTCCCACAAGGAACAACTGATTCAGGAGACCTTGTGTGATCTGGCCTTCCTCACTGACATAACAAAACACTGCACTATGCTGACTCTCACAGGCTGTTGGATGGTCATTTATTGCCATATACTGTATATTCAGCTGCCGCTCCAACACTGAAGTGTTCTGAGGAACACCTACAGGAATTCCCATTTTTCCCTCATGTCAGAAAGTTATAGGTAACATTGCTGACAGTTGCCCAGACAGAAATACATCCAGAGTCTTCACAATCCACTAAATGAATGTAATCGCTATTTTCTATGTCAGAAGAGATAAGGCACATATCCCTATAGTTGAAGCAAATATTTTTTTATAAATAGAGGATCACCTTTACTGCAGTTTTAATTGACGTGACCAAAAAAGAAAAAATTCAGTGACAAACACTGTATTCATCCTATGCTTCCTTATCAACAGAAGAGCAACAAGGTGATCCTATGGTTTGAATAGTAGCCCAGGAGTTTGACGAGCTGGATTCTATTACCACATCCGCCATGGACCCTGGACAAGCTATTTAGGTTCACTGTGAAACAGTGAGCTAAATGATAATGCTTAGCGTCCTGACCTCTGATTTTGTCGTCTCTGAATGGGAATCTGCTGTTGTTCCCTTGTGCTTGGAACTGCTTGGGTTTTTTTTTTCTTTTTCAAGTCCCTGAGGCAGGAAATTTTTTTCCCTGGATACACTTCTTGTAAGCACCCTTTACAGATGCACTGGTGAACTGTACTGATGTTACTCCCCAGATCTTGTGGTCAAAGCTAAGAACAAGAAAACACGGAAAAAAAATTAGATCTTGAGGCAACAGCCTGAACCTCAAGAAAAAAAGGTGCTCTGATGTCTCTCTCTCTCTCACCTGAAGAGAAAGATCCCTTACCATGATCATGAAGCCAGATATTCAGACTTGTCAAACACAAGAAATCAGGGTAGGTCTTGAGAAAGCAGTAAGGCTCCCATTCAAAGAGAACAAAATTACAGATAGATAAATAGTTTTATTATTCTCTATTCTGCTGCTCCATCAGGCTATAAACTGCTGGAAAATAGTAAGTCTTAAAGAACATCCTTTTTCAGTAATGTCCAACTGCAACAGTTCCTGAGATGGGATAAGGGCAATCTCCTGATGGGTCACCATGAGACCACCATACCCTAGGAATCTGATGGTTTGGTGAGCTGTCACTTTGTAGCATCATCCAGATAGCATTAGATCTTGATGGCACTGGGATTATGGATAGCTGCTCTGCAGTCTGTGGTATATTGGAAACTGGTTTTAAAAAATGACAAGCTACATCTTTACATGTGAGAGACTTCTGGGTCCAGCTTGCAGGATAGGGGTCTCTGAAGGAAGCCATGTGATCTAGGTCAGCGGAGTCAGTTCTGCAGCCAGTTTAGAATAAGGTGGGGTGAGTTGTGCCTCTCCGTTTTTAGGGAACAGACTGCTTTATGTCTGTTTTGGGTTATTCTGAAGACTGAGAAAGAAAGTTGAGTTATGTAGCAACCTTTCACCAGGAGTATTTATGTTTTTATCTAACTTCTCTGTATAGATGACGAACACAACAAAGTCCAGAAACTTTGTCTTGTGGGAGAGGCAAGGAGAGAATAGTTAGACAACTGGCCTGGTGAAATGACTATTAGATGCCTGCTGAGTGGAAGCCACCAAAAATGACATCATGGAAGCTGAGGGGGGAAAGACCTGCCTGGCAGAGCATAGACCTGAACATAGGTATGGGCGTTCTTGAATTTTCCAGTTAGGCTTAATTCACCTGCTGAAGCACTGGCACAGCTGAGGCTCTACTGTTAGAGAAGGAGAATTCCCACGCTGTATCAACATTCTCCCCAGAATTTTCTGTCCTTGACAGATAGAAAGGAAGGTAGAGGGGAGATGGTGGCAAAAATAAATCTAGGGGCAAAAAAAATCTCTGACTCTTAGCATGAAGATGGAAGATTGTGGGGGGCAAAGTCAGTGAAGTTCACCAGGTATGCCTGAAGAGGGCACTGACAGGCAGAATGTAGTTGATTAAAAAAATGCAAAAAGATCCTTGTCTCTCAAAAACTTGGGGGAAAAAAATCAGAAAACTCACCATATTTAAGCCTGACACAGCAGATTTCCCAAATTAGCAATGCTATATTTAGGCAGCTGTATAAGTGGTCTGAATTTCAGCGGTGTTGAGCACGCACAACTTCTGACATCAAGGGGATTGTGATGCTTACCCAACTTTCTAAGACAATTTGACATCAACAGATGAAAATCACAACATAAGGGATAAATATTTTTTATTACTATTATTTCAGGAACAATATCCTAATTTGCCAGGGTTAGTACAGAGAATTATCAATTTGTTTGGATGCACTTTGTTCTACAGATGGACTCAGACTGCAAATTTGCATCTGAATCCCTAAGAGTAAGGTATTGTATTCACAGTTGATCTAAAATGTGAAGGGGACTAGCTTCTGGTTGTTATTTGGATGCAGACAGAAATCTCATATGATCAGCTAGCGTTACAAAATATCCCCCCCCTTTTGGGCTGAAATTTCATGAGGGCTATGCCTTCCCATCAGGACCGGTGCAAGGATGTTTCGCACCCTACGCGAAACTTCCACCTTGCACCCTCCCCCCCCAGTCCCCGCCCTGAGGTGACCCCCCCCCCCCGCGGCAGCTCCCCCCCTCTGCCCTGAGGCGCCCCCTTTGCGGCACCTCCCCACCGTCCGCCCTGAGGCACCCCCCCTGCCCCAGCTCACCCCTGCTCCGCGCATGAGCACGAGCACCCCGAGCATGCCATCACTGCTTCACATCTCCTGCCTCCCAGGCTTGCAGTGCCTAAGCTGATTGGCGCCGCAAGCCTGGGAGGCGAGAGAAGTGAAGCGGCCACGGCGTGCTCGGGGAGGAGGTGGAGTGGGGTGAGCTGGGGCGGGGAGTTCCCCTGCGTGCCGCCCCTCCCTTCCTTGCTGCAGAAGGCCCTCCCCGCGTTCCCCTGCCCCAGCTCCCTCCCCCTAAATGCCGGCAGTGACCGGGGCAGCCGAAGATCCGGCCGCCATGGTCACTGCTGAAGAAAATGGCGCCCCCCAAATGTCAGCGTGGTCGCCTAAATGGTTGCACCGGCCCTGCTTCCCATATATAAGTATAGTGCCTAGCACATTTTGAACACCACTGCAATACAAATAAATACATAAAAATATTAACCATTGAACACTAGTCTTTATTCGGCATCACTCCTGACCTCTAGGATCCAAAACACTGTTTTCTCATCCCATCTATAACTAATAGAGAAAAGACTAAATGCTGCAGTCTTTGGTGAGTCCTCTTTGCTTTAAAAATTTGGCAGAGACTGAGATTGCTGCTGAGTTGACTTGTTCTGTCCCTGTTGGGGACAGAGAACTCAGTATGGTGTCACTGACAGTTCCTATTGAGTCTCAGTCTTGCTTTTTCCCTGAAGTTAGGATCAGCTCATTTTATGAAAACTGTTTAAAAAAACCTGACGAGTTAAATTTAGTATCAAAGTCACACAGAAACTGCCATAAAGTTTGGCTCAATGCTCTATCCACCTTAGAATCCTGTCTGGCAGAGGCCAGTGAAGGTATAAATCCTATGAAGGAAAGACTCAGAAAATCCTGCCCTTAGAGGAAGATCGATATTCATTATTTTTTGTGTCTTATCTAAAGTTCACAGGAGATTTAACCCATTTTCTTTTTATAAATTTGCTTTTTATTTAAAAAATCACCCCTGGATAGATTACTTTTAATACTATATATTGTTCTACTGTAATGGCTTGATTCATGTTCCTCATAATGAAAGAATATACATGGGATTTAAGTGATCGACGCTAAATTCCAAAAGGGAAATTCATTGCACATAGCCAAAGCTTCTACAGTTATTTTCGTATGTCCACCATCATTCTTATGAGTTGCCAGGTATTCTGCACATCTGAATTGCACAAATAAAAATGCAGAACAGTTAATTGTAACCCAATTTTTGAAACTCTGCCAACAAATGACTACAGCATGGTGTTACAAAAAACAAAATTAGTTTCTCATTTAAAGTATCTTTCTCTCCTGCCTTTAACAGGAGGCTTTTGTGAAAAAGATGCTGGATCTCTGTAGGCTTCTACATAAACTCTAATTATAAACCATTTAAGGGCTGATAGAGTAATTTGTGTACTACCTAATTAAAAATGTAGTGTTTACTCCTGCTAGTGATGAGAAAGAGAGAAATGATGTGTCCCAGGAAGATGCTTTGGAGGGAAAAAAAGGCAGGGCAACTTTCATTCTGGAGAATGTGGTGGTGTTAGATGATGGTGCAAGTGGCACAGAGAGGTCCATGAGAGTACAACAGAGATAAATGTTTTGTAAACTTGCAAGCAACATAGGAGACTCAGCACTATGTTTGGTGTAGTGATACCTACGCTTCACTCTTTATGCACTTTCTAGCTCAAGGAATCAAAGTCATCAAATAAAACTATCCAACTGAAACTACGAATAAGGAAATAATATCTAAAATATTTTTTACACCTTACTCTGACGCATACAGTTCTGATCACTGTCGGAGACAGGATACTGAATTAGATAGACTAATGGTCCTATCCTGTAACACAGTTCCTATGGTCCAGTGATTCCACTGCCTTGCTTCTTACTATGAATTCAGTATTCCCTGTAGCAACATAAATAATCATAGTGGCATGCAGTATTTTAGAGAAGTTAGTATTGAAACTGTGCATTTCAGAGTTCACACTTAGCTCATAGCTAGCTGTGAGTAAAAAATCTGTGTATTCTTCTTCTTTATGTTTTTATCATTGGTCCATTAAAAAAAAACAATTACAATTCTTTTGAGAAATGTAATTGGCGGTAAAAGAAAACTTAGCAATAAGTTTTCCAATCCTGTAGAATCAACTGTAATGAGAATGTCCTATCTGCATCTGTGGTAAGAACTGTTTCCCAGGGCACATTTAACTAATAGACTACAATATTTATTTATATGCCAAACTACTGAGAAACTGAGAACCACTGAATTTTACGTTCATGTTTTTCCTGAGTACATTTCATCACACCCTACTTCCATTCACTTTTAGAATGTTCACAGTTCCCATAGAACTGGGCATTTTCTCTCAGTCGGGTCATCTTGGAGGTTCCCTTGTCAAAACATCTTTTAAGATTTATTTCTAAGCAAACTGCACATTTTAATTCTCAGTTCTAGGGATTACTAACTATGGACATAGTTGAAGCCTGCGATTTTCAGTCACCTCAGGGATTTGGACACCCAGTTCCTCACTAATTTTAATGAAAATTGGTGGTAAAATCCAGCCTACTGAAGTAAATGGCCAAACTCCCATTGAATTCTGCAGGGCCAGGAGATCATCCTGGGTGTCCAAATCCCATAGGTGGCTTTGAAAATGCCACCTGGAATGACTACATATCTAGCAGATTCCTCTTACCTGTTTGTGAGCATGGTCATATGAGTTAATGTGATTGTCAAACTCCTGGTGTTTGTAGTACTGTTTGTCACAGAGTTCACAGTAGAAGTTGGCCTTAAGGTCTTCCAGGGCTTTTGCTATTGTGTTCTCCTTTTCAGCATAATCCTGAAAAAAACAAAAAACCAGCAGAACTTTAGTTGTCCTTCTGATGCTAGAAATTGCATTTGTGCGCTTCATTTTAATCATATTTGTCAATATGGATACTGCTATAACTAAAATCCTGCACATATTTACCAGGTCACTCTGCACATATTTTCTATATCAGGTGAGAGGCACACAGTTGTGCACATTCCAATTTGCTGCACAACTGAAGGTTACTCTTAGGGTATCAGACAGATACAAGTCTACAGAAGCAATTTGTTTAAAGTTCTGTCCAAAAAGGCCAAATATTTATCATGCCTAAGTCACGTTAATGTTAATTTCTGTCAAATAGCCAATGCTTAAAATGTTCAGCGTCTAGTGAACCTAACCAGAACAAGCATGAAGACAAAAAATCACTAATCTACTCTGGTTACAGGACAATTCCAATGAATGATGATGATACAAAATAAAAAATAAAAAACACCCTTAGAATGACCTATCTGAAAATATACACAGATAGATAAATTAAAGGATCATTTCTGTGATGGAGGTTTAATGATTTTTCCCCTCAATTTGTTATTTGTCATCGGTAAAAAAGAAATACAGCTCTGCTTGTCATTCATATATTAACCTCTTGCAAAGAATCAGGGTTAAAAATAATCTTGTTTACTATTGGAAAATAAATTCTATAAATCCCTATTTGATGTTTTCTTTCCTAGATACACTGACTACAGTATGGCCTGTTCTTGAAGACCATAGTCAGCGTCTGATTCTGATCTCAGATCAGTTTGACATCAGGGTAACTCCACTGACTTCAGTGGTATTACTCCCAATTTGTAGCACTGTTTGTGAGATCAGAATCGGGCCCTAACACTCCAATTGGTATAAATGTTAATTACTCCAAGTCCATATACTGAGGAAAGAATATATTTGTCTGGTTAATTATTTGGAAATTTGTATCAGAATGAGGCTTCTTAAACCAACTTTAGTTTCTATCAGTCTGTTTCTCCCAACAACCTCCTTTTTCAAGGAGTAAAATAAGAAAAAAAAACACTATGAAAAATTATGTTATAATCATACCACCTAATGTTGACCTTACCTCTGAAAAATGAATTAAAATGTTCCCTACTATATTTATTTATTAACAATTGTAAAAGCATGTCATACAAAGTCTGTTTTTAAAATAGCTTGTATAAATTTGCAATATGTTATGGAGTTTCCTAAAATGTTCAGAAGAGGTGTTTTTTTAAAATAAATAATGGGAATAACAATCATAGTAACTTCAGTTTTAGAGTTGCATCTTAAAATGGTACTTATTTCAATATAATTCAAAGTGGCAGAGCAGCTGGCATACATTGTTGATTCATTCACAAGTAGCATAATCATAGCTATTTTATCATCTGCTTTCATTTGTTGCAATAAAATCAGATTGAGTATTTGCTATTAGGATACAGTAGGTAGCACTATGGGGTTAGAGTCACGAAAAGAATAACAAAATCAGCTCAGAATTTTGTCTTGAATGGAAGATAAATGGCTCAGTGTTTCTAATGAGGGAAGGGGAAATCACACATTTTAAAAAATGTGTTTTAGATTCTTATGTTTTATAAAAACTAAGTTTCATATAAAAACCAAGTGAGCTATCCGTTCCAGGAATGAAAAGTGCTACTTTATACTTAGAAATAAATGTATAGTGTATGGGGACCTAGCCTGGAAGCCCTGCAGCTACTAACGTGTTTGAAACTCTCTATTTCAAATCACTTCTATAGTTGCTTAGTTTGGATGAGTTTGGGGTAGAAGTGGGGGCAGTACAGTCAATCTCGGAGGGGATGGAATGTCTTGCAACACTCTGCAGAAACTGGTCTGGAGTTGCGGTGGTGGTCTCCAAAGGGATTCACATCCAGTCTTGGTGGAGGTGCAAAATTCCGGGGTGGAGAGATTTGTGAAATGAAAGCATTATTATAGAATGCTATATAATGTTATATAATGTTTTATAAGACTGTTTAGAGGGAAACATGCAAGTACAAAGAATATGCAGGACAGGAACAGTGACAAACCAGGATGATGCTATTTTTCATTTCTATAACACTCCATTTGAGGATCGCAAAGCCCTTTACAAATCAAACACTGAGCCAGATTCTGTTACTCTTACTCACATGGAATAGCATCTAATTTCTTTAATATCCTCATTGATGTCAATGGTACTGCTTCTGGAATAAAGTATTACTTATCATAAGAGTGAGACAATCAGGGCCACTATAACTGAAATGAAGTTTACTTTGCAATTATACTCAGCAGAGCCAATGCATCATAACAGAAACAGCAGTTCCTTGCACCCTGGTAACCATGCCACCACAACTCTTATGCAGCCTTAGTGTTTAGAGTCATACCAGTAATTATACAGGGATCACTACCATTGAAATACGCTATGGAATTTTTAAAAATACACTGCAATTCTACACAACAATATATAGCAAAAGTAAAGATGCAACTGTGACGTTGCACTCCATATGTTTATGGAAATATGCTTATGAGTGTAAATAAAATGTAACTGGAATATGCTTTATACAAAAGGTCTCTTGTAAGGTATCATTACAAAGCTTATAATCTACTGAGTGTGTTCATCCTATTTGTATGAATGTGTCATTCTTGTATCTGAAGCTAGAAATATGAAGTATTACTCTGAAGTCCTATTGTAACTATGCAAAGTGTGAGCCACTAATGATGTCTTGGAATCTTGATGGCTCCCATTGACTAGGACAGTTGGTTGTGAATAGCTCTGATTACTCACAAATCTTCCTGGGTACGTGCCAGCCAGCCCTGAAAGAATGGAGAATGAGGTCTTCCAGTGACATGTGATTATGTCACCTAGTACTTGAATCCATCTTAAGCCTGGTGCTTTTCCATTTAGAAGGAGGGATGGGGACCCAGAAAGACAAAAGATTCCTGCCTTGTGCCAAAACTATAAAAGGAGGTGGAACAGAACAAAGGAGGATGAGCTGGAACTAACGAGGTCTGTCCCAGGGGAAAGGATTGGGCCCAGACTAAGAAGGAGTTTAGTCTGTGAAAGAAGCTTATTGGAACATCTCTGAGGGTGAGATTTACCTGTATTCAGTTTCTTAAATGTATTAGGCTTAGGCTTGCATGTTTTGTTTTATTTTGCTTGATAACATACTTTGTTCTGTCTGATATTACTTGAAACTATTTAAACACTACTTTTTATACTTAAGAAAATCACTTTTGTTTATGTTGTGCCAGGGAAGATAATAGAGCAAGTGATTAAGGAAATCATTTGCAAACACTTAGAAGGTGGTAAGGTGATAGGGAATAGCCAGAATGGATTTGTAAAGAACAAATCATGTCAAACCAATCTGATAGCTTTCTTTCATAGGATAACGAGTCTTGTGGATAAGGGAGAAGTAGTGGATGTGGTATACCTAAACTTTAGTAAGGCATTTGATACGGTCTCGCATGATATTCTTATCAATAAACTAGGCAAATACAACTTAGATGGGGCTACTATAAGGTGGGTGCATAACTGGCTGGATAACCGTACTCAGAGAGTAGTTATTAATGGTTCCCAATCTTGCTGGAAAGGTATAACATGTGCGGTTCCGCAGGGGTCTGTTTTGGGACCAGCTCTGTTCAATATCTTCATCATCGACTTAGATACTGGCATAGAAAGTGCGCTTATTAAGTTTGCAGATGATACGAAACTGGGAGGGATTGCAACTGCTTTGGAGGATAGGGTCATAATTCAAAATTATCTGGACAAATTGGAGAAAGGTCTGAGGTAAACAGGATGAAGTTTAATAAAGACAACTTACACTTAGGAAGGAACAATCAGTTTCACACATACAGAATGGAAAGAGACTGTCTAGGAAGGAGTACGGCAGAAATGGATCTAGGGGGTATAGTGGACCACAAGATAAATAAGTCAACAGTGTGATGTTGTTGCAAAAAAAAAACCAAACATGATTCTGGGATGCTGTGATACAGCATGGGCAGAGGGCAGCAGGAGAGCGTTAGAAGGGAGCCTTATTCCCTGTAGAGGGAAGAAAGTTTGCTATAGATTAATTAAAGCACCTGAAGCCAATTAGAGCACCGGAAGCCAATTAGAGCACCTGAAGTCAGTCACATGATAAAAAAAACCCTGCTTCAGTTAGACAAGGGGAGGTGTTGGAGCAGAGAGCAGTTTGGAGGAGTTGGAGCAGAGTGGATTGGTGTTGGAGCAAAGAACAGTTTGGCGGGAAGCAGAGGAAAGTTTGGAGAAGTGCTGCGGTGGGCTAAGAAGACCAAGACCCCAGGTAAAGGGACACCTGGCTTGTGCAGAGGGAGGGCAGGAAGCCCCCACAAGCTGAAGGGCAGGAGAGGGAAGTAGCCCAGGGGAAGGAACCGCTAGTTCAAGTGGTTTACCGCTATCCCTAGGGCCCCTGGGCTGGGACCCGGAGTAGAGGGCAGGCCCGGGTCCCTCCCTCTCCACTCCCCTCCTCTAGGACACCAGTGGGGCAGTTAATATCCCAGTTCCGAGGCAAGAAACAGCGCCCTGAACCACGCCCCCCCAAGAAGAGAAAGCACGAGACCCATCATAGTAGTGCTGGCAATTTGCCACAATGCATTAACAGGTGTGTTGTGAGCAAGTCACGAGAAGTCATTCTTCCGCTCTACTCTACACTGGTTAGGCCTCAACTGGAGTATTGTGTCCAGTTCTGGGTACCACATTTCAAGAAACATGTGGAGAAATTGGAGAGAGTCCAGAGAAGAGCAACAAGAATAATTAAAGGTCTAGAGAACGTGACCTATGAAGGAAGGCTGAAAGAATTGGGTTTCTTTAGTTTGGAAAAGAGAAGACTGAGAGGGGCCATGATAGCAGTTTTCAGGTATCTAAAAGGGTGTAATAAGGAAGAGAGAGAGAACTTGTTCACCTTAGCCTCTAAGGATAGAACAAGAAGCAATGGGCTTAAACTGCAGCAAGGGAGGTTTAGGTTGGACATTAGGAAAAAGTTCCTAACTGTCAGGGTGGTTAAACACTGGAATAGAATGCCTAGGGAGGTTGTGGAATCTCCATCTCTGGAGATATTTAAGAGTAGGTTAGATAAATGTCTATCAGGGATGATCTAGACAGTATCTGGTCCTGCCATGACGGCAGCGGACTGGACTCGATGACCTCTCGAGGTTCCTTCCAGTCCTAGAATCTATATCAGTGTTATAGAGGGCAGACAATTTATGAATTTACCATGTTTAAGCTTTTATACAGAGTAAAACTGATTTATTTGGGGTTTGGATCCCTTTGGGAGCTGGGTGTCTGGGTGCTGGAAATAGGTGACTTGCTGAGCAGTTTTTGGTTAAAGTCTGCAGCTTTGGGGGCGTGGACCAGACCTGGGTCTGTGTGGCAGCAGACTAGCATGTCTGGCTCAACAAGGCAGGGTTCTGGAGTCCCAAGCTGGCAGTGGAAACGGGCTTAGAGGTAATTGCAGCACGTCAGGTGACAGTCCCAAGGAGGTCTCTGTGACCAAACCCGTCACAGCAACTACATCAAGTTGAGACTGCAAATGGAATCAGGTAGGCAGAATGTAATAACCAGAGCTGGAACCTGGCCAGAACACTGGGGAAACATCACTACTTTTAAAGCAAAGCTCTAGAAGTCTGGAAAGACCTCAAATGAACATTGGTTTTATGTCTCAGTGCAAATACTATTGCAAGCCTTTCCCATTTTTCATGAAGAACAAACCTGATCAGCTGGCATACTAACTGTAATTAACCTGGGCACGGAATTGCTTTGCTGTTATTCTGCCTGGATTTTCTGGTATCATGGTACTTTTGGGGATTTCTCTTGGCCTTAGAATGAGGTAAACACTAGTGCTGCAGTGTGTCTAGTAGCCAAGTTTGGAGACCTATTGCTGCTGAATTGGAGGTAGTCAGTTGATGGGAAAATGCAAGGAGCCTGGTATTTTTCTGTGCATTAAAGGAGTGGAGAATTGACTCACTTTGTTAGCATCCCCAAAGAAACAAGATAAGTGAGAGAGCAAGTAGGCCACCAGCTTAAGGGGCGGGAAGCTAACTGCCCCAAACTTATCACAGATTGGAATGGTACACAGTAAGGGTGTACATTTCAGGTTACTTTCTCCCCCGGCCCAGCTCCAAAGACTGCAAAAAGGTAAATAAATGCGGTTTCAGCAGCTTTCAGGAACAGGCCTGTGGTGTCCATTATGTGCCTACACCTAAAATGTACTCTGTGCACTTGATATGTTGATCCTAGAAAGTGCTGAGCACCTCTCGTGAGGTGTTGGGTGCCCTGTTCTCAGCATCTTGCAGGATAAAGGCCTATAGTAGGCAAAGGCTAATTCTTAATTAGCCATGTAAGATTGTTAGTAAAGAGCTGTGTGATGTGATGCTCCATATTCTGTATAGAAATATGCTTATGATATGAATATGGTAAACTAAGCTATATTTTATGCAAGATGGCTCATGTAAGATAGCACTGGAAAGGTTATGATTTACTGAATGTGATTATCCAATTTGTATACATGTATCATTTCTGTATCTGGAGTTAGGAATATTGACTATGTAACAATTACAACTTTGGTTATACTTGGAAACGCTCACCAGACAGTAAGCAATCAGCCTTAATGGGCCATTAGGAAAAAGAATGAGTCTTCCAAGATGTAGATACCCATCTTCCGGGAGCTCCTTCCTGTGGACATTGCAAATAAACCTGGTTTCATGGTTTCTTTGACACTGCAAGGTCAGGTGATAATGTCACCTGGTAAAAAGTACCACCTTGGACACTGCTGGTACTTTTCTACTGGAAACAAAGGCTTCCTGCTTTATGTAAATTCTGTTTAAGGCTGGGAAGTAAGGCAAACAAGACTCTTCTCCATTGTCTTCCTGCCCAAGAAGAAAGACTGCTGAAAGTACCTGAAGAGACAAAGGAACTGAGTGGTGGAAAAGGCAAGGGCTGAGTCCAGACTAAGACAGAAGTCTAGTCTGTAAAGAGAAATAACTGGAACTCTAAGCCACAGAAACTCTGAAACTTGCCTAAAACAACATCTAGGGTGAGGAATTACTATTTGTTACCAGAAAAAAGAACAGGAGTACTTGCGGCACCTTAGAGGCTACCCGTCTCCTTAAGATCTTAAGCAATTTCCTAGCTGAGTCTTCTCCTAGACAGCTGTTTGCAGACTCTGTGTGATTCTACAACTGGTGCATCCCTACTTGTGGGTGTGTGCTGCCAGAGGCCAGAGTGCCTAATTCAGCAAAACAGGGAGAGGGAGCCCACACTAGTGGAGCAGGCAGGCTTAGTGAAATCCCAGTACATCATGTGGCAACCCAGAAGGGGGATCCAACCTTTCACAAGCTGATTGGAACATTTTCAACTAAATGTAACATATGCTGTTTTGTCAAAGCCAAAATGTTTTCTGTAGACATAACAAATTTCAATTAAGTTTTCAAAAGGGAAGGTTTCTGAAGTCCCGGATGGACTCTCTTGTCATCTGAATCAAAAGCCTTACATTTTTTATCCAATAATGGACATTTTTACACAATTCTGTTTTGCAAAACTATTAGAAATGTTTTGTTTTCATTCCAATGTAGAATAAAGCAAAATTTGAAACCTCAAAAGTTGTCACAAAATGAAATTGTCATTCACCCTCCATCTCTGTTATATTTAGAAAAGTGTGTGTTCTATACAATATGTATGTTGACAATAGGGAATGTTATACTGCTTAAAATATTCTTTTGAAAAGGAAAATGGAGAGGGGAAAAAATTGTAGAGTGGCTTTTGTCTAAAGCCAATTAACTGGAATACCTGTGGGCATAATTAATACAGTAATTCTTTCATTTCTATTAGATTAATTTTTGTACTTTATGAAGAAAGAGTGTAGAAGCAGCTTTCACTGCATAAAATGTAAAATTTAGTAATGCCATTCTTATTATCTGTATTGATATTACTGTTTGAATTTAATGGTTTCGTCTAAATATCTGCACATATCATTCTGATTGATTGATTTGAAAGAAAGCAATGAGTGATCTATATGATGGACTTAAGGGAATAAAGTAAGAAGTAGACCTAACATAATCCAAATTATAATAATAAGATGACAGGAAGAGGTAATGATCAGTCCATGACAATAATATAGTTATATAATTATAGCCTCTTCAGCACCAGACCCATCCAAAAACTAGATCCAGAGTGTGACTCACTTTAACTGTAAAACCAGAAACTACCTGGGATAGACCATGTTTGTCAAGCCAGTTATGAGTCAGAAGAATAGCCACTTCAATGGTCATTGAAATTCCTGATCACTCTGAGCCTGGACACCTCCAATATCAGCATAAAGAGGAACCTACAAAACACATCAGGATCTCCACAGTGCAGCAGACCTACACACCAGTGTGCCATCTTAGGACTTTTGTATCACACAGGCACATCATTTGCTCCAATTTATGAGTAACCTCCTGCTTTTGAGATTTAATACACTAAGCAAAACCATTCCATAATCTCCTCTTGATTCATGTTGGACTGTATACCCAGTCAGATTAGTTGGGCTAATAGTAATCCTGCTGGCTTATCCAACCAGGTCTTGATTATGCAATATTTAAGTAATTGGAATTGTTTTTACTTAAGCCATCTGGGAATTGAGCCCACTGAACCATACTGTGTTTTGTAAAACTTTGTCTACATTTATATAGGATACTGTAATTAAAAACAATAGGCCCAATAGTGAGAGCTATTGAGCACTCAACTCCTATTAAAATCTTTTCCCTCTGCTAAGATATTAATAAACAGTGTTAAAGCTCCAAATAGATATTTATACAGGGGTTCATCAGCAGGTAGAAAGAAAAACTATTGGGGGGAAATTAGAAGCAGTTTTTAAAACATCATATCAATGAGCCATGTACTAGTGCCATGCTGTCATTCTGGAAGGCCAAATTCCTGAGTGAAGCTTGATCATGGAAAATTAAAAATGTAGGGTCAACTTCCGCACCCCATTCTATCTCATTGAAGTCAATGGAGCTCAAACTGGGGCCAGAATTAGTCCCAATAAAGTGTGACTCAATGCAGAATTTGGTCCATAATATTAAGGCTAAACTAAATTTCTGGCAGGCTTGTGATAAGACAGCAATATGTTACCAGTCTTGTCTGTCTCATTAACAGTACTTTCATCTGCAAAACCTTAAAATGGATCATCTTATAAAATAACCTGATTAACGTTTCACCACTACAGCTAACAGTTGTGCATATAGCTCAGCCGTAGTTATTATTTATGATGTTCTGGTCCTTTAACATCTTTTTTTAAATCAGGAACTGTATCGATAAATATAACACTACTTGTCACAATTTTTTTAAAATAGTTACTATTAGTAAAATTGGGGCTGTCGTGGGTTGGTGGACAGGATGGTGAAGTGGGAGCATGTATCTGCTGTTCTACTTTACTTGCACTAGCTTCATACAGTCCATGCAGAACAGGGTTGAGGAAGGTTCTACAGATGCTCTGGAGTAAAACAGAAAGAGTGAGATTAACTATTGGATAAAGGAAACCACTATTAATCCCCTAGAATGTTCCTGGCTCAGCATTGGGAGAAAGTACCTCTTTGTGTGATTCTTTACCATTGTTGCTTGACACTCTGCACAGATGCAGAAGAGGGGAACGTTTTTTTTTACGTCTTCCCAATCTTTTTTTCAGCCACTCAGACCAAGTCAGCATCTAAGGCCAGATATACAAAGATATTCAGGTGTCTAAGGAGGATGATAGGCACCTAGTGGTATTTCAATAAGAGTCAGGCACATAACCTGCTTCAGCTCTGCTGAAAATTCCACTAAGCACCTATCAACATACTAGGTGCCTAAATAACTTTGAAAATCTGGCCCCTAGTCCCTAATAAAATGTCCTAACTTTGTCCAGCTGAAGATGGGATTGAACGCTAATACTGAGCACAAAGGGCGCATTTAGTTTGCATAAAATGAAGCAGATTGCAATTTTTGTCATCTTCGGTACAGGCTGCAGCCCACAGAGAGTAGGTCTATGTAAGGTTTTTTTACCTCAAGTAAACTGATTGCCAGTTAACTGGAGGTGGTTAAGTTGTTTGTAAAAACTAATCTGGACACTCTCCAAACATTTGTTCTGAGCTAAAAAAAAAATTGTGGGAACAGTCTAGGTAAACAGTCTAGGTAAAATTGTGGGAACAGTCTAGGTTTTAGCCCAGAAAAATACATTTTTGGAGTGTTCAGACTAGTCTTTAAAAATGACTATCTTGAGGGGAAAACACCCTAGTGAAGACAAGCCCTCTGATGGTTCCGGCAACAAGTACTCCATCTTGTTCAAAGTAATAGGCCACATCTTTACTACCACACCAGAGTCCACTTCATTAAAGAGGATGGCAGCTCTGATGTACATTTTAAACTTCCATGGGTTACAATTGGCCCCTTGAACTCACATAGGCCATTTCTGCTGAATGTTGAGCTACCTCCTTGTTAAATAGACATTATCAGTTAGTATTGAGGGACACATCACATACCAGCATATGAAATTTCAGAGAGAAAAAAAAGTGCATGTTCCATAAAACCAATATTTTTATTAGTCACAGATTGAATCTAAATAACAAGAACAAGACAAAACAAAACACAAGAGACAGAAAAGGGAAAAGAAAAGAAAAAGGATGGTCAGGAAACAGAAAATGGGCCCTGATAATACAGACAAGTATGCATGTTCTTAAGTTTATGCACATGACTGGTCAATGGGACTATTCCTGTGTAAAACTTAGCAGGTATGAAATTGTTTGCAGGATCAGGGTCCATGATGATTATGAAGTACATTCTTCTTATCAATCAAACTCACACCTTCCTGTGACTACTGTGCAACATTTTAATCATATTTAATGATTAAAATATGATTTTTATCTCAGTGTTCCATATTCCTCTTTTTTTCCAGGCTTTGGGAAAAAAATCATTTTAAATTTTACTCGTTTCCACCTTTAAAAGGTTTTTCTAAAATAAAAGTAAAATGGCAATATAATAGTCTCTTTAATTAAAAATCTGACTTTTTTCTGTCATAGTGCATATGTTCCTCTTAACACCTTTTTAAATTTATCTTTGATTGGTTACAATTTACAAACCATTTTCCTTTCAAATAAATAACCCTAAGCCTTTTGTTATTTAAATACAAATCAATGACTCCAAAGTGTGACTATTATGCATTTGACCTACTGAGGAATTGTATTTTGAATTAAAGTAAATATGTCCACTGAGTTTTCACAGTCAATTTGTTTGTTATGAAGAGAGCACTTCAGAATTTAAAATGATGTCTATTCAAGTAAATGCTGGATGAAATCCCAACAGAAGGCTCGGTGATTTTTCTTTACAAACCTTTTTTCCGATTCCATTTTACAATGGCTTTCCAGACCATTAAACCTTTTCATGGAAATTTACCATCTTTCTTCTATCTTTTTATAGCTTCAGGGATCCATCAGTACTAGCCTTACTTTATGTGTTATGAAGTTATGTGCCACAAGTACTTCAATATCAAGTCATTGAAAGGATACCTTAGCACCGGGCAGGTCTAAAACAATCATATGCAGGCTTGCATGTGTCTGTCTTCAATTCTGTTTGAAGCAGATAGGAAAAAGTTCCAGCCTGAACATTAACCAAGAGAGAGATTCTAGTTTACAGTCCTGGAGCACTAAATTTCCACTTATCCTGCAGGGAAGGAATATCTGTCTTCCAACATTATTCAATAAAATTCATCCTGAAGGGACAGATAGGTGGAATGTTAAGTTCAGGGACTGTATCTGATGTAAAAACTAAAATTCCAATACCCAGCCAAAACCAACTAGCTCCAAAACCCAACTAAAAATTCAGCTTGTAATTATGAACCTGTGCGATGGCCCAACCAGAAGGGAAAGGCTTGATGCTTAAATTGTTGGGTTAGGTTCTTTGGCTTGTGTTATGCAGGAGGTCAGACTAGATGATGATCCATGACTAAGGCTCCAAGGTCCTATGGTAATACAAACATTAATAAAATAATAATAATTAATAATAAATAATGGTCCATTCTGGCCTTAAAATCTATTATTTTATTAACCTGGATCCTGTGCCTACATTCCAATAATAGTGATTTAAACCTGATAGCTCTAGAGTATCAACTGTATTTACACCTTAACATTCTCCTTCAGTTTTCCATTGCTACCAGAAGTGAAGTAAAAGAAAGTATCTGAAGGAACAAAGATGACAGCGTAAATTAGCTATTCTGATATTTGAAAAATTACAAAGGCAGCAGTGTGATCCCAGACAGAGGGCCCCAGAGCAGAAGGTTTGATGCTTTCTGGCAAAGAGGTGTGCAGTATGTCTAACAGTTGTGTTATTTTTCTTATACTACCTCCATTGGTTTTCCTAGTGCTTCTTCCAGCCTGTGAAGCAGGTATTAAATGGTCTCATAGTCATTGGGAGGAGAGGGAAGAACTGGGACCACCGCTTCATTCAGCAATGATAAAGAGATGTAATTGGATATACTGGTGTTGCTCTTCCTCAGAAACTTGCATCTGTATCAGTTCCATATAAGACAACTGGAAGGGATATTTTTTTTTTGTCTTTTTCTTTCTTGGTTCCTCAGACAGTGACCTGCATTTATGCTCTTTAGAAAAGTGGTGCAGAATCCTTTCCCCTTCATTCATGAATGAAAACTTGTGAGCAGGAGCAGCTGAAGAATGCTTTGAGGAAGAAGGGAACTAAGTGCAATGTAGAGCTCATTGGGGCACTTTTGGAGGAAGACTGTTCATATCCACGATGTTCTTGTTTGTCCAGATCCAAAGCAGGTCTCATGGATATGTACAAAAGAAAAGGTTTTAAGCAAACTCCTCTTGCATTTAGAGTTTTTTGGAGCATGAATGGCAATCTGAGCAATTTTGGTGATGTGTCTCTCACCAAGACAACAGAAACGTTTTGAATGTCTGTCACTGCAGCATGTGTAGAACTACGTAAGCTAGCTTTAATGTAGCTAGCATGAGTAACAACAGCAGTGAAGCAATGCCAGCATGGTCTTCAGTATGGGCTAGATAAATACCCAGGGTCCTAGGAGGGCTTGTACAACCTGTGCTGAAGCCCATGCTACCACGGCTTCACTGCTCTTCATAGAATCATAGAATATCAGGGTTGGAAGGGACCTCAGGAGGTCATCTAGTCCAACCCCCTGCTCAAAGCAGGACCAATTCCCAACTAAATCATCCCAGTCAGGGCTTTGTCAAGCCTGACCTTAAAAACCTCTAAGGAAGGAGATTCCACCACCTCCCTAGGTAACCCAGTCCAGTGCTTCACCACTCTCTGAGTGAAAAAGTTTTTCCTAATATCCAACCTAAACCTCCCCCACTGCAACTTGAGACCATTACTCCTTGTTCTGTCATCAGGTACCACTGAGAACAGTCTAGATCCATCCTCTTTGGAACCCCCTTTCAGGTAGCTGAAAGCAGCTATCAAATCCCCCCTCATTCTTCTCTTCTGCAGACTAAACTATCCCAGTTCCTTCAGCCTCTCCTCATAAGTCATGTGCTCCAGCCCCCTAATCATTTTTGTTGCCCTCTGCTGGACTCTCTTCAATTTTTCCACATCCTTCTTGTAGTGTGGGGCCCAAAACTGGACATAGTACTCCAGATGAGGCCTCACCAATGTCGAATAGAGGGGAATGATCACATCCCTCGATCTGCTGGCAATGCCCCTACTTATACAGCCCAAAATGCAGTTAGCCTTCTTGGCAACAAGGGCACACTGTTGACTCATATCCAGCTTCTCATCCACTGTAACCCCTAGGTCCTTTTCTGCAGAACTGCTTCCTAGCCATTCGGTCCCTAGTCTGTAACCATGAATGGTATTCTTCTGTCCTAAGTGCAGGACTCTGCACTTGTCCTTGTTGATCTGCACTTGTCCTCTTGATACTCACAATGGCTAGATTAAAGCTCTGGTATGTCTACACAGCCGACCCCAGTGTAGACATATCCTATGGGGTACAGCCATCTCAAATGAAGGGCAGTACTGAAAACTGGGAGATTTTTGGTCATCTCTAAAGCCTAATACTCAGTACTGAGTAACTTTAAGAGAGAGAGAGAGAGAGAATTTACTTATATAGAAACTTAATAAAAAAGCTATCCTAACCTGACTAAGTATTAACCTACACTAAATGGGTGACTATGAACAAAAGGATCACAACTGTGCAAAAGACACGAACACTGCTCCCGGGTTTTTCTCACAAGCTGAAATTCTTCACACATCACACCAGGAACACTGCTGGAAAACAGCTATAAATTGCTGGTTACTGTATAATGATGGAATTTTCAGGGAGGCTCTTAAAAGTGGAGGCAGAATTGTGGCAATATTTTATTCTGTTTTACTGCCTTGGGTATTATCTGAGGGGGAGAGCCAAACATGCAACAAGGCAGAATTTGCTTTACATTGTCCATAAATGTTAGTTGTGTCTAAAAGATGACATGGAAAGTGAGACTTGCTTCTCTCGTACTCCAAGAGGAAAAAAATATATATACTCAATACTCATCCAAGAGTTCATTCAGACTTTAATCCATATTTTTGAGGAGTTAATACTTGTAGAATGGTTCCCTTGGGCTAGCTTCTCCATATTTTCTACTTTTTCCAACCCTTTTTTAAAATGTAGATCTGTCAAAAACCTGCAAGATTTCAGGGAAATTCCAAGAGGGAGTGTCATATTGTCACTGAAACAAAAGCTGGGTGAAAAGGGGAGGGGGGTGCATTAATAATGTGCAATAAGTCCATGACATGACAGAAAATAAGATCAGATTGAAGTTCTAAGTTTTTCCACCGAAGAACCACACAGCTGCAATTCCAGAATAATAGCCGTGTTATACTAAAACGCAAAACCATGGTGAGCAACACTCATGCCAGCTGTCCATAGTTCTCTTAGTAACAACCAAATACCAAGAACAAGTTCCAGTTTGAAATTTCATTATAAAGAGATTTCATATATATTAATAGTAATTTATTATTTAGAATTTCTAGAGGCCTGAGATTTGGATCCCATTCTGCTAAGCATTGTATGTACAGATTAGAGTCCTGTGGCACCTTATAGACTAACAGACATATTGGAGCATGAGCTTTTATGGGTGAATACCCACTTCACCCATGAAAGCTCATGCTCCAATACGTCTGTTAGTCTATAAGGTGCCACAGGACTCTTTGCTGCTTTTACAGATCCAGACTAACACGACTACCCTCTGATTCTATGTACAGATTGAAGAGACAGTACAACCCCCAAAAGCTTACAGTTTAAGTAAGCAAGACAGAAAAGAGTGAAGGAGGAATCAGAAGTAATGTGACTTGCCAAAGGTCAAAAAGCAGATAATTGACAGAGCCAGAAATAGAAGCCAGGTACAATGCAGTTTCGGTCCAGTGCCCTATCCACATAAACGTCTGCTTCATGGTTTGGGACAGACTCCTGAGGTCTATACTCAATCCTTATAAAGGCAAAACTCCCATGGATGCGGCCCACAAAAAAAGAATGAAATAAGGCATGATCCCTGGGATTTGGATTTAGCAATCTGAGGGGCCCAAAGGATCAGTGACATAACTAGAAAAAGAAGTGTCTGCCCTGGGGAGTTGGAGGGGGAGGGGAAAAACAGACAATATAAAGGGAGTAAAAGACTGCTGGCACGATAAGTCTGTTGGGAGGGCAGAGCTAATGGCAGGAGATCAATGTGAGGGAGGCATATCCTCTACAGGAGTTGATATTCCTGAGGGCCCCACATTTTTTATTTATCCAGGCCCTGTATAGCCTTAAGCCATCTCTGCATAGCAAAAAGTTTTCCTCATCTTCAAGCTGAAAGAACTACAGCAGCACTGAAGAAATAAGCCCTACACAGCACCAAACAATTAAAAAAAAAGCAACATGCTCAGCACTATGGAAAGTACTCGGTGCACAAAGAAACTCTCCTTCTCAGCATGAGCATGTAATGTTTGTGAAATTAGCATTTCCAAACCTGCTACTTACAGCAGCCATTTTGTTTAAAGAAGTGTCAGAATTCTTGACTCTGGCTGTGCAGGAGCCATGAGTAAGGCTCGCAGGACTGCAATGTATTACAGTTTAATAATCAGAAGCTATGTTCTAATAACAAATCTAAAAGGCCTACTTTCAAAACAAAGCTTATTTAAGCAGACTGGTTCAGAGAATTGGTAATAGGTTATGGAGCCTAGCAACTATACTGTTCAAATCTATCCCACAGCACCAGTGACTGGAGATAGGCATGGTCTACACTATAGAGTTAGGCTGACATAAGGTAGTCTTACATTGACCCAATTCTGTAAGTGTCTACACTAAAATGTTGCTCCCACCTACGTAACTCGCCCACTATACCTACTTATAACTCCATGTCTACGAGAGGCATAGCACTTAAGTTGATTTAGTTAGATCAACACAGTGCCAGTGTAGACACTGTGTTGCTTACATCAACTGTTGCTGCCTTTCAGAAGCTGTCCCACAGGGCCCATGCTGACAGTTAAATCAGTGCAAGTGTTCCTGTTGAGGACACGCACCGACAACACAAGAAGCGTAGTGTGGACATGCAAAAGCAATTTAATTACTGGAGTGGCTGTACATCGACTAAATTTTTTAGTGTAGGGTCAAACTGCAAAGGTTACATCTGGCTTTCTTGAAGCTTGAAGGTCTTTTGGATTTAGGACTTTGGTTTGGTCTAATATTAGTGATCAAAACATCTGGTGACTGTGAAATAATCTGGGGTCCCAATCAAGTTCCTAGTGGCCAGGTGTCTGTGTTAGAAAAACATGTCAGCACAGCCAGCTGCCTCAGGCTGGAGGCTAAAATCCATAGAGTTTTATTTCTGACATTGCTAATTAGCACACATTCAAAAGAAGGACTTTATAAAAACAGCATACTTAACCACTATGCATGCAATTATGTCTCTTGAGAGTGGGAGGAACCTCTCCATTGCCTAGCTGCTGTGGAAGGAGGGCATGTCTGTGGTAAAGTATAATGTTTCTTAGGTGAGAATAGTGGGCAGTAATATAACAAGCACTCCCTCTCTCATCCTCAGTTTTTATTCCTTCAGTGCCTCTTAAAAGTTCAGATGTTGATTGCTGTTTTGTGTCAGTATTTCTTAGTGGTTATAAAATATGCTACTTTTGCAAAGTTTATTACTATACTGAATAACTATATATTTCTACGTCTCTGTATCTGATAAAAATTGAACTAACACAAGGAAGTTAAATTTTACTATGGTAGATATGTCTGTTCAGGGCTTCCAGTGAAAAAATGATAGCATTTGTCCACCCAAACTGGATTCCATCATATGGTAAAATGCTTCAGGCTGGTGGAAGTCTTTTCACTGGTTCACACAGCCAATTTACTTCTTTAAAAGGTGGAAGGTTATGCAATAGTGAATGTTGATATTAAAACTGCCAGGAGATGCTAACTCACACATATTTTTCCCCATTTAATCCACAACAGAGGTAGTGAACTTCTAAAGGTTTTAGGATTATTTTAGTAGTTGGCTTTGCCAGCACTGATTTATCTAGGATCTTGATGTATTTTGTTTCTGCTTCCAGTTGTAAACTGCACCAAAGCAATTCCCAAATGGTGTAACATGTAGATTAAAATTAATGAGTTTACTTCTGTCTTTATTAAATAAATGGTCAACCTTTTCAGGGCCAGCTTTTCGATTAAGTTTATCTACAAAATGGGTATTTTTGACCATCTATTGACAATATTTCTGAACCTTTTTAAGTCAGTATTGATATGAAACATGAGTTTATCAATCAGTTCTTGTGTTAGGATTCTGAGTCAGCAGTTGTCCTGTGGTATCTTTAATTCATTACAAACTAAATCCTTTAAAGATCAGCAACTAGAATTCAAAAGGTCAGACATAAAAGTGTCAGAAAAATCAATGCTGACACCTTCTGTCGTCCTACAGAATCCATGTTGTTCTTGTATATGCATAATTCTTATTCTCTCAAAACCAGTCTCACATATGACTGGTTGAGTCCATTGTGTATATAAAGTACAATATAGAAAAACAACCACCACATTTGTATTAACACACTGCATGAGAAAGTTGTTCCTTTTAGCATCAGATTTACCACATAGAAAAGAAAAAGCAAAACAGTGATATTGCCATTTGCATAGATTCTCCAGAACCCAAAGTCACATTTTTTTTAGGAAGGACATCAATAGCTACTGTGAAGTGACTGATTCTATTCATATTGTTGACCCTTTTTCACTCAAGCAGCTAGTCAAAGTTTGAGGGCCTGAGGACGTTTCAGTTGGGAGAGCAGAAGGAATCAAATAGCAGGAAACCATTTCTTTTGCTCACGGTCACCAAGAACACTCTTTTCAGCCTGCAAGCCTGACACAAAAAACCTCTCCCCAGGTTTCTTCTAGGGGCAGACAGTGTGTTTTCAGCTTCTCCTTCTGGCTGTCTCTCAGTCTCTCTGTTCTGGCATCCCTCACATGCATACACACACTTGATCACAATACCCAGTCGAACCCTCTATCCATGGAATGCTTGTTTCTGGCCAGACCCTATTAGGTCTTGTTTTAGGTGTGATTATTTTGTAAAAATATTTTAAATTTAACCTGTTTTTCCATCAACCATCCAAATACTTTGTTTATTATTTCAGCAGGCTATATAATTATTTATTTATACATTCCAATTCATATAGTATCTATCCATAGATAAAGGTAGATACCCTCCAATAATTAAAATAATTATAATAAACAATAATCATAATAATACCAACTAAGCAAACATAAATACACTGCCCAGCCACAGGACTGGTAATAGTTGCAGATAATATTAGTCAACCAACAACCATTAATCACTGGCCTGCAGCCCACCCTTAATCTATAAATTAATGTTCAAGATAGAAATGATAACTTTTCAATATGCACTGAAGGTTAACAAATCAACTCCGGCTGAGGCAAGGAGTGAGTTTTAGATGCACTGTAGCTGGTCTTGTGTCATTTAAATTAAGGACACTTCAGAGCCTCTGCTGATCAAAGTTGGCTAGTGTCACATAGGGAGGGGAAAAGAGATTTCTTGAGAATCCAAGACATAGGTGCTGAGGGAAAATAAGGATGTGGGAGCTTCCCCATTTTCCTTCAGACTGTTAACTGTTCTATAAATGTCCCCTTCCATGTAGCTGCATGACTAATGTAATCTCTCTCCTGATCCTCCCTTCCCAATATTGGTTAGGACCTATTTAGGGCTTCAAAGGCCAAAAACAGCATCATGAAATCCGCCTTTAAGTCAATTATGAGGCACCACAGTTCTGTGATCTCTATGTAAAACTCCATGTGTTCCTTTCAGTGGGATTACTCACTTGCTTAAAGATAGGCATACCTTGCCAAATTATCACCTCAATAAACAGGTAGCAGCATTTTGAGCTAGATTCAGCATCTGAACAGCCAAGGTGTAGTTCAGGGCGGGCAAACTTTTTGGCCTGAGGGCTGCATCGGGTTTTGTAAATTGCATGGAGGGCTGGTTAGGGGAGGGGGTTGTGGCCCGGCCCCCACCTCCTATCTGCCCCCCCCAGGACTCCTGCCCCATCTAACACCCCCTGATCCCTGACAGCCCCCCTGGGACCTCTGCCCCATCCAACCCCCCCTCTCCTTCTTGACTGCCCCCCGGGACCCCTACCCCCATTCAACTCCTTGTTCCCCCCGACTGCCCCGACCCCTATTCATGCCCCCGCCCCCTGTCCACCACCCTGAATTCCCCTGCCTCCTTACCATGCTGCCTGGGGCACCGGCGGCTGGCGGCACTACAACCAGGCCACCTGACTGGAGCAGAGCCACACTGCCGCTACTGCACAGCTCAGAGCACCGGATCAGACCAGGCTCTGCAGCTGCACTGCCCCAGGAGCTTGCAGCCCCGCCTCCCAGAGCATTGCAAGCCTCCTGGGCCAGGAGCTCGGGGGCCAGATGTGGCCCGTGGGCCGTAGTTTGCCCACCTATGGTGTAGTCCCATGTAGAGTGTTACAGTAGTCCCCTCTATCAACATTTGCAAAAAACATATTCTAGTTTTGAGGTACTTTGGGCACCCAGAAATTTGAAGCATATTAAATCAGTGGTCATGGTGGATAATTTTGTCCTGAATGTGTGTGGCTGTGCAGTGTATGTGATGATGCTGAATGAAAGATGGCTGCAACTCTTAACATACACAGTATGCAATTTACTATAATGAAAAACAAAGACATCAGCATGTGACTGCAGGCTTATTAAATGTCTCTTTGTTGGCCTAGTCTCTTTTCAGGGAAAACTGCCACCGAAAGCAGCTGAATAACCTGCATGAGATTTTTCAGGATCTGACCCTATTATTATTCACATTCCCTGTTTATGATTCGGTTTCCATTTTTAAAGAAGCAGTGACCTGTTTCCAGAAGTATGCTTAGATGTTGTATGATCATTGCCTTCTCTATGAATGGAATATTTCCTTTTTGGAATTCTTTTAAAAACACTTGGGTTAAAGATTAACACTCATAGCAGCAGCAGCATTGCAGAGGAGATATGAGTATTTAAAAGTCTGTATTTATTTCTATTTATTAGAGATTACAGTCTTGTGTTAACTTTAAATTGCATTCCACAATCTGAAAATCAAATACTTTTATTGGTGGTTTTTCATGCTCAGTCTTAAAAGATAATAAGACCAGAACAGATGAATGGAAATTCATTACCTTTCAGGAAGCTGTCCTGCAATATTTCCTCTCACAAATTAGTTAAACATTTGCAGGTAGGAACAGTTTTCTTCTCCTGCCTATTCAATCCTAGTCATAATTTTGTTGGTTATGACATCATAAGTGCACCCACACAAGTAATTATGACATAAAAATGTGAAATATTTCCCTTTAAAAATAATCAAACCAGAGAGAGGCGGAGTCTGGGGTAGAAGTGTGAGAAGCAATTTAAAAATATCCCCAAGGGAGTCAGTACACATTAAGATGTAAATTGTTTTAATGTATGTTTAAACAGTTATTTGAAGCTAAAAAAGCATCACCCTCAAAACAAGCAGAGTAATACAAGGTGTGCTATGAAAACTAGGGCTGTCAACTAATAGCAGTTAACTCACAAGATTAACTCAAAAAATTAATCATTATTAAAAAATGAATCGCAATTAATTGCAGTTTTAATTGCACTGTTAAACAATAGAATACCAATTGAAATGTATTAAATATTTTGGATTTTTTTCTACATATTAAAATATATTGATTCCAATTACAGCACAGAATACAAAGTATACAGTGCTCTCTTTATATTGTTATTTTTATTACGAATATTTGCACTGTAAAAATGATAAAAGAAATAGTATTTTTCAATTCACCTCATACAAATACTGTAGTGCAACCTCCTTATTGTGAACATGCAACTTACAAATGTAGATTTTTTTTGTTACGTAACTGCACTCAGAAACAAAACAATGTAAAACTTTAGCGCCGACAAGTTTACTCAATCCTACTTCTTGTTCAGCCAATCACTAAGAGAAACAAGTTTGTTTACATTTATGGGAGATAATGCTACCTGCTTCTTATTTACAAAGTCACCTGAAATTGAGAACAGGTGTGCCCCTTTATGCTTTGGCCACATGCTGATTACACTTGTTAAAAAAAGAATGCATTATTTAAATTTGTGACTGAACTCCTTGGGGGAGAATTGTATGTCTCCTGCTCTGTGATACCCACATTCTCCCATATATTTCATGTTACAGTGGTCTCAGATGATGACCCAGCACATGTTGTTCATTTTAAGAACAATTTCATTGCCAATTTGACAAAACACAAAGAAGGTACCAATGTGAGATTTCTAAAGATAGCTACATCAATCAACCGAAGGTTTAAGAATCTGAAGTGCCTTCCAAAATCTGAGAGGGACGAGGTGTGGAGCATGCTTTCAGAAGTCTTAAAAAAGCAACATTCCAATGCAGAACTACAGAACCCGAATTACAGAAAAAGAAAATCAACCTTCTGCTGGTGGCATCTGACTCAGATGATGAAAATGAACATGCATCAGTCCGCACTGCTTTGGATCATTATCGAGCAGAACCATCATCAACATGGACACATGTCCTCTAGGATGGTGGTTGAAGCATGAAGGGACATATGAATCGATAGCACATATAACATGTAAATATCTTGTAACGCCGGCTACAACAGTGGCATGTGAACGCCTGTTCTGACTTTCAGGTGACATTGTAAATGAGAAGCGAGCAGCATTATCTCCTGCAAATGTAAACAAATGTGTTTGTCTGAGCGATTGGCTGAACAAGAAATATGACTGAGTGGACCTGTAGGCTCTAATGTTTTACACTTTCATTTTTGAAGGCAGTTTTTTTTGTATATAATTCTACATTTGTAAGTTCAACTTTCACGATAAAGAGGTTACACTACAGTACCTGTATGAGGTGAATTGAAAAATACTATTTATTTTGGGTTTTTTTACAGTGAAAATAATTGTAATAAAAATAAATATAAAGTGAGCACTGTACACTCTGTATTCTGTGTCGTAATTGAAATAAATATATTTGAAGATGTTTTCTACAAAAATAGTTAAATAAATGGTAATCGCATGATTAATTGCAATTAATTGTTTTAATCACATGATTAATTGTGATTAATTTTTTTAATCGCTTGACAGCCTTAAAAACCACTATCTGAAATATAGACGCATTCTCTAAAAATGAAGCATAATCTCACATTTCTACAAAATTAATTTGAAAAGAAGATAGGAACACAGGAAAGAAGGATTTTAAAATAATCCTCCTATAGATGAATGTTTATTTTTAAATAAATATATAATGGATTTACCTTACAAATTCAACTTTAAACCTGTTTTTTTAACAGTGTTCTATGTGGCACGAGCCTATTACTGAGTGGTGGTGAATGCTCTCTATTCCCATTGAACTGACTTAGCCCCCATTCTTGTAGGGTTGCACAAGGACTATTCACAACAGCTGGTCTGCACTACACTACAAAATTAGGTTGGCTTCACTACATCACTCAAGGCTGTGAAAAATTTCATGCCCTGTTAGATGTAATTAAGCTGACCTAAGCCCTGGTGTAGACACCTCTTGGTCAGAAGAATTAATCCACCAACCTAGCTACCACCTCTTGGAAAGGGGACTTACTACAGAGATGGAAGGACCCCATCGGTCACTGTAGTAAGTGCCTACAGTGGTGTTTCTAGTATAGACATACCTTAAGTTCTGTAAACCTGGGAGTGACTCCTGCCCCCATTTTTGGCAGCAAAACACTGTAAAAGGATAAGCCACCCTTTCAGCATCAACCTACAGGAGCCGGGCTGACCTATCACAGGGTACGTCTACACTACGGGATTATTCCGAATTTGCATAAACCGGTTTTGTAAAACAGATTGTATAAAATCGAGTGCGCGCGGCCACACTAAACACATTAAATCGGTGGTGTGCGTCCACGGTCCGAGGCTAGCATCAACTTCTGGAGCGTTGCACTGTGGGTAGCTATTCCGTAGCTATCCCATAGTTCCCACAGCCTCCCCCGCCCCTTGGAATTTCCGGGTTGAGATCCCAGTGCCTGATGGGGCAAAAATCATTGTCGCGGGTGGTTCTGGGTAAATGTCGTCAGTCACTCCTTCCTCTGGGAAAGCAACGGCAGACAAGCATTTCGCGGCTTTTTTCCCTGGATTGCCCTGGCAGATGCCATAGCATGGCAATCATGGAGCCTGTTTTGCCTTTTGTGACTGTCACCGTATGTGTACTAGATGCCGCTGACAGAGGCGATTCAGCAGCGCTACACAGCAGCATGCTTTTGCTTTTGCATGACAGCAGAGATGGTTACCAGCCATAATGTACCATCTACCAATCCATAAATTGGTAAAAAGATGATCATGGTTACCAGTCCTTTTGCACTGCACCATCTGTTGCTGTCATAAGTGCCCCTGGCTGCTCTTAGCCAGGGGCGCAAAAGCCAAAATTGGGAATGACTCCCTGACTCAATCCCTCCTTTTTGGTATCTAAAAATAGAATCAGTTCTGTCTAGAATTTGGGCAAGTGTACTAGAGAACCACTGTATCAGAGAACCAGAGAGCACAGCTGCTCTGTGTCAGATCCAGCAGAAATTATGAGCTGTATGCTATTCACAGGGGGTGCTCCTGCAACAACCCCACCTGTTGATTCCATTCTTCCCCCAGCCTTCCTGGGCTACCGTAGCATTGTCCCCCCACTTGTGTGATGAAGTAATAAAGAATGCAGGAATAAGACACAGTGACTTGTTAGTGAGAAATGAGTGGAAGGCAGCCGCCAGCTGCTATGATAGTCCAGACAGGACATTAAGAAGTGTGGAGGAGAGGAGCCCAGCATCGCTCTGCTAGTCCAGGGGCAACTGAATCTTTTCTTTACACATGAAGGGTGGGGGGTGATGGAGCTCAGCCCCCTGTTGCTATGATGAGGACGGTTACCAGCCATACTGCACCATCTACCAGGAAAAATTAGGGCCAGGCGCCCTTGATAGACCTAACGGATGCTAATCGGCATGGTTACCAGTCCTTTTGCACTGCCCCATGTGCCAATAGGCTGATGATGACGATGGGTATCAGTCTTACTGCACCATCAGCCACCCATGGCGGGGCAGGGGGAGCAAGGATGTTGGTGTTGAGTGCTGCAGCATCGCGTCTATCTGCAGCATTCAGTAAAGATAGGGTGACATGTAAAAGAGTCAAGAGAGGATTGTTTTCCCTTTCACATAGGGTGGGTGGGGGGGGTGCGTAAATTGCCGAGCTATGCCCTGACCCACCGTGGACACTGTTTTTGACCCTAGAAGCATTTGGAGCTCAGCCAAGAATGCAAATGCTTTTCGGATACTGCAGGAACTGTGGGATAGCTTGAGTCCTCCAGTCCATGAGCGTCCATTTGATTCTTTGGCTTTCCGTTACGCTTGTCACGCAGCAGTGCGCTGAGTCCCTGCTATGGCGTCTGTCTGGAGATTTTTTAAAAACGATTTTGAATTTCGTCTTCTGTAACGGAGCGCTGATAGAACAGATTTGCCTGCCCTTACTGCGATCACATCCGCATGGTCCATGCTGGAGCTCTTTTTTTATTTTGATTTCGGACTGCATCGCCACCCGTGCTGATCGGAGCTCCACGCTGGGCAAACAGGAAATATTCAAAAGTTTGCGGGGCTTTTCCTGTCTACCTGGCCACTGCATCCGAGTTCAGATTGCTGTCCAGAGCGGTCAGTGGTGCACTGTGGGATACCGCCCGGAGGCCAATACTGTCGATTTGCGGCCACACTAAACCTAATCCGATATGGTAATACCGATACTAGCGCTACTCCTCTCGTTAGGGAGGAGTACAGAAACCGGTTTAAAGAGCCCTTTATATCGATATAAAGGGCCTCTCAGTGTGGACGGGTGTGGCATTAAATCGGTTTTACGCTCCTAAAACCGGTTTAAACGCCTAGTGTAGACCAGGCTACAGATGGAGCCAACTGTTCAAGGAACAGGACTTTGCCTGTCTGAGGGTCAGTCTTTCCAGTGCTCTCCCACAGCATTGTGACTGAGCAGTACCCTCTACTCAGGACTGTGTTATAAATGCCACATTTTAGCCCTCACTGGGAACTAGGGTAGTCAGCACCTCACAGGACCGTGCCACATGTTTTTTGCTTTGTAATTTATGCTTCAAGATGTGTCTACACAACCATGTAAATTTCCAATATATGCTCTTGGTTATCAAAGTGCAGAGAATAAACTAAAATGGGTCAATTTTCACTGAGGTAACATCCAGTAGCTTGCACACATTTAATCTCTTTGGCCAATCCTGTTTCTTAGCTCTGTAGTAGGTCACAGTATGAAACCAAATTGTTTATGCATATATATTTAAGTCTAAAAACAAAACCTATATTAACAAGTTCAGTTACTCTCCTTTTGGGCTGACAATGCGTACTAATTTGTTTCTTTGTCATTGTCATTTATCACATCAGCAGATTTTGCCATAATGTTGCTTTTAAATAGAAAGAAAGCATGACAGAGGGCAAGAATGAACAAGCATGGCAGGACTTTAATAATGTAGTTTTTCTACATTTTCTTCCAAATCTCCTCAACTCATAAGATACATTTCAAACATAATGGTTCCTAAGATTCAGGCAATAGGTCCCACAAAGACATGTTCCAGTGTGAAGACTTGGCTAATGTGTGTTATTCAATAAAATACAATTTCACTATCATCCACACTCCTCCCCCACACCCTTTCCCAGTTTCAGAATGAATAATCTGCATCTTGGTTACTTGTTACATCTACTTGTTCATTCAATAGACTGTGGACTTGGGATGTGCAAGGAGAAAAATCACTGCAGTTATTGGCAAACATCAAAAGTATTAAACTACCAATCAATAAGTTCTGGATGATTTTCAGAGCCTTAGCACTAGAACATTAAAACAGACCTAAAAACAACTTCTCTCATTATGTAGCACCGTGAGACTGGAACGTTGGAGCCCTACTTTGCAATTTCTGTTTTTCCTATATAGGGCTGGAACTTTTCTTTTATATTCCAGCTCTCTTAATATCCAAATATCTGCTTCCTGGAAAAAGCTGAGGGTTTCACAGATTTCTGAGGATTTGCTTCTCACCTGATTATTTTATTTCTTTATCACCTCTCATATTCTTTACCAAATATTCTTGCCTTTTTCAAGCTTCACTTTGGTTCTAAGTTAGTTCTCTTCAGACTAAAGGCGTCTCTATATGCTGAGTTAGTGAGCAGCAAGCCAGGGTATGACTCCACAGCACACTAACTGACCATGTGGATGCCGCTACCATAGAGTGCTTTGATGTATTCCCGTTTGCAATGCTGAGGCACACTATAGAACATTTAGTGCACAGCAGCAGGGTCCATGCAGCCAGTTAGCATGTGGCAACCCAGGGTGCAAATCGAGAGCACTCCAACTCGCACTATGTGCAGTAACTCACCATGTAGACAGGCCCTGAAATTCTTAGCAGAACATTTATTTACTGGTGCATGGTTTGGCATTACATCTCCTTTAAAACCTAATATCGCCATTAGCATACTCCACATTTTATCAGTGTAGCTGGCTTAATGAGGGCCAAATGGCAATGAAGAATCGAGCCCTGCTTTCCCAGTTAGAATGTAGTTGCCACTTCTACATTGCTGAATGTACTAATTTTACGTGAACAGAATGAGGATGGCAGTCAGTGTGCAAACAGCCATGAAAAAGGCTAAGCACTAGAACAATGACCTAATGTAAATAGAAATGCACATTATTAAACCACCGCACAACCAGATAGCAAATGCTTTGGATTTGTTTTCTTTCTGTTATTGATTATTTTTTAACTTTTCCTCCTGTTTATGTGTCTAAACATCACACCTCACAAGAGGAGACAATGTGATCCAGTGGCATATAGTATAATTTTATATAACTTTTTTCATAGATGGCTAGCATCACAAACTGTCAGGACAATTTACTGTCTCTTCACTGTGTATAATATTAATGACAGACATTGACAACATGACTTTAAATACAATTTCACTTCCACCACTGTCAGCTCACCAGAATCTTGGTCAAATACACTTTTATGGAACTGTCATCTCACTTTGTAATTTGTTGGATTTTTTTTTTTCGGGATTAAACTATACCATTTGAAGTTGTATGCTTACAGAGAACTAGTGTGTACTTCTCAGTTGGACCTACCTTGCTGAGAACAGGCTAGCTAAAGTTTTTGCATTCACCACTGAAAAATATATTCAATTAGCAGTGCCATAAACTGTAAAAAAAAAAAAAAAAAAAAAAAAAAAAGTGAAGAAAATGTTGGGCACATTTCACCCAGCTCTAGTCACAACTAACTTGGCCCTGACTCAAATGGGAAAAAACACCATATACTATTGCCAACCCAATGCCATCTGGCTGTCTCTAGGTACTACTATCGCTTCCACCACTATAATGTGAGAGAATACAAACAGTCATGCAGGTTTTCTTATGTTAAAATTCCCATTTTTCTGTTTCGTTTCCTCTCCTTTTTATTTTGGTCTGACACAGTAAATGGATTCCTTGCTTTCATCTATAAGAATGTGCTAGCATAGATTTAATTTTTAACTACTGTAAATTAGCACCATTTTAAAGAATGCTTCTGAGGAATTTTTTACTCCATTAATTTCAAGTTTAGCTTGACCTAGGGCAAGCAACGTTACTTTTAAATATCTTTTAATTCATACATATATAAAAACTGTGAACCAGAACTGATGTACTCAGGATAAATATGTAGGGAATGTTTGTAACCATGTGAAAACAATCTTTGATATTACTGAGAGAAAGCAATTCAAACTAGTGTGTATGCAGAAGTACTGATAACATTTATTCAACATCCATTCATACCAAGGCAATGATTCTGACTAAAGGTTTTCTATCCGATTCTGATATTTGTGTTATGAGCTGCAAAAAAAAAAATCCCTCTTTCACAAAAAGTGGGGGAGGTGTTGAGGATTTTCACACTGGGGAAACATGCTCAGGATCAAGATGTCTGTCACTTTTTCTGTCAAGCTTTCAAAAAAACAGCAGCATGCTGCGACATTCAAAAAACAGCCTAGTGGATAAACTGAAGGCAGATTACCTGACGCTGCTTAAAAGTTATTTTCTTTTCTGACTTCTAGGTAATTTTTGTGTATTTTTATATGGTAAAGAAGACAGGGCTACTATTTCCATTTCTAAAGGTGAGATGTTCAGCCCCAAACTAAGCGGGAAGGAATTAAAATGGAATAGTGTTTTTTATTTCTAAGAGGCTCTAACTATCAACTGCATCTCAGTGCAGGACTATTCCACTGCCACACAGTGCTGGCTAAGCAGGTTAAAAAACGTGATTTAAGCCCATTGGAGTTGACATTCACCATTGCTAACCAAGACCCTTGTCCTTCCACTGCTAAACATATGGTCCTTACTCAAATAAATGGTTGCAGGAATCAGGCTCTTAAAAATTATGTATGAATACAGTATCAGATTGCTTCCCATCAAGAGCAGAGACTGATTTGGGGGACAAATTTCTTTGTAAGATCAAAGGTGGTGCTGCAGCCCGAGCAATGGTCGATTGTAAAATAATGTGTTACTATTTCTATCTTCCAATGCTTGTACACTTTGGAAATACAAGAGGGCTAGATGTTAAAATCTCTGTGATTTATCAATACCATTTTGTGTTGCCATTTCATTATCATTTGAGCATCAACCATTTAGTGACAAAGATTATTAAAACAACTGTATATGAAAAAACCCAGTAAAGAAACACAACAAAGAGTGCAGTTTTACAATCCATGCTCATGCCTCCACGGGTACTTCAGCAGTCCAGAATGTCTGATTACTAACATTTTGGCTCAATAGTTCTCCTTTCTAAGCATTTGTTTTATACTGTTTATGTCTTTTTAGCCCAGTCACAAATATACCAACCAATTTATCAGATTATAATGGAGCTCAGCATTGGTGCAGCATCCAATTCAGAGCTGACAATGCAGAGCACCTATCTATTTGATGTATCTGACCTTAGCAAGAGCTGAGTGGGGAAGCCATTGTCTTTAACAATGGCAGTAATGAGATGAGGAGGAGCTGCCTATTGAGAGATGTACAGAGGTCAGTCGATGTGAAGAAGGCTGAAGCACATAATCAACGTTTGTTGTTTGCCTTACACAGCCACATTCATGCTTGAGAAATGACTGTTCAACTCTACTCATTTATTCATAGCCATTCCTAACCAATGATTCCTAAGGAAAAAAATGACAAGCAACTTGAAACATTACTGGGACTCTCAGAGTGGATAATTCCATTTAAGGAGAACACTTTTTTTACTCTAAAGCAAACATATTTTGTGATGCCTTTCATCAATATCGCATTACATACAGTAGCTATGTGTGTCAAATCAGAGACTGCTACATTCATTGCAAATCAACTGGCAAAATGAAATTGAGAATATTCATATACACGTTTTTTTTACTTCACATTTCTAAAGTGTGCCAATCAGAAGGGTAACATTTTCAAAGTGTCTAAGTCCCACTTTCAAAAATGACTTAAGAACTTAGGAGCTCAAATTTCATTAACAGTCAATGGGATTTAGGCTTCTAGGTCACTTTTCAAAATGGGTTTAGGCTCTTAGGAGATGTTAACACTGCAGCAGTGAGGTGTGATTCCCAGCATGAGTAGACTGATTCACACTAGCACTGCTTGAGCTAGCCTCCTAAAAATAGCGGTGTGGACATTGTGGAGCAAGCTAGCCACGCATGTTTAGACTCCGGGGATTGTGCTGCTTGGATTCAGGTGGGTCAGAGCCACGGCCTATGCTGCAACATCCACACTGCTGTTTTTAGTGCACTAGCTCGAGCAGAACTAGGGCAAGTCTGTATGTCTATGCTGGGAATCACACCTCCCAGCTGCAATGTAGACATACCCTTAAAGGCTAGATTTTCAAACGTGGTTAGGCAATAAAGATGCAGCTAGGTGTCTAGTAGAATTTTCAAAACATTTATGCAGGTTAGGCATCTGACCCTCATTGAAATCAATGGCAGTCAGACAGCTTACCTGCCTAAGCACTTTTTGAAAATCTGACTAGGCCCTAAATCACCTAGTTCCTTTTGAAAAAACTGTACATCTACAAAGAACAACAGTGACCCAATGTGAGCAAAACTCTCCACAGACATTGTTATCATCAGCCTACTCAGTATCTGTCTCAATTTAAGCATGTTTATCTACTGTGCCTCCTTTTGTCACATAATCAATGCCCCTCCCCCCCATCTTCTGAATGTTCATGTGATCTGGTAACTGCTGTCATCAGAATGCCTACTGAATGAATTTGTTTAAATGAATTAAATATCAGGATTTACACAGCATATTGGTCTGTCACTGTGTGACTTACAGAAGGTGTAATGTAGCATTGTAATGATGGAGTGACACTGTGCTTCTAGTTGAATTATAAAAATACATCCAGTTTACTCCCTATAACTAACATGTTTTAATGTCACTTCAACTAATACAAATGTCGACTTTCTCCCTCACACACACACATTTTGTCTCATTAAGTAACATCTCACATCTTCAAACCTCTGAATCTCTTTGTAGTTGTGGAGACAGAGAATGTGCAAGATTTTTCTATTGTTTCCTGTAATGATAATCTTCATATTATTTCTTATAAGAATGAAAGTTGCATTTTCAACTGAAAGATAAAGGGCAAAATTTCCTCTATGGCATCTACTTTTGCAAATCAGCCTTCTTAAACTGATGTCAGATAGCAAAGAACATACATTATCTCAGCATCTATAATGGGGCAATTAAGCTCGCAGATTTACAAACAAATAGGTGCGATCTGAATTACAGTATGCTCCATAAGAAGGAAACGTTTATTATTAGCTGTATTATTTAATATATGTCTCTATAGTTCACTGAGACATACCAGGGTACAACACAGACTAATGAGTAACTGTGTCACCCCAGACCTCTAACGGGGGGTGCCCTTTACACAGCCTTGCTGCGGTAGCTTCTAGCCTGAATTCTTTACAGTCTCTGGCATGTACATCCCTCCCAGCTACGTCTGTGTGTGCGCTGCAGCCAGCCAGACACACCTTAGCTGTTACCAGCCTTAAAGATTACCACAAAGTGACCTCAACACACTCCCATTTCCCAGAAATGTATGTCCTGTACTGCCCAGCCCTCTCAGTGACAGGACAAATATGTTAAGTCCATTATTCCTTTAAGGGAATAATATGCTCAAAACTTGTTACCCCAAATGGAGTTACCCAGACACTTCAACTTGAATACACTGGACTAGATAAAACAATAAAATAAGTTTATAAACTACAAAGAGATATATTTTACCTGATTACAAGAAATGAGGCTTACGAGAAAAATAAAGATAAAGTGATTACTGGTGCCTAACTAAGAACTAGATAAGTTCATGGAAGATAGGTCCATCAATGGCTATTAGCCAGGATGAACAGAGATGGTGTCCCTAGCCTCTGTTTGCCAGAAGCTGGGAATCGGTGACAGGAGATGGATCACTTGGTGATTACCTGTTCTGTTCATTCCCTCTGGGACACCTGGCATTGGCCATTGTCGGAAGACAAGATACTGGTGTGACGTTATTGATATAAGCTGGGACCATATAGAACGTGGTTGCAACCAAGGTCCTGTAGTGCACCAAATCTTATGTTAAGGGGGTCATATAAGGTGTCTAAGACCAGGTTATGGGTTGCTGGTTATAATTATGCTGTCTATATGTATGTATCATTTTGTAGTTGAAGTTATGAGTATTGGCTCTATACTGTCTGTATTTCAAATTTGTGCTGTGCTTCTGGGAAACATCCCAGACAAGTTGGTGTTAGCTCTGCCTAGCCTGCTTGATGGCCCATTAAGGACCATCAGCTATAGAATTGACCCATTGAGAGAAGGCAGATACGCCTTGTAACTCAGCAAAGTATGCAGGAACTTGCCCATGTGACTCCAGACTCCATTTTGCTGTAATTTTCCACAGTAAGGACAAAGAGGTTCTTACACCTGGAAAATACTATAAAAGGCTGATGCCTCATCTCCATCTTGTCTTCAATCTTGCTTCTTAACCCTGGAGGGACTTTGCTACAAACTGAAGCTCTGAACAAAGCACTGATGACCCATCCCAGTGGGGGATATACTCCAGAAACTTGATTTGAACCTGCAGTTTACTCCATCACTGCTACAAGCCTGAACTAAGAACTTTGCCATTACTGTATGTAATTGATTCCATTTAACCAATTCTAGCTCTCATCTATATCTTTTTCCTTTTATGAATAAACCTTTAGATTTTAGATTCTAAACGATTGGCAACAGCGTGATCTGTGGGTAAGATCTGATTTGTATATTGACCTGGGTCTGGGGCTTGATTCTTTGGGATCGAGAGAACCGTTTTCTTTTATTGAGGTGTTGGTTTTCATAATCATTCATCCCCAGGACGAGTGGCACTGGTGGTGATACTGGGAAACTGGAGTGTCTAAGGAAATTGCTTGTGTGACTTGTGGTTAGCCAGTGGGGTGAAACCAAAGTCCTCTTTGTCTGGCTGGTTTGGTTTGCCTTAGAGATAGAAAAACCCCAGCCTTGGGCTGTAACTGCCCTGTTTAAGCAATTGGTCCTGAATTGGCACTCTCAGTTGGGTCCCGCCAGAACAGCATTGTCACAACTGGGATGGATGGACCTTTGGTCTGACCCAATGTGGCAGTTCTTATGTTCTAACTTAATAAACCATATTAGATTCAAAGCAAAGTTTTCTCACCATCTGCTTTCAGCAGTCTTACTGACCAAACTTCTTAGCTCAGGACCCTCTTCCCCAGCATCTAATGGTGGCTTCCTTTGTCTCTTCAGGTGCAGTGAATGCAATGGGCAGGGAGAGAGTGACTTGGGGTAATTGTCCCCCTCTTGAAAAAACATTTTCAGCTGAGACCCAAGAGACAGAATCTACATGGAAGGATGTTCCCTGCTGGTTTTTTCCACTTGTTTGAACTTCCTTTGTTTTTCCTCCCTGCTTTATGACTGATTACTGCTTCAATGTAAATTAAGGCAAGCACACATTCCTTCTTTTGTTTAGGCCAGACCTGACTTCTGCCTGAGCTCTACCCTTACATCTGGTGGTGAGCTGTGGGAAAGGACTTCAGGGGCTGATCTCGTTTGCATGGGCACACCCACCCTGCCTAACATGATGGATTGCCTGCCCAAATGGTCATTTGGCTGCTGTGGAATCCCCAGTCTCTTTGTTATTAGGGCAGGAGTAATAAAGGGTTGTTATCCTGGTTATGTGAATCAAGGACAGTAGAACTTTACTTGGCATTTTATGATAGAGGAACTCGCCCTCAACTAAGCAGCACTTGCTAGGCAAGGGGCATGGGTTCCAGCGCCCAGTGAATGGAGAGAGGTTGGGGACAGGTATGTGTACTTGGTAGTGTGGCCCCCTTCTGAGGGCCCTAAACACTACTTTGACCCCTCCTCTCTCACCTTGTAATAACAGAGCAATTTTTGACTCCATGGGGAGTCTTCTACATGCAGCAGATCTGAAATCACTGATACCAAGGTCTAAGTATTAGACCTACTTTGGGCTAGTGGTGCATTAGCACTGAGGCTCCCCTACTACCAGCAAAACTCCTCGAGAGCTGAAGCTACTAAGAGCTGAGATCACTTAGGGCTGTGTTAAGGGGCGGGGCGGGGTGGAGGGTGGGTGGGCTGAAGACAAGTTGGTGAGTGGCTAGCAAGACGGAGAGCGGAGCGGATAGCAGGGCAGCTGGCAGAGAGCAGAGTGGATAGCAGGGCGGCTGGTGGAGAGGAGTGGACAGCAGGACGGCTAGCAGAGAGCGGAGTGGAGTGGATAGCAGGACGGCTGGTGGCGGTGAAGACTGCAGCAGAACCCCATGGAGAGGCATGGCACTCCGCCATCGAACTGAGCAGCAGGGAATGTAAGATGCCCCCCATACCCTCCTCCACTTCCACCCAGGCTGGGAGGTAAACTCTGCAGATGGACTTCTGAACTCTGGGGGCTGCACTGACCAACAGTCTTAAGTCCAGCAACTGTTGAGCTGCTGGACTTAAGACCCTGAGGGGAAAAGGACACTGCCAAACTTACTTGGGGGAAGGGGGTCTTTTGCTCATGATTTGTGTTATGAATCCTGTTTATGGTGTTTCCTCAACATAACGCCACATTGTTTTTCTCCTGCTACATTCAGACTCTGTGCTTGTGAGACGGGAAGTATTGCCTCCTAGAGGCACCCAGGGTGTCTGGGTGGGGGCTCAAGCCGGTTTTGCATTGTGTTCTTGAAACGGAACCCCTGGATAGTGAACCCAGCCCTCGTTGCTGCCAACTCTGACGGGCAGAAGGGTTACCTTAGTATAAAATTAAATTATGGTATTACATTTGTAATATATCTTACAAACTCTAGAGGAGCTTTGTCTATACAGATAGATTTTAGTAGCACATTAATAGATAGCAGAGTAGAGAGGCAGTGTCAAGATCCTCTTCCCCCACAGCATTCTCATGCAGAAAGCAGGACTCCCTGAACACAACTGTGGCCTGTCTTGTGCAGCCAATGATATTCAGCATCTCCAAGGAACTAAGCAAGCAAGCTGGGGACTTGTGAAAAAGGAGTAAGTTTCTCTGAGTGTGCAGTAAGTATCTCTTTGGGGCATGCTTCCTCCTGCACCCCAGGAGTTGTTCTGACGCTTTTATCAGAGACTGTCTCTACCCAAGAATGACTGTCTCTCAAACCCAGAATTTAGCCCATAGACTAATGACATAGTCCAAATGCCAGAGTAACCTGAGTGACCTCTATGTCACTGAGGCAGTGTGGTCTGGTGAATGCGGCAGTGGACTAAGAGTTAGGTGGCAAGGTTCTAGTACCTGCAGCCTGTTGGCCACATGCAGCCATCAGGGTAATCCACTGGCGGGTCGCGAGACAGTTTGTTTACGTTGACCATCTGCAGGCATGGCTGCCTGCAGCTCCCAGTGGCCGGGGTTCACTGTTCCCGGCCAATGGGAGCTGCGGGTGGCTGTGCCTGTGGACGGTCAATGTAAACAAACTGTCTTGCGGCCTGCCAGCGGATTACCCCAACGGTGTGGGCCACAGGTTGCCCACCACTGTTCTAGTACCAGCTCTGTCACTGACCTTTTGTGTGACCTTGGGCAAAAGCCTCTGATTCATCTCCCAATCTTTGTCTGCCTTGTCTATTTAGAGTGTAAACTTTTTGGGGTAGAGACTGTCGCTGACTGTGTGTTTGTACAAAATGGGCCCTGATCTCAGTTACGCCCGTCAGATACTGCCAACAATGTAAACACTAGAAAAATAATAATTAAAGGTATTTCAGTATTCAAGGATTAATCCTGCTTTGCAAAGTGCAAGGGAACGTATAGCAGTTGAGAATTGCCCCAGCATGAGGGATTCCTCAGCTAGCATAAAGCCAATGTATTCAACTCTACATCACCCCTCTGCCTCGCTCAGCCCCTGCCCCCCCGCCAGACACAGACTAATCTAGGAGGCATATCAAGGAATAGAAGGGGTGAGCCTAGCTTGGAAATGCTCCTGCCTGTGTAAATTAGATCAGCTGGGCCCCAGGATTGGTGTACGCAGAAAAGTGAACTCATGCCATTGCTATCCCCCCAGACCTCCTCATATATTGAGCTCGGGTGCACATGAAGATTGAACCTTCAGTGTGTGGTTAGTCCATCACTTCCCTATGCATCTCTGAGATTGTAATCAATGATGAATGAAGCACAGACAATCACAACACCTAACATGGAAAAACCCAAAGTATTATAGTGTCTAAAGAGGCATCTGAATGAGGACATACACTAATTAGTCATTGAACAGACCGTAAACTTCAGACTGTAACAGTGTTGTCCTTCTACGATGTAGTTGCTTTGAGTTTAGTATAGAAAAGACTCAGCTGTAGTATTATACAGAATTAGCTTCCATACTTTGAGTACAAATCATTTGTTATGAATATATACATTGAATGAAGGATGATAGCATATCACAGAAGTAAAATTTGTTTGGAATGGCTGCTATATTCATCGCTTCCATCCATATATTTCAAATAGCTATAAACAGGCTTCTGAAAATTCTAACATATCTCAGGCTTCACAGAAGGCAGCATTTCTTCTGACCAAGAAGGGATGAGCATAGGTACTCTATATTTAGCTTTAAGAGCTGGATAAAACTGCAACTACTAGACTATAGTGTGTTGTTTTTCATACATATGGAACAAAATGTGCACTTTTAGTCTAGATGATCTTAGCTCAAGGAAAACAAAAAAAGAAATATAGTCTCCATAACAGAGAGAGAAATGTCTCACGCATGGTAAAATCCTCCATATTGAATCTAGTCAGAGCTCTACTCACTAGCAGTCAAGCAGGGAGATGTTAAATTAAAAGACATTTAAAGGGGCTGTAGAATAATAACTACGCCGTGGGAAGAAAGAACATTGGTTCATACACCTATAATTCACTAAGTATTTTTGGCATTGCACCATTACATTTATGTCAATGAGCTCAATATCAAATTCCATTCCTGCAAAGAGGGTCATAAAGGGAACAAACCTTTACATACATATCTATGGCATGGAGCTTTACTGACTCATTTGTGCAAAGGAACTACCAATAGACACAGGTAACTTTACTGGCCAAAAAGAACAAAAAGACACTTGTCCCCATGTTCACCTCAAAAGGCTTCCTATCAGAAATGGATAAGATGTGCAAAGCAGTGAATTTTAAATATTCTTTAATGCACCTTGACCCCCAAACAATGGATGCATATATGCTAAAGAATCAGCCTGTGATGTGTCACATTACAAAAACACACAGAATGCCAAACTAGGGTTGCTCCTTCAATCAGATTTCTCTGATGTTCCGATTCCACTGACATTAGTTTTCCTTTTGGCAGTAGGACAGACTTGAGTCCCATGACTGCCCCTAAGTTTTGGCGCATACGTTGCAGAATTTGCAACAGGCCCTACAACTTGTTGACATCTTCACAAAAAAATGTTGGACTATTTCACACCATTTTTCTGTTTAGAAATCTTTTTTTTTAACAAATCTGTTATGATGCTTCCAACAGCTCGTGAACACTCATAAGCTGAAATTTGTTGCCTAGACTATTCACTGTTACTATTAATTACTGTGGATTTGGCACCTAAATCACATGGTTTTGTTCCTATTTGTTATTAACCAGAATAATGAATAGCAAGTATTCTTGTTTCCAGGCAAATATGGGAGTCCGTGCAAAAACAAGTCATTCTCCAGCCATTTGTGTGACTTAAAGCTCATTAATGCAAATGTTCACAAATAAAGAATAAAAGGAGCAGATACATAATTGAATGACCAGCGATTTTGAATTCAAATGACTGTTTGAAAATGCTGTTTTCTAGTATTTGACTAGCTCTATTCAAAGCTATGTAAAACTGAGTTTGACCCACTGTGAAAGACTGAAAAAATAGGATTTACGAATTATTATTATTCGTTAGCCAGGAGGGGTAAGGAATGGTGTCCCTTGCCTCTGTTTGTCAGAGGGTGGTGATGGACGGCAGGAGAGAGATTACTTGATCATTGCCTATTAGGTTCACTCCCTCTGGGACACCTGGCATTGGCCACTGTTGGTAGACAGCATAGTGGGCTGGATGGACCTTTGGTCTGACCCAATACAGCCATTCTTATGTTCTTATGTTATCTGATTAAATAAAGACAGCTCATCTCCTAAGAGACAGAAACACAGAAGTGATGATATACTGGGAAGTCCACAAATGGGTAGAGGTGTTCATTTGTTTATTTTTCCCCTGTTCCTTCAAATTATAATAAATTCATGTTTTATGAGAATAGTGGAAGAAGTGTTTTGGTGGAGGAATTATTCTTCCAAATAGTTCCCACCCTAAATTACTAATTGTAATTACTAATTCCATCTTTTATATTGTGTTAAACTTGTCTCCCAATCTTTTCTATAGGAGATTAGAACCTGATCCCTAGCCCTTCTTTCAGGATACAGCCATTCATTTTAATTTCATTTAATTCCCCAAGAGAAAAGCACTGTTAATACTATTAGAACTGCAGTGTCATGTCAACATGTATTGTGCTTGTATTACTGGAAGATCTCAATAAGACCCTTTATTCTAAACTATGTAGACATCTAGACAGCTGCATGTATAATATTATATTCTATATTCAAAGACAGAATTGATTGTACAAATTATTCTTAATTTATTCTACTGGACTTTTTACATTCGAATGAGGAAAAAGGCCTTGGATGGTAACTTGCAAAAATACAGTTTTCTCCCCTCTCCCTCTCTTTCTTTCACTCACTGTAAAATGGTGAGCAATTAAACCAGGTTGCTATATTTGGTATATCTAAACTTCACAAGTTGATAGCATAATGATTTTAATAACTACTTTAAATATAACATGGTGACAAGTTGACACCTGAGGTTTGTGTCCTGCAATTTTATTTTTCAGGCATTCTATTGTTATGCCAGAGGAATAGCAATATGATTAGGAATACATTTAAGAGTCATTCCATGCTACTGCTTCTTGTTTTTTACTCAGCTTTTCTTTTTTCAGTTTAAGCTTCACAGACACACAAGGTTCAAAGGTCTTTGATTTGGCACTAATTTTGGAGGGTTTGTTTTCCCATAGTGTACAGTACTATGAACAGAACCACTGCCCTGGACGTTCAGATGGAGAGCTTTCTGCAAAGGCTGCTGCTACTTGCTTCAGCAATGGGTATACAGACACAAGTTAACATTACTAGAGGCATGCCAAGCACTTAACATTCATGGTCCATTAATGAAATAGTGAGAGATTTACTCAGCAATATAGTGTCACTATAACAATATAATATTGCACTTCTATAAAGCCCTTCCCTTTACAAATCTCAAATCGCTTTACAAACTATTAATTTAGCTTCACGAGAATAAGAATTACCATCTACATTTTATATCTGGAGAAAATGAGGCAAAGAGAAGTGACTAATCCAAGGATACCCTATGGTTTACAGCAGAGCCAAGATTAGAATAAGGAGTTTCTGATTTACCCAAAAGACTATCCGTTTCGCAATCCAGAATTTAAGGATGAGATAACATTTGCATTTCAAACCCATATTTTTAGTCCAATGTAACTTTCAAGTACTTCCTACTTTTCAGTTTCGTTCTAGAACTCCCAAATTCAGTTAAAATTTTTTTTGCAGAAATGAATAAATTAAATGTATAGGGCTGAATTCTCTCTGAAGACATGGTGTGAATTTAAATGGGAGATTCTTGCATATATCTGAATGCTGAAGTTGGTCCACATCCATATGACCTAAAATAGAACTCACTACTACATTTGTATGCTGACAAAAAAAATCAAAATGACCAATCAACTTCTTATGCAATCAGGCTATTTCTCCCCCACAGTGGATACTTGCAGACCTAGTAGGAATCTACAGAATGCAGAGACAGGAGATTTGGAGAGGAACATTAAAATTAAATAGATAATTCAGTCAGACAACATAGACAAGTGTCATTTTATTATTTCAGTGTCCTTTAAATATAAAATTATTTTTATAGTTATTATCACCTCAGAAACCTTTCTGTCCCTGTAAGAATAGGGTGTATCTAGCTGCCCCATTTGAAAACTATTTTACTTCCTGTTCTCAAGAAGAAAGAACAATTAGGGAAAAGCCCTTTCAATTATAACAGTGTAACTGTGGTGGGTTGCCTGAACCCAATCTATCTCTTGGTGGATCCTTTACATTTCCTGGCACCAGTTCCACTGGATCCAGCTGCCAAAGTCTTGCAAAATTTATTTAAACTCAAACCATGATAACAAAGGTCCTTCTTCCCTGTGTTCTTTCTGGGTGGAGTGCTTTCTCACTAGGGTTGCCAGGTGTCTGGTTTTCGACCAGAATGCCCGGTGAAAAAGGGACCCTGGTGGCTCTGGTCGGCACTGCTGACTGGGCCATTAAAAGTCCAATCCGTGGCACAGCGGGGCTAAAGCAGGCTCCCTGCCTGCCGTGGCTCTGTGAAGCTCCTGGAAGCAGTGGCATGTCTCCCCCTCCCACTTGTAGGCACAGGGGTAGCCAGGGGGCTCTGGATGCTGCACCCATCCCAAGCGCCAGCTCTGCAGTTCCCATTTGCCGGGAACTAAAGCCAATAGGCGATGCGGGGGTGGTGCTTGTGGATGGGACAGTGCTCAGAGCTGGCTGGCCACGCCTCTGCATCGGAGAGGGTCAACGCCACTGCTTCTGGGAGCTGCCTGAGGTAAGTGCCACCCAGAGGCTGCATCCCTGACCCCCTCCTGTGCCCCAACCCAACCCCCTGCCCCAGCCTGGAGCCCCTCACACCCTGAACCCCTAATTTCTTGCCCTACCCCGGAACCAGCACCCCCAGACCAGAGCCCATACCCCCTCCCACACCCCAACCCCCTGCCTCAGCCCAACTACTCCTGTACCAAAACCCCTCATCCCTGGCCCCACCCCGAAGCCCTCACCCCCTCCCACATCCCAACCTCTTGAGCCAGCCCGGTGAAAATGAGCAAGTGAGTGAGGTTGGGGAGAGGGAGGGGGAGATGTAGTGAGCAGCGGGCAGGGCCTCAGAGAAGGAGTGGGGTAGGGGGTGGGGCACAGGCATTCAGTTTTGTGCGAGTAGAAAGTTGGCAACCCTATTTATCATTCTTCTTTCATGGCCTGGGAAGGACAGCATGAGTCACCCCTTTCCCTTCTAGGGGTTTGAAAGTTTACTAGCAAAGCAGTCTCCCCCTGTGCCCTCTCAATGAAAGCTGTGCTTTCTCCTGTGTTTTTTTTTAACTGGTTCGTGGCTCAGTAAGATACCTTTAACAGGAATCATAGACCTTCGTTTGTACACCACACCCATTACCACAGCATTACAGCACAATCATGAATTGCCAGCGATGAATGATACAGTAGGAGGTACAAATGATAGTTCAGATATGTTCACCTAACAGTGAAAAAGGGCAAAGAGTGATTTAAATCTAAAAGATGACACAGAAAATAGCAATATTTGGCTGCGCAATTCAGGTACAAAATTTTGAAGCCCATGTAAAATGTTACAGGCATCCAGGGTAAAAATAGGAATTTAAAAATAATGTGATGGCTGAATTTCATCTGATTTAAGTAATCTAGCTGCAATACTTTGAATAAATTGCACCCTATTCAGACTCAGACCCTTCAGTTCAATAGCAAGAGATACTAGTTAACACGGTAGCATGGATCAGCATCCGTTTAGCAAGGATTCCAAAACATATGGGGCAGAGTCCTGCAAACCCTTGAGCACTGAACTCAAAGACACTATTCATGTGAGTTAAATTACTTAAATCTTTAAGCATCTGGAGGCTCAGACCCATACATACTATCAGCATCAATAGTGACTACATCTATCTAAAAAAGAAAAAAGTAAGATATACCACATTGCAACCCATCAATATTTTAAAAATCTACAAAAATATATACATATTGCACTGTGTGGGAGCTAGCATACAGTCCATTGTCTTTAACTTACTGCTATAAATGAATGTGTTGTTCAGCACATCTGCATGCCATTGTCCACCAGATCAGCATGAAAAATGGCCTCAGTGCTTCAGATGTGGTGCAAGTAAAAGAAATTACAATACAGAGGGAATAAATCATTATGAGGGAAAGGATTCACCAATTAATTTTGTCCATCGGTAAAACCTTGTTTTTCTGCATGCAACACAAGGAAACGGCTGTGAGTCACGGAGAATTAAGCATCAGCTGCTCAGAGAATACAGAGCCAAAAAAATCAACCAGAAGCAATGGTTGCATACTTTTCATTTTCATTTATGTTTGTCTATGTAGAAAATAAAACACCAAACCAGAACAACTAATGTAATCTTTTTGGATGTAGTACTTCAGCGCAGTCTCATAAAGAAAACCTGAAAACATTTTTCACTATGATATTTCTTGGTCTGTTAGATTTTTCAGTCTCATGGATTTGGAATTATCCAGAAACTAAATTAACCCATCAACACTAGCGAAGGTCCCTCCCCCATAATCTCCCAACCCAGTTTATTTAAAATCTGCAAGGAAAGCAAGAAAATTAATTCTGTTTGCTTTTTCTTGGGAATTTATCTTTAAAAAGGCAGTTTCATGCAAGAATGGTATGCAGCAAAAGCCGTGCATTTATGCACTGTGTTGAACCCTTCCATTGCAATGCTAGTCCAAGGAAATGATCATTCTGAACCTTTTAAAATGTGAATATTTAGATGATGACTTTGAGGGGCTACTTGTTTGTGGGGCAGGAACTGTAACTGGAGCTAAATAAACTATCAGGGAAAAAGCCCAGCTTTTGCTTAGCCCAGGCTATGCTTTTTACCAAGTTAACCGGAAGCACTTTATAATTATTACCAAAATCGCTTTTCCACACTCTCACACTCTCACACTCTCACACGTGCATTCTCACTACCTACTGCACTCAAAACACCCAATCTATACCCAAAACAACCACATCAACAAATAGTGCTTCCTCAACTTCATCACCCTTACCCATGGTATAATTCCGCAGAACTCTGGTCTTTTTAATTATTATTTGAATCATGTTTACACCCAAAAATGATACAAAAACGATAATGGATAGAAATTAATAAAGTATTGAGATCAGATGTTAGAAAATTGACCTGGGTAGTAAAAGCAACTGAATTAATCATACTGAGAAGTGGTTGAGGCCCCATCACCAGAGGTGGTTACGGTGGGGGTAGATTATAGTTTTGAAGGATCAACGCAAAGAAAAATCCTTCCTCATACACGTAGTTAGACAAGTTGAGGCATGAGGTCTTTCCTACTCCTCCGTTTATGATAAACAACTTCAGGAATGCCTAATGTATCAGGTGTGTAGTATGAAATTAACCTCCTGTGTCACTTGGTGTACGTGGAATGGTAGCTAGTGTACTTAAAATAACAGTGCCCTGCTCAACTGCAGCAGCAGCGTGCATCAGTGGAATGGTTAAATATTTGATGTTAATGTCAAATTTGATGTTAACGTCAAATATTTTATGTTAATGTCAAATTTTTAGGCTTATATTTCATGTATAACATGTATGTCATGTAACATAAACATAAAAAAGATTGAATTATTGCAAAATGTGGAAAGGGCATCAAAAGCACAAGGACGGTCAAAATCTGCATGACAGAAAATGGTAGACAGAAAATGCACCATTTATCATGCAGTATGTCCTTCTCACAGCACCACTTACAAAGCATATGGCCCACATTCAAAGTATTTCCAGTATGGAAATTTGCAGATCAGGTTAACCTAAGAAGCTGATATTGTTCAGTCAGTGTGGAGGAGGAAAAAGGTCATTCACAGAACAAATGCAACGTTACATTTAATACCATCATCTTTAGGAAGTTGTCTTGCAAGAAGCACAAAGGTTTTTCAATAAAATATTATTGCACTGGTACATCTAATGTGAACCATATGCACCTTGACTAGGGGCTGGAGTTAATATATTCTAAAACAACAGGAGACTCTTAGGGAATAGAAAAAAAAACACAAGTCAAACCTTTGGCAAGTTGAGCCTGTTTACTCTCTCAGATGAACTGGGAGACCCCAGCTGTGTGGAAGGCACTCTAGGCAATGACTTTATGGTAGAGAGACCACCATGGCCTATAGCATAGTCTCAACTTGCTCACTGCCATAGAATTATGATTAGAATGAAACTGGGTGCTGTGATGTGGGGCATCATCACTATAGCTGTGGGAATGGAAAAGGGACATTTGAGAAGTGTAGCGGGGGAGGAGGATTGGAAGAATCTGAAAGGGGCAGAGATATAAGGAGCCACATAGGGACGGGGGGAAGTTGAAAGAGGGATTTGGGTAGCAGTGAGTATGAAAGTTGAAAGGGAAGATGTAGCCAAACTGGGGAGGAGGGATGGGAAAATTCAAGTAAGGGATGAAGGGGATAGAGAGTGCAAGGCGTAACAATGATGGATTTCATGGGGTCAGGGGAGAAGGGAAGCCAAGAACAAAGAATTGAAGGATTTGACAGTATGAGGAATTAAAATGAGGTAATGCATATTCATCAGATATACAAATTAGTTTATTGCAACATCTGCATGAAACCTCCAGCTTTCTGAATCTCCAGCATTAAAGTATTCCCATATCCATTTTCCCCACACAATGACATTGAACAGTTTTTAACTGAAATCAGTGATTTACTAAGTATATACCGTATCATGATATGCTTGAATTATTACCTGAAGAGCACCTTTGCAACATCTGTTCAGATTTGATTTCTGTATCTTTGCTATGCTGTAAATCGCTTGATTTTGTAATGGATCTGATGTCACATACATGCAAAGGCACCACGATAGCCAGTTTCACATAAAGAATACAATTTATGATCTTTTCAATCCAAGAATGCAGGCCTCTATCACTTAACTAAAAGGGTTAATGGAAAATATTCACTATGTAGTAACAAAGTTTTCATCCTGTTTATACTCCACTCACTGGAGGGAGAAATCAAACCAAACACCTGAGTGGGTCTGTTACCATCCAGTATAGGGGAGTGGTACATGCATACACATTCACACACACTTAGAGCTGAGGACAATTTACAGGATGAATGAAATTTTACAAACCTGAAATTTCAAACCAACCTAGAGTGAATTTACTGTGATCCAGGGCCCAACTGCAATCAAACTAGAATGGACCATTTATGATTTTGGATAGAAAACAATTCAAAATTTATCAATACAAAATTAGTTTTGCTTTTGTTCTGACCTGAAACCCAAAGTGAACTGCCAGGCGTGTGACCCAAAACTAAAAACAGTTTCTGTGACACCCCAAAACTGCTGGGGCTTGCACTGCTTCACACATAAAGCAGTATATTGCAATTAGGAATAATCTTGCTGCTTGTAATTCCATAGATTTCTAATGTGTTTATCATTACTGTTCAAACTATTTTCCCCTATTTGACTGCAACAGTGAAGCTTTTAATGGCTGCATTGCAATAAACAGAGTTAATCCATTGCCATCTGCCTTTATTTTACTGACCCACTCAACTGCATACTGTTGTGTACAAGAAGCATGAAATTCTGTGGTCTTGCTGAATTAAATTTTGATTGAATCTGGATAGACTTAAGTGAGTGAAATTCACCTTTTAAAAATATATTGCAATTTTTAATTACTTTAGTTGATGTTGCTGTCTGTATGTTGGTTAATGGCTACTGCTAGCTCATCCTCACAAGCCCTCATCTGTCATGTTTCAGGCTATTAAACACTATATCAGATTCATTTACATTTTATTTGCTGTTTATGTTCATTACTAGCAAAATTTCCTTTAATGTGAATTTTTATTTGCTGTTCATGTTGATTACTATCAAAATTTCCTCGCATATGTGCTGCAATTAAATACTGGGGTTAGTTTTCAAAGAATTTAATGTTGACTAAAACAATAAGACAGCAAGTGATGACCCATCAGCTTTTCAAAGATTAAAAATGTTAAAAGAGATGAACAATGAATAATATTTTCTATGCTGGTATGCTATATTTCAGGGGCTTAGAAACCGGCTGTAAAAATCAGTCCAGAGGGTTTTGGCTTTGTTTGCCTGTTTAATACTAATTTTAAAAACATAGATGTTTACCAGTTTGGTTGCTTTTAAGTGCTTATACCGCAAAATTAAGCTCTCATCTTGTACTTATTTCAGTCATGTGTGTTATCAACCCTCCAGGATTGTACTGGAGTCTCCAAGAATTAAAGGTTAATCTTTAATTGAAGATTATGTCATGTGATGAAACGACCAGGAATATGTCCAACCAAAATTGGTAACCCTATCCAGAGTGCTGTGTCTGTAGTACAGCAATTTTCAAAGATGCATCTATCAGCTTTGTCAAGTTTCATTTTGAAATTTACACAGTGAAGGGGAAATAAAGTGGCAAAGTGAACCTTACCAAAGATGGTAAATTCTTCACACAGAGCATATGACTAGGGAGAGGATTAAGAACAGAAAAAAAAGATGAAGGAGGCAAAGAAGAAGTTGTGTGAAGAGGAGTGAAAAAAAATCAAAGAGCTGGAATGGGGACTGGATGGGGCAAGGAAGAAGAGAAACAGAGGGGAAAGGAAAGTGAGGGCAAAGGCAACAGCACTTTAAACGGCCAGTTCATTTATCTCTCTTGATCATCATTTCTCCATAAAAGATATGTCCAGAGCTGGAAACTTAGCACAGATCGAAGAAGAGCTCCTTGCTTACCTTAACACATTGCTAGTATGTCTCTGATCATTGGCTCCCTGAGCTACCTTTTAGGCAGGGTACACAGAGTGGATGATTCTTTCTGTCTACAAATGTATTTGAGCTACTTCTAAAGTGCCTAACACTCTGGTTAGCTAAGTGTTGTAAATGAAATATCTGGTGGGACCGTAGAGAAACGGAGGCAATAGCTTACTTATTTGAATAGGCACATCATCAACACCCCCAAGGTGAGACTCATGGGCTAACATAAAGGTTTATATCCCCAACACACATTTTAAAAATGGAGTCCTATATACTATGTTTTGCTTCCTGAGTGTAATTTTCAAAAGGGCTCATTCCTCCTGTAATGTTTTCACCCTTTCCTCTTCATTTTAACATAAAAAGTTAAAAGAAAGAAAAAAGTCTTTCCACCTTGGTCCATATAGTCAGTTAAGACATCTTAGCACTTTCAGTTCATTCCACCATGATTAGATTGAAAGGCTGACAAAGGAGTCTCTGTATTTCATCATAAAAACACTAAGGAATTTTCTGAGCAGACTTAAATCCAGGGGAATTAATATTTAATATGAACAGTTCAATGAGTTTAACACACCTCTAGATAACTGCCTTCAGCAAAACTTCCAACTCCCGCCTCTCCTGTGCCCATATCATTAATAATGTGCTACTTTATTTTGATTGCCAAACAGGATGTTCCCTTAGCACCTAGACATCTGATTTCAGTACACACATGCGTGTGCACACATACGCCCACACCCATGCACACATGCACACCTTTTCATTTACTCCAGTAAAGCAGATCCTCAATGTACAGTTCCTGGTTTTCTTTTTTTCCCCCTAACTAACTATATAAATCTGATGATAAAAAAGAAAGAAAAAAATCAAAAGAATTAAATCAAAGTTAAAAATTGTGAGAACTGTATTTAATAATTCATCCATTCATGCACTCAAGGACATCACTTATTATCAGTATTACAAATACTTCAGATATTTTTATTTTTGAAACCGATATGAAAATACTATTCTGAGTTTCTGAAGGCTATTTTATACCCTTTCTAGCCATATTTTAGATTCTTTCCTGATTTGATTGTTTTAAATTCTATAAGCAACAGCAAAACTAGCTAAACAAATGTCAGTCCTAATTATGTTACATTCACTCATGAGACATTAGACTGTGAATATAATGGACTCAGTGTGATATTATGATTATATCAACACTAGGATATATGGCAATATAGTGTTTATTTAGCGCCACATTTCTGGATCCTGTTTAAAGTCCAGTGGTTTAATAAAACCTCTATAACACAACACAATCATTATTTGTGCTTTACATGCCACTAACCTATATTTGCATGTGCAAATACATATTGCAAATCTGGTAATTTGCATGTGCAAAGTTAGATGCACATAATTACCTAATTTGTGCTCACAAAAGTGTTTTTTCACACCCAGACAGATACAACTGACAATTGTGTCGGCTTTTAGAGACCATTTGAAAATCTGGCCCTCAACATTTGCCAAATACTTGAATTATAGGAACACATGAATAACTACATCACCTCAAACTAATAGTTCAGCTAGTCCAATATCTTGTCACTGACAGTATCCAGCACTTCAAAGGAAGGTCAAGCTATCCCATAATTGGCAGTTATGAAATAACCTGCCCATATAGGACATTTCTTCCTCCCACAGAGGTTAACTTTTGCCCTGAAGCATGAGGTATATTCTCTCATTTTTTAAATCTTATCTAATTTAACTGTGGCTTTTCTATTACTCCATATAAATGTTTAAAACCTTTTTTTAAAAAAACTTGCTAAGCTCTTGGCCTCAGTGATATCATGTGACAGCAAATTCTTAAAGTGAATTAATTGTTGGGTAAAAATATCTTTCCTTGTATCAGATTTAAATTTATTGTCCTTTAGTTTTGTTTACTTGTTCTATGGGAAGTAATGATTTCAACAAACTTCTGAGGAAAAATCAAGCAGGTTTCCTGTGGAACCCTGTGTGCCAGAAAGGTTTCTGAGCGTGCTTTCCTGCCAGCTCGTCTGCCCAGTTCCCCAGCAGCCTGCCAGGCAGTTCTCCCTCCAAGCTGCCAGGCTCCTAGGCCTGTCCGGCTCCCCATCTAATGGTTGCCAAGGCTCCAGGCAGCTCGGCGAGCCTTGGAAATGTTTTGAAAAGGTCTGAATGAAATGCCACATTTTAACTTTTTCTAAACAAAAGTTTGGTATTCCCATTCCTTTTTGCTGCAGGATGGTCACCTTAAGATCTGCTATTGTGTGGCCAGGGAGGTTGAAGTGTTCTCCTACAGGTTTTTGTATATTGCCATTCCTAATATCTGATTTGTGTCCATTTATCCTTTTCCTTAGAGACTGTCCAGTTTGGCCGATGTACATAGCAGAGGGGCATTGCTGGCATATGATGGCGTATATTACATTGGTGGACGTGCAGGTGAATGAACCGGTGATGGTGTGGCTGATCGGGTTAGGTCCTGTGATGGTGTCGCTGGTGTAGATATGTGGGCAGAGTTGGCATCGAGGTTTGTTGCATGGATTGGTTCCTGAGTTAGAGTTACTATGGTGCAGTGTGCAGTTACTGGTAAGAATATGCTTCAGGTTGGCAGGTTGTCTGTGGGCGAGGACTGGCATGCCACCCAAGGTCTGTGAAAGTGTGGGATCATTGTCCAGGATGGGTTGTAGATCCCTGATGATGCGTTGGAGGGTTAGTCTATAAAGTGCCACAAGACTCTTTGCTGCTTTGACAGATCCAGACTAACACGGCTACCCCTCTGATACTTGGAAGTACTGGAATTTCCTGTGGAATGGGAATTCCAGGTGCTGGCCAGCTCTACTGAGCGATAGGTTTTGAAGAAATGACTGTAGTTCATTTCCATGAAATTAATCTTTAGAAGCCCCTAAAAGATAATTCACATAAAAAGGAAAAAGAACTGAAATATCTATTAACAAGTGTTTGTTTTTTAACTTTGTCTCAAGATCTGCTTACCACAAACCATTTTCTTTTACCTTTTATTCTGTTTTCTTTCATAGCAGAGGCTGTGTGAAGACTATTACCTTTATCATGCCAGTCAAAAAAATTATGAAGATCCCAATTATAGGATCTATGGGGAATACTATGCAGTTGTGCCTAGAACTAGGCTTTCACAGTCTTTGTTTTGGGGATCTTGAGACTGCTTTCTTGTTTGTTCACAAATCCTTCACTTGAGATTTACTTAATAATGTTATGCTGCATGTACTGCTTTTCACACAACTGCCAAAAGCCATTTCACGGAACAAAAACTCAAGCTGACAATTCAGGGGATCATATGTCATGTAAAATTGACCTATTTTAGATGTGAGAGAGGTTAATAGATGTTCTGACCTGTAAACCAAGTGGTAGCAGGTGTCTATAGCTTTCAAAGATTATATTGTCTTTCATTATGGTATGGTGCTAATCAGGATATTATTATTTTATTGTACCAGCACTGGGTGCCTCACCAAGGTCAGTGCCCTATTGTCTAGGTGCTACACAAACCGATAGTAAATTACAGGCCCTGCCCCAAACAGCTTTCAGTCTAAATGACAGGACAAGATGAATAAGACAAATAAGTGGGCAGGGGAAAGACAGATGAAGTTACAATGTAATAGGATGGTTAGTGCAAAGTAGCTGTGTGCACAACTCATAGATGCAACTGGCAACAGCAATAGCAGCTCCCCACCTCCCTTGCAAAAGCCAAGGGAGGACAGGATTTCAAGAAGAAGAGTATGGCCAACAGTGTTGACAAATGCTGATAGGTCAAGATGGATGACAGTGAAATAGATGCCATGATGTCTGGCCATGAGGAGGTCATTAGAGATTTTGGTGAGCGTGATAGAGTAAAGGGGTAAATGCCATATTGGAGAGGGGCAAGAATGGTGTTGCAGGGAACAATATTGGTGCTTGTGTGTGGCATGCTCCATGGGTGTGGAAGAAAAGAGGAGATGGGAGTTTTACAGGACAGTTGGGTCAAGGCTTCTTTTCTTTGCTCCGGAAGGAACCTGAGAAAAGTCAGATGCTGAGGACTGAGGTGAGTATATTTGTGACGAAGGTCAGAAGACAGGAAGGAACAGGATTACTGGGGCATCTGAAGGTTATAAGAAGGGAATGCAGGGAAGAGATCACAGTGTTTGTGGCAGTGTAGAAGGGAGATAGAGAGACTAAGGGGCAAAGAGGAGGTTGCTCAGGATTTTAATAACTTAAATAACTGCACAGAGGGAGAAGAGGGAGCAGACGAGAGGGAGGGATATTAAATTTGATTAATATCTTCTGCCATTTACCAAGCTACATAAAATAAATAGTTATACAATTAAAGACTTGGGATAGATTCAATCAATAGAGTTGGTCAACATTTCTCAAATTTCAAAATTTGAAGAACATTTTTAATTAAAAAAAAGGGAAAAATGGGAAGAAATTGTTTCCCCTTTTTTCTTCAGTAAGCTCTATAAATGGAAGCATGGACATGCATGAGGATAACTTGCCTTTGTGTTTATTTATCAGGTATATTATGTTGAGAACATATTAGTAATTTTGTTCATTCCAGAATGAACCGAATGGCTACTTAATTCACAAGATAACTGTATGGAAGTGTAATGGGAACACAGGGCCCCTTCCTGCCTGTGTACCTAAACTAAAGATTTGTAGAGGTCATGCAAGAGAGTAAATGTGTGGGTTCTCACTCCCACTTACACTCTCATATATCTACATATTCCAAGGCACAATCTACTAATGCCAAAGGAATAGAACAGGTTACAATATAAACTCTGGCTCAGGATATGTATCCAACACTGTGTTTTATGATATTACCTTAAGTTTGTGCACACTATATTTAAATATTGTCAAACCTTTGAAAATAATGAATTTCTCATAGCTAATCCAAAGACATGCTGACATTTTCAGTCCATTCCCATGACTTCTGTTTTGACAGTTCACTCAGGTGAATGATTAGTGTTTTTAAGCAGGGTATGAACTTCCCATAATAGGGCTAAAATACCAGAAAAATACCTCAGCTGCACAATATGAGGGTTGAGACTGATAAATCCACAAAAGCTCCTAGTTTGTATTTCTCATGGGGAATACCTTAAATGTCTCCATAGCATCCCACAAAAGAAACAGGACTGAAAGCATTGACTTCTAGTCTCAGCCCTAACTACTGCTGTGACGCTTAACAACATGTTCCAATTTCTGCATGTGTGCTGGTTCAGCAAAAGTGGTAATTAATATGTCATTAGGGTAATAGATCACATTGTCTAGCCCTGGTAACAAAAAGTTCATGATCCTTTGTAAAATAGGCCACAAAGAAAGCAATTACACTGACAAAAGCCTTTATGCATACTGTTATAAAGTAAGTCTTTGAATAAGGTTCTAATACTATTTGCTGGCATAAGTTACTTCAGTGAATTTAACTCCTTGTACACATTTCCTTAAGTCTCAGAATATGACATTGATTCATATCTAAGCAAAGGATTTACAACTACTTTATGATGAAATAATAAAAGGGTCATTTTAAAAAGAAAGAACAAGTTCACTGTATTATATTTTTTAAGAAAGCTGTAACAGGTTCATGAAAATGATGTAGAGTTGAATAAAGAGATACTAAGAGGCCCATCAGTGGGGCAGGTAATTTACTACCAGTGCTCCCTTCTGAAAATAATGGTTAACAATGTTTTTTGAGCCAGTTCCCAGAAATGCAGTACTACAAATGTAAAAATGACACAGTGGCATTGCAAACACTGTTTGTTTTATGTTATTTCTTGAGCTACTACTACATTCCTTCCTGTAAGTAGCACTTCTGTACCACATCCCATCTTACCTTTTCAGCATAGCAATGGGCTGGCACTATTTGTATTATTATTACTGGGTAATTTGAATTTGGACTTTCAACTGATGCCTTGTCAACCCTACTATCTCTCCCAACCTATTAACTAAGTCCCTCATGATGCTATTTAGTTTTGGTACATTTCTTAGGGGACAGCTATGTACATCACCAAACTATTATCATGTTGGGCCTGACTAGATTGTGTTGATAGCAGTGTCAGCAGAGAGCGTGAAGCCTGAATAGGTATGAAGGCTATACTTTTTCCTCTCTGAAAATGGTTCCATTTGAAACACAGGTGTGGGAAAATACAGGAAAGTTTGTACTTCAACCAACCATGCTGCACCAGTTTTATGGATATACCTATAGTTTCTAAGGTGTTTCGATCCAACACCTTTCATAGACACTAAATTAACTTAACAACTTAGAAAAATATTTGGTCCATATTGGTTGCAAATGTGAACTTTTTTTCTTTCTTTTCCATTATTTCTCCATAACAGAGCCAAAGTCTGCAGTTTGTACTCTGGCAAAACTCCCAAGAACTGGAGGATTTGTCCCAAAGGTAGATTCTTAAACATTTAAACCTCTACTGAGATTTCAGTTTTTCTCTCAGGCTTTCAGTGTAAGCAACATTTGGGTATTATGCAATGCCTACAGCTAAATTTCTGGATAGATATTAGCATTAGCCAAGATTTTCATGCAGATAGCTGGACAATTGTCAGTTATACGGAACCCTTGTTTCTAAGGTGTGACTGAATGAGGTTTGTGTGTGTGTGTGTATATCATGCCAGTTATCATGTGTTAGATATCTCCGCCCTTAAGAGTTTATAGTCCTTCTTGTATAATTTATGAACCATTTCCTCACAGGATTTTCTCTGATCTTTTCTAACTTCCTACTACTCCAATCAACTACCATGATAAATAGAAGGCCACAAAAGTTTTTATTATGTCTCCAATTGTCTTAAAACACAGTATTTTACAAAGTGACCAATTAAAATAATGTCCTCATTGTCTCCTTTTTGATGTAACACAACTATAATATCTTTAGACATAAGCTAATGCACATAAAGGTGCAATCCTGTAACCCTTATTCATATGCATAATCCTTTCTCATGTGATTTGTCCCATCGACGACAGAGAAATCATATAAGAATTGCAGAATCAGGCCCCAAATTCTGCCTGCACACTTCTGGGATCAGCTCCTATTCAAATCTTCCAGTGACCTGGTACTTAAGAAAGCCTTTGAGCCATTCTATAATAATACAGTATCATATGCTGGTTTGCTAAGGTTTGCAGTACATCCTGGGCTTCCCACCAACCCAGAAGAGCAATGCAAATTTGTGAATTATATCTCTAGCCATCTTAGTAAACACGTTCTGATGCTTAAAGATAGAATACGAATCCATATGCAGGATAGGATTTATAGTTACAGTCTTCACATACATGCATTCTCCTTTCAGCTTTAGGTGAACAGATTATGAAAACCAATCATGCTATTCAACTGCAGGAATAGCCTGTTCAGCCTTCGGTTTCTTTATAATAGTTGCCAGGCTATTAATATTGCCTAGATGCAAAATATATTTGCAGATGCCATGAACTCTGCTATTTCTTATTCCAAAGGAACAAGCTACCTTGAATTCTATACTATTGTTTACGGTAAATTGGTTTAGTTTTGCCATTTCAACCTAAATGTCTTTAGACTTCATTTTTCCTCCAGTTGGAAAGGTAAATTAATAAAATTTGAAAGCTGTACATATATTGTTTGCTTAGCTCTTAATTCTGCCACTCTTACTCCTTATTAGGTAAGTATGCATTTGAAGTTATTATGAAGACTCAGCATGAACAAAGGAAATAGGGTCTGCTCCTTTAGTTTAAGGAACTTTTAGGAAGTATAACAAACTATATAAGAGTTGCTTGCAGTGTTGTTGTAGCCATGTGGGTCTCGGGATATGAGCGAGACAAGGTGGGTAAAGTGATATCTTTTATTGGACCAACTTCTGTTGATGGAAGAGACAGACTTTCAAGCTTCAACTGTGAAGCTCAAAAGCTTGTCTTTTTCACCAACAGAAGATGGTCTAATAAAAGATATTGCCTCACCCATCTTGTCTCTCATAAAGTTTATAAAGCAGCATTGCCAAGTGTTTAGAACATGGAGCAGGGAGTTAAGAGACATGTGTCCTACATCTCTGAGTGTTGGTTGTCCATTTGTAAAACTGGGGTAATGATATTTGCAAAGTGTTCTGAACTTGTCAGATAAAAATGGCAATGTTAGAACAAAGTGTTATTTTTATTAGATAATATATTTTTATTATTATTATTTAAACAAAGAGTGGTAAACAGCAGCACTTTAAACAACCAAATAATCTGTGTAACATCATGCTCCAAAAATTGCATTCAACATGCAAAAAGTCCTAAGGCTCTCTAATGTACGGAACACATCATTTTGGGCCTTGGAAAAGATATACATAGATAGTAGCTGATTTTACAAGACATGCAAAATTCCCATTGAGTTCAACGAGAGCAGGTGTGTGACTTAAGAGAACGGCAGAGATCAGTTGCCATACATGATTGTCCACAAATACAATTTTACCTAACCAATCTTGACACTAACCAGAAACTGATCAACTCATTGTTCTTATGTGCTCATTAGAGGCATCTAATATTGCCCTTAAACTTAATATAGTCTCACCATTAGCCTGAATGCCAAGCTGAAACACATAAATGCAAGCTATCAGGTAGTTTATCACACTGAAGTATGCACAGAAGCATTTTGTGTCATGCACCGTCTATCATATGAATGAAAACAGTGTAACATTAGTTAAAAAAACACAAAGAGCTATTTTTAAAATAAGCAACAGGTTAATTTGAACTTTTTTAAAATGTGCTGCAGTGTTCACTTTTGAAAGCAAGTGTTCCTTGCTTCTACAGAACACCTTTATGAGTAGATTTTTATCATACTGCGTCTTCCACAGCAGTAGTGAATTTCATTACATATGCTTCTTTGGAAACTCATTATGCTACTATTCTTTAATCATTTCTCATCCATCAGTGCTAATGTATGCAAATACCCCAATAGAGTAATGGTCTGACAGAGTACAATTTGAAAATGAAGTGACATTCAACAGGAGAGAAGGAAAAAACATTGGGAAGCACATTTCTAATAAACCTTAGCTCTCCTCTGCTGTCGCAAGCTTGACAGAGTGCAAATATTGCAATGGTGCTTTCTGCTGTGCTACTTTTATGCTACTTTTATATTATCCTTAATGCTACTTTAGTATAATCACAGGGAAGACATTATTGTTTGACTTTCAAACTTATTTGGAAGCTTTCAAAAGCTTTCCCACATTAATATTTTCTGACTAAATAAACCTGAACCAGCTTTCACTTCAAGTACTTGCACTGGGAAATGAACAAACAAAAAATCAAGCAAAAAGAAAAGGAATGCCATCATTCATATTCAGGGCAAAGAATAAGACTCAGGGAAAATCTAAATGTTAATCATGTATAATTTCAGCTGTGTGGTTAACATCTTGACATAAAATGTGGAACAACTCCAATCCAGAGGAAAAAACTGTGAGATCAGACTCAGGCCCAGTATAATTCAAAGAATGAGTATCTGATCAGGAAGTCTCTCAGATAGAAAGCAACTAAAGGACACAATATGAAGGAATTAACTCCACTCTTGCCTGTAAAGGGATATTACTGCTTGCCTACCTCACACTGGCGTTGTGAAAGTCATTTTGCAAGGTGATGAGCTCCCTAAACTTCCATTGATGTTAATGGGAGCCAAGCAGCAAAGAATCCTGTGGCACCTTATAGACTAACAGACGTTTTGCAGCATGAGCTTTCGTGGGTGAATACCCACTTCTTCGGATTCACCCACGAAAGCTCATGCTGCAAAATGTCTGTTAGTCTATAAGGTGCCACAGGATTCTTTGCTGCTTCTACAGAACTAGACTAACACGGCTACCCCTCTGATAATGGGAGCCAAGGACACTCAGCATCTTAAGCTCAGACTATTTATGAGATGCTTTAGTCCTTGGTTGGAAAGCAGTCTATAAATGCCAATTGGTATTATTAGCAATGTTAGTTTTATACACAGTTCAGGGATTAGTAGACTGAGTTGTAACACATTTTAATAGAATAATTGACTACTAAAAGGCACATTTTAACAACCAACCTCTAAATTTTGGAAGCCCATGTAAACATCAGCGCAAAAACTACACCTCTACCTCGATATAACGCGACCCAATATAACATGAATTCAGATATAACACGGTAAAGCAGCGCTCTGGAGGGGAGAGAGGGGCGGGGAGGGGGGCGGGGCTGCGCACTCTGTCAGATCAAAGCAAGTTCGATATAACGCGGTTTCACCTATAACGCGGTAAGATGTTTTGGCTCCAGAGGACAGCGTTATATCAGGGTTCAGGTGTATGTGGACTACTAAACCTATGAAATAATATTTTTGGATTATCATAGCTTGCTCTTTTTCTCTGTGTCAATTTTGCTTGTCTTTATGGTTCCTCTTATGTCTGTATCTGTCTCACTACATTTGCTTTTTTTGGTGCTTGACTCTTCCCTCTTTTAGGCTCAGTTTTCACAGTAGGCTTCCATTTTTCTCCCTGTCACTTACTCCCTTCTCCATGTCCCTCCCCTCTCCAGCCCCCCTGTCATTGCCAATGTCCTCCTGGATGAACACACGAAGGCATACACATTCTGGAATGAGCAAATGCTAGTCCACATGACCAGAAAGGGTGGCAGGGATACCCAGAATTGATCACTTTCTCCAGTCTTACATTTGCCAGACAACTAGTGCTAACCAATGCTGAGAATAAGTAGTGCATGAAGACACTGGCTGGGAGTTAAATAGGTCTCTGTCTGTCAAACAGAACCTATATTGCAGAAGAAGGAAAAAAAAGGCAGACAAAACACATGAAGAAAAAGGAAAAGCTGGGTAGAAGGTTGGGTACAAAACAATAGGGAATCCAAAGTTTAAAAAGATAAATATTCTATCATAATTTTTCATCACTGCAGTACCATTGACTTTAAGGGAGAAGCAGCAGAATATGTTTTTGGAGCAGTTATCTCTCTGTCTCGTTCCCCCCCCTCCACTCCCACACAAAATACTCAACACAACTTTACCTCATCTTCTCATTCCTGTCTTTCTTTCCTATCTACATATTTGTGTCCCTCATCACGTAGTACCTGAGCAACTATAATTTCCATGTTTGTTTCTTTCCTTCTATTTTTCTTTTCAGTGACTCTCTCTTTTCTTTCAGTGTTGGTCTCTTTGCTCTTTTACATTCGTTTTGACACTGTTATATCTTAGGATGTCTAGAGACTCTCAATTTCCTAGCAAAGGCCTAGCTTTCAGAACATGGGCCCAGTATGCCAACATTTCTTTATTTTGTCATGATGTTAAAGGGTTATCATTGTTACTCCCACAGTACACCTTTTTCTCATGCTGGCTCACTGAAGTTCTGAAAATCTACCTACCCTCACCAGTGACATGTAAATTGCCAATCAATGTGAAGGAAAAAAGCAGCACAGCAGGAGTACACTTCAAAAAGTTTTGAAGTTCTTATAATCTTCCAAGGAGAATCAGGGAAAACTCTACTTCTCTCCCAACCTTTTCACAGATGCATAAATCAGAAGATAAAAGGCCAAATTTGCTTTACTTACTCATGTGCCTAAGTAAGACAAGCAGGATTGGGTCTATAGCTAGTATGTGCTACATAGTTTTTTCAAACAATCTTTCTTTATGTGAAGAGCAAAATAAAAATTATCTTGAAATTGTCAGAAGTGGATTGACATTTTTCAGTGAAGATTGTCATTAGTTTCACAGCAGGGCTAATTTTTAAATTTAATGTTCCACCTCATATATAAAAAAAAACATCCTAGTGGGATAACTTCTAGCAGCCAATTGATTGCATATAGTTGCTGTTTTTGCAGGTACACTTCTCTTTAAGGAGACAATAAAATAAGAAAATAATAGCTCTCAGATGTACAGATTATCTGAGTTTGCAAGAAAACACTGATGTCAGGACTGCCTGCTGGTATGCTTTTCTTCATAATAACTATTTTACAGTAAATAAAATGGCAGCAAATGGTCAAGTGGTCAGAATTTATAGCATCAGCTTTATATTATCACTTCTAGATATGGGTATTCTGAAGTCACTTCTGTAGCAAACTTGTTCGTAATTTAACTCACAGAAAGGTAAGTAACAATAATAAACATTATTCCACTAGATATCTCTATTCCATCAACTGTGATAGCTTAATGATACTACAAAGGGGAAAACATTTGTGTCAATATTGTTTGCAGTTTTCATAAATTATAATTTTATTATTTTAATAGCAACAGATGTAAATAGGAGCATGTATATAAATACATACACACAGTTTTAAAAATTACCTATTTTTGGTCAAATACAGCCTCTTGTAAGCAACTGGTTTTTCCCAACCCACTTTTAAGTTTGTTCCATGCAAATTGTTTAAGGCTCAGTGTGGTCAACAGCTCTTGAGCAATCAAAGACAAAGTTACTGGCTCAGCTTGTATTAAGAGCCCAATTCTGACTACCATTCCATTGCTCTAAATACACACGATGTGAATACCCAATGTGGGTATTAAGTTTAGCCTCACAAAATCAAGCTCTTTTAAAATGCAGGTATTTACAGAACGTTAACCTAGTATAAAACTGATATAGTAACCTAGTATAAATTGATTGTACATTCAAGTGTGTTGATGTAGTCATACAATCGCTGTTAGCACATTTTCATTTTGTAGTTATTGGCTACTTTTCTTACACTGAATTCTGTAATAAAATCATATGGTGAAGATAGCATCAGTACAGTACATGTGATTTATCCATCTTTCTATTTTAAACAGTTTATAACTTTAGTATTTACACAGGTATAAAAGCCAGATATTGATTAGTTTAAGACATTGTTGCTAACTCCCTCCTAAAATTAAAAGTTGACAGTTTTGAAAAGTGAAATGTTGCATGTTAAGGATCATTGAAGGGAAACAGCCAAGTTATAGAGAAGCCTAGTATTCTTTGGTTTTAAACTATATTACACAGAGATATTTAGCAAGTTCCCCAAAGGGTGGACTCTACAGGAATCACATCAGGAAATTACAATTTTGTCCAGATTTTCCAGAATAATACATCTTTGGGTTGAGCCTAAGCATGGGAAATATCATACCTTGAAAGAATTACTCTGAGAAAATTAAGAACAACTACAAAAAAAGGACTTGGGGGTGTTGAGTGAGTATTTCAAACAGTCTTTAACTACAGTCCTTAGCTAGTCTCTCTGAAACCCAGAAATGAAGATACTTAGGGTCAGATTCTCAACTTGTGTAAATTGTTATAGCTCTCTGAAGTCAATGCAGTATGACAATTTATATTAACTGAGGATCTGATCCTCACTCTCTGCCCAAATTGGACTTTCAGTTATTTGTTAATGAGATAATGAAATGCTGAATGTGTTTATAACCAAAGCAAAAATTCAGCCTGTCATGCACTTACCGCCACTGACTTCAATGTGAGCAGGACTGAGCCCCTAAGGTACTTGTTTCAAAGTTTCTCGGAGTGACATTTAATAGTGCTCTTCACTAAAATAGATCTATATTAAACATCAAAGGACAAAAATTGTGACAAAGCTTATTTGGCTCTAAAACACTGAAAGTTTGATTTGTTAATAAGTCTTGTCATTTCCCATGTAGTTTATTTTGAAAAGGATTATTGAACATACTATAGTTGAGAATTATAAGCTTTTAATGGTCTTTAATACCCATTGATTCTATACAAGTACTGATGCTGTAGTGGACCCAAAAACTGTGTCTCACCACTACTATCATGGACGAGGAGAGAGAGAACTTGTCGGTCACTGGTGGGTAGCCAGTACCTCACAATCATCATGCAAGCTACTGCTGACAAACCCAAAGGTCAAAAAGCAAACTGATGTGATTAATATGAACTATCAGGTTCCACAAATCTAGAAAACCTAGCGTTGCTCCTGTGGGATTTCCCATGAAAAAGTCCTACATAATTTAACAAGGATCAAACCAGCAGAGTTCTATATAATTTACAAGGATATCATTCTCTTTCTATGGAATATTATGGGTTGTGTTACAAGTCCTTTAAAAAGAATATATTTTTCCAGTAAATCAACTACTTGCCAGTTCTCTTCCCCACTCCTGAGCTCTTCTAGGTATTGCTAGAACCTTTATTCCCCCAGATTCAATATTTTGGAAAAGGAAGGCAACACAGCATGCTTGCTCATCTCATATACATCCTAATGATTACCTGCTGTCATCTCTCTCTCTCTCTCTCTCTCTCAAATTACCGCAGTGATACTTCGAAAACATAACAGCTCCCGAGGCTTTGGACTGGCACATTAATCCTATGGAAATCCAGAAGCAGTCACACTATCACAGGGTGTGCATGTCTGTAAGAATGGAGGTGAGAGGGAGCTAAAAGGCAGACTGCCATGAAGACAATGCCAGGAAGATTTATGATGGTCATGCTCTGCAAGGGCCTACCTTAGCATGTTTTGAGGATTCCCCAAATTGGCTTAATTTCTGAATCAGTGTTTGGCTTTGTGGGCCTGAAAATACTGAATGTTTCCTGTGTTTCTAAGAGTGCTAAAGATGCCACATTGTTTCTCTTTATATTTTCATACAACTTGTGCCTTTAGTGAGCTCTATAAGAACAAAATAAGGGAAACCATGAAAATGGTACGTTCTCTCAAGATTCTTGTCCCATCAAACAAGAAATATGAAGATCTCATGAGAGAGCCTGTTTGCATGAGATTTCCAGCCCAGTCTCTAGACCAAAGCTATATGGGTGCATTCAGGTAATTTTCAGAGGAACAACAAAACCTATAGACACCTATAAATCACAACCAGTCTGCCAAAATTGTGTGAGGTCCACCCATTGTGGTGAACACACACTCTACTTTTTTTAATATAAGTCTTTTGCCACAGATACACAGCATAATAACTGAATTTGGATTTGATAACTCAAGTTTCTGGTCTTTGTGCCCTTAATAGGAACAAACAACTCTGTTGCAGCTGCTTTCATTTAACATTTGAAAAGTTCATTTGTCATTTAAATAATGTGCTTGTTGTATTGCAGAACATTATCTGCCCCTCTAGCCCAGGTCCTGGAAGAGATATTCAACTAAAATGAGAATGCAGTTGCTATACTATTGCTACCACTTTTAAAAAGCAGACAAATAATATATGACCTTAGAATATATTACTCTTCATCTCATGAAAAATGAAATAAGATTTTACTGTCATTGACTTAAGTCTATCAATGATTTTTAAGTCAACATTATATCCAGATAACCTTCGTTTCCATAATTCTGCACATCATCCAATCTATAATGGCCTATTTATCTTTAATCTAATGTTCAACATGCCGTGCATTTCTTTTATGTACTGTCAATGTGGGGTGATCCTAATGTGACATAATACTGAGTACTCAGAGAGAATTCATGTAAATATTTGGTTGAAGCAGCATTAACAACTTGGTTAAGAGGTCAGTAGGCAATTTTCTAAAAGTCCTAAGCTTGTGCAGTGCCCATTGCCTTCATTGGGATTTATGGCTCCTCAACAGTTCTGAAAATGCAGCTATAAATGGACAATATTAACATATTTACAATATACATTAAATGTGGTATTTTTAAAAAAGCTCTCGCCTTTGGCCTAATGTTTCTCCTACTGCAATCAATGGAAGTTCAAACATAACCATGTCAGTGTGAGAAAATCCCATCCTAAGGGTCAAATACAAGTCCGTGCAGAATTTGCCATCCACATTCCCTAATTAAATAAAAATAAAATTGGTTTGTAGAAGGAAAAAAATTCTGTATGCATCTAGATGATGCCATTCAAACTTTACTGTGATAAGTGTGGTAAATTGACCTAAGTTAACCAGACAGAAAGAGCCATGATACCTTTGCTTTTTTGTAAAGAATAAAATCATGAAGATAAGTGGGACAGTGTAAATTTATGAGGACTTGTAGCTATGACATAGACATAATGATTTTTCCCCTAAGGTCCTAATTCTGGAAAAGATACCAGTAATTTGATGCATGAAAGTGATCCCCTAAAGGCCTCCAAAGCCCATTGAAGTCAATGGAAAGATTCCTGTTGACTTCTGTAGACTTCATCTCAGGCCCATGTGCATAAAGTTATTTAGGTTTTTAAGGATCTACTTATCAAAAGTGCCTAAGTCCCATTTTCAGAATGACCTAGTCCCCTAAGTCTTGTTTGAATTTTAACCAATAGCTTCAGTCAAGGGTTAAGGTAAGTGAAAGTGGGGAGGAAGTAAGCAAGTAAAGAAGTGCAACCCCCTCCTCCTCTACTAAAAGCAAGGAGAGCTTTCTGTCCTCTCCCTGACTTGTGTAAGTGGCACTCCCCAACATCTCCTTCTCTCTTTTGGCTGGTTCAATGAGACCTTCCCTTTATTTTTCAATCTACTTTGACCACTGACTTCAATTGTAATAAATAGCTTCCATCTTAGGATCTTAGATAAATGTACAGTGGGTTCTCTTCACAATTTGTTCTATTTTGACATATTCTACTATTACTAGTGGAATTCCTCATTATAAGGAGAGGGGATATCGCTGGAATCCATAGAAGCTTTCAACACAGTACACATTATTAAGTGTCCCCCACTGTAATTGAAACATTTTGTCCATCGCCATGATCTGTCCATTCAGACTCATTTTTACTTATAAATACTCTTGGGTGTGCTAACTAGTCCTTTCAACAACTTTTGTTTCCTATGGTGCAGCTGAAAAAAATATAATTGAGGAAATATTAAATAAAAAAGTGAAAATATGCTGCTGATTTTTCTTTGGTGTATAAAATATATGGTGTGAGAAAAATAGCCCTGCATATAAAAATGGAACCCCAGAGTTGTGATTTTAGGAGAAGACAATTTTTTACTCTGAATTAGAGTTTAACCTTTCTCCCAGATATTGTGTGTCAAAATAATGGTGTTGAAAGTTGAGCTGCTGAGTGCCAAATATAAAGGGAAAGTTATAAGCATGTTTGTAAAACAGGATCTGTCCCTTCTGAGTGAATGTATGACTGGTGCAATTCTATGATTTCACTTACAATTTTTATGCTAGCTATGCAATTTTGAAATCATTTTTGAGTTAGGACTTTTTAGACTGGCTGAGACAATGCATGTCAACTGACCTGTTTCCTCAAATGTCTCAAAAAACCTATGGAACTGCGGATTATTTCATTCAGTTTTTAAAGATTGTGGCCTGATTGGTTCTTCCCATGGCTTGTTTGCCATGGAAACTATTGCAGCCGTTGGCTGCTGTTTCTGTCTATGAAATGCCACCAGGCCTGACAAAGAAGACTGGTGCTTCCTCCACCTCCCTGACTGGCCACTGAGGGACAAGAATCCAGCCCAAAGCAACCTTTACAAGCAAATAACTTGTAGTCGGCCAACAAACCAGTTGATGTTAAACACTGGATGCAATAAGGCCACTAGCTAACCTTTTTAACCACATAGCACATTTATTTTGATCAGAAGTGTGTGCTCCAGAACCTCTGGGAATCTGCTGTTGTGGTTATGAGCCAGGCAACCTAAAGCCTGACCAGTTCCACACAATGTATAAAGAGAGAACATCCAGGACGTTGTGGAGTGTCATAAAGGTTGTATCACCCTAGATGTGGGATGGGCACAATTGGCAGAGCCACATGGGAGTTACGTAAACTATGCCAGAATGAATGTTTATAAAATGTTGCTAACCAGAAGACACCATTGCACAGTCTGTGTCTGCAACATATACAAGAATGTTTTTTTTAAAACATCAGCTAGTCTGTTTTATAACTCTCCAACTGTACATCTCCTTCACTTGCATAGCTATGTGTGGTCTGGCCTAAAAGAAAATATACCGTAAGCCTATCCAAATGCTAAGGGTAAAATTCACCTCTCTCCACACGAAGGCCAAATATTCATGGTGTGGTCAGGGAAACTGAGTTCACCACTTCTCCCTATCAGGCAGACTATAGCTCGTCCTTTTCACTAATGACACTTCAGCTATGTGGAGATCCCAGCCAGTGAATCAACGGAGCCACCTGTGATGGATTCCTCCACGATGGTCTTTGATAAATCAGTTTACAGCCCACCTCCATGACACACAAGGGATACGGAGGCTCCCTACTGTGTGAGTGATTTTCCCACACCAGCACATAGCCAGTTTTAATTGATGTTGACAGCCTTGCACTAGCCCTCTGCACAGGTTCAATTTCACCCTAAAGGGATACACCATTTAAACTCTCATGGCAATGCCTTAGACTTGTTTAAAGTTCTGCTCTGTACAGATGATATTAATAATCTTTGCTAGCTTGGCTAGAGTCAGTGCCATGACTCTCCATCAGGCATACATCATTTTAAGGACAGTAGATGCCTTTCCTGTTCTACCTAACAGCCCATGAAGAAGCTATTCTGAAAGAGACTTGAAAAGCTTTCTTGATTAAAAATCTTTTTCACATATAAGGAATTTCACAAGTACATACCAAGAACTCTATGACTGAAGTCCCACTACTTCCTGTGACAGCCTTGTTACTAATAATAGAAATTTGACTTTTATAATTCAGAATGTAATGCCATTACAGAGGTGTTATCTGTGGAAGCCAGTGCACATTTAGCACTTGAGGCCTGCTGTACCTTTCTCTTCACTCTCTTTTCTTGCCTCCCTCTCAACCACCTTTCTTCAGTCTCTTTTACTCCCTGGGGCAGCATAGCCCTACAAGACAGCCTGTTGCTAGCTGCATTTTCCCATATTGCTGTGTTCCTGTTGAAAGTTTTTAAGTGCCTCTTGCAAACATCCATGCAACTGAGTCTATGTTGGCCCAGTGGCCTTGGAGCATCTGTAATCCATACAGGAGATCCTTTGGAATGAGGCTATCATCCATACAGTGCAGATGACCACACTAACAGAAAGTCCGTGTTTGATAATTGTGGTTAGATTTGGTAATTTTGCTTTCTCAAGTACTTTGGTGTCAGAAACTTTGGCTTCCCCCTTGATATTTAGAATACAATGAAGAGAAAGGGTGTGGAAGTTGTTTAGCCTTCTCTTATGCCTTCTCAAAAGGCATGTCTGGTAGAGACCCAAACCATGGTATTCAAGATCAGTTTCCTGTTAGCTTACATGTGCTTGATAATTTGACCAAAGGTGGTGGTGCTTTTCTGATGTGACAAAAGAATAGCATGCATAATCTAGCAAGTTATGTGGTCCATTACATCTCCAGTAATCTTGTAGCTTGCTTTAAATTGAAATGACAGGTGACTATTATAGATTCATCTGCTCACTGATGCCTTAATACATCCATGATGATGATATTATATTTGCATATCTTTAGCACCTTTCTTATGTAGATCTAAATACAATCTGCAAACACATAGTTAAGAGGCACAAAATAATATAAGGTAAATGATATTATGTGAGCTATTTAATAATGGGCTCCTCAGTCTAGCAGACTAAGTTATAACAAGATCCAATGACTGGAAGTTGAAGCTAGACAAATTCAGACTGGAAATAAGACATAAATGTTTAACAGTGAGAGTAATTAACGACTGGAACAATTTACCAAGAATTGTGGTGGATTCTCCATCACTGACAATTTTTAATCAAAACTGGATGTTTTTCTAAAAGGTATGCTCTAGCTCAAACAGGAATTAATTAAGGGAATTTCAATTGTCCATATTATGCATGAGGTCAGACTAGATGATCACAGTGGTCCCTTTCTGCCTTAGAATTTATGAAGTACATCAGCTTTACATATAAGTAAATCAAGGAACAAAGGGGCAAAATGACTTACTAAGTCAGACCGCTGAGTCCTGATTCTCAGTTCCCTGCTGATATCAGCTAAGCTGATATTGTATGACACTGAAAATTGCCTTTCCAATTAAATAAAGGAATTCTTAATACTGCTAAGTTGTTCATGTATAAAGGACATACATTGCCACTTCATATCTGCATGAGGAACTGGGGGATCAATTCAGATCAGGGAAGTATATGGCTCAAAGTGTCTAGAACATGTATAGTTGTAGAACTGTCAATTTGAGGGAAAATGATAGAGTACCAGATGAGTATGAAGCAGAAAAATCTTCTATGAGGTTCAGGGGTTCTGCCCACCATGTCTTTCACTGCACTTAAAAGTTAGCACTAATTTTCAATATTAATAAATGTTTCTGAATTTAAAAGAGTGAAGATATGCTGTAAGTTACTTTGAGAATTAATATTGTTGATCTCACTACACTCAGAAGTAATGCTGGCTCATTCTGCTCACTGCAGCTCAATGGGGTGGGTCCTTGTCCATCTGGCTGAAAAAGGGTGGTTGCCCCTTTAAGCCCCCCTCCCCAAACACACACACACACACACACACACCTCACCCCACAACTAGTAGCAGAGGTGGAGGAAAGGGGAATGTTTACCTGTACAGAGCAAGTAGGCACAGGAAACTGGAGCAAGTAGGACCCGGACCAGGTCAGGAGAGGGTACTGCTCTTCCTTCTTACTGGAAGAGTAGAGATATTTATACCCCATGTAGCCCTGGCAAAGCCCTCTTTTACCTGGATAGGGATGACAGCACCCACCCACCCTTTACATTTCCAAAAGGACTCTGCTTCCTCAGGACCTACTGTGGGCAGTATACTAGTTGCCCTTTTTTATTGTGGGGCTGGAAAGCAATTTATCCCTTACCTTCAGATTGACCAAAGCAGGGTGGGGGATTTTTTGCCTTCCCCACAGTAGGTCTGGGACCCAGTCAGGTGGAGTTGGTGGGTTAGATTGTAGCGTTGCAATCTGGTACATAAAATTTGTGGCAGCTGTCCAGTGGAGGTACTCAGTAAGGAAGGGATGAAGTTAGCAGATAAAATGGATGTAAAAAGGATTTGAAGTAAACCATTCCTAAGGGAGCTGAGTAAGGTGTGTGAGGGGTGGGGCATGAGTGTTTGGGGCTCCTATAATCTCTTATAGTGGGGAGTTGACCCTCCCCCTTTGAGGAAGCTGTGGAAGGGGGGCTTCAGAGCTCCTATCACAGGTACCGCATGGGCTAACCCTCTCCTTGTCTAGCCCCATTTGACTTTATATGAGGAAAGGGCAACAGGGTCCCAGAAACGGGTCAGGGTCCCAAGTTGGAGACTGTGGAAATGTTTAAGGAATGATAAAGACCTGCACTGCACAATTTGTTGCCAGGTTCTCCCGGATATTTTAAGTGAAAATAGTTGCAGCCTAAACCACATTCATTGCCTCCTGTCTTTCTTCTGGTGTGGCCAGGCAATTGAGCCACTTACCTCTGATGTATCCACATGTGCCCCAGGGTTCCTTGCTCCTGCCTCAGCCCATCACACATTTCAGCAAAAATTAAAGGTTTTAATCAAAATTGCATGCAATGTATTACAAATAAGCACTGCAGCACAGTAGCACTATGTTGGCTTAATTTCTTTTAAATTCTTAGGCTAGCGTGTGCAAATTATCCTGCATCAACATAATCTCAGCACAGGTTAGACAATTCTCTATACTGTGGCATTCCCTCTAACATTTTGCTGTGAATGTTGTGTCTATTTCATTGTTCAAGCCTGGGGTACAAAACACCAAATCATAATTTTCCACATTTGTTCTCTCCGTGAGAAGAAACTTTCATTGCTGAGAGTGGTGAGCACATAGATCCTGCCAATTCTCTGAAGAATATGCTGGTTCATTTCCTCTCTCTAACCTAGTCTCCACTAGGTTCACACTGTCTGGTAGTTCTGTAGAAAAAAAATCATACAACCTTCTTTTTTTTTTACCAGAGATCTGATTATTATTTTATAATTCCCTTGCATAGTGTCTTCTGGGGATAAATCTATTTTAAACTACCTCCAGTTCTTGTAGTTTTATCCACTCTAAGGAGATACAAAATTCTTGCCTTTCTAACTTACATTTGTAATGCAACATTTGAAAGATTTCTGCTCAGTTTCGTATCAAAACTGTTTAAAAATAAAAAGGTAGTAGCGGATACTATTTATTCTACTACAACATGTTGCTGCTCTAAGTTCCTCTTCTCCTCACAAAACCTAGATGCTAGGCACAACAGAGATTATTTCAACATTACCATCTGTCTCCTTGGCAGACTTCATACCCAGCAAGCGGCTGTCAGTTTGCTGGTGACTTAGAAGTTCCCTCCAGATGTATTGTGCCACAGGCTGCTGATGGGTTGCCTTTTCTTTCTAAACGCTGTCCCCCACCCCAGTCTGGTTTTGACTCTGAACAATCGGAGCATGTTTATCCATTTAAATGACATTAAACTACAGAAAACATCAATAAGGGAATAATGTGGTCCTGACGTAAACCTGGTATGCTAAAACAAGGACATTTCATCCTCAGTTTGTTTTGTTATAATTTGTTACTACAGTATTCAAGCCCACAGTTTGGACACTCTCAGTCAAAGGAAGCCAAGCTAAGGTGCTTTGGAGGAGGACATGGTGGCGGTGAGGCACCGCAACCTGTACAGAATCTGGGAACAATATCTTGGACATTAAGGCACATGGACTGAAGGAATGAAGGCCAATCATTAGGGTGTGGTGACTGATAGCAGCAGCTAAGGACAAAAGCCTGATACTTTCCCAGTCTTTTAGGCATGGCAGCAAATCCTTATCCCCCTCTTACACCTTCCCAGAATGAATGAGGAGGGATAGATCACTTTAGCTTGTGTAGCGTGTACACAGTCCTCCTAAGTGTAGTTTCAAAACAATCAGTACACTCACACCAGAAGAGGACCTAGCCTCTTTAAAAAAAAAAAAAAAAAGATATATTTTACTCTTTGATTGTCTAACTCTGATTTGGACTGCTGGCTCTCCTCCTCAAAAGAGGAAGAATTCCTTTTGTGGGGAGTTGGGGGATGTATGCATTCTCAGAGGAACTAGCATGTCTATTGCCTGGGCCTTTCTGCATTGATTTGTCATTCGGCAATGCATGGGAACCAAGTACTAAGGCTCACCTGCCTTGTTGTGCTCTGTGACAGTGAACAGGGGAAACAATGCTTAGTTCATTTATTCCCCCTTCGGGAGTTTGTCCCCATAATCCTGATTTGGACAGGGAAGCAAAATTTCTCTCTGGCCCTTTTAAGCATCTGCAAGATAAAGTAAGAAAGATAATTATTATAATTCTTCAATAAAATGCTTTTTCTCCCCTGAACACTAATAATGGCCTTTTGTCTGTATAATCAGAACTAAATAGCACTGATTGTTGAATCAGTGTGATTGGAAAACAATATGTAATCTGCTTCATAAAATGTAAACTCGCTTCTTCTGTCTACCTTGTTTTTCAGCATTTTTTGAAATATGTATGATTTCTTCATTCTTTATCCTCTACACCTAATAAACATATTTACTTGCTTTTAAATGTTATTACAGTCTTTAGATGTTCTGTATGAAGAGCACAGTCACTGAAATATTTGTGGGTACCAAAGGTGGACAAAAGACAGGAAAAGCTTTCTTTACAGTGAGATTCAGTGGACGGAAACATTGCAAGCATAGTTTTGATATGAAGGGCTGGATCCTCAGCTGTTGTAAAATGGGCACAGGCCTAGCGCAAAGAATCTGACTTTTGTCACACTGTCTTTAGGTCATTTACATTAAACCGAAGTATGAAACATTATCAAAAAGCTATTTTATTGGTGGTTGGGGTTTAAAGTAAATCAGTGCTGATATTTGTTGTTTTACAGTCATTTCTATCTTTTAAACTAATATTTTTGAATGATTAATACAGCGAATAAAAACTTGGTGACTATATATCTTATATAAAGCAATAATTGATGTTAAGCTAATCCATCACTCAGTGACTAAATCTGCTTCATTTTTGTTTAACTACAGTAAAAACATTTCCTCAGTTGTACTCTCCTTCCCACAAATTTACAAATTTGAAACACTCTGCAAGTGGTTTCTGAAGATATGTGCTTCATTTTCTCCCTTTGCATATTAATGCCATGTGTTCTTTTTTGTCTTGTCCCAAACCACTGATGCAATGACCCTTTAATATAAAAAAGTAAACACATAAGTGTAGAATTACCAGCACCACGTACAGTTATTAGTCCCAGATCTTATTTAATATTAATAGGGTGCTCCATGTGGTTGCCAGCCACAGCAAGAAGTTATCCACATTCCTAGCTATAACGGTATCCCCAGGAACAAAAGACATCTAAACAAAACCGAAGAGGATACGAGCTCGCTCTCTCTGTTTCTAAAGGACATACAGAAAACTGCTCACAGAAGTAACACGTCTACCTACTCACTGGTAATGAAAATCACTAGGAACAGGGACAAAGGATTCAGGTTTCAGATATATCTCAGTAGCTGAATAAGCCACTGCAGAAGGAACTATATTGAGAACAAGACCTATGCGATTGATAAGAAAGCCATTGAGGTTCAGACTATAGTTATTAATTGGTTATATTAGTTATCATTCTCAGCTGGGGTATTTTAGTTGCATTTGATATTTTTAAAGGAAAGATGTAACAATAACCACTGGAGTCAGTGGATACTGACTAAGGCGGGTTGAAATTTTTCCATTGAAATTGTTTTGTGACATAATGTTGAGTTTTTGATTAAACAAATTCTTTTTGTGAAGAAAAACATTTCCCAAGAAAATGTAGACTGGGGAGGGGGGGTGTTGAAAAACCAAATGCCTCCAAACTGAAAAATTTGGGTTCAGATATGTCACCATGGTGCCTCATGGGCATTGTCATTCTTATGTCCCCCTTCTCCTCCATGTGCTTGGCTCCTCACCAAAACTTCATCTCCCGTGATGCACCATGGGGATAAGACTCCCATGATGTGCCAACTCCCCTAACCAAGAAAGGGGACAGTTGTGCACCCACAGGGGAGGTAATCCATCCGGAAACCCTGGCTTATACAAAATGGGAACATAGGGCACCTGAACTCTAAGGCTCATGGGGTACCACAGTGGCATTGCCAAATCAAAATATTTAGGTTTTCAGCTAAAATATTTCAGTTTTTTTTTTTCACCAAAAAGTCAAAAAAAATCTGTAAAAATACCTCCCTTTTCCTGATCAGATGTAACACTGACTTCTGTGATGTGACTGGGATGTTTACTTTTTAGAATCTGGGCTGGGAGTGGGGCCAGGAACTGAAGTTCGATATCTTGTCAGCATGAGCATAAGGAATCCCTCAATAATGTCTTCTATCTGTCATGTTGTTCAGCATATGAGCAAGATCATTTCTAAACAAGGAATCATAAGTATGTGTACTGATGAGATGGAACCGTATCACTCTTACCCTGCAAGTTTGGTCTCTGCCCTAAAGAAACACTTGGGTGACAGTACCAGGTGAATGCTGCCTCAGAGTTACTCTGGTTTTCATTCCTAGGAAACTATAGATCATTGGTACAAGGGTGCTCTCTATTCACTTGTATCCCTGTTTACTGAAGGCATTTGTTAGGAGGTAGTTATTCAGGTTAAGACACTTGTCATTACCTTTGACAACACTTTCTTCCACTGAAAGCTGCATATTGGAAATGTTGGAATACTGGAAAATGTTCTTTTCACTTGTGCAGTTCTCATATAGTGCAGTGCCATACTTATCCCTAGTGAACTTCATAACATCACCACATAACTTGGCTATGATTATTTTAACTGCCTCTTGAACGGCTCTGAGGAGTTCTTTATCACTTACAGCTATTTCAGGATGTAGCAGTGATTTATTTGACAGAATATGCTTTGAGGAGTTTCCATTCTCATGCATTATCTGCCTATTAAGAATCCCACTGTAAATTTTTCGGTCATCAGCTCATCATGCTTTTCTTGTGATGGGACTTAAGGTGTGGAGTTCACTTCCCTTGAACTGCATCTCGTTAAAATTTCTTTACACTTTTTAATGAAATATCCCATAAAACTCCCCCCCCCACACACACATTTACATTCTTAATATGACAACTATTGCCCTCATAGCCATTGACCCCTCTTGTCTCTTTTCCTCCATTTTAAAACTCAAACAAATAAGATAAATTGGGAGTCTAAGATTTGGGTTTACTTGTTATGTTCTTTTTGTATTCATACATTAGCCTATTAGTTGTACAGCAAACCAAATGCCTGTGTGTTTGGAAGTGCAGATTTCATACATAAATTATTTACTCGTTGATGAAATATCTACAGACAAAAGCAAAGAAGTAATCTCTTCAATTCCTGTTGACTAATTGGGCTGTTTAACTGGAATTTTAAACATGGCATGACAAATTTAAAACCCACAATGTATACAGATAGAATTTTTATAGAAACCATGCCACAAAAACAGCATGGTCTCTACTGGAGAAAAAGGCTTTGTTGTCATGTTAGTTTATTTTTTAAGGCAACAATGTACAGACCTGAAGTGAAATTGTAGCCCCATTGAAATCAATGGCAGAACTACCATTGACTTCAGGATTTCACACCAGAGGAGAATTTTTTAAAAAGTCTACGTGATTCCAATGAAAAAAATCAATGGGACTCAATCAGGGCTGTGCCTAGAATCAAAATCTAGCAAGTAGGGAAACAGTGACAAGGTTGTAAAAAACACTGGTATTAATTAAAAAACTGTTGTAGAAGTAAATTAAGTTACACAACAAATTCATGTTCTGCTATACATGCTCAATCCTTTCCTTTCCTTTACTGAACAATTATGATTTTTACATATTTTCCATAGTACTCAATATTACACACACTTAGGACAAATTCTGCTGTCATTTAAACCTCTGCTACCCTATTGATGTCAACAGATTTCCACAAGTTTAAATGGTTGCAGAATTCCCCCCATGTAAGTATTTAGAATTGACCTTGGCTTCTAGCTGAGAGTCTTCCAAAGATCTGGAAGTTTCGAACATGAAAATTTTTTTCTTTTCTTTTTTCTTGAAATTGTTCTTCAAATGCTGGTAGCTTATTTCCAACCATTATTTAACCTTTTACAAAACCTTTAAAAGGGAGGAGGAATCAACATTGCCTGCTCAGTTCAAATGACTGTTTGGAACTTGTCATTTAAATTCCTGAAGGAAATGTCCAAGTATATTTAATGATGATTTGGTTGTGCCTAGTAATATATTAATATCTCTGACTGTAATTGCCTTGATTAAGTTCTAGTGCTCAGACAATTCTTTCATACTGCATCTACTATTTACTTAATGAATAATACATTCTCCTGTAAAATATATCTTCTGTGTCAAACCTAAGCCTGTTAGAAAGGTTAATGCAGCATTTTATAACACTCAGGCTACGATGGAAAGTAAAAAAGCTATTCCAACAAGCAGAAATGTCAACACATTTCTAACAATACACAAAATGACACAGAATGAAATGTTACCAACTGCTGGGTCTGAAAAAAGCATTTTTGACATAAATCCTAAAGTAAACAATAGGCTAGATTATATTAAAAGAGAAGTTACTTAATGTAACTTTATCAGAAAGATCTTCATACACACAAGTTTCCAAATCAACTAAAGTTAAAGCTGTTAAACTCCCCTATTCCCTAGTTTTGTGTAAAATTTCTGCTTTACTCTATTTGACTGTTTATGGCATTAATTTTAATAATAGGGCCCAAAATCCAAAGAGATCCACAAAAGCTGACCATTACTCCAACTACTTTGGTGAAACTCCATGCAGGAGCTAGGCTCTGTGCTTCTACATCTTTGTGCAGGACTGAGCCTTAATCAGCAGTATGGCCTTTTGGGGTGAGAACATCATGACTTTCAAGTCCCCAACTTCACTGCATGTTAAGTCTCAGCATTGATACTAAATTAACATATGTTTTATATTTGATTTAAAAAACTATCACATTGCCAGTGAGACAATATATAACTTCATACACACAGTAGGTGGTAGACAAATTAAGCTTGCTTAATGTAATCCTGATCTCTTAAGATGCCTCCAAGAAAACAAGAGGTCTATCTGGGGAGGGACACAGGAAATTGGTCTCCTGGAGTGGTAAGTGGTGCTTGTCCCAGAATAGCAATCACCACTTTCAAAAAGTCACACATCACAGCAAATGAGCTGAGCAAAAGTCACAATAAAACAAGAAATGAGGAAAGTTGTTAAATTCCCCTAGCCTCATTATGAATCCTGTTTCACTTACCTAGCCAGTTTTTGAGAAGCTACAAATGATGATACCTCACTCATCTGTGGCTGTTGAGAGTTAAGTCTACATATTACAAAAATGTGGCTAAAGGTTTGATAATAACCACACATGGTCAGGAAGATCTCAGTTTTCCGTCACATCCATAAGAAGGGAGCTGAATAATACAGTCCCCCTGTTGTAATGATGAGGCATTGATTCAGTGCTGCTTCCAAAACAGGTCACCTCCTGAATTACCAGCACCACTTTCTGAAGCACCTTAGAATTTCACTCAGTACTTCTCAAGTGAATAGTGGCTAAACCCAATCTTGTTCAGATGTGTGACCTGATAAGAACACAGCCAAGTGCCAAGGCTGTGATGAAATGATGGAAAATTTAAATAAGTGGGCAACATCTTGCAAAAGCTCCTTTCAAATCAATAGCAATTTTGCATAAGTTAAGATATAAGGCTTTAGCTCAAATACATTCAGATAAAAAAAGCACAGAACAACTTTCTAGAAACAAAGAACTTGGGTTGCTGATGTGACTTACAGTATAGTTCCACCATTGGCTCTGTACAGTGTTTCAGAGGGATCAAGTTGGGAAACTGTCATCTATGGAGCTCTGTATCAGTGAATCTGAGTAACAGGAAAACAGTAATTGCTGCCAGATTGAATTAGCAAGCATAGTTTTAATGGCATGTAGTTCTGATGCCCTTTGCCACTGTTTTGGATACCAGATTTGAACTACCTGTATACAAGAGTAGTACTGTAGTAGTTAATAAGTCACATTATGGATGGGTTATTTTTTTACTATATATCAGATATTTTGTATGGGAGTCGTCTAGGCGAGCAGTCTAACTAAGGAAGCTGGTTACTTTAAGATTTTTGTTCTGTGAGGAACTATAGTTTTAACTTCAGCTTTCCACATGACAAAAAATAAGAATGCATTCTACATTGTTTCAATTCAGTTACTATGGAATGTGGAAAATACGTTCTTTTACACTATAATCATAGCACTACAATGACTGTCTTCCTAGCAGACTTTCAGGAAATGTTGAAACCAATTTGGCCCTCTTCCTCTGTGACTTTAATCTAATCTAAACAAAACAAAATCTCAGCCAAATGGAACAGATCAGTTAATAAAGCCCCATCTACCTCACTCTAGAAGTGCTCTACTTGAAATTCATACTTGCTTGTCCATTTCAGGTCTCTAATAATGAGCATGGATACGTTTTTCATTCAGTGACAGACATGGAGTTAGAGAAGGGAAAAGATGACAAATTATGAACGTAATGTCTCTGCTTGATGTTACAAGTCATTTTAATGGGAAATGATGAGAAAACATTTAAGAAAAAAATCCATCCTAAGGTATTTAATTGATTTTTTCATAGGATTGGACATTAAAGGAAATTTCATTTCTGTAAGATAGATATTGCATATGAAAGTATTTTTAGAGGTAGACAGAATCAATCTGAAGGAGTATAGATATTTACAAATACAGTGTCTGCACAGATCCACGTGTAGGAGGAGAGTTTTAATCCAGCCTATTTTCCAATCAATGCCCTGGTGTTGACTAATACAATTCCACAGAGTAGCATTCTTATTTGATCCCTCAGAAATTTGTGAACTGAGATATGGTACTACAGCATTGACAAACATTGTGACAACCCTTAAAGGAACAAATCACACCACTTGTATCTAGCTCTTTCCTTTAGTGCTGAATAGGTCAGATACTGGAAAAGGGAGACTGGCTGGCAGCCAGGGAGATCATTATTTCAGTGGCGGCTCATATCTAGCTATTTTATTGGTTTCAGATTTTCACAATAAGGCTATTTACCCACACACTCTCTCAGGGGAACCTCCAACTGCCCCAGCCCACAAAAAGCCCCAGTAAATGGCTGGGGGAATGGAATCTACAGAGAAACTAGCAGAAATGTTGCATATGGCCATTAATGAAGTCCTTGCCGGAAAGATGCTTGAGCCATTTTCAAGAATGTGAGGAATAGAAATGTAGTCTCTCTTCTAAATAAAGCTCCAGCACCTGTGAATAAAGCTGAACAAATCATTGATTTTTCAGTTAGAGGCCAAACTGGGAAAATTTTAAAAAATTCTGTTCCATTCAAAGCAAAAAAAAATTGTTTTTAGATTTTTCTAACCAAGAAGGAAAACCCCACAAAATATTATTTACATTCAGTGGAAATAGTTTGTTCAACTTGAAACAAACACTTTTTTCATTTCATTTTCTGCCTTGTTTTTCTTTAAAAATGTTTTTTTTAAATAAGCATAGCTAAATTTCCAAATGAAACTGTTTCAAAATGAGAAATCATCATTTTGAAATGAACCATTTTTACTTTTTCTAAAACAATTTTCCCTTTTTCTTCCAGCTTAAACTATTCACCAACTTTGACCCAAATTTGTGACTAGTTTTGGTGCCCCAGAAAACACATTTTCGGCGCATTTACTATTTGCCTAAATAAACAAACAAATAAGTAAATTTGCCCAGCTCTATCTATGAATCCTGTGGAAAACTTAAAATTTGGTATGGATGTGTTCATGAGATCACAGATGTACTTATTTTTGATCCAAAGAAGACTGGATTATATTTGGTCAATTTAAAATGGTTTTAAAGTGTACTTTGTGCATGCACACTGAATCCTGTTATTGGCTAACACTAGCAAGCTGCCATTGTTCCATTAACACTGAATATACATGTCTGTTTCTACAAATGGAGTGAAAATGTCCATTGAGACATTCTCTCAGCATTCATTAGGATATATGAATGTGTGCCTAAAAGAGCAGAGTAAAATTTTAGTTCCAATAGGTAGTGGTTTGTGACTGTATGCATGGAAGGTGGCAATGGCTCTTCTCACTTTCGTATGTAGAATAGTAGTTTACTCCACAAAGCCCTGGTCTACACTGCAAGTTTAGGTCAAATTTAGCAGCGCTAGATCGATTTAACCCTGTACTCGTCCACACGATGAAGCCATTTTTGTCAACTTAAAGGGCTCTTAAAATCAATTTCTGTACTCCTCCCCGACGAGGGGATTAGTGCTGAAATCGACCCTGCTGGGATGAATTTGGGGTAGTGTGGATGCAATTCAATGGTATTGGCTTCTGGGAGCTATTCCAGAGTGCTCCATTATGACCGCTCTGGACAGCACTCTCAATTCAGATGCACTGGCCAGTAGACAGGAAAAGCCCTGCGAACTTTTGAATTTCATTTCCTGTTTGGCCAGTGTGGTGAGCTGATCTGCAAAGGTGACCATGCAGAGCTCATCAGCACAGGTGACCATGGAGTGTCAGAATTGCAAAAGAGCTCCAGCATGGACCGAATGGGAGATACTGCATATGATCACTGTATGGGGAGACGAATCTGTGCCAAAAGATGAAATGTTGGAATATTTGACAAAATCTCCAAGGTCATGAAGGACAGAGGTTATAACAGGGACCCGCAGCAGTGCCGCGTGAAACTTAAGGCACTCAGGCAAGCCTACCAAAGAACCAGAGAGGCAAACGACTGCTCCGGGTCAGAGCCCCAGACATGCCGCTTCTATGATGAGCTGCTTGCCATTCTAGGGGGTGCCCCTCCAACTACCCCACCGCTGTGCTTCCCTCCTTCCCCACCCCTCCCGGGCTACCTTGGCAGTTATCCCCCCATTTGTGTGACAAATTAATAAAGAATGCATGAATTTGAAACAACAATGACTTTATTGCCTCTGCAAGCGGAGATCAAAGTGGGGAGGGGAGGGCAATTGGCTTACAGGGAAGTAGAGTGAATCCAAGGGGGCAGGTTTTCATCAAGGAGAAACAAACAGAACTTTCACACCATAGCCTGGCCAGTCATGACCTTAAAGTCTATGAAACTGGTTTTAAAAGCTTCTCTGATGCACAGCACGCCCTGCTGTGCTCTTCTAACCACCCTTCTAAGACCCTTACATGTCTGGCTGCACGTAATCAGCAGCCAGGCGATTTGCCTCAACCTCCCACCCCGCCATGAACATCTCCCCCTTACTCTCACAGATATTGTGGAACACACAGCAAGCAGTAATAACGATGGGAATATTGGTTTCCCTGAGGTCTAACCGAGTCAGTAAACTGCACAGCGAGCTTTTAAACGTCCAAAGGCACATTCTACCACCATTATGCACTTGTTCAGCCCACAGTGCAACGCTCCGAAAGTTGACGCTAGCCTCGGTACTGTGGATGCACACTGCCGACTTAATGCACTTAGTGGGGACACCACAATCAACTATATCAAATCGATTTCTAAAAAAATCAACTTCTATTAAATTGACCTAATTTTGTAATGTAGACATACCCAAATAGTCCTACAGAAATCAATGTGGAGTAAGTACAGCTTAGCAGGTTAGATTTAGGCCCAGAAATTTTAGGTGCAATAACTGAACCCATGTAACATTTTTTTTGAGAATTATTCTTTTTTAAACAGAAGAAGAACTCTGTGTGCATGAACGTTTTGGGGCTGAGTCAGGTAAGAACTGATTCTCAACACATTCTCTCAATCCCAAATAATATAGAAAAAAATATATATGATATAGTCTTTTTGATCAGTGTTATAAAACTTAAGTTTTTGCAGCCTTCATTGCCTGTAAGATCCACACCTAGTGTTCTGGACTCACTCCTGCAGGGGTAATAGGCTTTGTGCTAGGTTGTGGCTGACTATGCACATGTGCCACCCTTTTGTTACAGTGCGGAGGCTACACACTGTCCCAGTCCTTGTATTCTTTAAGCAGCAGGAAGGGAAATTCTAGCCTAGCATAAGATTCCCCAAAGGATTTTGGAGAGTTGGAGTCATGGCCATTCCATGCCTTACACTCTGAATCAACTAATGGACAGCACACACTGTATCTGTTAAAGCCTGCTCTGGCATGTGCTTTCCCAAAGAAAAGAATTCTGGAAGAATTCTTGGTGAGTCAGAGAACTTCTATGCCCTACTCGCCAGTGAGTGCATGTAATGGATTAACAGCCACAACATAGTTCTTATTATTCTATTTAATAGAAAACCAATACTTTCCCATTATTCCTGCCAAAAAACTATTGTAGTAAAACCGACTCTGCCCTCTAAAATTGTATTCCATTGTTTTCCTACTAGCTTTGCACTACGCCAGCTGGTTTTCACACAGCAATATGCTCTTGAATTAGATGATTGGTTTAATAACGTAGCCAAGAACTGCAGCTCTAAATGGCTGCACAGTGCTTTGAAGTATAAACTGCCTTTAAAACAGATACTGTTAATACTAAGTAGCATAAACAGGATCCTCTGATTCCCTCCAGTGCCAGAGGTGAAAAATATACCATTTCTAACACTATCTATTGTTTCAAAATTAGTCCCAAAGTGGAATTTGAAGACACAACTTACTACAATATTTATGCAGCTTTAAGAATCATTTTAGACAGGTGAACAGACAGCAACTTTATTAATATTAACCTATAATTTATCTGAAGCCAGAAATAGTTTAATCAAATATCCAAGTAAAAACATAAGCCCTGTGGTCTGAAGCTCTACAGAGTAAGAAACTCTCAGCATCCATCTGTTGGTGAACAGGAGGACATATAGCTACAAAGAGAGCTGTATTTGCATAAACTTTCCAGCCAGAATTCCTCAGTGACACTTTGGGAGGCACCATACTGTACACAAATGCAGAATTGGTGCAGTAGTGGAACTAAACAGAGAGCGAGAGGAAAAAAGGCGCCTGAATACATGGCAAGGAGTCTGATCAGGGGTTTTACATGCTACTGGCTCCCCTCTGCTAAGGCCCCTGTGCTGTTGAAAAATCATCACAAGAGATAACAGGCTGAGGTCTTTTCTGCAAGAGTTGTTGCAGAGGGCTTCACAAGAGGTGAGGCAGAAATGGTGCCTCAATGGGGTACAATGCAGAGAGGGCTCTTTGCTGAAACCACAGAGGACAGCAGCAAACTTGAGTTAACTCTGCTGAAGCCCCTCCTACTCAGCCACTAAATAAAGCTGAAATCATTATTGCTAGGTCAGGTGGTGCAGCCTAAGGACAGGACCAGGCTGAGCGTCCCAAGGGACTGGGGACAACCCTGCCTGAGTGTATTTCAGAACTCTGAGACTATGGTATCCACTGATACCGAACTCTGAGTGGGGTTTAGCAGATGGGGAAATTATGTGGTAAAGGAACGTCAGCCTATTGGACATTCTCACAGGCAAGTGAGGAACAGAGTTAACAGACTACTGCCTAAATTACCGAGAGGGTATTTTACTTATTCTTTTAGTCATGTTATTGTTGTTTTCCCTTTCTCCCTAATAAAGTTCTCCTTGTTTCATACACAGACTCAGTGCTTATGAGTGGAAAATATTGTCTATTAAGAGCACCCAAGTAAGATATTTAGTGATCTTAGCTATTCTGCATGAGGGCTTAAGCTGGTGGTGTTTGTTATTTTTAATAAAGACCTCTAGCTACCTGAACCTGGCCCTTGGGTCTGCTGACAGCATCTGGCAGATGGTGAACTTACAGGAACATCTGAGAGTTGGGGGACTAAATACACTGACTATGAATGATGAAATTCATACACCACTCTTGCAAAAATCCCAAGGAACTGGACTTTGAGGAAAGAACTTAATGGATTCTGGGGAGTTGGAACTACCCTCACCAACGCCTCCCTCCAAACACACACCTGGCCAGGTCTCAGGGCTGTAATGCAGGCCACCTGCAGCTCCTATTCCAGCCTGTATTCTGGAACGTTTTCCCACACTTTCTTGTGCCAGCATGTTTTAATGTGGAGATTATTATTCTTTTGTTTCCTACACAGCCGAACAGTTAATTTCTTCTAGCTGCTATTAATCCTCCCACCTTTCTTGTTGTGTACACTGTTCCATTTTCTACCTCAGCAGTGCTTACAGGTCACTGTGGGGATGGTCAGTCAACAATGGCAGAACATTTTTCAAAGGTCACTTCCTGCCTCCTCTTGGGAAACACATTTACACCTTTGCAAAGGAAATTTCAAGAACCAGCCCAGTGGCTTGCTGTGAGAATGTTGAGGGAGTACCAGCTTTAACACATGCCTCCCATCCATTGCTTCTAGCACTTGGGGGCCTTGTGGGGATGTCTGAACCTGTAGTCATTAATGAGGCAAAACTTTTTTTCCAGAATACAGACAGTACAAACCCTTAGATTGCAAAGTAAAGGTGATGGCTACTCACACTACAAATGTATCTTATTGGCCAGCCAAGGAATGACAGTGGTGGTCTTACAAGAGCTTGCTTGCCTACCGTCCCTGCTGCAAGATGAGCACTAAAGGATATTCAGTAGATTAACGTGGTGAAACAATGCACTTTAAAGCAGACATGTGATAACTGGTCCCAATCCTGAAGAGTTTTTAGACCAGCTTTTGTGGTTAACAAGAAGACACTCTAACATGCTTGACTGGTGCATAACTTCTACTAAAGAACAGGGCAATTCAAAATTTAGAAAGTATTTCGAATATAGACAAACTATATTTTCCTTGTAGATTTTAATTCAATGTTTATTAACTATTTTAGGGTGTGGGTTATATTACTTAGATGACTGGAAGCTTTCATCTGAATTTATGAGAAGGAGCATATGTGGGGAAGGTAGAGTTATATCTAAAGTTGCAAATTGCTTTGTACTATATAATCTATTTGTTTTTTGAAAAAAAAATCAATAACAATCAAATACAGAAAAAGCCTTGTTTTGAGAAGCAAGGAAACTATGCATGACTGAGATTTCAATGAGGTTTTTATTTGCCAAGGTGAGTGTTTTCTTTCATAGTACAGTTTTTTGAAATTGGAATGATAAAATAAACTCCAAACCCACAAAAAACCCAGCCAACCAACTAACAAAATTGACTATCTGTCCATATTTTCATAGTATTTTACAATTCAGCTGATCAATGATTATAGTAGATTTCTTTTGGACAAAGAAACGGGTTTATGGTGCTTGCTGATATACACAAGCAAACTTGTTTGAACAACTGAATAATAATAAACAATTTATCAAAATTAAAATTTTTACATTCTTTGCAGCTAGCTTAGTTACCCACCCGATAACCACAGCAATTCCTATTAACAGCAATAAGAAATATTTCTCAGTGGAAAGTTGATCATTTTAACACTTTGTTAATGATCGTAGGGCAGGTCTACACTACAGCTGGGATCGATGCTCTGAGATCCACTGGTGGTCAATTTAGCGGGTCTAGTGAAGACCTGCCAAATTAACAGCAGAACACTCTCCAGTCGACCCCCGTACTCTACCCCTGACAAGAAGAGTAAGGCAAGTCGATGGGAGAGTTTCTCCTGTCGACACACCAAAGTGTGGACCCTGTGGGAACTCGACCTAAGTTACATAGCTGGAGCTGTGTAGCCTAGGTCAACTTACCTTGGTAGTGAAGGTATAGCCTGAGCTTCACCAAAGCCATGTGATTCCCGCAGACAAGTCTGCATATTAGCCACACAGGAAAATCCTTGCCTATTTACATCTACTGACTCTAAAGGAATACACAAATATCTTATAGGTAAAGGGATTTAGCCTGATGCATAGCTATTCAGAATTGCAAATAACACTCTATGCTAGCTTCAGTGTCCTGGAGAAATTCCAGCTTGGGTAATTATATTCTGCTTTCTTACCCCCAGCCCCTTAGAGTTTGTTATGTTATTCCTCACATCCTGTTTAGAACAGTGGACAGTACTCAGCGTGCTTTTAGGATCTGATCCTGCTCCCACTGAGGTAAGCAGAAAATGCACTTTGGCTTAAAACTGTGCAGGATATGACCCTTAAAGTGCTACTACATTTAGAAGGGTCTAAATTTCCATGACTACCATGATCCCTCTTGTGTATGATTTGGTTACTTTTCTAAAAATGCTCTGGGGTCCTTCCAGGTGAAGGGCATTATCTAAGCAAGAAAGGTGCTTAGTGCTGATTTGCATTCCCACTCAATTCCAGTGGGACAGATTCTGATGGCAGTGCCAGATATTAAATCCAAAATAAATCTATTTACTTAAACTACTAATTTAGCCATTGACTTCCTGAATGTGTTGTAAAACAACATTGAATTTGTCCCAAGATGCTTTGTATTACAATTAAATGAAATAAAGTTATTAGCTTCATTCCACAAATTTTACAGGGCACACACAAAAAAAAGAGAAGGAAAATTATGTGTACCTGAAGGGGTGGGCGTGTTGTATGTATGTGTGAGAGGGAATGATATTGAGTATTGTGTTTGATTATACAACAAATCCACATCTTCCTACATCTGATAGAAAGATTCAAAATGAAGGGGGTTATTTGGTTCAGAACTTTCAACTCTTTTGTAAAATGTATTTGACAATAAATAAAAATGCCCTAGGGTGTACAATGTATCCGGAGATAACTCTAATGCATAGGAACATTGATTTAGTAATCCTACCACAAAATACAGTGATTTACTGTCTATGTTTGAAATACAGAACTCTTGCTTCAGTTGTGTCCCAGAATTTCAATATTAAAGATGGTTGCTTGAATTTAGACCACAATAAAACAGCTGTTCACAGCTGAAAAATATCCATTAAGTTGGCTTTAGTAAAATTCTCCTATTTAAAAAAATATATGCAATAACCAAGGTAGGAATCATACATTTCCTTTACGCTAATTTAACTTATTTGCACTATGATCAGGTTGGTGTATGTTAATTAGCAATTATTATATTATAAACAGTTTATGGCATGATGCATGGTTACCTTGCATTACATTCTAATATTTAAAATACTTTCTTAACTGAGATGCTATCCTCTCTTACTAGTTTTAGTTTGTCACTATACTGCAGATGTCTGCATTCAAACACAAAATTAGAACTACAGCTTGATCTAGTTAGAAAATAATTGATTTAATCAAGTAAAATGGCTAAAAAAATACATTTGCCTAATGATTTACCTGTCCCTTGTCTCCGTGCTTATAATCAGTGGAACTTTGCTTAAGTGAGGCCCAAAGAAAAGTTGAGGGCCCAATTACACCACAAGAATTTGCATCCTGAAGATCTATTCCCTTCCCTGAGCACCCTGGAAGGCTCTCACAAAGGAAATGGGGGAGGGTGAACCAGATAATAAGTGGATGGTTTGAGGACAGAGCGGAGAAGGGGTATATGTCATCTTTCCAGCACCCAGTGGAGACATCAAAGGAAAATTAAACTGTGGAGAGTTTAGGCCCACTAATCAGACTGCCAAAGAAGTGGGAGTGGGTTAGTCGGTTGCCTTAAAATACAATAGAATGGAGAATGAAGAAAGCTCAATGTAAGGACAAGTCCAGGCCTGTTAATAGGAGGTAGTCCTTTGAGGAGTAATGGCTTATGCTTAACGCTGCTAAAGTGCCAAAGATTCAGATGCATTTGGGATGAGCATCCAGACATGAGTGTATGTACAAAGAGACCCAAACCATTGGAAATTTGTCTCTCAGTAATCTAAAATTCAAATTAAAAAAGCCATTGTTTTTCTGTGCATTAGCAACAGAATGATTTTGCTAGATTACATACAACAGTTTACTGTTGTACATGAATTTACAAAGTAACGTGACAAAATCTGTTAAAACAAGGATTCCGTATGTTACTTTTTTATGATCAGCTCTTTAAGTGAGCTTTGATGAATTGCCACGGCCAACAGCTCTAAAGACGCATTGCAAACGAAAGGAGGGGGATGACAGTTCTCCCAGAAAGAGTGAGACTGTCTTTCATCTGTTGTTATGTATTACAACTTCTGGTAAGGCAGGTGAACAGATGAGATACTACATTAAAATATATTTTCTGGTTTATCAGTTATGTATGAAATACTGTATCAATGGTTCCATCAAGAAATCAAGAGAAACTGAGTATCAACCCCTACTGTTGTCCCTAGTCCAAAAACATAGTTGCTTTTTAATACCAAATCCCTATTGTGGATTTCTGGCAAAAAAACAAACAAACAAAATTTAGCTTTCCAAGACATATTATTCATATGAGAACAATACATACTAGCATTTACAGTGGAAGATGGACAATTTAATAACGTCTGATTAGTTTATATTTTAGTTTTATCTTTACATTGTTTTGAGATTATTCCTTTTTTTTCATTTTAAAATGATAACAAGGGAAATAAAATCACTAATATCATTATTTAACAGAACTTAAATTGAAAAATAAAATCTGTCTCGGTGAGGTGATTGCCGCAGATAATTCATTCTGAAAAAAAGCACAATAAGTCTAACGGTTAATACCAGCACTAGAGTAGCACCAGTAATTTTGCCTTTCCTAGGTTATGAAGGAGACACTGCAACGGTAGTGTTGAGACAATGTGTGTGACGGGAAACAGGGGTGCAAAGTCAGCCATGCTAGAATCATGTCAGGCACTTCCTTACATGCACATTTACTACTAGACCAGTATTGAATGCTTGCTCTTTTTTAAACTCCTTTGAGCTTTTAGGATATGATGTCCTAATTACGTGAACAGGCAATATACACAGGAATCTTATTTGTTCACAAATATTGTGCATGAAGATTTCATGCATCAGTTTGAATGTTTACCCCTAGGTGTTTTATTACAGCATGACATGGTAGAACAAGATACACGGCCCAATTCTGTAGTCAGTCTCAGAGCTAATGGGAGTTCAGCCTCAGTAAAGAAACCAAAATTGTGCTCATAGGCCCCAATCCCAACACTTGTTACACGCAAGCATGAGACGCCCTGCTGAAGTCAATGGAGCTTTGCATAGTTGGTTGAAACATCAGGGCCTTAATTGTAATAGCTGCCTACAGATATAATTGAAGCCACTGCATATTTACTATCATAATTTACATATCATAACTAAAAGCCAAGTATTGGGAGATTTGTAAAGTCTGAATCATCACTACTTGACCAAAATAGCTCCCCTATCTGTCCTGCCTCTGATGCTTTATTCCAAGCTAAAAAAGCATTTAAAATACTGTTTAATAAATCAAAATATGCAATGATTGTAGCAGTAACAAAGGTCTATTTAACTTTAGTTACTAAAAGCAAAAATCTAGTTGGTAAGACTATACCAGTTACTGCAAATAGTTTATATTTCTTAATAGTATTCAATTGTCCACTGTAATTATACAACAAAACAACCATTTGCAAATGACCTTATTTAGAGAGGAAATATTTACTGTGTTTGTTTCCCAGATAATTAATATTTGCTATACAAGTTTTTAAACTAATCCCAGGATTTTGGAATATTGATTTAGAATATTTAAAATACTGGTAAAATTGCTCCTATGACTGGATTTTATTTAATCATCAGAAAAAAAGTGATCACAATTTTTAAGTAATACCACTAATGATTCTTTCAAATTAATGTTAAGAAAATGCCTTAATTATTGTAAAAAAATCAAGCTTTTAGTCAGTGTCTTTCCAAAATAAGCTGTAATTACTAAGATGTATATTGCTTACTCTGAAATGTAATACAAGACAGTCTATTTTTCCAGCAGTATTAGCAGTAGGGATGCTTAATTGTTTCACTCCCCTTTGCTGCAATTTGTTGCAAAGACCAGTGTTTAAGGTATTCTCAAAACAAGATTTTCAAGATACACAAGAGAGTCTTGCTTTGCAAAGTCCTTTGATGGATGGATTCAGATGACCCTTGAGGGTCAACTAGCAAGCAGAGTCTGAGATTTGTATGCTAGGTACAAAAAAAATTGAATGGTTGTAAATATCCTCTCCATGACTTCCCCTGGTTTTAATTGGTTGGTGACAGCAGCATTCACAGGTCCAGCTCCATAAAAGGACTTAGGCGCTTAACGTGGGAGTTGAGAGCCCAAGTCCAAACCCCCCCTCCTCAGCTTCTGCCTAATGCTAGAAGCCCCTAAACTCCCTAGGTGCCTACATTTTGACCGTAAAAGTCCCCTAGGAGTCTAAGTTTTTGCCTTTGGGTATGTGCACTGCTGCCTTAATCTAGGCACCTAGAGACCTAGTTCACATCTAAACTCCAACAGGATCCTCAGTAGAGGGGCCCAATAAGATAGGCATGCTGAGAGCCTCAGAGGGGATGCAGAGCAGAGAAGGAGCCTTGCAATGCCTAAGTCCTTTTGTGAATTTGGGCCATAATCCCCCTGAAAACATTTGTAGCAAGATCTTCAACCTTTCCCACTTTTCATTTGTCTCTCCTTTCATCCCTGCAACTGTTCTGCCATCATTGTGCCTACATTATATCTCATTGGTTTCTATAGCACTTTATACCCTGTCTAGGACTTTATAAAGTTGCCTATCGCTGTGGTATATGAGCACTCTCCCAAAGCGTCTGCCTCAGTCCTATCGATATGTTACATGAATTCCTGGAACTACACTCTCATGATGCCTTACAATACCTTAGTTAGACCAGAGTCAGCTAGTATCTGGTTCACTTCTGGCTCTTCTAGCTGAAATGCATGGTTTGCAGTTTCTCTTGGCCATTTGTGTCCATCTGTGAAAAACTAATAGACTTGAGTGTTCAAAGTTTCTCTTCCTTTGTCTCAGAGTTTTTTCCAAGGTTTGTTTAGTTTGTTTAGTTTGTTTAATGGAGTTTAATGGAGTTGACCTGCTGTGCCCTGTTATGTTATGTTAGTTCCTCTATACTCAGCACTTTGTCTTCAGCCCACACTTGGATTCCTTCTCTTTTTGTTTATAAAAACACAGCATCTGTTCCCCTCAGCCAAATATTTGATATTTCAAATCATTCAGCCAATCAAATACCTTAGTGAAGTGTCCAACAGAGATTATCATTGAATTTTATTCCATTCTACATCTTGTCATCACTTAAAGTGACAAAGGTAAGTTTGCTCCTCATTTTCTTCAGCAGCCACTGTCCCTTCTTTCTTAACCTTTACATGCAGCCCAGGCCACCACAAACTGAGAATTTCACAAATAGTATTTATAATTGTAATTTGGATAAAGTACACTTTTTTAGCCAGAAGAACAGATTTGCGAGTAAAGCATTCCTTAGCAATATATAGTGCACGACTATCTACATATATAAATGAAGGCAGAATCAGCTAGGGTGACTTGTAAGTGACATTCACTGCACCTAATTTCTGGCTTAGTTATCTGCATTTGTAATTTTGCTGGAGGCCAGGTTAAGAGGATCTTCAATATTTTGCCCATCCTGATTATCTCTTAGCGATAGCTAGTTTTGTTAAAGATGTACTACTTTGGGTTGGATTCATTTGCTGTTCTGTAAAACAAATGGGTTTACTCTGCACAAAAATGATAATAAGGTGATTTCAATAAAGATAACAATGTAAATTATCCCATTTCATCTGCTTTGCCAAGTGTTTTGCTCATCCACTAAATGCCCAATCAACCTGTCCCAGTATTTTTACCACAATATCCTTTTACACTCCATTTCCAACGAGTTGTCACTATTCATTGGTGACGTTAATTACACTAGAGGTAGGTACTGCAAATACATGTATATATATTGCTACTATTAACATATTTAACTCTCTGCACTCATTTTTTAACCCCAAAGTTAACAGGCATATACTATAACATGTGGTTCATCAAATGTAATGCAATTTTGTTAGGAAATCATACATAAAACAATTTCCAGAAATGTATTGACTATTATCATGCACAAGCTCTTGCAGATGGCATGAGCATTCGTAAATAAGTGGGAAGTTAAGGATGTTACCATGCCTGTGTTACTGTGAATATTCTTTGAAGAGTACATGTGATACATTTGAAGTGCATGAATGTCAACACTCAAAATGAAAAGTTAACGAAAGGATAGCAAAGAAAGGAAATGAAGAACAAAGAGCAACGACAACAAGACAAGTAAATGATTTTTTTTTAAAAGGACACTTGTTTTTATACAAATGACTCACATCCTAGCCAAAGCCCCTGATCTGTGAATGCATTATTGTGAATTGGCATGGGTCTTTGTGCATGCACAGTGAGTCTGTCCATATGGAACCCAGAGCAGTAAAAGAACATAATAGCATTTTGCCACCCAACAGATTTGATCCCAATCTGCATGTAGATTTTTTGGTATAATGGAAATACCTAGATTAGACTGCAAAACTCCTCTTGATTTCATTGGAAACAGGACTGGATACAATATCAAAGAGAGGAACTGGTAAATTAACAGCCAAGGAAGACTGCCTGATTTGATCATAAATATGAAATGTCATGTAAACTATTGTTTCTCTGTTTGAAGGGCCTATTTCTGCACCCAGGAAAATTTCCCACCAAATTCATTCTACAAGAAAGGCTGGCCTACTGTTCAGGGAGCAAGCAGGGGACTTGGGAGAGCTGAATTCTATTCCCTGCTCCACACAGACTTCCTGTGTGACCTTGGGCAGCTCAGACAGTCTCTTTGTACCTCAGTTCCCCATCTGCAACTTGGTGCAATAGTACTTCTGTACCTCATGGGGGGTGGTGAAGAGGTGCTCAGATACAGTGATTGAGGGCAAATAAGCTAGATAAATTAACAGCTGGAGTCTGATCCTTTTACTATTACTATGAATAATACCTTACTCCAACAATGAATAAAGTGCTCTTCTATGTGAGTGAGGATATCAGAATGTAGGCCTCAGAAAAACTACTGTGTTTCTTTAAAAAGAACTGTTATACATTCAAGGTAGGAAAAAGTAAGGCGTTTGTCAGTATTATTATTGGATGATTTAACATATTGGCCAAGCTCAGCCAGTACAAATCAGCATAATACAATTGACTTTAATGGAGCAATACTGGATTTATACTGGCTGAGGATCTCTCCTATTATTTTAAAAGGTCTGATGCTCATATTTTACCATTCTACATTGTATATGGAATGATTTTGACATATAAATTTGGGGGAGGAACAGTGTTGTTGAATTTACACCTTTTCCTTTTATTATTCTGTTGGAATGGGCTAAGAAGACAATGAAGAACTAAATTACAAACAAGTGCTTTATGTAGCATTTAACACTGTGTGGTATTTTATGATTTTTTCCCTCCATCACTTTTTAAAGCTTTATCTCGGGTTTTTATTTTATTTTTGTAAGAAGCAGACTATATATACTGGCAGTTAAAACAAGCTGAGTCAAAACACTGGAGACTAACTTTGCTTTATTCTAACAACTTGTAGTTTTTGAATAACTTGTTTTCAGTAGGTTTGAACAGCAACATAAACATTAATAAAAACAAGATAATTTGATGGGAGAGAATGGGAACAGTGTAAGCTGTAACAAGAAATCTGAGAGCGGAACACACTGAGGAGGAGTAGTATTGGTACACAACTCTAGTTAATTTATCTCCATTGGCACATGGCAGAACATTTACCTCAGGGTAAATTCTTTCCCAGAAGAAAGGATATTTCCTATTCAAAATCCAATTATTCTTGAACAGGATATTTAGGGATAGTGGTAGCAACTGATTTCCATTCACACTGATGTACCACTGGCATTGTGTACATAAGCATAGGCAAACAAAGGAGCTAGATTACTGAGAAATATGAAAGTATATTATAGGTTGAGCTGGTTGAACACTTATACTTAAGGTTGCCTGACATGTTTCATTATAAGGCCCTGTGTTTGCTTTGGTTGTTTACAACTTTGCCAAACTTTAAATATTCAGTCTAAAATTGTCCATGCTGGGTTTCTGCCTCAGCCTGAATTATTTTTTGGAAACTTCAGCAAAAATGATTCTGAGAATAAGGTTAGGGGGAAATACCTTGCTTTGGCCAAGTTAAAAAATTCTTCCAACATTTTCATTGAGAAGTTCTAGCACCTCCATGCTTTGAAGCAGGAAATTAAGTTTGTCAGGGAGGCTGCCCTGGTGTCAGAGATGTGCCTTTTGTCATCCCCAAGAGAAACTACCTAAATTTGGACAATTTAGAAGCCCCTGGGGAAAAAAATCATAGTGTGTACATGCTCAGTAGTGGCTGGTTAGAATTTAGCAGCTAAAATCTCTCAAGATTCTGTCTGTATTGAGCATGTGCCAGTCTAGGGATGTAGGGGTCGAATAGGACTTTCTCTGCAATTGCTGCTCCCAACTGCTGCAAGCCACTGTGATGCTGGACATTAGAACTAAGGCAGGGGTCCTGGGAAAAAATATTATGTAACCACCTAATTAAAGATTGTATCATAATGCATACACACAAGGGGGAGGGTGAACTAAGGTTGTACTGGCAACATTAATTGTAGCATTTTCCAGCTTTTGACTTTGCAACCATAATATTCTTTTAATGTAGTGCATGTATGTCATATAAACAGATCATATACTATAACAGAGAAGCATATATTAGTGATACAAATATTTCAGTATTTTAATATAGAAAGTCCCTTATGTGAAACACAAGAAAAAAATTACTAGAGAAGAAAGTAAAGTTAATTCATTTATATACAACATGGAAATAAGCCCTTATAAGCCTGATCACACTAGTCCTGAAATATAAATGTTTAACTAAAACTTGGCAGTTCCAATCAAATGCTGTAAAATACTCACACATCATTAAAATAAACAGATTATAATGAATCCTGAATAAGGGCCCAGTCCAACTCCCAATACGAATAACGGCAGGGTAAGCAGGTGGTGTTCCCATTATGCTCCTAGCATGGTATGCACACACTGGATATTATCCAAACTTAGCTCTTTCAGAGGGTTTTCCTTAATTGTTAACTTAAATAACAACAAACAAATCTCAGCCTGAATGTCCGTGTTTTTAGTTTCTGCCTGAAGGACTTCTGACTCTGCTGCTATTGATCTCTGCCCTAGAGAAACTCTCAACACTTTTATACTCTTGAGAAAAATATACTACTACTCACCCCTTCTGGCTGCTAGGAGGAGCCAACAAAATGGCTCTGCATTTCCTACATCTTCCAAGCTAGCACTTGACACTCTGTTATAAGGAGTACTTCCATTGCCTTTAATAAGAGTTGGACTGGGTCTTAAAGAGAGCATACAGGCTATTTTTGGCATACTCCCATTAATTTTTTTGTTAGCTCTTGCCAAATGACTAAACCCTATTATACACTGAATTCTATAAAACACAATATATTCATAATTGGTGTAAATATTAAAATCCCATTATTAGATCCCAAGACAGCCATATTCAGAAAGTTTAAGATGAGGGGAAGAACATTTCATTATAAAAAGCACCTCAAAATTCAGCAAACTAAATTCCAACATTAAAAAGGAAACTAAATTTTCCGACATAATAATGATAATAAATCTAGTCCAAAAAGTCAGAATTTTCAAATTTTTTAAAGTTCTTTGCAAACTTTTCTTGTGAATTATGCAAGGGTGGTGGGGTTTATTCAAAGAAATTTGACCAAATCTGTGTTGAACTGGCCAGAGGTAGAGACACCCAAGATCAAACATATTATCTTCATTCAATAAATTAAGAAAACTGAGAAAATATCAGTTGGATAATTTGCTAGACAAACTAAGAGTGCTACCATTTTCAATAGCAGTTTGTAAAAATGGGAGTCAGGGGGCTCATTTTCTGTTCACTAGCATTTATGTTGTATTATTTGGACTGTGGTAGCACCTCTGTTGTACAATGTATTTTGCAAACGCAGACAAAAATACAGGCCTTCTCTCAAAAAATGCACTATCCAAATGACCTACCTCAGTGCATTGAGCATGTTCATTTTTAGAGGGCATATTGCTTGGAAAATTTGGCCTAGGGTATCCAAGTATTTTTTCAATATCAATATTAGTGTCACTAAACATTCAGAAAGGAAATGCTCCTGGAAAAAAATAAAGAAAGGATGGACTAGGAAAAAAAAGAAGCATTTTTGTCTCTCTCACCCAAGTGGCCAAGCCTTGAAAACCAGGTGTTTTTCTTGTGCCACTGTAGTTAAGTTTGTATGTATAAATATCTTATTTCTGTGTGTTCCATTCTATGCTTCCGATGAAGTGGGTTTTAGCCCACGAAAGCTTATACTCAAATAAATGTGTTAGTTTCTATGGTGCCACAAGTACTCCTGTTCTTTTTGCAGATACAGACTAACATGGCTGCTACTCTGAAACTTGTAGTTAAGTTGTTGGTTCTGTATTTATGAGTGTCACTGGCAAGGATGAATATCCCATTAGAATCTACTTACACTTTGTTTACAGTTTTAAACAACTTAGACCAAGGTTTGCCACCCCTGAACATATTCCTCTACATTAACGTTCCAACTTATCTTGCAGGCAATTAGGCAAAAACAGCTCATCCAAAGATGAGCAAAACTCACTTCCAGTCCGTGAAGTCAAGTCTTCCCTTATGCACAAAAAACCTGCATGGGATAGGAATCTCTGCACATTTCCTGAACATTTTAACTGGCATAGTTCCGGTTTCACTGTTCCATTTGAGGATGGGGGAGCCTGGGAGAAATGGTTTACAAACCATACACCTCCTTCTTCCATAGGATGGTCTGGACCTTCAGCACCATACATGTACTATATGTATACAGGCCTTAGCAATTCTGTATTTCTTCCCTGCCCTGATGGCATCACTACTCCTTGCTGGTGGAAGTCACCCAGGAGATGGGGCTCGCTGTCTAGGATTTTACTGGTGAGGTTAGCCTAATTTTAGGAGGGATACCAAGGCACAATGAGTAACCATCCCCTGATCTCATTCCTGCAGACCCAAAGAGCAGTGTGCTCAGAGGGAGGCTTAAGTAGGTCAGTAGGATAGGAAAGACCATGCGGCAGAGCTGATACTGCTAATCTTCTTCACTCTCCAGCCCAGTTGTAAAAGTAGAATGAAACTGGTCTCCATCCCCTCTACTTACATTGAAGCAGAAAGGACACATGGAATTAGCATAGATGGTCCAAGGCATCAATTATGGATGTTGCCACTACATACACATGCATCATTTAACTATGCCATAAAACAACTGCTATGTTAATCTAAGGAATTATATACATCCCATCACTGTAGTAAGTGAATGTCAGAGGTGGCCCCCAGAATTGAATCCCAGACATCCTTAGTCTCCCTGGTGTAGAGCTGAGCTGTGGTGCAGGACAAAAATCTAGTGCGCAGACTCTGAGGACGGAGAGTGCAAAGATCAAATTTTTTAGGCTGTATTCAGCACAGATTTGAACTAGAACATGAAGATATATTGGACAGTGCTTTGGGAACGCCTAAAGGCAATGCAGCATCTCTCGTTATGAAAAAGATATTCATTAGTATTTAGTGTGCTCTTAATTGGTCAAAATAGATGTGATTGTTTAGTGGATTCTTCAGTGAGTAATTAAATACACTTCTGGGAAATTCAATAACATTGCAGACTGTAGTCTGAAGCTGTAAATTTTCTGAACTTATCGGAAGATATAGGGAGGAGATAAGGTTCTGCTGATAAATCCTCAGGGATGCCACAAAACCAGAGTCAGATGTCAGAACCTATAAACTTCCAGAGATGGTGCCTCAGACTAATGTTTTTTGGTGCACCATCATAAATTATTTCTGCTGTGTAGTTTTGTCTCCTTGCGCACACCATGAGGACTGAACAGATTCTTGTGGGTACACAACAGTAGGCTTGCATCTGTGATGAAGCTCTCCAGGGATCCTCTGCAAGTCTGCAGTGAATTCAAACACATGTTGCTATTCCTGAGGGCAGCAGTTGCCTCGCCAAAATAGAAGACTAAGATGTTTTTCAACACATAAACATGAGTGCTGACTTGGTACCTGTAAAATAATGCTATCACTAATGGCCATACACTAGATAAAATCATTAATCTTGCACTTTGCACTGGTACCGCAGTATAACAGTTAATCTTTCACACACATTATCTGGCTTTTAAATTACATTTTTCTACCCAATTTTATTTGTAAAGAACTAGGAAATTAATTACATATAAATGGCGAAGGCTGCCAAAGGAGACTTAGGCTCAGCTTTGCAATGCCTGACTTTAGGCACCCTGCCACCTAGAGGAATCCTCAACCATGAGTCAGGGGCCCAGAGCATCTATACAAGGCCTGGGGAGACTCCAGCCCCTAAAAAGGGGATTCATAGAAGCAAGTGAGTGGGGTGCTGCCTAAGTTAGCCAGGAGGATGTGCCGAGGAGAGGGGTGTGGCTCAAAGAAACTGAAGTGCCTAACTCTGGGCCAGAGGGAGGTGTCTATCTCTGATTGGGATGCTTAGCCATGGCCGCTCTCTTTGAGTTAGGCACTTAAGTCCGGTCAGCCCTTTGTCACAAACAGTAGTGCTGATGCAGCTGCAACTCCCCATGTCTATCCAATATCGTAGTGGTTAGAACAGTTATGTAAGCTGTGGGAGACCTGGAGTCAAATCCCCACTCTGCCTGATGTGAAGGAGGGCCTTGAACCCAGCTTTCCCACAGTAGTGACCTAACTACTGGGCTATAGTATTCACAGGGTGAGGAAGGGGCCTCCATCTTGCCTTTTGAAACTGTTCAACTTTGTATGAAATAATTAAATACTCATTGGTAAAGAGAGAGTGACCTGGACTCTATAGCGTAGTGGTCAGGACACTCTCCTGGAAGACCCAGTCCTCCTGCTCCCATAGCTATTCAAGTATTTCTGTGTTGGGTTTCATGCTGTCCTTAGATGCATAAAAGACTCCCATTTACTGCAACAGGAAACAGACATGATTCTGAAAGCAAAATACAATTGTTACCTCTTCTAATCTCCTCCCACCCACCCACAAATGACCCACTTCATTCTTTAATTTTTAATTATTATTAAAATAGTGTTTGCTTAACAAAGGGTCTAACAAACATATACATGTAGATGATTCAGAGTTTAACTCTTAATCTCCTTTAACATATCCCATAGCACCCTAACACACAATAACAGAGCACACAGCAATGCTGATAGCACTTCAGAGACTATTCCAATGCAGAACCTAGACATAACAAGTCAGATTTGTCCCAAGCATATATTCCAGTAGAGTACCTCAATCCAATACACCAAGAGGAATTTGGCCCCATGTACTAGACAGGAAGGGGATGAAGTGTCATGTTGAATTATTAGTTTCCTGGGTTGCATCTGTGAAATACTAATTTTGAACATAGACTGGCTTATTCACTCTTTGTATAGTAATATAAAAAAAACCCCTTTATTGTGGAATTGTAAGAACGTTAAACATAATGTGATAAATCCTCCAGTGTGGTGAGATGGCTTGTACCACATTGCCAGAGTAATCCAGATGTAAAGACAATTAACCATTCCAAGGAGAAGCAGCCCAATATTAGGGCAAACTTTCCAAGTTGTCACGTCAGTATAGGATGCTCTTTTGCCACTTCCCTCTCTGCTGCTGATATAGCAAGGAGAAGGTGGTGGGCTGGATTGTCACTGTGCTATGCTGAATACCAGGCAGGTTGTGATCCCTTGTGGTCAGTGCAGCCTGGCACAAGTCGGCGCAGCCCAAGAGATTAGTAATGCATACAGAAGCACCAGGATCAAGGGAGTGAAAAGATAAGCTTTTAGCCTCCTTTTTGCATACCAACTCTGACCTGTTGCAATCTGTGCATTTGACTGTATCAGAGGATCTGACCAAATAGCTGTTTGCAGTCATTGGTTACAATCTATCCTAATCTAGGGATTTTAAAAACACATCCTACTGACCCAGTTGAGAATAATCATCTTGTCAATTACGTAAAAGCCACCTGACACAATAGGCTTATACGGTGGGTTATCTGAATTCTGAGTAGCATGGACTAATATATGTAGCTCCCATTATTTTAAAAAGTATATTGAAGAATCCAATGGCACAGATTTGCATTAAAAACAGAAAAGGCATGATGTGGGATTGCACAAGATATACAGCTGTGTAAAATATGGCACCCTGCATATAAACACAGGGATTAAATATAAAGCAAAACAATTCTGAATAGATTTCTCCCAATAATTTTTGAAACTTTGGGCTTCAAATTTGCCTTTATGATGTTCTTACTGTTATACATGAATCATGTTTATAACAGGGAGACATGTGCCAAGAATACAATTCATTTATTTTTATATAAAAGTAATCTTTAATTGGAAATATAATGAAACTGTATTTCAAGGAATTGTTCTCTTATAGCAGCTGTTAAACTCAGAGGCCAAGTTCTTCGAACAGTGTACACATTTGTGTGTACCAAACCTCTGACTTGTATATACACATTGGGTGAATCGGTGTGCACAAAAAATGCACACATCTGTAAAACTATGAGTTTGATGTTTTCAGACACAAAATATTTGAGAAAGGAGACACACCAGGGTACCTCACATTATCTGAGAAAGCACAGTAATACACGTTGATCCCGTTAGGAATTTGCAAGGTAACATTTACACCTCATTAATTGGAACAAGCCCTCAAATATTTATTTAATAAAACACCTGCTACAGGCCTGTTTTCCTGAAGCCTTAATGTGAATAAGCTGCAAGTGTTTACATTTTCTCTTGAGACTTACAGATTGAGCAGCCTGAAGATGATGGAAATATGAAGGCACATAAGGACACTTTTGGAAGTTTGAAGATTAATGGATTGTTATGTTGCAGAGCAGCTAGCGCACTTGAACTCAAGTAGTGGATAATTTCCTCCAGGAGAGAAATGAGTGGACAGAAGACTCATGATTAATAATTATCCTAATCTACTTTTATTTATAAATGAATCACTCCTGCACAGAGGTTTTCAACAGAGTAGGATTTAACAGTAAAGCAAGATAATTTGTTTTTGAATGCAGAGGCTGACAGCAAAGATTTCTCTCACTACATGCACTCAGACAGTCTTCTGTCACATCAAAGCTCAGAGTCCCTCTCCATATGTAATCTTCATCTCTCAGCCTGAGAGAGTCCCTGGTTCTCATCAGAGCTGAAAATGCCCAGGCTCTTAAACTAGTTTTCATAACTCAAGATAATCTTTTTCAAATGTTATGCCACATTCACAATACTTTTCAAATATTATATCCTCATCCAGCACAGCTAGCCATGCCTAGGGTTACTAGAATTGGACTGTTTAAAAGCAATTTCAGAAGAAGGCACATATATAGACAAAGACTGATTTGTTGACTGTTTTTGTTTGTTTGTTTGTTTGTTTGTTTGTTTTTAGCGAGGCCACCCGGGGGGGGCGCAAGTGGGGCAATTTGCCCCAGGCCCCGGACCCCACAGGGGCCCCCACGAGAGTGTTTTGGGGACCCTGGAGCAGGGTTCTTCACTCGCTCCGGGGGCCCCAGAAAACTCTCGTGGGGCCTGGGCCCCCAGAGCTTCTTCCGCTTTGGGTCTTCGGCGGCAATTCGGCGGCGGGAGGTCCTTCCACTCCGGGACCCACCGCTGAAGTGACCCAAAGACCCGTGGTGAGGGGGGGTCCTTCTGCCCCAGGACCCGCTGCCGAAGTGCCAGGTCTTCAGCGGCGGGGGCCCCCCATCACGGGTCTTCGGGGCACTTCAGTGGCGGGTCCCAGAGTGGAAGAACCCCCCGCCTCCGAATTACCGCTGAAGCAGGGGCCCCCCACTGCCAAAGACTCCAGGCCCCCTGAATCCTCTGGGCGGCCCTGTTTTTTAGTGGAATTGAAGGAAGGGACCACAGGCTTTAATGAACTGTGTGCAAGGGGAAGGGAGATGGATGGAGGATCCACTACTATATGGAACCTCCTATGTCTCTCCCTAGTCTGAAAGGGCCTACTAAATAGCTATATAGTTTGTGCTGCCTCCAATGAGTGGCTCTGCTGTAGCTTTTCAGTATTGTCTTTACTTCACTTCACAAAGAAGTTTTCTTTAGTGACAGGACTCCTGTAAAATGTTTAGCAGAAAGATCTAAGTGTTTGCCCACTTTGGGGTAGTGACTGACTATAATCTTAAATGTAGATTACAAACATTCTGATCAGTGTAATTCCTAATGCAGAGGCAACCTTATCGTCACTTCCTGATTTGGAATGCTTTGCTTTGTGTATTGCTGTTTTTTTGTTTGTTTGTTTTTAACATAGGAGTTTTGCTTGTTTAGTATGGAACAAAAAATTGAATATGACCTTAATGTAATTACTTAGTCCTTTTAAAAACAACATCCATTTAAATGAACCTTTGGGTGGGCAGATAATTTGGAGATTCTTGGACTCTCTGAAACATTCATTTACAAACATTCACTTTTTATTTTAATACACAGAAAAATCTATTAGTGCAGCTAGGAAATGCCTTATATTCAACACAGATCCTTTCTTCTCCAACCTGAAAGGTAGGGGCTTGCATTGGCTGGGGAACTGAAATAGGGTAGGAAAATGAACACCTTCATTCTGAGGTGTCCTTTTATGTGACTCAATAAGCAAAATATGTTCAAACTTCAGTTTGTTTTAAAATAGTGTTATCAGCAGCTACACAAAGAAAACTGGTGATTAACTTAAATATGCTACTTGGCATCTTTAGCATAAGCACAGGGTTTTTGCTGCCATATGGGTGATAACTTACAATCGTAAGTTTTTGACATTATACTTGCTTCAGTTTGACATGGTTAGATGATATCAGATGATTCAATGAAGAGGGAATATTCTGTGTTTCTAAGACTGAGGAACCAAAAACATTTCTGTTTTATCAGCTGAAATATCATGAAGTTGTAAAACAACAAAAAGCTGCACATTATAGTAAATCACCCAAGGGTTCACACCGAATTATAGTGCTAACCTTGAGGATCCCTTCCCATGTCTACTTAAGATAGGAGGTTGCCTAAGGGAGGTGGTATTCATGAAGGTTTCACAATACAGTCCTCTGCATTAATGGGCCTCATTAACATGTTTCTGTCCATCAGAAAATATCCTAGTACAATGCTGAGAATAGTTAATCCTGTCTCACTGAGAAATGAACACTGTATAGCCATACATATTGTTGAAACCCAAACTCATCTTCAGAAATATTAAACAAATAACTATTTTAGTACTCAAAGGAAAACAAAACCCAAAGAGTTAACAGCCCACATATATTATCAACAGGACAATCCCATGACAGATGTAGAAGCAAGACCCTCAGGAACCAGTACACAGTATCTGTGGAAGAGGTCTGCCAAAAGCCAGATACTGCTGTTGGAAAACTACCTTTCACATCTGGTAACAGTTGGGGGGAGGAGAGTAGGAACTGGTCCTTTCCCTATCATATTAGGAGGGAAAAAAAGGAAGGAAAGAAAGAAAGAAATAAAAAGTCTCAGAGTGAGCAAATGGCACATTTCTTTCACAAACAATTTAAAACAGTATTTTAAAATAGTCCAGATACAAATATTTAATATTTCATTAATGGGAAAAAGTAATTTTGAGGACCTAAATCCATTCAAGGATTCTTATTCTAAATACCCGACACATAAATGCCAGCATTAGTATATTTCCCTTTTCCATGGCATAGCTGTGCATGTTATTTGATACATAATCCAGTGATCTTTTATTCTGCAACCACAATATGCATGAGATCCAGATGGGTTAGTACTGGGGGAAGTGAAGCAGTGATGAGGGAGCACAGCAAGTGTTATTCATGACACTAATTAGGTTGCATTTTAAAAGATGCTTTTTCTATGTTTTTATGTCTTTCTTTGGAACTGTGTAAAAATCACGAAAAATTGAGGAATTAATTTTTGGATGGATTCCATATTTCCTTGTTTTCTGTATTTCCTTGCTTTTAGATATTTGGACATATGCACAGGAGGAGTGGTTGGGGAATATGCATATACAAATGGGTTTAATTTTGAAAGCAAGCTACAATTAATTCTTCTCTCTGACCCCAAATTATACTAAAATTCTGTTATTTGTGGAAGCGTCATTTTCTAAATGGAGATGATGAATTTTGGCTTCACATCTAATTTAGATACATTTATCATTAATTTTCCACATTCTCCTTGCTAACCTTTTATTCTGAGAAAGCCGAACTGTTACTGTAGTGTAATTATTAAGTAAAAGTGTCAGTATTCATTATTTCCTGTGAAAACAATCATTCAGAGTTGTTACCCATTTTAACCCACCAGATTTTATCATCCTAAGCATTGCCTTGGAATAGATTAGTCTGCTGTACAATACTCTGATGTGGACGTATTTTTCATTATCCACATTAAATAAAAGAACACAGTCACTGAATACCTCTGTTGAATAATCTTACATAAACTAAAGAATTCCATCATGTTAAGATGGAAGAGGGGAGGAAGCTCAAAACAAGCACCAGCATATACCTAAGGAACTGCTTGGATTACAAGAAGACCCAAACCTCTGAAAGAGGCATTTATAAATCTCTCCCTCTTTCCCTTTTATGAGAATTCGTGCCATCATTTCTACCAGCAGTTAGGTCTTAGCATTTAACATTCACAGAAGCTGACAAGCTTAGCAAATTCTTTTGGCTTTGGGTACTCATCTGCCATGAAAATCAAATTGCAATTTTTTTATGTAACCAGTAGCTAAAAGGAGCTCCTTATCTCAATACATGAAATTAGGAAGAAATATTAGGGAACACAACTGGTTTTAACTGAGGAACTGGGGAGACTGTAGTCAGAGTCTGCTATTTATGAGAGATGAAAATTCAGATCTAGGGTGTTCCTCAGACTTTGTTTTTGGGAGAAAGAGTTATAAAAGAATTTTAATATACTGGTTGTTTGGGGTTGCGCTATATTAAAGGGAAACCATAAGAGTATGTGTGTGTGAGAATCAGAGATTGAAGGGTGTGGGTTTTTTTTGTTTGTTTGTGTGGCAGGGCAGGGGGAATATAGATGAAGCATCTCTCAATAGCATAATCTGGAAAAGAAGCAAAAGATGGGGGGAGTGAGGGAAGTGGAATTGGGCCATAGTGTTTGTTTCAAGAACAGAGAGATGATCATGCCACAGAACTTCTTGGCATAGATAGCAGAAGCTATGAGAGGGGTCATTCCAATGCATGATTCTTTACAGAAGGATTAGGGATGCTAGGGGAGGTAGGAAGAGGAAACTAGCTGTTGGGCCCAGAGTATATAATAATGTTATTACACAGTCTGAGAAGATGAGTGAGATAATATCTTTTCTTGGACCAACTTCTGTTGCTGAGAGACAAGCTTTTGAGCTTACACAGAGTTCTTCTTAGCTCAAAAGCTTGTCTCTCTCACCCACAGAAGTTGGTCCAAGAAAATATATTACCTCACCCACCTTGTCTCTCCAATATCCTGGGAACAACATGTCTACAATTATACTGCATACATTACATAGTCTGGATTTCTACTGCTATTAATATAAATCAAGATTTTTGGGCATCATAGTAGTTATTAGGCTGAGGGGAAAGGGCAGGAATCAGGAAATATTTGCAATGGATATTACTTTCAATATACACCATGAGTGAAATTCATCCCTGTGCAGATAGCTAGCCCAAGGCTGAAGGTAGAGTTTAAGTGATGCATAAGACTTGTGCCAGCCCTCTGTGAATTGAACCCTGTGAGCAAAAACAGTATCTCCCCCCATTCATAATGATACAGCTGCAACATGACAACATTTTGAAGTGTTGTCCTGAAGACACTAGCTTTTGAAGAATCGTATAGTGTATTTCAAGGATGAACCTTTTTATTTATTTACATAGGTACAACCACACTTCCCACTCCCAATGTGAAACAAATTCCCAGAAATACAGAGATGTTTACTCTATATTTACATTGAGATTTTCAGAAGTGCCCAGCGCTGGTATGATTCTGCTTCTTCTGAAGTCAACAGAGGTCACTGGGAGCAGAGTGAAGCCAATACTGAGCAGTTTTAAAAATCCTACCCTTACTGCTATAAACTAGAAGGGCTCCGTAAAGCAGCTTTTACAGGATCATTCATGAAGATACTACTCCTTTCTTAAAATAGGTCTGATTTGGGGGGAAACAGATGAAAGCACTAAGAGCTCAATCTGACAAGACATCTTTTACAAGGCACTGAGTTTGTGGGAGTGGAGGGTGCTTAATACCTTACTAAATGTACTTGGAATTTCACTGATTCAGGCCCTAAATGTGGAAAGAGAGATCCTATGAATACTATGGAGGCCCCTGGTAGTGACTCAATAGTTAGGGTAGCATCCCAAAATCAGCTTAAAATAGAACCTACAGCCCTGTTTTATTTTGTTTCAAATATGGGTGGCCAACTGGTGTGAAATTTCATGCAGGATTAGTTTTTAAGCCCTTTGAAATTTATGTATATTTTTGGTTCCTTTTTTTGGTTCAATTTTTTGATAGGAATTCTTATATTTGGACTCTATCTGAACTTTTTCCTTGGCTGTCCTGCTTTTCACTGTTTACTGCTCTCTTGGAGTCTCTCCAGATAATATTGTTTATCAAAACAAAACTTGGTAGACAGGTGTACCCTGTGGAGAACTGGTGCAACAGGGAGATGTTTTTTTAAATTGGATTTAGGGTAATTTTAGGGTTATTCACATTATAGCTTTAAGTTTATGTGCTATGCACACAAACATGTTTGATGAAAGTTGGGTGCACACAGACTTGACTGGTTGATTGGGACTGGGTGCACACAAGTCTGATTGAGAGGGCCAGGAATACATAAAGCCTTGCCAGTCAGGAGCTACACTTTTCTGTCAGATTTTATCCTACCGCAGAGAAGGTTCATGTGCAGCTGCTGATTCGTGAGGGGTTCATGAGCTGCTTGCAACAGATAAAATATTCTGTCAGCAGCTGCACCACTCTGTATAAGATCACATTCTCCCAGTTTATCCAATTTCGACCCCCAATTAAGGATTAAAAAACCCTAGGAGAGAGTAATACATACAAAATTCTGTTGTGAATTGGGTAGGTCTTTTTTAAAGTGTGTATCAACCCAAACAAACCCGTAAAAGAAAGGAAATGAAATATTAAGCCACTTACCAGTTCAGACCTTCTGCTTCTCCAGCCATTAGCATACATCTTACTATTACCCCACCACTGAACATCACAGGATATGTACCACTACATCCACTCCTATCCCCTAGGGATGTTCGCTTTCCACCACTAACATTAACTGCCACTCTGCACACAACCCTTTACCAAACTACTTTTCCAACACAGCCAAACACAACACCAAACATGCACAACTAATAATATTGGTGGGGCAGGTGGGTGGTGGGAAAGAGGAAATATAACTTGGGAAAAGGGTGTGTGGGCAGAAGGGCAAAAAGAAAGGGCTGAATTAAGGTGAAGCTGCAGGGAAACTCTCCACTGGCCAAAAGCCCAAATGACCTATAGCCCCCAGCACAGGGGAGTGTATTAGGGCAGGGAAGGATGGTGCTTGTATGTTGGAGAGAAGCTAGACCATGGTGTGTGAAGAAAAAGGCACATTCTCTTTCCTTCTCCAAAACATCTGGCAATAAAAATCTGACACTTACGCATGTGTGTAACTTTTTTCACATTAATAATACATATAATGATAACGCACTAAATTTACAACAGGATACATTTACCTTATGTAGAGGGATAACTATTACAGCTGCATGGCATTTTTTATCCATCAAATTATTTTTGACAAAATTTCCTGAATAAAATATTTTGTGGAAACATCTGTTTGATTCAAACTGTTCTCTCTCTGTTTTTTTAAATGAAAAAAAAAAGAAACCAACAAATTTGTTTTCAATAAAAAAGTTTGTTTTTCAAAACCAACTTTATTTTTGAAAACAGACTTCATTTTTGAAAATCCAAAAATTTGCAAACATTTTCAAAAAAATTGTGTAATTGGAAATTTTTCATCCAAAGTACTTACCAATTTCTGACCTGTTCCAGTAACTGCCTTCTTGAATTCAATAAAATGAGCCAAGATTTATCTCATTTTAAGTTACATTATTTCACAGAATTGCAAGGAAACTTATTCAACAAAACTTCTTATTAAAAAAATTCATAAACATACAGTCAGTTGACTTAATCATTATTTTATCAAATTGTTCATAATGCTTTATCCAGCATAATGAGTTTTTCCAGAGTACTAAAAAAAAGTTTATGGCCTGAAGCAAATGAACAATTTTTAAACTCTTGAGACATTTTGTACTAAAGTAAACATAAATGTGAAAGTAAAACACTAGAAAAAAACAAACATAGAACAGAAACAAATTACATACAATGGACAATATATTAATTCAATTTGCAAACCTGGTTAACTGTTAATACTGTGCCAGAAACAAATTTAGGGGCCTTGGATGCATCCAGCAGCCTCCCCATAAACCCAGTGCAGTTGCATGCAGGAAGGGGAGGGCTATATACTCTGTACCTCACTATCCCCAGGCATATGGGCAAGGAGTAGGCTAAGATCAGGGGCGGCTCCAGGCCCCAGCACGCCAAGCGTGTTCTTGGGGCGGCAAGCGTGTTCGTGGGGCGCTCTGCCGGCGCCGCGAGGGTGGCAGGCAGGCTGCCTTCCGTGGCTTGCCTGCAGAGGGTCCGCTGGTCCTGCGGCTTCGGAGGACCTAGGTCCGCTGAAGCCGCGGGACCAGTGGACCCTCCGCAGGCAAGCCGCGGAAGGCAGCCTGCCTGCCGTGCTTGGGGCGGCAAAATTCCTAGAGCCGCCCCTGACTAAGATGGACAAAGGCCAGCATAACTGAGCTTGCATGGGGCAGTAGTGGCTGTTATCTGCTTCTGGTGAGGGCAACCTGTAGATTATTTCTCCCAGAAACACGGGTGGATTACCTGCCATCCTTTACACAGAGGTCGAATACAGGCACAATCTAGTACTGAATTTTTTTAGACAGTGTATTAGATCTCTGTGCTACTAAAAGTGAATCAAGTCTTATGGATGGGCACTGTGAAACAGAGAATATAGATAGATAGATAGATATGATGGTGTTTAAAAAACATTAAAATGATTGAAGTTCCTTAAAATTATTTATGAAAATTCATGGCATCTCAGAGATGGCATATTCACCATGTAATGCAAAACATGATATTGTTAAATGTACTTTGCACCATGTTTTTATCTAACAGCAAAAGAGTTTGAATTGTAAAATCAATGCACAAGAGCTAAAGTGTTGTCCACGTGAGCTGTTTTCCTATCATTATTAATATAGCACCCAAAATTACAATAGGCATTTGATTAAGCACTGAAAAAATGAATTACCTAAGTGTTGACAATCTAAGAGCCTGACCATGTAAACACTCACACAAGGGAGTAGCTTTACACATGGAAGAAGTCCTATTAATTTTTGTGAATTACTTATGTAAGTAAAACTTTTCAAGTGCTTTCAAGTGATAGCAATCTATATTTAAGGTAAGGTGTGACAAGTAACAGTAACAAACAATAAGGTGAAAATAGTGTGTAGGAAGTAATTGGTTACAAAAGTAATGTCATGCTGATTTCTAGGTTCGTTGTATGCATATCTTAGGGGCACCACCATATTAACACCAACCCATCCTTTAATATACAAATAGTAAGTCAATTTCAGCTCCTTGTATAATGTGGAGTAGTTTTGAAGTACCGCATGCAAAGTGCTTTCCACCACAATGTTACTAGAGAGAACCATGACCCAAAGATTTTATAATGAGCAAAAGAAATGTGCTATAGGTTTCTGGGCATAATGAGGCATATTGTGCCATTGAGCTATGTGCAGAACTCTTCATGGAAATCAATTGGGAGTTCAGCATTTAAAAATAAACGAAGTAATTGACAAGATACGGTTCATACTGCAGTGGCCCTAATGAAATCAAGGATGTTGTATTTTGAAGGAGGGTTTTGGTTATTTCCTGTTTTTATTTAGTGAACAAAGGCTGTTTTGAGTGAAATCTATAGAAGGTTCACATATTCATAGATTCCAAGGCCTGAAGGGACACATTGTGATCATCTCGTCTGCCCTCCAGTATAAAACACAGGCCACAGAACTTCCTTAAAATAATTCCTAGAGCAGATCTTTTAGAAAAACATCCCATCTTGATTTAAAAATTATCAGTGATGGAGAATCCACCATTACCATTGATAAATTGCTCCACTGTTTAATTAACTTTCTCTGTTAAAAATTTTATTCCTTATTTTCAGTCTGAATTTGTCTAACTTTAACTTTCAGCCATTGGATCATGTTATACCTTTCTCTGCTAGACTGAAGAGCCCATTATTTAATATTTGTTCCCCATCGTAGATACTCAGACTGTAATTAAATCACCCCTTAACCATTGCCTTGTTAACCAAATAGAGTGAGCTCCTTGAGTCAATCACTATAAGGCATTTTTTCTAATCCTTTTAATCATGCTGGCAGCTCTTCTCTGAGCCCTTTCCAATTTATCAATACCCTTCTTGAATTGTGGGCACCAGAACTGAAGATAGTATTCAACCAGCAGTCAAATCGGTGCCATATAATAAGCATGTTAGTGAACTGACCTTGTACCTCAAAACATTTAATTATAGAACCATCTAGGTTATTCCTAAATATCTTCTCAGTTTTGATTGTGTATGATATTTTGAAAAAAGGAAGAAAAAATTCCAGCTCTTGAGTCTCCTTGGGTGTCACTGTTTTGTGCAGGGATCTGCTGAACACAAGCCACTGCTCTGCTAGGTTGCTTCAGAAATCTCAATCCTAGCAGCAGAGAGTACTCAGTGAGGGAAAATTAAGGGGAGCATGGAGTTCACTTGAAACACACAAGCCTGGGAGCAGGTGAGATGAATGAAAAGGAAGAGACTCATTTGGAGCAGAGAATGAGCACCTGCACTCAAGCTTATCTGCTTGACAAGGCTTCCTTAAAGACTCAGGCTATGGCTACACTAGAAAGCGTACAGTGGCACAGCTGCATCAGTTCACCGCTGTCAGCTCTCTAGTGTAGCTATTCTAAGCTGATGGGAGACAGCTCTCCTGTTGGCTTAATTACTCCAGCCCCGGGAAGCAGTGGTAGCTATGTTGGTGGGAGAAGCTCTCCCGCTGACATAGCACTGTCCACACCAGCGCTTAAATTGGTATAAATTATGTCTCTCAGGGGGGTGGCTAATTCATCCACGTATCTTGACTGAAACTGTAGTGTAGTCATAGCCTTAATTTAAAAGATATGATAGGACTGAATGTAGCTGGGGAGAGAATACTTTCAGATTCTCCTCTGGCTGTGACAGTCTCTGCTACAGCAAACAGCCTCTACATGACTGCCTAGTGCCTACCTGGAGAAGCTGGGGCCTGATTCTGATCTCTCACTGGTTTTACAACTGTGTATCTTCATTGATTTCACAGAGTTACTCATGATGTATACAAGCAGAAAGTGGAGGCCAGAATCCTGCCCTGAGACCTTTACTTATTGAATTTATTTTTCAGAGCATCATTTACGCACATTACAATTTATGCATAAGAACACGCATATGAGTTTAATTTTTAATGAAGGCATACATACATTCCATACATATAATTAAAATGCTTGAGCTGGAACCACTACCCCGAAAAAATAAGGTCACCTCTCCACTGAAAAGCACTATGACATGAACATCTGTCACTTAAACAAATGCCACCAAGTAAATCTACCTAAAGAATTCTGTTATCCATACAGAATGGAGAACAGGGTTATATTTGCAGGTTTATAGGGTGACATCTGTTTGAATGACAGATGCCTGTGCCACAAGAGTGCTGTGCATACTTTGTTTTATTGATGGAGTAATCTCTTCTAAAGGACTCCATACACTACTACAATAAATTAAGAATTCTTACATTTATGATAGACTCTTTATATATTTTTTAAAATCCCATTTACCAGGGATTGCAGCTGTAAAATGTAAAAAAGCTCCATACATTAAAGGCAGTCTGATGTATTTAGAGTCCTCATGTTATTTATGCCAAAACTTAAATCCATGTGTTCAGATTTCATTATCTTGGTTTGAGTATGAGATTGCAAATAAGTCATGCAAATCTGTAAAACATTCATTATCATTTGTATATTGTAAAATTAAGGTCTACCTTAGGTATTTCCAATTTTGGAATCTTTATTCTTTCTATTGTATGTTAGACCATAACCAGGGGTGAAAGTAACTTAAGGGACTTACCGGTACGCCGGAGTCCTGAGCAGGGGTGTGGCCTCAACCGGAAGAGGAGTGGCCTCAACCAGAAGAGGCAGAGCCTTTCAATATTCAAAGGCCCTGGGGCTGTGGCTGGGAGCCACAGGACCTTTAAATCACCCCAGAACTACCAGCTACAGAGGCGTCTGGGAGCCCCGGGGCTCCGGGCCCTTTAAATCACTGCGGGAGCCCTGCTGCCGCTACCTCAGGGGGGCAGGGCTTGGGCAGGGATTTAAAGGGCCCGGTATTCCTGCCACTGCGGGGAGCCCTGGGCCCTTTAAATTGCTGCCAGAGCCCTGCCGCTGCTGGGGTAGCGGTGGCAGTGCTCCAGTGGTGGCCTTTTAAATCCCCACCCAAGGCCGGCTGCAGAACCCCCAGGGCTCCGGCAGTGATTTAAAGGGCCAGAAGCTCCAGCTGCTGCGGGGAGCCCCGGGCCCTTTAAATCCCTGCCGGTCCCTAGCTGGGCTCGAGTGGGGATTTAAAGGGCCTGGAGCTCCTGCCACTGCTGGGGTAGTGGCAGCAGGGCTCTGATGGTGATTTAAAGGGCTCAGGGCTCCGGCTGCTCCGGGGAGCCCCGGGCCCTTTAAAGCACTGCCGGAGCTCTAGCAGGGGGGCTCAGGCAGCGCTTTAAAGGGCCCGGGGCTCCACACAGAGGCTGGAGCTCTGGGCCCTTTAAATCCCCACTCGAGCCTGGCTGCCGGAGCTCCGGCAGTGATTTAAAGGGCCCGGGGCTCCCTGCAGCAGCTGGAGCCCTGGGCCCTTTAAATCACCACTGGAGAAGCCGTTCCAGACCGTACCAGCTTATTTTCACCTCTGTCCATAACAATACTTATCATTGTGTTGAATTATCTACTGTATGATGGCCATTACACACACAGCACTCCTCTATCCTTAACTGAGCCTGTTGTGCCACTACTAACTATATAGTTATAGTATACTATACTACTAATTATATTGCTACACTAATTATATAGGACACTCAGATGCAATATCCTTGAATTTCTATCTTAGTAAGACCTTTAACACATATGGCACAGAAGGCTGTTATGTTCAGTGGCAAAAATACATTAACACAGAGTTAAGGTTGCTAGGTAGTGTCATTCCTTTGCAGAATGTTTAAAACCAGAATATGCATAGTTTAGGGTTTACCTAATCTAATGTTTTGAAATTTCCATTACATGAAAGTTTCAAGTTTTCATCCCACTCTCGGTTTTCCTGGGGGAAATTCCAAATGTTGCTTAGTTCTACTGCATAGTCTGCAGAAGCCATCAGACAGGCTACTCCTTGTTGTGATGGGATACTTCTCACTGTGATATGGCCAGATAAAATTGATTTTGGCCTTTGTGGTCATGCAAATCTGTCCTTTCCTCTCACCTGAATCCTGTAAGAGTAAGGCTTGTGGAGGTTAAGTGACTATCAACCAGACTACAAAAAAATTTTAAGGAGTCCATAAGGGCTGAAATTCTCTCCCTGGCTGATACCTCAGAATTGAAGGCTAGCAAGGCAGAAGGGAGGTGAACCATCAGCACCAAAGGAGGGAGGCCATCTTTGCAACAGCAGGATGAGTGGCCGTCTACATCTCAACTGAGCCATTATAAAGGGTTTACAAAAAAGAGGATTTCCGTCTGATAGCCAAAAGGATTCTAGAAATGTATTCTTCTTAGTAACTCTCAGCCTGAAAACCCAGTTTGGATAAGTTTCAACCTGGGAAAAATTCCAAAGGACCTTCCCATGGAAATAAAGAATTTAAAATGAATCTATACAGCTAACTGTAGATAAGATTGAGTTTCCACTCTAAATCACCATTATCAGTCACATAACTCTTTCACTCTTTTACCTTTTGGGCTACATTTGAAGGTTGTGCATTTATTTTATTTTTTTAAGTTTTGCAACAAAAAATGATTCCACTACCATTATCGTCTAAAAAGGTTGAATAATACACCATAGCTGGACAGACTCTCCCTCTCTTTCTCCAATAATATATGCATATACTTTGCAAGCTGTTTAACAGTTGATCACCTTTGCTGTAGACATTCAAAACTTGAGAATTAGCATGGATAGAGCACCTAATTTGCAGATATATCTTTTGGTTGTTTGATGAAATCTAGTTATTATTGTTTCTGATTTCTTTTTCCCTTTTATGCTTTTCTAGTATATTTAGTGTTCTGGAAAGGCGTATAATTGCAAGTCTGGGAGAATATATTATTATTAATATTACATTAGCACCTGCAGGCCTCAATCAAGAGCAGAAGCCTCATTTTGCTAGGCCCTATACAAACATATTCAAAAACAGTCCTGCTCTCAAACAGTATACAGTCTAAACGGACAAGATAGAAAAAGGATGATAGAAATAAAATATTATTATAATCCATTTCACAGATGGTGGAAATGAGGTAGAAAAAGATAAAGGCTGGGACGTTCAAATTATCTTAATGGAGTCAGGCCTCCAACTCCTATTAATGTTTTCATCCGAAGGTCACAGAGGAAGTTTGTAGCAAACCCAGGAACTGAACCTGGATTTCCTGAGTTCCAGTCCCATGTCTTAACAAAAAATGAGTACAGTAACTCCTCACTTAAAGTCATCCTGGTTAACATTGTTTCGTTATTAGGTTGCTGATCTATTCAAGAACATGCTCATTTAAAGTTGTGCAATGTTCCATTATAAGGTTGTTTGGCTTACCCCACATCTCCAGTCCAGCAGGGGCTTACCCCACTCTACCCACCAGGCATTCCAGCCAGGGAGTGGGCAAGCCTCAGACCCCACTCCCCAGCTGGAATGCCGGATGGGTGGAGCAGGGCAAGCCCCGGCACCCCAACCCCACTGTGCCCCTGCCTCAACCCAGCTTCACAATCATAATTGGGGAGTACAGTATTAAATTGTTTGTTTAAAATTATTTAAAACTTATACTGTATATGTATATAATGTCTTTTGTCTGGCAAAAAAATTTCCCTGGAACCTAACTCTCCCTATTCACATTAATTCTTACAAGAAATTGGATTCGCTTAACATCGTTTTGCTTAAAGTAGCATTTTTCAGGAACAAAACTATGTCGTTAAGTGAGGAGTTAGTGTAATTTCCTTTCCAGACTGTAGTCCTCTATTAATCCACAAAGCACAGACTCATTTGAACATTGCCAACATGCTTCCACTCTGATTTGGATGTACAATCTCTATTATAGGAAAGTTATTTCAATAAAAAAGTAAATATTATAACATGCTATCCAGGTATGTCTATTATGTGAAACATATATTTAATGGATAATATGAGAAATAACTTGTGACCACATAATCCTATATTGTAGTAATAGATATTATTAGGCAAGATATGACAAATATGTTTCTAAAGTTTGGAAAAATAATTGTAGAGTATCATACTGTAAGGGTTGAATTATTTGAGAAATAGCATAACAAAGTAATAAAAAACAAAAGGCCAGACTGATACCCAGACTGATGTTGAGTAGCACTTTACCACAAATCAGCCATACTACTTCTCCTAAGTAAGATTATCAGAACTGGGCCCTAAATGATAATGCCTATGTTTATAAAATGCTTTCAGATCCTTCTGGTTCAGGATGAAATAAACTATATAAATGTAAGATATTACAATTTCAATTTCCCTTTTTTATTTCACAGTCAATGTTCAATGTTGCTTTAGACTAGTTTAATTATTTTAAATGTGCTGTTACTGGAAGTTATTGAAGGAATAAAAATCAATTCACTGACCTTTCTCTCCCCTCCCCTATTTTTTTCAGATAGTTTCCTTTGAAAGTTTTGCTTGATTTTGTAGGGGGGGAGTAGGTTATTTTATTTTATTCTTTTTCAAGCTCTTCTCTGACTTTAAAGCGATAGATTTAACACTTCAAAGTATTTTATACCACTAGTATTTTTTTAAAAGGAGATCAAACCATTTATTTGTTACAGTACAAAAGACAATTCTGAAATCGTAAAAATATGAGGCTAATTTACATTAGATGAAAGTAATTGAAACTAATGGATGTGAAAAAAGTGTATTTTACATGGGTGATTTTATTTATTCATAACACCTAACAACATCTTTAGCTGTTAATACACCTTTTTAATGTACTTATTGGTATTAAGAACCATGAACTAATATACCAATCATACTGAAATAAGTGCACAAATATAATTTGATTATTTAAAATGTGTTGAAATTATCGAAACATACCAATGCGACATTAAACTCATATGACCACAAAGGAATGATCACACATACTGTACATTAGAACTCTGATTATCCAAAACATAGATTGCATCACTCAAACTTCAGAGCACCAAGGACTGGAATAATGAGGGGAGCTGCCAGCCAGGATCCCCTATATGCCAAATGCAAAGACATTTGGTTAGTTCCCCTCGTTCTAGGCAGCTGGCTGTTTTGCCCGAGACCTGCTGGCTCAGCAGGACTTCAGCACATAAGCCCCAGGATGCGGAAATAGCCCTCCCTGGCAGCTGTCTCAGTCCATCTCACATGAATGTTAATGAAATGCCATAATATTATTTTCTCCTCACAAAGTTAGTTTTAATAAAGCCTCTGCTGGCTCCCCACAGGTATTACTTCTCGGTCCCAAGAACCCCTCCTTTCCTTTCTGTACTAGATCTTTCAAGTTTCTCATTCATTTTGGGCTATATGGAGGGTATTTGTAGAGTATTTTGCATAGTGACTAGCAGAAGTGGAGACAGTGCTTTGTATTGGGCCCAATATTATCCACCTGCAGGAAAATCTCTACAGTTTCCTCCTAATCCTTATCTACAAAATGCAACTCCCTTCTCTCCATCAGCCCGTACATATAACCACATTCCTTGCCAGACAAAATCAGCTCCACTTTGGATGGGGTAATAAATATTTTGCAAGGGATCTGACAATTTACAGGGCTTTGGGCAGCTAAACATCCACACACACACTCAAAATTTTCTCTTTCATCTTCATGCAGTGATGGAATTTTCTGATGCTTTTACACCGAGCAAGGATAAATTAAAAAATAAAAGCTTGCAGTGCAAAATTTTCAGTGTCTTTAATTACTAAATGAAAAATACATTGTCAGATGCTCCGCTATTAATTACATATCATCACCTGGAAACTTGTGGCTGGTGAAATTAAGATCACAATGAGTGATTCAGACCCACTTTGCATAAAAACAGATTCTAAAGAATGTTTAAAATGCTCTAAAAGAAAAGCCATTAGTAAAGCTGTTACATATTGTAGACTCACAAGGTAATTCTTAGCAAAATGATTAACTTTTATTAAATACATAAGCATGTGTTTAAAGAGTGTGTGTTCTATACAGCACACTTCCCACTAAAATTCAGACTTATGAACTTAACAAAAAATAAGCAAAAAATCAAAATAATATCCTGATCCTCCCCCTTCTGAGATCAAAGGCATAACATCCAACGTCTTCATTGGTGTAAGATCAGGGCTTCAGTAAATAACTCTTTGTCAAGAGGAAGAGAATACCAGGACACCAACTATGACCTTGAATTGCACAAGTCATAAATTGGCACAGAATTTGTCCAAATAGGAGATAATTTATAATGTAATTACTGGTCCATAATATAGAATAGCGTATATTAAACAGTTCACATTTAATTACAATTACAGCATAGTGGCATTGGAGATACTGCAGTTATTTCCAATTGTATGTACAGAGAAACTCTGGCATCTAGTATACTAATGTAAAGAAGATGAAGATGAATATTGGCAACCACTCTAACATGGTGCAAAGGGCATATCTAAAAGCAGAAATTATTTTGAATTTAAAACAAAAACATTATAGATAACTTCAGCACATGCTCCTACCCCATAATTTTATTTTCCAGGTGTTGTCTGCAAGAGCCAGGGCTTGGAAAATTCTGCTTGATTCTTGTTGAGGGTAATTTATTACGGGGTAGTGAAATGTTGTTATTTTTCTCATTAACAATCAGTGTAATAAAGCATGGGTACGTGGATTTTTTTGTCTGGGCTGTTAAATTCTCTTGACAATTTTGCCAGACATATCTATATGGATATTCTTCTCTATGAGTATTTGTTACATTTTTGGCAAACATATTGAATTCACAGCTTTGTAATACATATTCAAATATCGCAATCGCTAGGACTTCAGTACTATAGTAACAGGAGGAAGCAGAACAGCAAATGCACTGGTATGATCTTAAAGGCAAGCCAAGTAAGTTAGTTTTCCGTTAGTTTACCTATATCGGGATAAATTAGTAACTGCTACGATAAAATGCATAATAAAATACCTATTTTTTTTTAATTGCTCAATCTATGTGAAATTCAAACTATCTGCGCTCTACAGGGGACTGCCTTTAAAGAGAAAATTCAGTCTTTCCAACTATCTTTGACAGATTTGCCACTCCAGCAGGAAAACTGGGAATTAACACTTCACTGGACTAATGGACTGAAACCTTCAGTAAGACAATCAAGACTACACAAGTTCACAAGGACCCAGAGATTGATTTATGTCAGTGCCATTTCAAGCATTAGTTGTTTTCTTTATATTTAATATAAATTCATTTACAAGGTTACTGGCCACACTCCTGAGCATGCAGTGGGTGTCTGAAGCCACCTCTTCCACAGCTGGTTCAATGATGAGCAGTAATGGCACATGCCTCTTACTTCTGTGTTTCTTCCTGTTCCATGAACACAGTCAAGGATTTGGCTTTAATACAATATAAAAGAGTGAATGCTATAGTACATGCTCACAAAAGACAGGGAACTCAGAGAAAAACTTTAACATTGTTTATAAAGAGAGCTGTAGTCTGACCAATGACTTGTGCAGCACATCACTGTAAATCTGAGAAAAATCAGCTATTGTGTTTTCATGCCACACATTTGATCCTGTCCTCTTCTTGGGTTTTATTGTATTTCTTTCTTTTCTCTTTCTTTTAACCAAATTATACCTAAGGTGGTTTTTATCCAGAGGTGTTATAAACACAATTATGGACTGAGATTGTTCAATGACATAGTCTGATTGATCGATTACATATTGATAGTCCTTTTAGGGAAATAAAATGACTATAATAATATACATATCCATAGAAAAATCTGAGTTTTAGCTGTTCTGACTTGAAAATTATATACTAAAATGACTGTTATATGATACAGAATTACAATTTTTAGATGAGTTATACTACTATAAAATAATTTTAATATAGTGTGTTTAGTACCTTAAAAAGAAAGGCATCTTTGCACATAGTTGTCCAGTAAAAATACATTTTTCAATAAAGTCATTTACCAACTCATTTTGCTACTATTAGAGTTTCCCCTCTTACCTATTTTATTTTGCTTTGACAATGTATTTTAAAGGCAGTAAAGCAGAAAGCAGTAAAAGAAGCAATAATGAAGGAAGAGACACACAAAGTGATCCTTAATGGATTGTCAGCTCATGAAGGCAATTCACAAGCTGTAACAAAATGAGTTCTATGCACAAAAGAAATCAATACTCATTGTAGCATCCTTCCTGCTACACTGCAATTTATCAGCTAAACAGAATACTGTCACATCTCATAGGCCTCAGAAAACGAGTTGCTCTCAGAAGCAGTATTTATTCTATACTGGTTCCACCACAGCTGAACCTGATTTGTTTATAGCATAGGTCTGCTGCCTTGCAATTTGAAGATCAGGAGAGGGCAGCCTGTTTAACAACAAGGGCCAACAATTTTGCTTTACGAAGTGCACTCTGAGGGTCAGATATGATCCAGGGAATCCTGGAATGTAGCCCAAGGCTGCCTTCTCCCTGGGATTTCAAATAGAGGACAAAGCTGTTCAACTGCAAATTTTCATTGCTGGTGATCTCAGACAAGTTTATTTCAGACAAACAGGCATAACTGAATGCATTTATTTTTTAAATTAAAATACATGTAAATATGTATTATGCAAATTGTGTGTGGTTCTGGGTCTCCTAATGTGTTGTCAATGCAGCTCTTGATGTAGCAAAATCTGAGCACCACTGCTTTGAAAAACAGGACAACAGAGGACCTATTTTGGAGAAAGCAAATTAAAGCCTTCCAAGACTTAAACTGATATTTAAAAAGCTGTAAATCTAAAAGTATTTACACACTGGGAAAAACTCATTATCATGTAGCTTCTGTACCTAATACACATGAAGATGAGGAGCGGAGGGTAAGAGGAAAAAAAGTAAAACCTTATAGAAATTTAGCCTTTCAAAATGCCATCACCGATGCCTGCAATTTAATAACTATTTTTTTAACTGAATTCTTGAATATTTACCATTTCAGTCTTATACAGTGGAAACATCAGCTATCCTCAGAGATACACTATGTTCTGGTACAATGCAAGATATTAAACACTGTATATGAAAAATCATAAAATTAATCAGTAAAAATTGTCTCAGTCATGTAATACTTTTCTGTATTTTCACTGATCAACAATTGAAACTTTCCCCCCTTTGATATAAGGCAACCATGTTCATGGACTTAATATATTATTTGGATACTTAATGTAAAATACCAGGCTAGTTAATAAATTAAGACAGACTCTTTAGAGATTATTCCTGTTGCAACATTTACAAGTCTACAACTCAGCATGCCTTGTAAAGCCAGTCACTATACTTATGATACATACATTATTCAAAAGAACAGGATTGAACCCAAGGAATGATATTTTAATTGTTACCAGTATTTCTTCTGGATAAGCAAGCCTCTAAGGGTCTGACTACTTGCTGTATGGGGGTGTGATTTCTAAAGAGCACTAACATGATGTGTATTATTTGGTGTGTGAAGACCCTGCTGGTGTGCTTTAAAGTAATGCTATTTGAAACAGTACTATGGTAAAGTGCATTTATGAACCTTTATTGTAGACTAATTAATGCACAACATATTCTTGTGCTTTAGAAATCACACCCCCGTAGAGCACACTACCCCACCACATAGACATGCCTGAGTTTAAGCAATATAGGACTCAAAAGCTCATCACCTGGACAGATGAGCATATTTTTGCATGTCAGATAATACAAACAGGTGTTTAGCAAAACACAATGGGATTAAAGAGAACATAAATCCAGAGTTACATATGTAAACATATCATTGTCTTGCTGAAAGAGCCAACATATGCTTTAAACCTTCTAAATATATCAATCAGTTTGAATGCAATATGAAAAATCTATGTTAAATATCAGTGATGTAAAACAGGAATGAATGTATTAGAATGCTTTCTCTGCACAAAACCAATTTGGAACCACCTGCTCTCTTTTATTGGAGAATGCTAGAAGAAACTTCCTCAGAATCCGTGTAGACGGTGATGCAGTTTCTGTTTCAAAATGCTTCGTGGCCAGACTAAGTGGATGGTTGAAAAGTTAAAATTGCATGGGACCAATCCACCTGTTTATTTTTTTCAAATCAGTGCACAAATTGTGTGTGTGTGTGTGTGTGTGTGTGTGTGTTTAGGGGACTTATCACATAATCACTCTGCATATAACTGCTGTTTAAATAGGGGAAATCCAGCTAAAACAAAACACCAAAAATGGTACCATACCCCCACTTTTCTCCTTCAGTTAGGACCACAATCTGCCACCCTTACTTACAGTGAGTAATACCTTACTCCACAAGTAGCTTCACTAAAATCAATGGGACTCCTTAGGAATTAAAGTACTACTTAGCATGTGCAAAGATGGCAGAATACAATCCTCTGAATTCGGCTCACTGTCTCAAACAGGCGCTGAAGAAAATTACTTGAAGGTAATCACTGAAGAATTCATTCCCCACTCCCATTCCACCCCCAACAGCTACTACTAAATACTTAATATGTATCTGTATACCCTACAATGTTATAGGTCTTTATTGAGCATTAGAGAGTCAAGGTGGATCTCAAGAGGTAATATCTTTTACTGGACCAGTTGCTGTTGCAGAGAAAGACAAACTTTCGAGTTTACACAGAGCTCTCCTACAGGTCTGGCATTATTGAGCATTGACAGTGATACCCTGAGCAAGTGACAATGTGCAAAGAAAATTCTCACATTTATGTTTTACAAATGTTTTGGTTCCAGGGGAAAAAGAAGTCCTGATTGACACTCAGTAATTTTCCTCTGTTTGTCTTTAGAGGAGCAATCCATTAGCACTGATAGGACCAAAACCACAGAAAAGAAACGTCACATTCAAACTGAGATTATAATCTTGTAAACACTAACTTGATATCAACTGCATGAACAAATAGCTTTCTTCAAGAACAGCCCAGCTTTTGCTGATATGCTCCCTCATTCTCTCCAAGCAAAGTAAATATTCAGTCAGAATGCTGAAGGGACAATACAATAGCTGGAGTGAAATCCAAGTGGGGGTGGGATCATCTCTTTCTGGGAAAAAGATGACTACTATTCTGGTAACCTTTACTCGCACTGAAAAGCAACATATTCCATGAGTGGTCTCTCTCTAACTTCAATGGAACTACTCTGAGGAAGGTACTATTCAAGGTAAGCAGACTTGAGTCTACTTCTAAACAATCAGCAAGGACTAACACAGAACACTGCTAATGAATTTCACAAATTGCCAGTGATGAAAATCCTGCATTTGCAAATATTATGTTGCAGAAATCAATTACAGTGTTAGCATTTTCTAAACACAAACATGTTGCATGGTTTAGGAAGAAGAAAATATTAACATTTGTTAAGGATACCCATTGGCGTTTTCTATGTTGAGTAAGAATCTAAGCAGGCTATGATCCTTTCCCAGTTTAAGCCTTGTTTTGTTCATTTTTGTTTTGTTTGCTATAATGAAGTAATCTCACTGTGTACACTTATGCACAATGATGTCATGTTTTCACCTTTTGAATAACACTTCTCACTATGAACCTCTAGCAGTAAACTTTTGAGAGTGTAGTATGGTTTTTAGAGGCTAACTGAATCAATGTGCTGCAATGTCAAAATATGTAAGTTTTGCTCTCAAGAACCATGATTTAATTCTCACTTTTAGTAATAACAGCTCTTAGATGAGTTTTCATATTTCAGCATATCACAGCCAAAAGTTGCTTTCCATTGCTGTTACCCTTTTAAATTTGAGAAATGAGAGAGATAACCAGCAGCAGATTGAAATGTGCTGATTAACTGCCAGTATGGAAAGAAGCCACCAGAAGCCAGAGATTTCAGATCAGGTGAGAAAATGTGTTGAAAATGCTAAAACGTAAAACTGAATTACTGACAGATTATTCACATATATAAAGCTATTTTTCCTTAAGAAACAACAAAGACAAAATACCATAGATTGCTTCCTTTCCCACCTTCTCCAAAGTTAGTTGTAAATATCTAATTTTCATCCATGTATATTGTGACAGGAAAGTCAAATGAAGACTTCCACATTTATTTTGATTGGCAAAATACCATGCAAAATCATAACCACACCCAAATCTAACCTCCTATTGTATAATATTTATAACTATTATAAATACACACACACACACCCCTATTGCTTGTATAACAAACAATAATATTGAGCCAAATGACCCTGTAAGCTGTGTTATGTCATGGAGAGAAACAAAAAGGGAAAGAAAGGTACCAAAAACAGTTGACAAGGATGAAGGCTCTTATGGATTCTCACAGTCAGTCAAGCTACCCAGCAGGAAGGAACCTCTGAAAACATCCCCAAGTCCGTCCATATAGCTGCCAGGCCATGTGTACAGACAAGAGGTCATGTGGAAGGAAGAATTAGAGGAGGATACAGGAGGAGAAGGGAAAGTTGAGATGAAGAAGGCTCTTACCCAGCCGGCTGGAACTCAACTCAGCCCAGCAATAAGGCCTTGATTTCTGTGGCAGTTTCTGGAAGCACAAGAATGAAAGAAGGGACATTCGCAAATAGAGATTTTTACTAAATTAAATAGTGCACCCCTTGCTTTGTTGTTCATATCATTCACCTTCAACCTGGACTTAGACAATGTTTCTCTGTGCATCTCCTACTTCCACAGAATGTCCAGCTTCAAGAAGAATGCAGTGCTGATGTGCAGTAGAAACCAGTGGAATTTGGTGCAGGATTTCAGCCCAGTATGCCATGGGCCCCTTATTTCCATATATGTTACTTCACTTGTCTATTCAGAATTCTCACGGTTTCAATTCAATAATTACTAAGAAATATAGTCTACTTCTGGGTTTCCGCCCAACTTTTGCCCTTTCAGACTTAGTCTTGCTGTATTCCATTGGAATCAAGCAATATCTATAGATATTGTATACATGCACTTCAGCAATGTACATGGACATGCCTTTTTAGCAAACTAAAAGATGCTGCACTATTTTACGTTTCTGTACACTTTTCTTTCTGCTTACAAGATTGTTAGTTTTGCCAAAATGGCTCATGAACATTCTCTGATATGAAAGGATGTTGAAAGGTTCAATATATAACATATAGCAATATATAATTTTGCACAGTAAACTTTGATGACTTCCTAGATTGCTATTCCAATTGCTGGCTTTATTTTATTTTTGTTGCAGAAGCAATGTTAGTATCCTTAAAATAAAGTCATATATTATACAAAAATGCCTATTCAAGGGATCACTTTTGTAAAAAACCCAACAGAAAATGTCTACAGGAAAACAGCAACCATGACTAGAGACAGAGGAGCAGGGATGGGAGGAAAAGGAAAAGGTTACTTATCTTATATTCCAACCACCTCCAGTTCACTTCTGAGAAAGCAGAGTGTTTGAATAGCAGTAAGAGACCCTTTATAGATAAAACGGCAAATAACTAGTTTCTGATTTTTTATATAATAAATGAAAGCACTGCTTCTTCCTTCTCTAAAATATATATGAAATGTAGGGAAAGAATCAAAAAAGCACAGCTAGGAATATGATTGTGCTTTATAAAAGATGTGTTCGTTGACAACAAGTTCCTTTAACCTGCAGAAGTACTCTATCAGAGTACAATTGGGCTGAGTATTTATATGTATTTTGAAATGTTAGATTGTATTGAATGTTTTAATATTGCAGAAACTAAAAGCTCTGCACTGAAGTTTGCCCTTCAGCTAGTTGTAGCAATAAGAATAACCCTGAAGAGCAGCTAGGAAAAGCATATAGCAATATTTATCCTACATTATGTTTTAAATAGCTATTTTAGGGAATGACTTTGTCTAATTTTCCTCTAAAATGGTCTCAGTCTATCAAATTTATTTTTATTGATATTTTATGTGTATCTCAAATAGTCATATTCATAAGAAATGCAATCGGAAAAGTTAGAATTTTGATCCTCTCCCACAAAATATCACAGACATCTATTAAATGGACTCCATAAAAACTTGAAGCCTGCCACCTAACCTCAGATAACAAAGCCTTTAAGATCATTCATAGGACTAAAACAACAGAAAAAAGGATGGAAGGTGACATTGACTATGTGTACACTCACCCCTCCAATTATATAAAACATAATTAAATTACACTCCCTGGATAGCATTATCTAATATATTATGCCAGTATAGTGCCCAGTTTACAATTTTGAAATTGTTAGTGAATTTGTTTTCAAATATTTTTCAAAATTTTTTGCACAAATATTTTGTTGCCTTTCAATCAACTGGCCAAAATATTTTGAAAATAAAGAATATCTTGGCCGTCTTGGATGTCACGGTTACCATTTGTAATGTTTGTGTGTTACAAAGAGTATCTCCCTGAAAGCTACTAAAATGCTGAGAAACACACAGACTAAAATGTGAACAGGTGGCTGGAATCATTTCTAGAAAGGTTTTCATCATCACTGCAGCAAACAAGAGTCTCATACGCAGGGCTTCCTACAGTTTCATTTTAGCATATTCTTTGAGGCCCTCACACATAAGTTACCATATAGAACAGTAGATACTAAACCTATAACCTGCGTCAACTCAGATGATCAAGTATAAAGTTCAGTGACAAAAAATAGTTTATATATATGGAAACTGTCATCACAAATCTGAATGGTAATCAATAGCCAACGCATAGCCACAGGCTGAAAGATCATGGTTTGAAACCTCAGTCATAAAAGTAAAAAATAAAGGCACACCACATTCATAACTAGATATCCTATTTCTAAACATTAAGCATTCTGTTCTTTGAGGTTCACATTTTATTTAAAGATATTAAATCAAATGGATTAGCTGTGCCACGCAAAGCACTGACTAGCACCTGTTAACTAGTTTTAAATATTTATTATGAGTGACATGGTGGTCCTATTGAAATCAATGGGAGATTTGCCGTTGACTTCAACAGGGCCAGGTTTCCACCTTCTGAGCACAAAGCCAGTTGAGACACTATGAATTCTCAGTATGTTGAGATTTAAACCTTTTTACAAAGCAAATGTGACTCCTGATGCCCTGTTGGTTTAATGTAAAGGCTTTATAAATAAATAATTGGCAATATCATATTGCCTAGAACTGGAAGGGACCCCCCAAAGGTCATCAAGTCCAGCCCCCTGCCTTCACTAGCAGTACCAATTACTGATTTTGCCCCAGATTCCTAGATGGCCCCCTCAAGGATTAAACTGACAACCCTGGATTTAGCAGGGCAATGCTCAAACCACTGAGCTATCCCTCCCCTTTTCCTGGATAGACAGAGGGTCTGGTAGTTTGAACTCACTTCCCTGTGGACAAGATCCAGTGATTTATTTCTAATAATTCCCTGGCCCTATTATTAAGTCATACAGAGATTATATGGATTTTCTGTCTATATTAGTACTTTTTTTTTTTTGCCTTTTTGTGCTCAAGAAAGTAATAGTGTCATCAGCTGCTTCAGTTATCAGGTTAGTATATTTTCTGGCTCCCTACCTAGATAAGTTCTGACTTCACAAAGAAACATTGGCCTTGCTAATTGATTCATCTACCATAGTGATACCTTGCCTAAATGCATAAAAGGAAAGTGAAACCCCACAGTGCATACACACCAGCACACATTACATACAAAAAACCAAAAAACAGTGAAACAGGTTTTCCCCTCCCCTAATATGAAGGATCAGCTTCCAAAGAGGGCTGTTGTGGCTGGAGTTAGGTTGTGCAAATGAGCTCCCAACATCTATAAAATGCTTATAAAAGGCCAACGTCTCCGATAGCCTATGATAGCCAAACTCCTGATCACATGCCTTCATGTGGCAGGGTTTTTTATTTGTTTATTTTAATCCAAAAAATGGGGGTGTAAAAGGTGGGTATCTGATGCCTTTTAAAAATGACCAGACAGCTCAGGACAGATGGGGGTCTCCAGTTCAGGAGACCAGCTTATCTAGGAAAAGGAAAATTCTGGATCTACTAGGGCTGGGGCAACATAGTGTGAAGAGAGTGGGCTTATATTAGTTCCGCTGGGGAAAGGCCCTCTTACTGTGGTAGATGTCAGGGATGTCAATCAAAAGACATATCTGGCTTCAAGACTAAGTTTGATAAGTTTACGGAGGGGATGGTATGATGGGATAGCCTAATTTTGGCAATTAATTGATCTTTGACTATTAGTGATAAATATGCCCAATGGCCTATGATGGGATGTTAGATGGGGTCGGATCTGAGTTACTACAGAGAATTCTTTCCTGGGTATCTGGCTGGTGAGTCTTGCCCACATGCTCAGGGTTTAGCTGATCAACATATTTGAGGTTGGGAAGGAATTTTCTTCCAGGGCAAATTGGCAGAGACCCTGAGGGTTTTTCACCTTCCTCTGCAGCGTGGGGCACGGGTCACTTGCTGGAGGATTCTTTGCACCTTGAAGTCTTTAAATCACGATTTGAGGGCTTCAATAGCTCAAACATAGGTTAGGGGTTTGATACAGGAGTGGGTGGGTTATATTGTGCATGTCAGACTAGATGATCATAATGGTCCCTTCTGACCTTAAAGTCTATGATTCTATGAATATACTACAGTTTTTTTGGTGCAAAAGTGACTAATTCAGTGCAAACAGTTTATTATTTTTGGTGAGTTATCAAAGTACAGCAGCAGATACCAGTTATAAGGAGAGGTGAGACTGGCCTGTATGCCTCTTTGCCAGGGACCACTGCTAACTGTGGATGTATGTCTCAGCCCTATGCTAGAATTTTGTCCACTTCAAGTCTGGCAGCCACAGAACAGTGGGATTTCTGCTGGTCAGCATCAGACCTGTCTCTAGAGGATCAAGGGAATTAGTGGCCAGAGTGAAGAGTGAGACAAAAAGCAGTGACATTTACAGCCAAAGAAGTCCCATATTATAAAAGTAGCAACACTGAGTGTATCCCGTTTGAATGGTAGAGATGTGGAAGTAGCTTACATGATGGTAAGAAAAGAAATTGATGTTCTGTGCTGACAGCAGGAAACATGATGGATGGGGAACTCGGCAAAGGAGTTTGGCTTAGTAAACTCTTCTACATGTGTGATAAACGGGTTTGGAGTCGAGGTGGTAGTAGGGTTGCTAATTTTGGTTGGATGTATTCCTGGGGGTTTCATTACATGACATCTTTAATTAAAAATTAATCTTTAATTCCTGTAGACTCAGGACAATCCTGGAGAGCTGGCAACCCTTGTTGGTAGTGAGAAGTGAGTTGAGGAAAATGGTGATTGATAGCAATACGAGTCCAACTTAAAGAGCACAAGTCGATTTATGGCCTGCAGCCTGATACCAAGTGAGAAGGTAATGCTGCAGCCCAAGACTCTTATGGCAAAGACTGTGGTAGAGTGTTGGGCTATGAGAAAACTAAGAACAATAGAAATAAGATTAATGTACATACAGTAACTTAAGGGGACATGTGGCAGGGAAGTTCCCCTCACGTCCCTATTGGCAGCTTCCCTGCTTGAATGGAAACATCCCACAGTCCATAAAAAAACATGCTGTCCTGCAATCAGCTGGGCTCTATTCTCAATCGCACAGGCACTGCCTGGCCTCTGCTGACTGGGGGAAGCAGATTTGGTCCAGGTGCACATGATGGATGAGGCAATATCTTTTACTGGACCAACTTCAGCTGGTAAGAGAGATAGAAGCCTTCATGAAGCTATCTTGACAGGCCCACCCACAGCGAAGCAGAGAAGAAGGATTGGAAAATGTAAGCGCTGGGGCCGGGACCATCTCATTGTTCTCTTTGTACAGTATCTAGCACAATGGGGTTCTGACCCATGACTGACGTACCTAGGCACTACTGTAATAAAAAAATTAATATAAGACAGAGGGGAAGGACTTTTACAAAAAGGGGAAAAAAGACTGGAACCTCTGTCTGGGGCAGGGGCAGCTCTATGCTTTTTGCTGCCCCAAGCATGACAGTCAGGCAACCTTCGGCTGTGTTTCTGCAGGAGGTCAGCCGGTCATGTGGATTCGGCGGCGGTTCTGCGGGAGGTCTGCTGGACCCGTGCCTTCGGTGTACCCGCTGCTGAATTGCCGCCAAAGCCACGTGACCAGCGGACCTCCCACAGAAACGCTGCCAAAGGCTCCTGGACTGCTGCCCGCAATATGACCGGCATGCCGCCCTCCCCGGCTTGCTGCCCCAGGCACGCGCTTGCTGTGCTGGTGCCTAGAGCCGCCCCTGCTTTGGGGAAAAGCCTGGGAGAACAGCAATTCCCATAATAGTGAAACATGTATTAAATATTTTATTTGCTAACAGATTTTTATATTTTCACAATTATAAATAAATCTTGGATTAAACTTTTGTAAGAATATCTGAAAAAAAAATCTTTAATAGTAATACTATTGCCACGCGGCTGTGCTTAGTACACCACACCTCATGAGGCCGCTGGAAGCATTTGCAGAAACACACCTCCGGCATTCTTTAATCAATACTACCACACAGTCTGCCATGCCTTATTGCCTAACTCTCCAGAGCGACCCGCCATCACATAGCTCCTTTTAGAGTTGATTCAATGTGACAATACTGTGTGACTAAAGTGATTGCTTTATAAAGAAAGACTTTAAATAAAAATGATCTCAATAAAAAAAAAGAAGCTACAGAAATATCTTTCCACTCTCATTCTCCCCACACATATGAGGTGTCCCCGCCTTTTAAAAAAAATAAAGGATTATTTTAGAGGGTTTGGGGGGGTCGTTTTAGAAAATGGATAGTTTCTGCTGTTCTTTCCAGTTGCCAGTGGGCCCAAACTTCTCCCTAGCTGCCAACTCAACAGGCCATTTCAATTAATTAAACAAAAGATATGTGCTTGTGATTGCATCAAAATCTGTAACAAATATAAGCCTCTCTTTCAGACACAGATGCTGTTTTCTGTCAATTAAAGATCCAGGGAAAATGCAGAAAATTTGTTTCACAGGGTCAAAACCTGCCCTTACCCAGTTCTGCAGTGCTGACAGCCAGATAGGTCTGGGTGCACTGAGGTGAAGCTTCCCACTCCCCTCCGTCCCCAGCTGGTTAAGAGAGCGGCGTTCCCAAGCATACCTCCCCGATCTGTCCTCCACCAGCTATGGGTCATACAGCCCAATATTGGAATTCAGCCACTGTTCTTCAGGTGTCATTTGGCCTGGGATAGCCTTCCCTCCTCCCTCAGATGAGTGCAATGGAGAAGCACTGCAGCCTGTCTGCCTTATGCTGAAGTTACCATTCCATGCCCCAGCGAGAGAAAGGGACAGCCATTTAGGTGCTGAGCAGCTGATGCAAAGGGTTTCAGTAGGAGCCACACAGCTCCATTCTGTTTGGCACGGCAGAGCTAGGATGTGTCCCAGTAAAAATTATTTTTCTGCATTTTTTCTGGCTCCTTAATTAGTGGGAAACAGCAATGTGCCTGGGAGGCAGGGAGGGAGAAGGATTTAAAATAAGCAATACCAGATGAACCCACAAGGGAACGTATTCAATAGCTGGATCATTTGTGAGCAGCTATGTGACATGCACATCCCCCTATATGTGAATGATGAACGGATACTCCCAGTTAAGATTATCACAATTCCTCTGTGGAGTTACATGTATAAATGCAGCATTTTACTGCTTTAGAGCAAAGAGCTATTGTGTACTGTCATCCTGATTTTCAAAAGACTAAATCGCTGCAGCCCCTCTGGGGGAGGGGGAGTCAGCACCTCTAAAAATCATAGAATATTGTACATTTTCACCTTAATCACCAGTTTTTGTTTGGGGGGCTTTTTATTTCCCTCCTCACCTGTCTTTTATTTGCTCCTGTTGCACAGTCAAGACTACTAGCTGAGAATGTGTTAGGGTAACCCCAAGGACCCTGTGGGGAATTGTCACAAATTATAACAAAGTTGCAACTTATTTGGATTGGTTATTCATCATCTCAAAATAAACATGTTAGATAACTTTGGGGTAGATTTTATAATGTTTACTTTATATTATAATGACCCAATCTCCCAAATGCGACACACACATGAGTAATCCTTTTGCCTTTCATGGGACTTTTTGTGTGTATATCTACTCATAGGCCTAAGTGTTTGCTGAATTGAGCCATAAAACCACCACATTTTGAGAAAAATGCTTCAACTGAACATTTTCTCTACTTTTTCACATTTATGTTTATTAGGATTTACAATAAAATTGGAGAAATCTTCTATCCTGGTAAAAATGCATTTGGGTTTGTTTACTTCGCCCTCCCTCCATTAAGGAATTCTTATTCCTTTAAAATCAGTTCTACAAAGATAAAAAATAAATTGGCTGTATCTGACAGATAAATGGGTACTTTAAGGTCAATTAGCAAAGCATCCTTTCCTCTCCACCCCCATTAATGCAATGGCCTTTATCTGTTTTCAGTGATGTCTGTGACTTGATGAGTAAAAGAAAGCATGGAACAAGCATCCCAAGAAGCAGAAAATAAAAGTCTCTAATGCATTAGCATTATACCAGACCCACTGCGCCATCTGTTATCAAATTTTAGACCATGGCAAACCCCATTACATTATTGCTGTCATCAATATAAAATGGATAATCCATTTTTCTAAGGGCAGGTCTATACTTAACTGCCGGGTCGACGCGTAGCGTTCGACTTCTCGGAGTTCGAACTATGGCGTCTCATCTAGACGCGATAGTTCGAACTCCGAACGCGCTCCCGTCGACTCCGGAACTCCACCACCACGAACGGAGGTGGCGGAGTCGATGGGGGAGCCGCGGACTTCGATCCCGCGGCGTCTGGACAGGTGAGTACTTCGAACTAAGGTAGTTCGACTTCAGCTACGCTATTCACGTAGCTGAAGTTGCGTACCTTAGTTCGACCCCCCCACCCTAGTGTAGACCAGGCCTAAGTGATATGAATATTGTAAAAAAATGCAGTATGAGTTGTGTTCAATGTTTAAAATTCTTCACATTTTGCAGATACTACAGTTAACAGTAAATTTGGGATTCTGCAAACATTTAGACAAATACATAGTTCCACTGGAGTCAATATGACTACACGCCCTGTAAAGATATGTGTATGTGTAGGTGTTTGCAGGATCAGAGCACAACATACCAACCAAGGAGAGTAACACTGTTTTATTGGAATAAACGTTTCTTGCTTTTCAAAGGTATTCTTATTTTTTTTAAATGTAGTATTTCTCTCTATGAAAATGAAAAGTCCATATTACAATATTCGTCTTTAACAGAAAAGAAATAACTCATTGTAAAATGAACTGAAGTAAGAAAATGTTATTAAAAAGAAAAGAGTAATTATTCTGTACTGTTTTAATCTGCATTTAGAGAGAGATTACAAAGGGCGCCTTGTAGCCATCAATGCACATGCTGCATAATCCCTTCTCTCTAATTGCAGATTAAAGCAATGAAAAGTAACTTTTTAAAAAATAAAAGTGTGTATTATGATTTCAAAATAGCTAAGATAAATATACCTAAATGTGCACTGCACACACACACACACACACACCAACACACAGAGTGCTTTTAAAAATGTACATATAAAACAATATACAAACACAAATACCAGTATCAGAGAAATCTATGGATTTCCCTTCCTCAATCTTATTTGCCCATTTTTAGATCAGAGATATCCACCTAAATTATGGCTGCTAAATGCATAACCAAAACCAGGATGAGCACAGTTTGCAAAACACAGATACAATTTAGACTACTTCAGAAGTAACCATGAATACAATAAAATAATTACCATCCTCTACAAGAAAGGCAAATACAACACCTGTGACATTATACTGGAGTTGAGTTAGGCTTGCTAGCTGCTGCCCCAGTGTGGTGTGTATTTTAACAATCATAAATACTTGGATTACTCAAAACAAAACAAAAACTGATTAATATGTTTGTTTCCCATTTCTTTGTCCCATAATTTTTTTAAAGAAATTAATAAATCCCTTAAGATATAAACTGTTGTATACTGAGAGAGGTATTTGCTAGAGCTCAGCAGTTGACACTACCCTGCCTTTACTTACAACCAGTATAACCTCAAATTATCCACAATACGAATAGGAAGTTTGGCAGATGAAGTCCATAGTCAGCAGTCTCCCTCACAGAACCTGGTGAAAACCTGCAAGTTACACAACTGAGGTAAGAGGTGGTTTGGAGAGCTGGCCCTTCAAAGGGAATGGATGAACAGTGGAGAGGAAAGGGGAACAAACGCCAATGGAAAAAGCCAAAACAGGATTCCTTTTCAGTATCTAAAACCTGCAGATATGCATGTGAGCAACTTTATTCCCCCCTAAGTGGGACTACTCAGGTGCATAAGTGTTTGAAGGATCAGGGTCTATGAATCCTCCTTTAGTCAAGAGAAATAACTCACTGCTATGATTTCTACCATCCACAATAAAAGATCACCTGTCCCATGTTCTGGATGCCTTTGTCAATATTGTACAACAGACACTAAAATGAACACTCTCTAACCTACCCCCAAGTCAGAATATCAATCACAACAAATATATATATATATATATATATGTATAATTACATTTAATTTCCACAACTTCTCCTATGCGAGGAAGAGCGGGGAAGGGAGTCTAATGAGTCCACTGCGGGTTGCATTGATTTAAGTCAGATCATCTCACCCAGCCATTCCTGTGCGTGCCTATCTCTTTCATGCTCTCTCCAAATCTAGTCACCAAGCCAACAGCCTCACTCCATTCAAAACCCACCTAGAAACAAAATAACAAACAAAAAAACCCTCACTTCGGCCATACAGCCCGCAAGAAGGAGCCAATTAAAATTCAGATTAAAAACTGAGAAGGGTACATGAACAAAGTCACAGTAATTGTGGATCCTATCTTTAAGACAAAATATTTCTCCACCTCTCGAACTCATTAACTTATCAGCTGTGGTTTAAAAAAACAACAATGCACACATTGTACAAATAACAATGTAACTTGTAAAATACAAGTTACAGACTATCTTGCTACAATAAATAAGTACACAGCCCTACATAAAAAGTCCATTCAATTATATGTCTGATTTGTTTCACAAATATGCCACAGTCTCAGTGTCCAGCAATCACAAACAACAGGAATAACAGTTTTAGAAATAAAGGTCATGCTCCATATTTTTCAGATGATTCAACCCGCCCCATCACTTGTCACAACCTGCTGCTTTTCTTAAGACACTGATTTGTTTGTTTGTTTCTGATATGAGACACTGTTTCTCATAGGACATATTTTCTTTTTCCTTTCTCTACACATTTCTTTCTTCATTCCTTGTTGTTTCTGATCTCCTATGCCACCCCCATTATTTTCTTTGATGTTCTCTTTTCACCCCAGCCATTTCCATTCTCTCCCTACCACTTACAAGCCAACATCTCACTAGTTTTTCCCCTTTCTCTTTTTGCTTATCTTCTCCACTTCTTCCCATTTGCACTTTTGAGAATTGGTTATCAGCTATTATTCTAATGGCTAATACTAACAGATCACTTAGATACCATGGGATAGGCAGCTTACAGAGATCCCAAATGTCACAGAAAATGCTGAATTAGCATTGAACAACAGGTTCATTTTCACTGTAAGGCATCTAATATGAGTACGTTCTTCTAGTGAACCCTTTTGGGATGGGCTGTTTGTGGATGGAAGTTTCTAGAAACTGATGGAGAGAGGAAAAAAGGGTCAAGAGTGCATACCCAGATGTGGAGATGTAATACTGATTGCATGTCAGCTGACCATAGTGAGGGGGTCAAAAAGGAAGATATGCCTCTAGGTGGGGTGGTGTTGAGGGAAAACACAAAACAAAAAACCCTCTTGACTCAAAACAACCAAAAAACAATAACGTACCCCTTCCTGAGTTGAGCTTGGTGTACAGTCAGTTACACAAGAGGGGCAGGGCATAGGACAGGGAAGGAAACCAATTCACGTCTAGTCTTTGCCTTCCCTATCCTCTGGGAAATATGGCCACTGTCCCCCAAGAATGGTAACCAAATGAGTCTTTTCTTAAAGGAAACAAATACTCAAATACAGTTTGTTTTCAGACTGTCCCTTGTCTGGGAGAGGCCTGGTCTGTCTCCCTCACTCACCTCATGGTGAGTCTGTTTATTTCCAAAGGAATCCCATTGTCTCACCAGCTGGCTGTAGCCCCAGGTCTATAAACCAAGCTCCTTCTAAGCATCTATGGAGTTAGGGCAGTTGCCACTTAAGTCTACTGTCTCCTCTATCTTCTGTTCCCTCCTGATTATTAGCTCAAGGCTTGACACACCAGATAAATTGGTCTTGCCCTGCATCACCTAAGTTCCTGAATGCAGGTCATATTACGAACCCCTTTCTGCCCTGGCCCAGTATCAGGTTTGCGTATCACATCACTTCAGAGACTGACATGATTTTGTATCTGTAAAAATGTAGATGTACCTAATATGCAGTGATTCACAAAATCAGCCCTTTGGAAATTGCTTAGATATATTTAGGAGCTAATAAAAGTGTATCCATTGCTGTTTGAAGTAGCAACTTTTCAAAGTGTCCGTTTGAAGACAATGCATCCCTCTTTAGGGCTTGAAGTAATGCTTATTCAAATGTTGAGTTTGTCTTTGCATAGAGATGTAACAAAATTTGTAACAAAATTTTAGGTTTTGGACAGCTTTTTTAAAAATACATCTATACTGCCCTGTTGTGAATACCTGACCTTTGTCAGAGTCATAGGAGCTGCCATACCACATCACACTAATGATCCATCTAATACAGTATTGTGTTTTTCATAACTAGTATTAGATACTTCAGAGGAAAGTGCAAATAACCAAGCTGTGGACAACTATGGAATAACCTGCCCCTAGGGGAAGTTTCAGCCTAACTCTATTGGTAAGTGTTTGGTTCATGCTATGGTTTCTATTTTTCCTCCCAAGGGCTGCAGGCCATTTTCCAGATTCATCCTTCCCATGTCCCTCCCCCGTCCCCCCCCCAAAAAAACCCTCTATTAAATTGAATGCATGAATATGCAAGTAAAATATTAATGAAAAGAGTCCTGGATATGTTCTACAACATAAAGGACACTCCTAACTACAATGAACGTTCATTACTGCATCCGATCTCTTGCTAAAAGTTCTTGGCTTCTACAAGCACTGGACAGGATGTATTGTACACCTAGATAAACTATTTAATACTAATAGATTGTCACTTCAATTTAATAAATATCAGCTATTCTAAACTATAAAATAATACTCAGTTCTATTTTGCAAATAATTATTTATTACAATTGTCCTTCCTTTGTAAAGGAATGGTCCTACATAAAACCAGTCACATTTTATGTGTAGTTCTCTTATTAGGCTAATTCCCAAGGGAACGAACAAGTGGTTTAAAGTTAAAAAAAAATACGGTATGCATTTAAGTGTAAAGTGCTGGCCGTTCTGACTAAATGATCACCTGAGGAAAAACCCTATGTAAAATAATTCACAGCCTATCTGTTCTTCCTTTAATTTCTGCAGGTTCTGAAAGATGCACCTGCCATAGGTGGAAATTAGCCACTTGAATATCAAACACCTAGTTTGGGTAACATAGTTTAAACTATGTTGATGATATTTGTATTCACCTGCCTATTGTTTCCAGTTACCCAAACTAGAAAATTATCCGTCAATAGCAGTGTGCCTGTACATATGCAAAGTGGCTTTGTTCTAGAAGAAGCAATCTGAAACATTTTAGGATAGCATGATTAGTCTGTACCAAAATGCTGCTGCCCACTGTATTGGGGGTAAGGAAAAATATATATATGCACACAGATGTTTCTGTCCATTAACTCATTTCTACTGCAGCTGAGAGAGAAACACAGAAACAAGGGGGTCATGGAATACAGGCCAAACCAAAAAATTCCCCTCCCCTTCTCAGAGGGGAGAGTTTGGTCAAACCAGAGAGGGGAGGGCCAAATCTTTGCCAGGGGTGGAGAGAAAGGGGGAAAGAGCTCTTTCCCAGACGTGCTGGAACTGACTTGTGCCTCAGGTTTTTTCTGTCTCCCACTGGCCAGCCATGGGGGATTAGGGAACCCAAATTGCTCTCACAGCCCTGCTCTCATTTAAAGCCTTCTCAGGTATCTAGGAGCTATCTTGCCATACAACCCTCACTCCTTCATGAGTTGTGTTTCCAGGATGCTGTGGGTCTGACGAAGTACCTGTTTTAGGGATCAGGGAGGAATTTTTCCTGCCATTGGGCCTTACTGGCAGGAGTCTAGAATGGCCTTCATCATCCTTGCAGCATCATGGAGGCACACTTTAGGTTTATAAGAATAGAGATGATAATGCTAGGAGATAATGTTGTAATCTGTAGTTCTTCAAATATTGTGGTCAGTGTCCAGTGCAGATAAAGGCTAAAAGAGCCAGATCCCAGAGGCAAGAGAGATATTTTGCCTGCAAGGGGAAGGGAGATCAAAGTCTTCACAGACAGAAGTCTCCCTTAGTATATCCTACCTTCTTCATGGATGGGAGAGCAAGAATATTCAGAAGTGAGCCCAGCCCTAGGGGTTAGGCTGAAAAGAGTCTACCTAAACTACTTGTTATATTGTGGGGTACTGAATCCAGTTAAACACCCAATATGAGAGAGGGAGCAGTCAGATAACGGGGAGAGGCCTGCCACTTAAATCCACTTAAATTAATTGGAGGCCTGCCACTTAAATCCATACCTGTATCTTTTTATATTCAGCTATATGTCCTAATCCAGAGTGACCTGGGAGAGAGGAACACTTGCATACAAGGAGGTGGAACAGGAGACAGCTGCTATTTGCAATTATTTGGCATCTGACATTCTCTGGAGCAAAACTTTTCAAAACATTTTGGAAACAATCTGAAATAATGTGTGAGGGAAGGGAGAATATTTTCTCAACATATGGATATAAAAATACACTTTTCTTCATTCACCAGCTAACTGATAATTAAAATATCTTCTACTTAATTAGCAACTCTCTCTGAAAAATAGTATCAAAAGGAATTCTTTAGAAAGTAATCTGAAGTTAATTCATTTCAGTTATGGGGGCTTTTTTAGTTTAATTGCAAAGATATGCAGTCCAAAATTATCTCCATGACTGGCACTTCAGGCACCATCAACATCCCCAAAGCAGAATATCTTTCACAAACTATTGACTATGCATTTAGCCAATAGCCAATCAGATCAATCCAAGGTTTCTCCAATGTCAAACAACAAACATGTCCCTGTATTCCACCATCCTGCAAGGTATGTGTTTTTTCACTTATGCCTGCCAGGATTTTGCTAATGGTCATCTCCAGGCTTTGGCGTCCCACTGTTGTACCAGCTGTGCTGAACTAGTCTTGTCCTTATACTGGGTCTGGGTAGGAGCTAGTTAATCGCACTTGTATTGAGTGTATATGGCAAAAGTAAGCCAAGAGTCCTTTTCTATAAAAACCTACATATGCAAATCCAATTCCCACCTCCAATGTTCTGCTGCATCAAATGGTTCAGCCAGTTCTTGTTATTTGACTTTGGTTCACTGGCCAACCCCCTCAATTGAGGGGACAGATTCTGGTTCGCTTATAGAACTCCTGACTCCTATCTGATCAAGCCACTCTCTCAATTTGGAGATTAACATTTTGATATAGACAAAATGAAAGACAAGCTGTTCATGGGTTCAATTGAAACCAAGAGGAATCTCCTGCTTTTGTAATGGACAAGACTGCCAAGTGCACATGAGCTGTCTTTGACTCCTTAGAGAAAGTGCACAAGTGTGTCTTATTCTCCATCAACTTCCTTGGTTTGTGGCTGAGTGTATCCATGCTCTTCAATAGACTAACCTTAAAAACCCACATTATCCGTACTTGCATGGGAAATACATTTTTTACTCAGCAATTAAGGGTGCCTATTAGTTATATTTTTCCTGTTTTTAACTACATAGATAATATTATTTGGCCTGTGAATTTCTAATATTAGCGATAAGTCAGGTGGCGGCAGCATCATATAGGAAGGAATTTTAGAAATTATCGGTACATGCCTATGCATTTTACTCAAATGTTATTGAACAATTTGTAAGTGGGCAAAATTCCAGAGGCACAGAAGGGCACAATGCCGGTCATTAACAAAAAAGTCATATCATTTGTGATTATGTCTAGTTGCTGAGGAGAGCTGTCCTCTCAAGGAATACATCAGTGGTTAAAGAAGAATGTATCACCACCGATCCTGCTGCTGATTAGAGTAGAAAATTAAAAGTATACTGCCCATGACAGTGGTACAGGATGTAATGCTACACCAGAAGGTGGTATTATAATTAAGTTTTTAATTTCTGTGCAAACACCAATATAATCTGCTAAAACTGTTTTCTTCACTGACTGATTTTCTCCAAAAGAATTGAGAGGGTGCAAAAACATTAGCCTTTTGTATCCTCATATGTATAACATTTCTGCTGCATCAGAGTCTCAGAATGTTTTCAATTATTATAAGGTTTTGCACATATATAAATAATATTCTGTTCCAGCAGCACAGAAAAAAAATACTTACAAAAACATTGTACAGCATACTGCATTATTAATTATAGCTTGCAAGTGTTTGAAAAGCATTTTGTAGAGCAAACAGAAAGACACCGTCATGGGTTAATAGCAACTGCTAAACATAGAAGGAGAAATCCTGGCACGGTTAAATTCAGTGGGAATTTTGCCTCTGACTTCAGTAGGATCAGGATTCTACCAATGATAGATTTCTTAAGACCTGGGAATGATACCCAGCTCCTAGAAGGACAGAGTGCCTTATAGTATTCAGTCAATGACCATTTTGGCCAAATAAAGAGCTATATTTACATCGTTCCAAAAGGCATCTTGGCCAGTCCTTTAGGCTGAAAGGAGTGTGACTGCAGCAGAAGGGGTCCTGAAGGATGGGTAGGATTAGAGAGGAGAAAGTGAGCAGAATCTCAAGACAGCCTGTTTTTCCCCTCTGTCCCCCTACATTGGTAGATGTGGGAGGATTCTCTGTTTTAAATTAATTTTTGCCATGTTATTTTCATAGAATATAGAATCATAGAATCTCAGGGTTGGAAGGGACCTCAGGAGGTCATCTAGTCCAACCCCCTGCTCAAAGCAGGACCAAACCCAACTAAATCAATTTTGGATGCTTGACTCTCTAAGCAAGGTGATTACAGTGCTTTGAACAAAAGTACTAGGTTATTTTGCTACAGTGCTTAATGACTGCTTAATAAAAGCAAGTGACACATCTAGCTCATGCTTAGGAATTTTAATTATAATTAATAATACAATATCTAGAAAGTTAGATATTTCAGTGATGATATCTCTAAAAAGTTTAAATATAGTCATTGAACAAAAGAATCAGAACAATGCTGGAAAAATGGAAGATGCAATCAAAAGTCAAATTCTGTTCACTTCACTTATGCAATTATTCCTATTGAAGTCACAGGAACAGCAGGGTTTGGTCCCCAGTTTGTGATGAAGTGGGCATCTGGATAAATGACAGGCACTATGGGCTAGATTCTGCCTTCAAAAATGCATGAACAATTTCCACTGTGTCCAGTTCTGGAGTGCTTACTCAGACACTACTCCCACAGATTTTAATGGCTGGAGAAAGCTGACTGACTTCAAAAAGGAGTTCCTGGTACATATCTGAGGTCAGAATTGAGCCCGGTGTTATTGAGAATTGATAGAACAGAAACATACTGTACTTCCTTGAATTGAAATAATGGGTTTAAATAAACTTACTTATTCCACTCTTGCTTTATCAAATACATTACAAACCAAATTAAAACAATATTATAATAGATATTAAGATTAAAGTACCGGTAAATATAACATCCAATGTATGTGCACTTTACCCAGTTTAGCAGTTTTGGGCCCTGATCCCATAAACACTCATGCACATAGTTAACTATGGGAGTAGTTTCACTGACTTCAGTGTTACTATTCATGTGAGTAAAGTTAAGCATATGCATAAGAGCTTTACAAGATTGGTCCTGAGATTCATTATGCATACATGAGTTATACATTCGGGGGATGGGGAGGAGAGGAAGGTTTTTAACTCAAAAACAGCTTATAAGAAGTGGAAGATTGGACAAATAACCAGGGAGGAGTATAAAAGTATTGCTCAGGCATGCAGGAGTGAAATTAGGAAGGCCAAATCACACTTCGAGTTGCAGCTAGCCGGAGATGTTAGGAGTAACAAGAAGGGTTTCTTCAGGTATGTTAGCAACAAGAAGAAAGTCAAGGAAAGTGTGGGCCCCTTGCTGAATGAGGGAGGGAACCTAGTGACAGAGGATGTGGAGAAAGCTAGTGTACTCAATGCTTTTTTTGCCTCTGTCTTCACAGACAAGGTCAACTCCCAGACAGCTGCACTCTGCAGCAAGGTATGGGGAGGAGATGACCCGCTCTCTGTGGGGAAAGAAGTAGTTCGGGACTATTTAGAAAAGCTGGATGAGCACAAGTCCATGGGACCGGATGCGCTGCATCCGAGGGTGCTAAAGGAGTTGGCCGATGAGATTGCAGAGCCATTGGCCATTATCTTTGAAAAATCATGGCGATCGGGGGAGGTCCCGGATGACTGGAAAAAGGCTAATGTAGTGCCCATCTTTAAAAAAGGGAAGAAGGAAGATCCAGGGAACTACAGGCCAGTCAGTCTCACCTCAGTCCCTGGAAAAATCATGGAACAGGTCCTCAAGGAATCAATTCTGAACCACTTAAAGGAGGGGAAAGTGATCGGGAACAGTCAGCATGGATTCACCAAGGGCAAGTCATGCCTGACTAACCTAATTGCCTTCTATGATGAGATAACCGGCTCTGTGGATGAGGGGAAAGCAGTGGATGTGCTATTTCTGGACTTTAGCAAAGCTTTTGATACAGTTTCCCACAGTATTCTTGCCAGCAAGTTAAAGAAGTATGGGCTGGATGAATGGACGGTAAGGTGGACAGAAAACTGGCTAGACGGTCGGGCTCAACGGGTAGTGATCAATGGTTCCATGTCTAGTTGGCAGCCGGTATCAAGTGGAGTGCCCCAAGGGTCGGTGCTGGGGCCGGTTTTGTTCAATATCTTCATTAATGATCTGGAGGATGGTGTGGACTGCACCCTTAGCAAGTTTGCAGATGACACTAAACTGGGAGGAGTGGTTGATACGCTGGAGGGTAGGGATAGGATACAGAGGGACCTAGACAAATTAAAGGATTGGGCCAAAAGAAATATGATGAGGTTCAACAAGGACAAGTGCAGAGTCCTGCACTTAGGACAGAAGAATCCCATGCACTGCTACAGACTAGGGACCGAATGGCTGGGCAGCAGTTCTGCAGAAAAGGACCTAGGGGTTACGGTGGACGAAAAGCTGAATATGAGTCAACAGTGTGCCCTTGTTGCCAAGAAGGCTAATGGCATTTTGGGTTGCATAAGTAGGGGCATTTCCAGCAGATCGAGGGATGTGATCATTCCCCTCTACTCAGGTCTGGTGAGGCCTCATTTGGAGTACTGTGTCCAGTTTTGGGCCCCACACTACAAGAAGGATGTGGATAAATTGGAGAGAGTCCAGCGGAGGGCAACAAAAATGATTAGGGGGCTAGAGCACATGACTTATGAGGAGAGGCTGAGGGAACTGGGATTGTTTAGTCTGCAGAAGAGAAGAATGAGGGGGGATTTGATAGCTGCTTTCAACTACCTGAAAGGGGGTTCCAAAGAGGATGGATCTAGACTGTTCTCAGTGGTAGAAGATGACAGAACAAGGAGTAATGGTCTCAAGTTGCAAAGGGGGAGGTTTAGGTTGGATATTAGGAAAACCTTTTTCACTAGTAAGGTGGTGAAGAACTGGAATGGGTTACCTAGGGAGGTGGTGGAATCTCCTTCCTTAGAGGTTTTTAAGGTCAGGCTTGACAAAGCCCTGGCTGGGATGATTTAGTTGGGTTTGGTCCTGCTTTGAGCAGGGGGTTGGACTAGATGACCTCCTGAGGTCCCTTCCAACCCTGAGATTCTATGATTCTATGATTCATTCCTGATGAAAGAATTTTAACTACAGTAGTATAGATATGAATACTGGCTAAGATTTACAGATGTGCTGCAGCTGGCTTGAGCTAGTCCATTGGCACAAAGCAGCCATAACTTGGTAGGCCAGAGGATTCCTCTTACCTAGAGGTATCCTATGGAGCCACAGCTTCTATGTGAGTGCCAGCTGATCCCCAGCTGCTGGAATTGCCCTCTTGGGGCAATGGGTAGCCTGAAATAAGTGAGAGTAGCCTCCAACCAATCCAGGGATCAGGAGCATGTAAAAGTGGCTTAAAGTCATCTTTGCTCCTCCCCACTCTGGTCTTGTGTTGGATGCTCAACAAACAAAAGAACCATTCATTCAATCATTGTTCATATAAAATATGAAACACTTCACTCTACAACGTGTCATATGGCAATACAAGCAATAATATAAACATTTTAAAATTCACATTGTATGTAATATCTTATCTAATGTGCTATAATACATACACACTTTACTCACTGATTCAGAAACTTGTATTTGGCAATTATCCCAATATTGCTAGACAAATACATTTGCAAAGGGGTTTTTTTTTGTTTTGTTTTTGTTTTTTATGCACTGCATAGGATGTGGCATTCCTTTAATTATGGGATTACCCGTGAACTGTATGAGTACACTGAGCCCATGTAGACTTTATATTTGAAATGTCTATTTTAGAAGAAAATTACCAAATTTATGAAAATCTCCTATTAGTTGAGGCTTGATCTGCCTTTTGCACTGCCAACATTTAAAATGCAGGGCAAGAATGCACCCAGTTGGCCACAAAACTGTGCTGCAAACTATAGCATACATTGATTAATATGCCATAATGGTTCCTAATACTTGGTGTAACAATCACTTACACACACATATTGATCAACACACATCTCACCCTTTCCATCAAGAAGGATTTCAAAGAGTTTTACAAATTAGGGACCCAATTCTGCAAACAATTACTGTGGAACTATTCATAAAAGTAGGCACTGTGATTAGTAGTAGTGAGTGAATGAAACGTTCTATTTTATATAAAATTATTTCTATCTGAACTACTACTGAGTATATTCTTCCACTTCAGGGGAAGTTAAGTGTAAGTTGAGCCAATGAGCAAATGCAGGATTGGAACCTACGTGTGATAAGCAAGTATTTATAGATTGAGCCCTATATTTACTGCACAGGAATACATCTTATCGCTGAAATGTAATCATCTCCACAGGGAAAGACAGCCAAACACATTACAAAGTGAAATGTAGACACAAAGAATATCTATTTTAATTAAAACCGTAAGGGGAATTGAGTTAGGCATAATATAGTTACATCCAAACAAGAATTCTGTCAAAATTCCAGGGCTGACACTCATACCTCTTGTCAAGAGTACTAGGAGGCCAATACTAACCAAAAGTGGTCAACAGTATGAGAGCTTGTTTTCTTTCTAGCATATAAAAGGGTTTGAATGTTATATATTTTAAATGTTATTCTCACTATTTAAGCCATTCTACGTTTAATGCAATAGAAAGAAAAAGCTTCTTTTCTGACCTCTGAATGGCTTAAAACATTTAACGTATTTTATAAGAGGCTGTGCTTCTGAGTGGCTCTAAATATAAAATATTAAGAGTTGCTTTTCTATCATTTGAGTGACTGTAACATTAAATACAGTATATTGCATAAGAAGTTGGCCATCTATCCACTAAGTGATTCTAATCTTTAAATATTTTAAAAAATTGCTTTCTTGGGCTCTGAGTAGCGCTAAATATTTTTTAAAGATGTTACCTCAGTTGCTGAATGTCTCATTAAGTGCCTTTTTCTAACACAATAGCTGTTTTCCAGACATTTAGTTCCTCTAAACAATCATCTTGATGAATGGGTATTTAACTATCTGCCTCATTAAAACTGACCATTGTGCAATACTTTTATACTCACCTACATGTACATACCTATATATGCAGCATAAGTTTTATGTATGTTAGAGTATTTTAATATGAATTGTAATAAAACTAGTTTTATTTTCTGGAGTGGGGCTGACTCATTTTCACTGGTCTTTGTTTTTAATTTCCTTCATGCTTTCCTGAAAAATAATGAATTTTCTCAGCATACTCTTCTGAACTGTCTACTTGACTTTTTCAGTTTGCTCCTCCTTGGGGGTACTAGTGTGCTATATGATCTGATCTTTTAGTTCCAGCAGTGTAGACAATCCCTGAATTTCTAACTCATCCTGCTCACTATACTATTTAAATGTTTTCTTTTACACCTCTACCCCAATATAACTCTGTCCTCAGGAGCCAAAAAATCTTACTGCATTGTTATATCGAACTTGCTTTGATCCGCCAGAGTGCACAGCCCACCCCCCCCGAGCGCTGCTTTACCGCATTATATCTGAATTCATGTTATATTGGGTCGCGTTATATCGGGGTAGAGGTGTATTATCAGATTAAAGCAAAATGGCTTTTTGATGCAATCTGTCTCACAAAAGGCCAAAGAGGCCTAGACTTCTCTTAAATGTTCATCCCTTTGCTGGTGTAAGAATCCTCCTTCTTCCATGAGGGTCATCTAATTTTCTGACAGCGTCAGTGCTTGCAAGCAATTAAATCTTCCCCGGCTAATACACCTCAGATATTTTGGAAGTTAGACACTGAAGGTCAGCTGTGCCCTTTGGGCCACTTGTTTCTAATCCCCATTGTCCCTTGTGTCTGTTACCAAAAAGAAAAAAAAAAGAAAAAAACCTCCCTTTTTGCAAAATCACTTTCCTGTTTACATTACCTTCTGGCAGCTTTTCTTGGAACAATCTCAGCAGCTTCAGTGGTAGGTTCTTCTCAAAAAGAACTTAGATCATTGAAGTTCTCACCAAACATTACATTCCTTGACACAGGACAGTTTAAAACAGGAACATTTTATTAAGGGTATTTGGTTTTGGTTTTGGATGAGTTTTTGTTTGTTTGTTTTAAACGGCAAAAGCCCCACATCCTGGTATGACCACACACTGCTCACCTAAGCCTTATCCCCAAACCTTGTCAGCAGAGTTCCAGACCTTTAAATGGGCAGGGAAGAGGAAAATAACCTGTTCTTGAATAAAAAATTCCCATTCCCATTAACATACTCTAGCATGCATACATGTTAACTTGTATAAGTATTTTGGAAGGTTTTCCCCATTTAAAGGATACACTAGGGAGTCACAAGAACAAAATGCAAAACTTCATAAAAACAATAATTAAAGAGAACTTTAATCTAGTTTTCCTATTCTCTCCTCTTCAAGAACTAAAATATAAAAAGACTTAAGTTTTTCTAATCAGCTGAATACCAGCTGCAATATCATTAAATCTGTACCAGATCTAACAAATTAATGAGCAATGCAATTAAGACAATATTAGAGACCTTTATTCTCACTGAATAATAAAAAATGCTTCTTTTCCTATTACAGTATTTTTAACAAAAAATACCATAACAAAAACCCAGAGCTTGAATTTCTCATTAACTGATTGACCTAAAGCAGATAATCTATTTTTAAAAAGGCACCTGTTTTTGAAAAGTAACCCAAAGTACAGAGTGAGTAGGATGGAAACAAAAACGGGAGGCCATGAAAAGAAATGAAAGGGAAAGAGAAGAGGCAATGGAGAGATAGAGAAAGGGAAGACACAAAGAAAGACTACCAGACAGGATAATGGGAGAGGGAATATAATACAAGGAGATGTGCTGTAGGAACAAAATAATAATAATCAACAAAAACTAAAATGGAAATGGAGAAAAAGGCAAAGAGAAGATTAAATGAATAGCATCCTGAGATATACAGTGAAGTCAAAGAAAAATGTCTGTAGCAGTTTATTTTCTTTAAGAGGCACTCCACCTTTGTGGTCAAAGAGCTTTTCCACATCAAAACCAGAGTTCTGCTACATAGCAGAGAAAGAGTTTAGCAGCCCCCTTTCCTTTAGGACCTTCCCCCACCCCCAATACACCATGTCTGCACTATGCATGTCTGCATATGTCTTGGGGAAGGGGATGTCAGGGTCAGAGGACAGGCTGATGATGCAACATGAGATAAATCTGCAAGCTATTCATCCTCATTTAAGGGGGTACAATGTGAGTGAGGCTACTGCAGCCCTTAGGCAGCAGTAGTGGCAGCGGTTCCAGGCATTGTTGCTAATTCCTACTCCTCATGGAACCATCCTGCATAAAAAGCCAGGTAGTTGGAATTAACATCTGTTGGGAAGAATTGCCCTCTTACATAACAAAACAGACTGCATCCCACCTGGCAGCTACTGAAATAGTTTTCAGAACTGCCAGTCATGAACAGTTCCCTGTGCTCCCTTTCCAGCCATATACTTCCAAAGCAGTATACACTAGACTCTCAAAATAGGAACATTTAAGGTGAAAGATGTAAACGCCACATGTGGAGCACCTAAGACAGTACTCACCACAAACAGGGAAGGGTAACTGAAAACACCTTGCACAACTTTCTGAGAGGAAAGATATTCATAGGCAAAGAAATTTCTCTCCAGAAAAGATATGTATGGCAAGCTTTATAGCATAGAAGTGGCTAGTGGGAAAATCCAAAAACAGGGGGCATAGGAGTAGGGATATACCCAGTACAAAAGGAAAAAAATCCATTCAGTTAAAATACTTCAGATTTTAGATTATTCTGAAGAAGAGATTATGTGCAGTTTCCATCATTTGGTTGTGAGAGCAGATGGCAGCCTTATAGATTTCGTTTGACTGCCCCTGATCATTCAGTCCAGAATAATGAGGCTGATCTGGTTGTACGTGCTTTGATCACTGATCAGCATAGTTCACCCCCACGTGCCAGGCATTACATAGCAGCTCACTCACTGGGTTAGTGCCCCCAGCAGATGATTGCTGCAGTGCTAGAGCAGTTTCTCCGTCAGCAACTCAGCACCACTGGGGTCATATTTGGCCAAACATAAAAGTCACAAAATGTCTTGAACACAAACAAAATCCTTCTGCCTTTTCTGGGGCTATTCCTTAGCCTGAAGCCCCCCTGACGGGCTCAACAGCCCTTGTGAGGGGTTTATATGCCCCCATCCTTGGGGCCAGTAGGGGAATTCCATCCCATCCTCTTCTAGGGGTTCTAGCCCAGGGTCTTACACTGAACAACTAGGTCTGCTCCAGTCCCTTTGCTGCAGTTTTCCCAGGGTTACATCTTACCCAGCCTTCTAAGTTCTCCTCTGAATCTCTCCATCTCTGCCCTACTTTTCTCAGGGTCTCTGCCTGCCTGGAGCTTTCTGCCTGGCTCTTACTCCAGCTTCTTCCCCTGCTGGACTTTATCATCACTTAAATTTAGCTCTCCCCCTTTACTGCCGACTCCTTCTGCTCTTTATGGGGAATTGCCTGATTCCCTTCAGGTGGGGTTTATTCCGTAATCAGATTTGCTCAGCCCCAGGTTCACCAGCCCATAGGGCAAACCATCCTGTTACATGGTGTAACTAGGCTTTTTGCCTTGCACACTATTGAGGGTTCAACTCTTTTTATTGATAAGACATCAGATAAGTCAGCTCACTCAGTTTTATTAAAGATTGGTAAAATATGAACGTCTCTCTTCTCAGTTATCTATTTGGAGAACAGGCTTGCAACAATTACATCTTCCCTCTGTTCCAAATTATTAGGTCAATTTATCTCATATTTATACTCCCCTTGTTTAGAGCAACTAGAAGATTCCACAAATTCCACTATATTATTGCACATTTTACTCCCCTTTTCTTATCTAGTTTCATACATATTTTACAGGGTACGAAGACATCTGTCCCAAGTATCCCCGGTACCAGTTGTACCTAGCACACTATTTGTATTTGGCAAGTGTTAACAGACCATACATCTTGTCTCTTACAAAAGAACATAGGTTACCACAATTTAACTTCTAGTAGTTCCACAATGTAGCCTAAATATAAATCAGTCTGGGAATATATTGTATTAGCTAACCACACTTTTAAGATGCAGTTTCTTATAATCTCTGAGGCTCTCTTTCCTCTGCATCTAGGCTAGAAGGTGACAAAAAAGGCAGTGGAGTTGACCCAAAACAAAAATAATGAAGAACAGGAAGCTGACGTTTATTTTTCTGTGGCACCCCATAGTGTGAAAGGTGCTACATATGGGACACAGAAAGACACAAACTCTGTCCCAAGGACTTTACAATCTAAATAGCAGTAAGTGTGCCAATCTGTATTGAGGGGATTGGGGAGGGAAGGTAGAGTGTTAAAGCAATATGATTACTCAGTTTAAGCATGTGCACATCTTGGTAGTTCTAAGTTTTTGTTTTAGATAAAAAATAAGGAAGATATAAGGTAACAAATATAGACTTAGAGACTGTGTGCATACCAGAAGAGTATTTTTGTATAGTTTTAATAGATCTGTTCTAATCATGGGAAGATACTAGAAGAAGAAGAAGCAATAGTAAATAATAAGTGATGAAGGTTATGATCTATTAGGCCCAGTGGAATTTAGTAAAATAATTCTTGCAGTCAGAATATCAATAGAGAGGGTTCAAATCTACACAGAAGAGATGTTTCAAAAGTTACAGTGCTGAAGAGCTAACATTTCACTTAGCCCTAACACACTATATCTGGTTCTCTAAACAGGAGAATGCAAGAAATAAGAATCAGTTAATGTAGACTGAGAAACTAACCAAAGATCTAAGGATAAAGAAAATCTCTTCTAAAAATAGGAAAGAGAAGAGCTAATCAAACAGGAATATTTAGAGTCAGCTAAGGCTTACAGGGGGAAAATAAAAAGACAGCAAAATTAGCTAATGCTTGCCAAGCTGTTAAGGGAAATAAGAAGGGCTTTTGCAAATAGAGCAAGGGGAAAGAAATATGAGACAGTATGTTCACTAATAAATGAAGAGGGGGATGAAACTGATGAGTCACAAATGAAGTTAATATTTGTTTGTTTGTTTTTAATTGGTCTTCCACACAAAAAAATATGGAAAGGAAATCTGAGCATTTAATATGGAAAAAGCCTCTATACAATAATTCTTGCTAAAAAACCACATAAGACAATACGTTAAACATACAGTATAACCTCAGAGTTATAAACACCAGAGTTACGAACTGACCAGTCAACCACACAGCTCATTTGGAACCAGAAGTACACAATCAGGCAGCAGCAGAGACTCAAAAAAACCCAAAAAACAGCAAATACAGTTCTGTGTTAAACAGAAACTGCTAAAAAAATAAAGGGAAAGCGGCATTTTTCTTCTGCATAGTAAAGTTTCAAACCTGTATTAAGTCAATGTTCAGCTGTAGACTTTTGAAAGAACAACCATAACCATAACTTTTTGTTCAGTTACAAACATTTCAGAGTTACGAACAAACTCAATTCCCAAGGTGTTCATAACTCTGAGGTTCTACTATACAAATAATTACAAATTAGCCAGTCTGAATGACACGTATTCTAGGATAGTAAGGGAATTATCTAATAAATTTACTGAGCTAGTGAAAAATTATTTATTTTCAAAATATCAGCCTGGGAGCTTAAGGAAAAACTAGAGGCTTACATCTATTCCTAGTTAAATAATGGAAAAAATACTAGAGAACCACCACCAAGACATACTAAAACCTGGATTGCAAAACCCCTACTCATGTTGGTGGGCACTTATTCACTTAAGTAGTCCCACTGATGTCAATGAAACTACTTACATGAATACGTGCTTACCAACACGAGTAAAGGTTATAAACATCTAGATGGTAATGCAACCATTAGCAATACACACAGAATTCTAGGGTCACTGTACCTGGAGTATTGTACTGAGTTAAAGGTATCACTTTAACAGATACATATTGGAAATACTGGAGCAAGCTCAAGGAACAACAATAAATATAATTAAGGTTAGAGGGATTGGCGTATGAAGAAAAACTGAAATAGCTAAATACACCTAGCTCAGCAAAGATGTTAGCAAGTGTTGAGGATATAAACAGCTTAGACAGAGGACATGGAAGTGGGCCAGGGGTGGCTCTAGCTTTTTTGCTGCCCCAAGGACGGCAGTCAGGCAGCCTTCAGCGGCGTGCCTGTGTAGGTCTGCCAGTCCCGCGGCTTCGGCGTACCCACCGCCGAATTGCCGCCGAATCCGCAGGACCAGCAGACCTCCTGCAGGTAAGCCACCGAAGGCTGCCTGTCTACCGACCTCACAGGGACCAGCAGGGCGCCCCCCATGACTTGCCGCCCCAGACATGCTCTTGGAGCGCTGGGAGCCGCTGCTGAAGTGGGCATAACTAGGAGAAACAGAGTGGAACTAAAAACAGAGAAATCTGGAATGAGTATCAGGAAATGCTTCCTAATAGTGGGATGGAACATCTTGTGGACTATTCCACTTTCTTCATGGCTGGGAACATTTAAAAGTAGACTGGACAAAATAGTAGACAATATAGGAAACAATCCTGCTTTGGCCAGGAGATGGACTGGTTAACCTAAGAGGTCGTTTCTATTTCTAACTTTATAGCCAAGAAATATAAGTGATTGATGCGTAATTTAAACAGTAATTACAGTTGTTCCTGCTCCTTTCTATTGGATCCTGCATAATGCACGCTCTACTTTCTGTACCTGAACAACAATTAAGTCAAACATTTTAGGCATCAGGACTGTAATTCACAATCTGGCAGGCAATAATACCCAAAGTTCCAATGCAAGTAAATTGGCTAATCCCAACATTGCTATTTATGAATGAGACAGTGGGAGAAGATGCTACTGCACCTAAAGAACCTGCATGTTACACTGCTCTACAGGCAAAATGCTTCTGAAATAAATGTAGTCAAACGTTACTAATTCTGGGTCACTGAGAATGAAAATGATGCTTAAAATTGTTGATTGGCTCTAGTTTTCAAGATATGCTATTGGGTCAGTATATACGACCCTTGACTTGGGAATAGCGGAGGATAAGTGAGTTATAAAGGGAAGGGATCTCAATTTAAACCAGAAATGACTAAAATACATCTTTGACTGGATCTATGAATAAATCTATCACTGGGTTTGGACAGTACTTGCTTTTTAGGCAAAACAATGAATGATGCAATCTGAAGCTGGTATTGCGTCATACATGATATGAATTGCATCATGTTATTCCTAGAAGTCATGGATGATGCAATCATAACGAAGCTTACATCACTCTGCTGAACAAATTGCCCTATATCAGCTCTAGAAATCATACAGTGTCGTGCTCTCTTATTTGTCAGTGTTTGATTTTGCAAACGGACACATTTCTGTTTAGCCAAAGTGCGCAGAGATGACTCGTACTTGTGTGAACAGTGCAGATAACTTCTGCTATGTTTGTGGTGAAGTGACTTTTGCAACACAAAAGCGCAGTATAACCACTATGGTTAAGAAAGCCTATCACCTTTATTTTGGATGCAAAATTGGAGATCAGGACAAGAGGTGGGCCCCACAGGAAAAGGAAATATATGCCTTTTGCAGTGCCAATGATTTGGAGAGAGCCAACAGATCATACCAGCAATTGTTACTTCTGCATGGTGCCTCCAGTTGGGAAAGGTGTGTCAAAGAAGAAAAAGTGGACTGTGCATTATCCAAACATTCCATACGCCCAGTACCCCACGGAGAAGGACTGCCGGTTCCTGATGCACCAGAATCATTCTCACTTGAGTCAGACGAGGAAGAGGAGGAGGATGAAACTTCTGGTCCTGAACCATCAATGTCACAGGACCCACATTTTCTCCCATCCTCCTCCTCTGAACCACACCTCATAACACAAGGTGAACTGAATGACCTTGTCAGGGATTTGGAACTACCCAAGAGTAAGGCAGAGCTGTTGGGCTCCAGACTACAGCAGTGGAATCTCCTGGCAGGTGATGTTAGGGTTTCCTTGTTCCGTGACCGTCAAAAGGATCTTGTCCCATTCTTCTTCATGGAAGGTGATCTTGTAGCCTGCAACAACATCGATGGTGTGATGGCAGCCCTCAACATCGTTCACGATCCAGATGAGTGGGGACTGTTCATTGATTCATTGAAGACGAGTCTTAAAGCTGTTTTACTGCATAATGGCAATGTTTTGCCATCAATTCCAGTTGGTCATGCAGTCCATATGAAGGAAACCTATGACAACATGAAACAACTTTTGAGGTGCATAAACTATGACCAACTTCAGTGGCAGCTTTGTGGCAATTTGAAGGTTGTTGCTCTCTTGCTTGGTCTGCAGACTGGATACACAAAGTACTGCTGTTTTCTCTGCGAATGAGATAGTCGTGCAAGAGATTCCCACTACATCAAGAAAGATTGGCCAGTCTGACAGTCATTGGAGCCTGGGAGGAAAAGTGTTCAGCATCCACCACTTGTTGAATCAAGGAAGATTTTGTTACACATCAAGCTGGGTCTGATGAAGAACTTTGTCAAGGCCATTGACAAAAGACAAGCAGCTTTCAAGTACCTCTGTGGAAAATTTCGAAGGTTAAGTGAAGCTAAGATAAAGGAAGGTGTCTTTGTTGGTCCTCAGATTCGTGAACTTCTTCCAGATGATGCATTTGACCATGCACTGCATGGCAAGGAAAAGACGGCATGGAAAGCCTTCCGGTTAGTGGCAATAAATTTTCTCGGAAACAACAAGGCAGACAACTACAGGTTGTTGGTGGAAAACCTCCTCAAGGCATACAAAAGCCTTGGTTGCAACATGTCACTAAAGATACATTTTTTGCACTCTCATCTAGATTTTTTTCCACCGAACTGCGGAGCAGTGAGCGACGAGCACGGCGAGCGATTTCACCAGGACATTGCAACAATGGAGAAATGCTATCAGGGCAAATGGAGCCCGTCAATGCTTGCAGACTATTGCTGGACAGTGACAAGAGATGCTCCATTTAATGAATACAAGAGACAAGCCAAGAAGCGCCGAGTAGACACTGAATAGGACTAAACTATGTACATAATAGTTTTTTGCCTTTTGTTTCATAATAAATTTTAGTTATATAACCCTTTTACTGATTTTTAAAGTGTTACATAAACAGGACAGGTGAAATATTATCATGTAAAGCAACCATAAACACATTAAAAGACCTAGGTTTACAATTTATGATTAAAACTCTACTATCTACACAATATACATAGACATAAAATGTAAAAACTTAAATAACTTAGAAACAGTAGCCAATCAGTTGTTTTAATTGTCATATTTGAATTCAGCACATCAAAATACATAATAAATAGCACATTTTATCTCTGAAGCAGACGACTTCTCAAAAATTGTAGACCAGTGTTACCAGAGCCAGGTTTATGGACACTCAGCAGTGCAGCATGTAGGGGGAAACACTGTCGGGATATCAATCTCAAATCTATGATAACAAGTGCAACACTTCAGCTCTATTATTATTTTACAGATATGCAGCACCTAATACATATTCAAGTAGCAGTATTTATTTCATTGTACCATATGCTTTCCTCCCTTATTTCTTATCCCTCTCCTTACTTTAAATGAAATCTTGAATGAATAGGAAGGTGTTTATGTCCTTTCCAAAATATATTTTACCTCTGTGGATACCACAGGTTAGAAGACGCAGCACTTGTAAGTAATGATCGGAGTAGAAATCTGCTAACACAAAGGAGTGGACTCAAGAGCCTTTAAAATGTTTAACTTTTAATCACCCTGTCTTGTTTCTAAACTACACTGCAAAGCAGTGACAAGCTTTGCATGGAACTCCAAACCATATTTAGCACTTATGGCTATTCATCTGAATGAAAATTTCAAAGTAATTATAGCTAATAAACATGTTATTTCTAAACCTCTGAGGTGATATTACAAGTATGATAGACCATATGGCTTCAATGTACTTATAAAGCATTGTGCTCCAGTGGGCCTTTTTATGTTGGTTGTACCCAGGAGGTGATACTATTCTGGAGGAGAATATTTCATTTACTAAAAATCTGTTAGTTTGGAAAAAGGAGGAGAGGAAGCATGGTCTCACAGTTCAGGTACATGACTGGGAATCAGGAAACCTGGGTTCTAGTTTCATCTCTACCACCAAATTTTTTGTGTGATCTTGATAAAGTCACAATTTGTTTCAGATTCCTCACATATAAAACTGGAGATGATATAGTACCTACTTCTCAGGGATGTTGGGGTGAATAATGAATACTTGTAAAGTATATCATGATCCTGAGAGATGGAAAGTGTTAGAGGTATAAAGTAATTAAAGCTATCTGGCAGGAAATATTTCTTGTTCACAGATCATTTATACTAATTCATTAATATTAGTGTTTGTTAATTATTATCAATGTAAAAAAATAACCCAGAAAAAGTACAAATAGATTAACCCTACTATAATATTGCTATTTTGTTTCAAATATGGCCTGCTAGTAATTAATCTTAGACCTTGAGGTAATACAGTACTCTCCACTTCATTTATAGCAGATGCTGTTTGTACATTTATAGTCATTACTAAGGCTCTTGGGAGGGTAGCGAGAACTAGTGGGGAGTGTTAGCAACCATGGAAATGAGATAAACGTTACAGACTTATGTTCCTCTGCAATAATTCACCATAAGATTTCTCCATTATAGTTAACAATATACTCTAAAAGACAAGAAAGTCTATTTTCTCCTTGATGCACATGTGACACTCATTAATGTTAACTGGGTTTAGGCACACCCATTGAAAGGAGAATAAACTACCAAAGTAATAATGTATCCTGTCATGTGTTCAACTGTTAAGGGGATAGTAAAAATATGAATCAACTACTCTTTCTCTATTATAATAGTTTAACAGTTAACCATTCTTAAAATAATCAGACAAGGTAGAAACACAGATTCCTGTGTAGAGCCTAATTTGTAAAAGGATAAAAAGTCTCCTTTTCAGGTGCAAGCATATGTGCCTCTCACTTCTTGACTGTGGGCACAAATCAGGAAGTCTGAATTGCAAAGCAGATTTGTGCCTGTAATTATATTTGGCAGGTGTAAAATGCAGGTGCATATTTTGTCTGCATAAAATGAGCCCAAAAAGGGACCCTAGGCCTCAACCATTTGATAATTTACCCCATACCACAGCCTTCATAGTATGCACTGTACCTTTCAAGTATCTGGAAGTTTATTATATGGATTTGCTTACTCTACCAAATCAGTCTGGAATATATCCAGGATTATAGCACCTGACACATCCTCAACACAGGTTTGTCTGTCTTGGCTGATGTATGGGTTGTCAGTTTGAGCCTATAGTGAGACTCAGTGCCAGAAGACCACACACAATGCTAGAAAATTAATCCAAAAGCTTTAACCATCAAACCGTTACACACAAAATTCATCAAATAATTTACACCATTTTTTATTCTTCTCTGGGGACTGCTGGACAAACTGGTCCCAATACTGCCTTTGATGTTCATGCATAGCTCCCAATAAACTCAATAGGAACTGTCCATTTGCATCTGAGAGCAGAATTTGACCCATCTCAGAGAAAATAATTAATAGATAAAGCCAAATTTTCTTTTCTCTCCCAAAGCTATATCCAATATTCTTTACTCTTCACTCTAGTTAAGTGAAGAACAGTGAGACATTTACAGGGAACTATATCGTTGCATTAAGCAACAGGCCTGAATAGTGTGCAGTGAAAAAAGCACACCATCTTAAAGGCACAATGTACCTCCACCTCAGAAGACAAAATCTCTCTCAGATCTCCTGAGTGCACAGCTGGAAGCGTGCTCATGCACCATCCCTTGGCAGGATGCTCTCCTTTCCATGTCAGGCAAGCTCTGAGTGCCAAGGCAGAGGGCATAGGGCTATGATTTTCCACCTCCTTCTGGTAATTTGTACCCCAGTGATATACAAAGGGAGCAGTTTTGAGCACCCCCAAAGCATGCTTTGAGTCAGAGCTTCAAAAATTACAGTTAGGCATAGATTTGCTGGTAAACTTGGGTCAGTTTGCACAGTATAAGTCTAAGTGGAACAAAGTGACCTTAGAGTGGGCAGAGAAAGCCAGTGGAGAATTCCCATTGTGCAGGGGAACTTTCCACTCATGGAAAGCTGGTGAGACATCTCCTTTGCCAGCTATGCCAGCTGCCCCTCACACTTATATAAGAGCAGGGACGTAATGTTCTTGGGGCAGGAAGAACATGGAGGGGACAGTTTAATCAGCAACTATAGTTTTAATACTCTATGTAAATACTATGCAGCTCTGAGTTCTTTACAAAGTATTTTTAAATGCTTCTTTTCACCACTCTGTCTGTTTCCTATCAGTTATGAGTTCATCATAAATTGTTTTGTGCATATACTTCTAATCTGTTCATACAGCAGTTCCAGTCTACCTGCACTGTATCTTAATCAGCAATTGCCACCATAACAATAAAATCAGCACACATCAGTAGACTCTTCCTAGTTATTTTGTCTTGACACTTTATACCCCAGAGAAAACATAGGTGTTTTCATAGGGTAACTGTTTAGCATATTTAAATCCTGTTGGTAGCAAGTCTTTATCTCTGCACCATTCAATAAGCCAGAAAACTCTATTATGCCAATGAAACTTGGGATAACCTTGGCAGGGTCCCTTTAAATTAAACTTGCTGCAACACCTTTGTCATCTGCTTTAAGTCTGTTTGCTGACTCTTTCTGAAACTGTCATTTGTTTATCCGTCATTCTGTGTTTGCTAATGTTTTCCTTATTCCTCCACACACCCCAACAGCAGACTTTTACCAGAAGCCTTGTTAAGTGCTCTGCAGAGTCAATGTGTGTGGAGGAGAGAGAAGGAGCAATATAAGTTTTGGCTGCCCCACAGCTAAATGGCTGTCATATTATTTAGTGTGCCACTTCTGCAGCAAAAGAACAGCCAAATATTCTCTGCATTTTTCTTCCTTCTAGGGAGAACTGTTCCCAAAATTACAGCTGCTGTTGGCAGATCAATATGAAAAAAGGCAAAATCCTGAACTATTGAGCAACATATTCCATCACTAACTTGTAGCATATTAAGCCACCATGACAGCTACCATAATTTGTTTAAAAAAATAATAATTTAAATTAAATATGCAGTATAATGAATTGCTGCTTTTTAATAGTTATTGGATTGTGTCAGAACTATTTTCTGCTAAATTGTTACTGTTCATTGTTCAAATAAAAATAGAAGCTTCCTTAGTTTTGTAAATTATTTTGAATAATTCTTATGAAATATATATTTGCATTGTTAATTTCCACAGCAGATTTAATAAGTGAAGTTACAAAATTCATTATTTCAATCAGCATATCACTGTAAAAGCATTAAAAAGCGCATTTGAAAAAGTTTCTACAGACCACAGTAACTAATATATTGCACTACTGATCTGTGGCACAATATGAAGTTATTTACAATAGCATTTAAAATATGTTCTTTGCTTTACATTTTTGGCCCAGAAAGCAAGCCACAGTATTTGTAATGTCACATTTCATACATATTCTCTCAATTAATACCTTTATGTGCTATAATTTTAAGACTAAAAATATATATATATATAAACTTTGCATTAAACATTTAGGGTGTAATAATTTACTATGTCCAAAGGTTTTATTTTAAGGCTTCTCTAATTTAATTCATTAAAAGATGTCAGTCTGTCAGTTTCACTTTCCCCGCTCTGTATTAATACTGTGTTAAGAGCATATGTAGTCAAAATATTAAATTCCTAGACACAAAATGATAACTTTTAAGTTGAAGCTATGAGACATCTGAACTGATTAACTCAAGTGACTGACAAGTCTGCTGGTCTAAAGAAGTTTGTTATCAAAGCTGGTAACTACCTTTACAGATAATGATAAATTTACTCCTGAACTACACTAAATGAAAAGGAGGAATGTTCTTTTGCAACTGCTACCAATGTGCTGTTCAGACTTCTTCCTGATCATTCACTGTTCACACATCACAGGGTGTTCTTCATTTTCACCCTTCCACTCCTCTGCAGCACAGCCAGCAATTAGTGGAGAATAAATTTAGAAGCAACCGAAACTAACCTAACATGATATTAAACAACTGCAGATCATTTAATTTTCTTTTACCACTGAAAGGCAGTTTTACTAAGAAGGATGGAAGGTAAACCTGCAAATTATGAACTGCCTAACATTAAGACTTTGAAAAATAGAGCTGGACAGTTATAAGATTGGAAAATGAACATCTTTACCCATTTTTCAATTTTATGACAAATCCTATACTGTATAATGGACATGGTCTAACAAAATATTTTATCCAAATAATCTCCTTATTTAGGGAATATTATTTAATTTCAGGCTGATGAATTACAAGTTATAATTACTGTGAATGTTTCAATGACCAGATTAATTAGTGTTGATAGATTTTTCAGTATCTAGTACTCTGGTTGGAACCTCAGCAAATAAAAGCCAAGACTCAGCTAGGTATGCATAGAACACAACCTTTCTCACCCTTAGAAGTAGTCCCTCCAGATCTGGTGGAGGCACACAGATGACTCATTATAGAGACACTTGTACTTTGGCTATCTTTGCTGTGCTGGTTCTGTGAATAAAAGACAGGTCTCCAGGGCTGTCAGTCTGGTACTTGTCATGACCACTAGATCACTTAGAAACAACCAAAGATACAAAAGCTTATTAGTTTAAAAAAATAATTCTTCACAAGAGAAGATCTGACTATTTAGGAATTTTGACTGCAGTTATTAAACTACAGAAGATCTAATTTAGCTACAAGAGCAAGAATATCCTGATCTAGCGAGATATTCATCCACAGTGGATTTGATTATCCATTGTGTTGCACCCCACAGAGCCAACTGTACCTGTGTAAAATTACTTTTAAACCTTACCACCAGCAAAAGGCACCCTTCTATATGTCTGAAGAGATTCTCCTCTTGTGCACAATAGGCTTAAGTTGCAGTTTCACAAACTGGCTCCGTGAGTTCAGGTGTAAGCTCTCTAAGTGACATGGCTGATCCAGAAAAAGGGATATTGTTAGCAAAAATTACACTGCACTTATTCGCCAGCTAGTGCCTAAATAAAGTTGGTATAAGTTGTCTGCATAAACTACAACAACCAGGAGGCTAAACCTAAATGACAAGCTGTGCAATGGCACTGAGCTTAGTAACTGAATCTAATAATGCCATGCTTCATGACTGTCCCTCTGCTGATGTCCTCTAGCGAGACACGTCTCCTTTATGCTGCCTTCTTTTTGATGCCTTTTAATGTTAGACCATGGAAATTGCAATCTGTTTGCCTTTGTGTAACAGAGGATCACCTCACAGAACATATTTGCATGGGAATAGACTTGTGCTAGGGTGACCAGATGTCCCGATTTTACAGGGACCGTCCAGATTTTTGGTTCTTTTTCTTATATAAGCTCCTATTACCCCCCACCCCTGTCCCGATTTTACACATTTGCTGTCTGGTCACCTTAACTTGTGCAAACAGGAGATACAGGAGAAAAAACAGCAGAGCACCTGAAAAGCTTATAGGCTTGTAAAGTGGAGACACTGTATGAAGCTAATAGTTGTGAGGTGAGCACCAGAGTCACTTTGTAGGCAATTATGTGGGAATTCCACTGGTGTGGGCTTTGGGAATTTTACAGTGACTATGGCACAGAAATCAGAAGTTTTTTTAAGAGAGGCATTTTCTTTTATAGATTTAGACCCTGATAGTGTATTGAGCTTTGCTCAATCAGCTCCCTGCCCCAGGAAGTGCACTAAAATCAATGGTCCTCCATTTGGATATAGGACCTAATTGCAGAATTGAGGCCTTGCTAAGCATTTGTCTTAAGCACGCCTTTTGACTATTTTCACATATAGCCAATTGGGAGCTTTTTTACCCTTGTTGTACTCTTCAAATTCCCCAAGCACTAGTGACAGGACAATCATTTCAGGGATAACTATGCATCTGTGTGTCACCACTGGGGCAGAGACAAGGGAACAGACTAATGTGGGTGCGGCTATAAGGAACCTTTGATTCTTATTACTACCCATAGGAGCTCCTCTCTGTATTTGTGCACTGCTGGTATAAAAACTACTGAAGAATCAGTGACACCAGAATTAACTCTGGAATTGCAGATGCAGTGCTCACTTTCCACATATAACTCCCAATAAAGCCCATTAAGTCTGGGTACTGGAATGTTTACCATTGACCATCTATACCTAGGTAAAATTATGAGATAAGGGTATAGATGAAAGCTTAACTAGACCTTTCTGTTCTTTTACTTAGTAAAGTTTAAATTTAAAGATCTAAATTTTCAAACACAGGCAGCTATGCTGCAGATTCAAAAATATGCAGAATTGCACATGCAAATGAGTGTCAGAATGCTTTGTATGCACATCTATTGGAGACATAACTCAGCCACATCACAGATTAAAAATGACCCTAAATGTTGCTTTACAATATATTTTGTGGTTCCTTTCATTACTCCAACTTCTTGTTTGTAAAACTTACAAACAAGCAAGCGTCATCAGCTCAAAATGTTATATCTCCCCAACCAAGGGCCTGTGGGATTTTGTAGTTTTTGTATGAAATAAATACTTTGAGGTCTTCAGAGCCTGTGGTATAAATTCTTCCAGTTTGTACAAGTTTGCCATTATTTTCAGTTGATGGCAAAGTTATGTTTAGGAAAATGCATGACAGCTGACATAAACCATAGTGGGTATTTCCATGCTCTATTGTGTAAATACATAAAGTATTTTGATAATTTCAGAAATACATATTATTCAACACATATCCAAAGGAGTCATTACATTCTGACATGCAAATAAATATATGTCTGCTTATTTAGAATTGAACTCTTTAGACACCTATGGACAGTACAATCTTACAATCCTTAAATGGATCTTAGACATGCCACCTCCCCCAAATATAACAATCCATGATTTGGCAGGGCTTTTTCATGATAAATTGTCTGTACATCCAAAAAATAGTGATAGATAAATGGGTTGGAGAGAATAAGAAATCTCTGTCAGTCCCCCATAGTGAACCTAAACATTTTTCAGGATTGGATCAGTTGTGTAAGTCAGGTCCCTTATCAGTTCTTTAATAGCTTTAAACTGAACAGCAATTGGCCCAAACCCATTGTATGCCAGCGAGAACCTAACTAAAGAAGAGGCTCAAGACCCACAATTCCCTGCAAGAAGAGCTGCTCCAAGGAATGGGAAAGGAGAAGAATATGCCAAGCAGTCTCCCTTTGCCAAGGGATTGTCTCTGTATGACCATCATTTTATTCAATACCAGGTTTGAACAAGAGATGCCTACAACATGAGCTTCTAAAATCTGAGCTAAACGATACAAAAATGGGGGTTCATCTGAGAGATGAAGTGCTCTGAGTCTCTGATGATCAGAATGAGATTCCTGTGGCCAGGGGGAAAATGAAACTCATTGTTCAGTATGTATTACACATTCCCCTCCAGTGGCTGGTTCACAAAGAATTTGGGTCTGCTACAGCTGTAAACACATTTTAACAAAATGTAAAAGAAGAAGTTGAAGTTGAAAATAATTAAAAACATAAGTAACTCAGTAGTAGTAATTCAAGCCTCCAGCCTCTCAACTTTCACACGTTCCTGGTCATCTCAGAATTTTTCTCAGCTGGATTGAGAAACAGCTTTAGGGAGGACAGGGATGTGTTTCTGTTGTTTTTGTTTGTTTGTTTTGTTTTTGTTTTTTGCAGTCAGTGACAGTGTTTTATTGACACAACATCAATTAAGTTACAACTCATCATATAACAGCCTGTCAGTGTTGGATGCATAGCAGTTATCTGCTCTGCCATCATTAAACTGTTCTGGGGAAAACATATAAATGGTGACTAAAAGTTACCTGTAGTAGTAGCCCACATATGGATACCTCCTTATGTCTCCCCCTTCTTTGCATTTGACTCAAATGTAAAAAGTGACCACGCTCCCAGTGGTGAGTCAGAATTTTCACAAATGAGAAACTATGATACTCTTATTTTTTTGCAAAGCCAATTCCAAAATCTATACTACAAATAAGAGAACTTTCTTATACAATGCTATACAATTAATACATGTACCATTAATGATAAATCATTCTGATTTTTATAGAATGCTCGTGTGTGTACACAGCCAGTGATTGCCATTAAAAAAGTCAGCATTTACCAGTGGTCAGCACTTAGTACAACCAGGGATACTACATTTATTTCCTACACTTTCCAAAGTCCACTGAGATAAGTTAACAGACTTCCATGGACTTTAACATGCTTTGGATCAGGCCCTTAGACTAGTAAATATTGATTATTCAATTGCAACAATGATAGACATGGATAGGAAAACTCTCATACAATTGGAATGTTCCACCAACTTAGAGGAAAATTAAGAATATCAGAAGTACAATCTGAACTAAATGTGGATTTGAGAAAGCTTAGCAAAATAAGACAGCTTCAGAAATCTGCTGAATTCGGGATATAGCTAATTTTGAATGTCATCAAGGAGATACACATTCTTCATCATATTTGCCATCTTCAAGTTAGTCTGATAAACGTTAGTTTTGAATATTATGTTAAAGATATCATATCTCACCGACCTCGAGAGATCGCAACTGATATTTGCATTAGAAAAATCAAGGGCCTGATTCTCTTCTCATTTATAGCATATGGTTCTAATCTTGCAGTAATTTATACTCCTGCTTAAATTAACTAGGTGAGCAGTCTCATTGAGTTCAACAGGATTATGTGTTTAAAGTTAAGTTTTTGCAATATTTAGGCCTAAATTAGGAATAACTACAAAAGTCAGTAGAATTACACTGGTACAAAGCTGGCACAAGTGACAATCAAGCCCTAGGTATTTCAGGCTTCATGCACTTGTTGCATAGTCTGATATATACGTAAATGCAGATTTTAAAATTTTGTAAAAGTTAAGCATTTAATAGCAAAAGTAATTGGCATGGTTAAAAAACTTTTTTTTCACTGATAAATCTGGAGGTGAGCAAATGCAATAGTCTTAGTTTAGAAAAGTCCCAATATTAAATAAGCAGTGAAATGCCCTTTAAAATCACAGTATGAGACTTGCGATCCCTACAAGTTGCTTCAGAAATGTATTGGTTTCACAGTAAAACAGCCTCCCGTGCAGTCAAAATACTATAACCCTCCTGTGGATTAGAAGAGTTTCAAAATGCCCTTTTTAAAAAAAAATTATGAACATCATTGAAACATATTACACATAACTAAAATTCCTATCAAAGATTTTAGGCAGCATTCTAAAAATAGATAAGAACAGATTTTAGATCTTAACTGTTATTTTCATTTTATAAAAACATTATGTTTCTTTAATGACTGACTGGTTTCCTACAATTATTATACATGTAAGTGTGATTAGCTATTAGAGCTGAACTGAGTAGGATAATTATATTTTTGCATCATTTTAATACTTTATTGAGTTAGCACATTCACACGAACTGTCATATAGATGAGATTTGATTTTTTTAAACCCAGATTACCTAAGCATATTGAAATACTAAATGGTATTAAAAAGTCCAGATGATGTAAGCAATGGATTAGAAACAACAGAAGAATGCAGGTTTAAACATCCAACTTGACGTTGTCAATTTGAAAGTATATCAAATTCTGTAAAATTCTGGTTAAGCCATTATAAAATCCACTCATGCTACAGATCAAAGACCCGATTCTTCAGATGTGCACTAAAGATGTAGTATTTACTATCATGAAGTGTCCCATAGAAGAAAATGGTAAGTATAACAAAGAGTATGGCCTGATTCAGCAAAGCACTTAAGTGAGTTGGGTAACTAAGCATCCAAGTAGTCTAATTGAAGTCACTGGGACTTAAGCTTATGTTTAAGTACTTTGCTAGATTGAGGCTTTAGCTGGTCAGTATCCATGATTCTCCAACTTGAAGCACATGTCTTATTTTGAAGACAATGGGGCTACTCACGGTAGTAAACACTACATGCAGCAGTAAATGTTTGAAGGATTCAGCCAATAGGTAGTCAATTTTGCTCTAATAATTGAAATGGGTTATTCGAATAAATATCAAAATGTAGGATATGAAATGTAGATTATATTACATTTAGTTATAGTACATAATGACAGAGAACACAAATTTTGTGAACTTTTTAATTATTTCATTTTATTTTCAACAACTGAATCTACACTGTATGGCAAGCAATCAGGATTTTTTTCTTTAATAATTACAAAAAATTATGACAGATTTAGTTACTTGTTTGTATTATACATACATTCAGAGACTTGAAATACATTTCCAACAAATTTGTCACTTACACGGCTATTTGTTGAACTATGCTAACTCCATTACTCTACTACAGGAAAGTGATTTTAAAAATTACTTTTTAAATGTACTGAACTGAAAATATTTGTAATAAAATTGATCATAAAATAGGTTTTCATGTCCACCACAACATATTTACTTTAGTTGAGCTATGAACAGCAATATTCTAAAAATGTAGAAGAGACAAAGACAACAAACAGCCGGAGCAACAGATGGCATTTTCAGAATGCACTAGTATATCATTATTTTCAACCCCATGGAGTTTTCATAAAAACATCAATAGACCCTGGGAATTGGAGACTTACAATTTAGTTTATTTATTTTTTTAAATTCAGAACAGACTTGTTCAGTAAACAGACAGACATTTAAAGATGTGCAAGATACTTATTGGTATGAGAGAGCAAAATAATCACAGAAGCTAAGCTTTAGTCAACACTTAAGCCAAAATTTTCATAAATGAGTGACTAAAAGTTGGGCACTCAAATATATATTAAAGTATTTAAATAAGTTGTCCATCCTTAATGAAAGCTGCATGTGTTACGTATCTTTGAAATCTGACCACTTATTTAGATGCCTAAGCCATGAAACTTTTGACTTTAGGACTCAATCCACTTCCTACTGACATCAATGAGCCAGATTCTCAAATGGTGTAAATTAGAGTAGCAATTTATACTAGCTGAAGATCTGGGCCAGTGACTTCTGCCATTGCCTTCACTGGAATTAGGAACAGGCCCTTAAAGATGGTCATTAGAAATTTAGAAAATAATGCAAAATATCTCATAACAGTAAAAATAAAACAAAAGATTAATGAAGTCTTAGAATGGTGCTATAAATCATTTTAGCTTTACTGTAATGAACTGAGCTCAAATGATTTACATCAGCTAAGGATCTAGCCCTCCAGTTGTAAATCAGCAGACCAACTACTTAGAGGGCCACTTTTAAAGGTCAATTCTCCCACTTATCTAGTAGGGAATTGCATGTGTAACTAGAATAAATCCCTTAAAATATTGTTTGCAATTCTGAAAGACATTTCTGAGAGAGCTTAACAAATCAACCTGTCCATAACTCCAAACAATGGATTTATTTGTCCAGATAGGTATCCCTTCACACAACTTGTCAACCCTTGATGAGATTAAAAAGTTGCAAGAGAGCAGCTCTGGTTTGGGAATATGAATTGTGAAGATAGAGTAGTTAGACCTGACCTCTAGAACACGCAAAGAGGTTACTAAGTCAGCATTTGTGTGATTGTGTGAAAGTTTAGAAGATCCAAAAAGAAAGTGAACAGTTTGTAGCAAATTTTTTATTAGGTCCTAATCCAAATATCACTAAAGTCAATGAAAAGACTTCTACTGGACTTCTGTGATGTTACAATGGGTTCTAAATTCAAACCCTATCCTGCAATCAATAATTACTGGCAAAAATGCCATCAAAGTCACTGATGGTGGCAAGTGAATGCAGAATCAGCCTACAGCTATCTATTACTTAAAAAACAAAAAGATCATGAATTAAAATTGAAGAGAGGGCAGCAGAAAGTTTCTTTGGATTTATTTAAAATAAATATTATTATATACATAATGAATGGTAATATATGAAACAGATGACCAAACAAAGGATGTCTGCTTTAGTTATCACTTTTATATAAAATTGTTGACATTAAAATGAGTTATATCAAAGTCAGACCTGTTGTTTAAAAAAGACGGGCTTTGACTGTTAAAGTTGGATTGATATTCTGGAGCCATCTCGAGAGGGAGAAAAAAAGGCTAGTATTTTTCTGTTTTCTATTTGTGTTTTAATATGAGCTTTCATAACCCAGCTTCTCCTCTCCTTGAATGAAATCAAACTCTTGTGATCATTAATGATCTGGATGATGGGATGAACTGCACCCTCAGCAAGTCTGCGGATGACAATAAGCTGGGGGGAGAGGTAGATACCCCGGAGGGTAGGGATAAGGTCCAGAGTGACCTAGTCAAATTAGAGGATTGGGCCAAAAGAAATCTGAGGAGGTTCAGCAAAGACAAGTGCAAAGTCCTGCACTTAGAATGGAAGAATCCCATGCACTGCTACAGGCTGGGGACCGACTGGCTAAGCAGCAGTTCTGCAGAAAAGGACCTGGAGAGTACAGTGGACGAGAAGCTGCATACGAATCAACAGTGTGCCCTTGTTGCCAAGAAGGCTAAAGGCATATTGGGATGCATTAGTAGGAGCATTGCCAGCAGATTGAGGGAAGTGATTATTCCCCTCTATTTGGCACTGGGGAGGCCACATCTGGAGTATCGAGTCCAGTTTTGGTCCTCCCACTATAGAAAGGATATGGACAAATTTGAGATAGTCCAGCAGAGGGCAACAAAAATGATTGGGGGCTGGGGCACATGACTTACGAGAGGAGGCTGAGGGAACTGGGCTTATTTTGTCTGCAGAAGAGAAGAGTGAGGGGGGTTTTGATGGCAGCCTTAAACTACCTGAAGGGGGGGTCCAAAGAGGATGGAGCTAGGCTGTTCTCAGTGGTGGCAGATGACAGAACAAGGAGCAATGGTCTCGAGTTGCAGTGGGGGAGGTCTAGGTTGAATATTAGGAAAAAACTGTTTCACTAGGAGGGTGGTGAAGAACTGGAATGGGTTACTTAGGGAGGTGGTGGAATCTCCTTCCTTACAGGTTTTTAAGGCCCCGTTTGACAAAGCCCTGGCTGGGATGATTTAGTTGGGGTTGGTCCTGCTTTGTGCAGGGGTTTGGACTAAATGACCTCCTGAGGTCTCTTCCAACCCTAATCTTCTATGATTTCATCATGCATCCGATGAAGTGGGTATTTACCCACGAAAGCTCATGCTCTAATACGTTTGTTAGTCTATAAGGTGCCACAGAACTCTTTGCTGCTTTTACAGATCCAGACTAACTCGGCTACCCCTCTCATTCTATGATTAGGAGATTAGTCTATTTTAGTAATATAATTGTGATTTAACATTAGGACTTCATTCAAGGATTAAAAAGAGGAAAAAATGTGAATAAAATATTAAGCCCTTGTTTTAAACAAATAATTTGGGTAATGAGTAAATATAGGAAGACAAATTAAAGAATATATTTTAAGATGCATCTGAAATATTTTCCTTGTATGAATGTGTTACGTTTCTGTGTTTCATAGAGCTGACTTTTCTCAAGTGGAATGGTCTACGAATCAAGTTCATTAGGACAAAAGTTTTGGTTCTTTCAAAACATAACTGTGTTTTATAACAAGAAATTTTGGTGGCCCAAAACAAACATTTTTCCCTCGATTAATTACATTCACATGTATGGTTTTCTTCATTTTTAAGTTTGTCTCTTCAGACAGCTTTTGTGCCCCACAAACAGCAAAGAACAATCAATTAATTCTCCTCTTCCACCTCAAAATTAACTACTGTTTAAGTACTTTGAACAGATTTATAATGTAACAGACAGTAGAATAAATATCAAAAAGAGATTCTACATAGTCCCAAAATAAATGCTTCAGATGGTAGGATGTATGGTGTAGAAGGATAAACTCTAACAAAGAGTCCAGAGACTCCCTCCCCAACTTTTTTCAATTTACTTGCAATATTTAGATTTTAGGATTTTAGAGGCTATGCTCCAAAGAATGACCCCCCTGACCCTTTAAGTGGTGGGGGAGAGGTAATTCAGAGGGATGGCCAGATGAAGGGAACTGTGCTTTATGACGTTGGGGGGGAGGAAGTGAAAGTTGCTGCAAAAGGATCGGTGTGGTCGCTGACTCATGCCCTGGGAATGAGGGGCTTAAAAGGGGCAGCCCTGTGCCTTAACCCTCCCTTTGCATGGAGTAGGCTGAGGCGGGCCAGTCAGCGGCCACCAGATAAAATTGTGGTACACCTTGGGGAAAACGATTTGGGAATGCTTAAAGGGGTGGAACTAATGCTCAGAGCAAGGAGGGACTTGAGGCTGATCCTTGAAATTTCCCCAGGAGTTAACATTGTATGGTCAGACATGCTTCCACGCAGGATCTGGCAGGGAGCCATGAGCCTCCTGCCCCCTCCCCCAGGGTGGACAAGGCAAGGAGGTATGTGAACAGGGAGGTGGCCAAAATTCCTTGGGACCCTAGAAGGGGCAGTAATTTCACATCCTGGCATAATATATGGGGCACCAGAATTGTTTTGGGAGAATGGGGTTCACCTTTCAGATTTAGATGCTGTCATGTTTTTGACTGATATAAAAGGCAGCATTAGGAGATGTCTGGGAACCTGACTGGGTTTGGGGAGGAGGCAGCCAAGCTAATGGCTGGTGCCTCGCTGTGGCGGATTTCCAGCATTGGTACTCTATCGGAAAGGAACACCATGACGGGATAAATGGCTTGGAAAAGGACTTAAAAAGAGGTGTTCGGTAAACGAGCGAACAGAGGGTGGTTGGGGACTCCTATGACTGGTAAGGCAGGGATCCAACCCCCACTATTATAGCCCACCTGAACCTTCCAACGAGATCCCAGCAATGGATGTGCTGGAGGGACCTGGATGGAAAAAGATGGGGAGCTGGTAAAAACACTCTGGGTAATTATGGAATAAACATGGGGTTACCTGCACTGTACACTTTTATCTGCCAGGTAGTCCCAGACATCTAATAATAAAGTTGCAGCCTGATTAAACCCATGTCAAATGTCTCCTGTCCTTCTTTCAGTATAGCCAGACAATGAGTTTGAGTCCCTCTTCCACCAAATTCCTACCTTCAATGTATGTCAATGGCAAGTGGCACAGATTAAAACTAAATGAGGCTAAGATTCATCAAAACTAGATTGTTCCAAATATGTTAATATATTACTCAGGCACTCATAGGAGTATGAATATACAAAGATGCCTATGCATATATTTCATATACACATACCCATAAACATTACTATAGGTTTTATATTAACATATTTGCATTTAAAAATCAACCCATTGGGTCTCTGTTGGTTATGTTCTTCATTTCACTATCCCTTCCTTCACATCCCCCACCTCACCTTTCCCTGTACATATTTTCTTGGGGCTTCCTTTTCTATTTCATTTTTTATAATAGTTTCTGGTTTGATTAAATCCATTCTTCTTTCACTCCAACTTATCTTAGTTCCTTCTTACCATCCCCTTTCTCCATGTTTTGACTTTCCCTGCATCCCTTCTCAGTGTTTACTCCATCACACCCTCTTTTCTGCAGCTTCTTTCTTTCTTTCTTTCTTTCTTTCTTTCTCTTCCACTTCCACATCATCCTCTCCTAAAATCTCAACATGAGTGTCACAGTTCACGGCAATTGCACCTGCATCTCCCAGCTCCTCAACCATCGCCCTCTTAGGCAGAGACTCTCTTTCTAATAACCAAGTTTTTTTTCCAGGCTGTACTGCTCCTTGCCTACACTGTGAGTTCCCCAGAAAGTCAGACAGCTAAACAGGCCTGTCAGGGGCTATAAACAGCATAATTGCCCACAGTTAGAAGTTACCACGTAGCTCTACCTAAGCAAGCACGTTTATTCTTAAAGTGAAAGCTTTACAGAGAAAACATATTAAAAAAATTAAAAGAACACATGCTAATAAGCTTAACAGAGATCACCCTACCTCCAGCAAAGACACTGGCAGTTGATCAATACTTCAAGCCTCACCAAGAGGTTTTCTGTGATTACAAGTTTATAATGGCTATTCACTCAGAACAAGTGCACCCATGAGTCTGAGAGTCCTTCCTTTATACAGTTTGGTCTTTGATATTGAGACTCTGGGAACAAGTAATCAGCAGACAAAAGTCCCCTCCTCAGGACAAAGCTTCTTAAGTCTGAGTTCTTGCATAACCAGAGTGGGTACACTAGTATACACTTCCCCCTAGAGATTTCCTGGGAAACCCATCTATGTTTATTTGTCCCATAAGTTCATTCTTATCTGGCACAATTATTTCAAATAGTCCTCTGAAGATCATAACACTTCCCAGGGTTTACACTGGTCACGTCTTCTCTTATAGAAGTTGCACACAATTCCACAATAACGCATAAACTTTGCATTTTTAATACAATCGACTCCATAGCTACTTAAACTTAATTCAGTACAATTTTTCAATTATATTGGGTAAATTGCCATATCTGTCAAAATGAGTTACTGATATCCTGGGGGCTGGGGAAAGGTTATACCCCAGAGGTGTGACAGTGGAAGCAACTGATTTTCTTCTCTTCCCCATCTGTGGGCACAGAAGGAACTTCTTCTTCCTCCATCTCACTGAGGAAACCAAACTCTCCCCAAACTCTCCCCTTTCCCCACCAAAACTCTCAAAGGGATGTGTCTCTGTCTCTTCTCCACATCAGAGGAGACTTGGGAGGGTGAAGTTTTCCTCCCCTACTATCTGAGGGTAGAGAAACTTTTAGCCTCATCTCTCCTCCCCATCTAACCCTCACAGGAAGCCCTGGAGGACCCCTCTGCTTCTCCTCCCTAACCAGAAGCAGAGAGAAGCTCTGAGGCTCTGCCTTGCCTTTCTGTCCCACCAGAAGAGCAGCGGAAGCCCTGAGGAGATTTTCTGCCTGTGCTCCACACAAAGTGGACATCCATAGGGTAAGCAGCAAAGAAACCTGTGGCACCTTATAGACTAACAGATGTTTTTGCAGCATGAGCTTTCGTGGGTGAATACCCACTTCTTCGGATGCAAGAAGAAGTGGGAAGAAGTGGGTATTCACCCACGAAAGCTCATGCTGCAAAAACATCTGTTAGTCTATAAGGTGCCACAGGATTCTTTGCTGCTTCTACAGAACCAGACTAACACGGCTACCCCTCTGATACTTGACATCCATAGGGTAGTCTCTCTGCCTCTCCCTTTCACCAAAGCGAGCAGGGGCAGACGATCACTAGTGATCTCAGCTCTCTGGGCAGCCTTCTCACTCTGCCATGCAGTCCAGCAGAGTACAGAAGGAAACAGATGAATCTTCAAGGGGTAAGGTAGAGCAGCAGGCAGGCAGGAAGAAATTCTGCTCAGCAGTGACCCTATTGGCCAGTGGAACAAATTACTCCAAAATAAAAACAGCTTCCAGCAGCAGTTCTGAGGCCCTTCCACTCTGTTCAGCAGGTAGGTTAAAATAAGTAAGTTATTTCCATCCCACTCAATCAGATTGTTTATTTCAATATCATAAAACTATGGATAAAAAGCCATTCCCACTCCTTCTGTTGTGTGTGCCTCCCTTTCCTGCGTTTTGGGAGATGTCTTTGATAACTTTAGCAAATATAGTCTCCTGTTTCCTTGAAGAATATTATAATCAATCCCTTCAGGGCATAGGCAAAGTAATATATGCCAACTTTTTCACAGAAATGATTCAACACTATATAAACAGTTGCTTTAGTGTGCTCCCCAACTCACAAGGAAACCGTCACTTTGACAATCTGCTTTTGGTAGGGTTGCCAATTTTGGTTGGATGTATTCCTAGAGGTTTCATTACATGACAAAATCTTTAATTAAAGATTAATCTTTAATTCCTGGAAACTCCAGGACAATCCTGGAGGGTTGGCAACCATAGCTTTTGAGTTCGAGGTGTAAATTACAATGAACTGAATGACTTAGAGCAAAACAGAAAGAGGCATATACTTCAGCTCTGCTTACACTGGCTGTATCCTTTATATTTTAAAAATGGATTATGTCCATCCCATCACATTTAAGGAGGGTAGGTGGAAATGGGAGGGGTGGACATCAGACTACAATAGAAGACAGTGTATTCTTATGAAAATTCCCAAGGCCATAATACAGAATTTGCCTTAAAACAAACATTTACATTATACATTAAAACATGTTAATGAAGTCTGTTTATATTCAAAGTGATTGATTCTCTGTGAAATCATTTAATATTTGATTTGCAAACAGAAACTGAGTAAAATGTACATTATTGTTCAGAGCATGAGGCAGAGTTATTGCAGCTTTTCCTTATTATTTATAGTGCTTTAATTCCTTAATAACATAAATGAACTTTAAAAATCCTTCTTATATACACAAACCAGATTAGATCACAGCTAAATATTATTTTAATCTGAAATTACTCAGAGAAAATATTACTCTGGGTATCTATACTTTATGTCATTTGTTTCATATGTTAAGGAATTTATTATGAAGAATACAGAATCTGAAATCAAGAATTTAATTTTCCTTTTAAAAAAACTAGGAACATTTTTACTGGATAATTATTTTACAGTTATATTCCAAGTTGAGTATGATAAAAGGGATAGTTTAGGTTTAAAGTTTTACATTAAATTCTTTAATAGCAATTCATTTAATAAATAGCATATTTGTTACTTAGTTCTCTTGTATGTATCTTGCCAAATATCAGTGTAACTTTACATTTACTTTCAGAATGAAAACAACTAAATGTTTGAAACTCTATGCAATTCACTTCATTTGAAATTACTAAATTAAACACATATGCTTTCTTTCCAACATTATTTTAGTTACTAATTACTTGAATTTAAGATAAACAGAATTGTTGATTTTATAAGCTATTTTATTACATAAGCATTAAAAAGGAGGTTGCTGGATATTCAAGAGAAGAGACTATAGTACAACCGTGGTTGTATAAATTATAGGTATTACTCCGTAAACACACAGTTCAAAAGTTGTAGCAGACTTTTGATCAATTAATCTTACCTGACACATCTTTCCTCCCATAGTTCAATAGCCAGTTTAATATAGGCAATATATATGTACCAGATTTTCAATTTGTCAAACATTTCTATACTGGATTTTTTATTTTGCAGCTATAGCCATTAAATATGTGTATTGCTTGCAATCACAATAATTCTACCATTATCTGTTTAATTTCAAGGAATAGGATACTTCCCTAATAAAGAAGACTGTAAAGTATATACCACTGAAATAACTCTTGCATCAGTTTTCCAGCATCAGAAACCCTTCAGTTTGGGACAAACCAGAGACAATTGCAGATACTCTTGTAGTAGTTACTATTTTTATGACTTGGCTCAAAACCTTGTCTTAATCTCTTTGTTTGGGAGAAGCTGCAAGCTTGCCAACTTTAGCAAATGTTAATACAGGTCATGCATTCCAGGGAAGTATACGGTGAACAAGTGCTGTTCCATTTTAACAAAAGGAAATTTAGAATAAGGTGATGGAGGAGAGTGATAAACAACATTGTTGAAGTCCTACTTCCAGTTCTGTGGTATCCTGCAGACATCTGCTTATACTTTGGTTCATTTCCCTTGAGCTGTAACATGAAGTAACTCACTCAATTGTAGTGTTCCTGCATTACCCATATTGTCATGGGCATTGTGGCACTTGTAAGGACTTCATCCTCCCAATCTCCGCACACACTATAAGGCTTCATATCCACTAAGTCCAGAAACCAAAACACTGTGAGCACAAACAAGTCAACAAAACTACTGGAACCCGAAGAGATGCCGAACCAATACATGAAGTACTGCACATTTTATATAAATATAATCTTAATACACAGGCTATGAACCAAGACTTTCCAGTGTATCTAACCAAGTCTCCTAAGCAGTTCCTGTTAAAACCCTTCTAAGCCTGTCTGTACTACCAATGAGATTGATTCTGAAGTCATTCCTGAACAACTGACTCTCCCTGCTCAGGAAGTTCAGGCCTCAAACAAATGTTTCTTCCAGTCTCTTCCCTTACTTTCTAAAAACCAAAGACTTTCTAATTGGCATAGATATCTGGGATAGATGAAATCACCTATCATACTCGATTCCAGACCGGAGATCCACACCACTTTACTGAGCTGTGTGTGTTGGGAGCGTCACCAGGTAAGTTTCCAGCTTGTTAAAGACTCTGCAATCCTAGGTTAAAGGACTGAAAGTGACACCTCACCCACCCATGCAGCCCGCATGCCCTTTCCAGGTTGGGTTTCTGGGATCCCTATTCACAGACCCCCAAATCAGAGAAAGCTGAAAGAACATGCAGGGAACTCTTTTGGGTGGCTAAAGTCCTGTCCACGGGGAGTCCGAGTGACTATGTAATAGTAGTGGGAACTCCTAACCCAAGAAGGGCGTCTCAGTGCTCTAGAAACAGCCATTCAACCACCCGCGCCACTGGAGATGGGACCAGGTCCCCATTACCCCACAAGCGCCAGCCACATGCTACCTAGAACTGCCCAGCACTACCGCGTGCTGCATCCACGGCAGCGCCCCCCGAGCACCCCGCACGCCGAGCCGCTGCTGGGAAGCGGGGGAGGGGGGGGGAGAAAAGGAGACATTACCAGAGTTTTGTTCCCGTTCTTGCTGAGGGGCCCTCGGAAAACTCCCTTGATGTTGCGAAAGTGCCCATTGCTGAGGTGCGTGGAGCTGATGACAATGTAGTAACACTCCATGGGGCAGCCGCCGCCTCCGCCGCAGCCGCGTCCATGCACCCCAGTGCCGGCAGCGCAGGCAGCCCCAGGGCGGGCGGAGTGACGGTGCTGTGCTGAGGGGCCCGAAGGAAGCAGAGCCCCACCGGCATGTACACCCACCTCCGGCTAATCTCGGCAATTAACCCAGCCGCCCAACTCCTCCGCCTGGCGGAGCGCGGTCCCGCTCCCCTCGCGGGCTGGGGGGCGGGGGAGTCACACACGGGAATTGCAGGCGCCCGGGGACACGGTCCAGAGTCTCCCGCGGTCTCAGGGCAGCGCTGGCTGGAGGAGGCGGCGGCGGCGGCGGCGCAGCGGCGGCGGCAGCAGCAGCATCTCCGTGGCTTTGCCGAAGGAGTCTGAGCTGCTGCCTCTCACAGGCATAGTGTTGTTATACCGCGCAGCGTTGCCGGTCCATTGCACTGAGCCAATGGCAGGGAGCCACTAGGCTGATCCCGGGAGCTGTCAGAGGAGTACAGCTGTCACACGCCGCCTTCCCGCCACCCCCAGCCCCCTCCCCTCCCCTCCCCTCCCCCCGGCCGCGGGCTATTGTCTCGGCCCCGCTTCTCCAGCCGCAGCGGGAGGCGGGCAGGGGACCCAGGCGGCCGCAGCGCAGGTAAAGGAGAAGGAGCGAAGGAAACCAGGCGCTGGGGGGGGGGGGCGGGAAAGTGGAAGCAGAGGAGGCGGCCCCCGGCCCTGGCTGGCTGGGAACCCTTCGCATCAATTGCAGCAAATCCCTGGCCCAGGAGCAGCCCAGCCTGAGACAGCGGCTTCCCCCCCCCCCCCCACCCCGGAGTGTTCCCGGCCCCGCTGCTCTCCGCCGGGCACGGGCAGGGCTCCGACCTGGGGGACGCGGCGGGGGGGGGGGGCGCTTTCCAGTGTAGCCTCTGGTTAGTCCGGGATTTGTGGACGGGGCAGCCAGCCAGAGCAGGGCTCAGGGGCCCCGCCCTCCTGCCCTCTCCCCCCCCGCCCCGCCACGCTAGGAGGGGGCTGGCACTGGGCTCTGCTGCCTCTGTCGAGCCCCGCCACTGGCAGCTGCAGGTGACAAGGGAGCTCGCGGCCCCGTCCCCTTCCCTGAGCTGCCCCCACCCCAGTGCAGCTCTAGCCCCGGGGCCGAGGGACAGGGCTCCCCCAGGCCAGCGAGCCCCGAAGAAGGGCTGGCCCTTGCTCAGGCCGCGACCGCACAACGCCCGGCACCTCTCGGGCTCGGCTCGGGGCGGGGGCGCTCCGCGTGCGAGCTGCGCTTCTCCCCTCTGGCTCCTCGGGAGTATATACGGGACTCATTAGCAGGCACTTACAGGGATCAATAGCAGCCAGCGGGCAGCCTGGGGACCAGTCCTTCAGTGCATGTACCGAGAGCTTTATCTCCCTCTCTCTCGGGGCAGCCTTAATTGGGTAATAAGGGTTTCAGAACGATGTCTGGGCCTGGGCATAGGGCAAATGCCACTCTAGGGTCTCCTGTGTCCCCCCGCCGCTCCCAGTGGGGTAGAATTGGGGAAAATCCCTGTGCACTTCAAGTCACTCACGGCATCACTGATGTTGGACAAAACGAAACCTAGGTCCATGCTCCTACTACTCCCATGCCAATCACTTCCTAAATGCACAATAGGTACCAGACATCTCGCTCCACAAAACTGAGACCGTTCTAAGTACTAGCAAAGTGTTACCTTTTAGCCGGCTACAAACGGATCCAGGCTTCCTAGACCGATCAGACGCCCCCGTGTTAAGGGGAAACTGAATAAGGGCAGGGTCGTAAAAACACGCTGGGCGAGGAAAACAATCTTGCTCCCTTGAAAAGAACACTCAGTACAGCGCAGGTAATGGGAAAACTTGTCATAGATCGGAGTTCCGCTTTTTTTTGGAGGGGGTATTGCTCGTGTATTACTGCTGATAACGGACAGGAGTCTTTCAATACACTCAGCTGATATATTTTCTAGTTATCCGCTTGGGGGAGTCTGGGAATCTTTAAAATAAAGACCATGTTTACAAAACTTCCACCTCACCGACTGTTTAATTAGGGTTGGACATGGGTGATGCAGTGTGTGTTTTTTTTTTAAATCTAGTAAAACCACATCACTTTGTTGATTACAGTTTCCTTGAAAACTTCAAATTAAATTGCAACACTCTTCTAGCACTTCACAGTGTTGTTTTTATTTTTCTAACTGCAGATATTATATCCCACTGAGCTGTGAACGTCTAATTACGTGGTTTTCTCTGACTTTGAGGCACTGTGGTCTCGTTGCTAAGGAATGAGGATGGAAATGAAGACACCTATGTTCTATTCCTAGTTTGTGGCAGACCTGTATCATCACCACCAAGTCGCTTTCCTCAACTTTAAAATGTGTATGATACTTACCCTCCCCTTATAAAGTAGTTGGAAAAATCTATGGGAGAAAAACACTAAATAAGAGACACTATATATTATTTACCTTTCCCAAATCTAGCCAATATTTAAAACCTACCAACAGTTCTTACCATTTATTAACTAATGCTTCTTTCCTTGTTATAGCAATAAAACAGATCTTGCATGCAAACAATTCAACACTGTCACAAAACCAAACCTTGTTTTTCCTGTGGATTCAGCCACCTGCAGCTTTATTACACATAATGTTCAGATGTTCTTAGGGGCCTCCTACCCCCTCCAGTCCACTTTACATTCACTGTTTAGTGCTAGGAGTCAGGTTTTGTGGCATAAGGGTGATTCCATTGCTGAAAATGGGAACTGTAGCAAAAAGAATTAACTCAGAACTATGATATAACATCACAAAATGCCTCCCAGCCAGCATTTGCTCCTGGCAGCAAAATATGATGATCCAATCAGTTTGTGTTGGAAAATAAGGAAGCTGCTTCTAGGAAATTCTGATGGGTGTCACTTTCCTGTCAGAATTTCCTATCTTTACCATTTATATCCTTGATACAGGAGGCAACAATTTATGATAGGAGCCTTCCTCCTATTAGAATTTGCTATCTTCTCTAGTTCTCATCTTGCAGTAGGTAGTAAATTTTGGCAGGTGTCAGTCATACATCAGAATTTGCTAGCTGTTGCACCAATGAATCAAATGATGAAAGTAGGACATTGTGACAGGTGAGACACTTGTCAGAATTTGCTACTAACCGTTACAGGAATATGCCAGAAAATATAGAGTAAAATCTATCTATGTGCATGCACACACACACCCCTGAAGTAAGTAGCGAGATTACTACAAAATAATATGGGTTTTGAGCCACCTCACCATCATCAATAGTTAGTAGATTTAGTATCACAGCACACTAGCCCAAACCTAGTCTTTGGTAGGACTACTGATGTGAATAAGGTGGGCAGGATTCGTCCCTTAAAGGTATCTTGCCACAGTAGATTGTTTGCATTATTTCCTTGTTTTGAAGACAGAATGCTAGTTGTGAAGTTTAGACTGCAAGTTTTTTAAGGCAAGGACAATGTCTTCTTATCTGCTTATACAGAGCATAGCACAATAGGGCTCTGACCATGACTGAGGCCTATGGGAACTACTACAAAATAAATAATAAATATGTATTAATAAATTTGTAGGAAGTTGCAGGAGGCAGGAAAAGAGAACATCACAGGAGAAGAGACGATGTTAGAAGATTGTGTGTGAATCCTTATAGGGGTATTTCTTATATAGAAGTGGTATGGGAATTCTACATCATGTCCAGGCATCTGAAAGATGTGTAGTTTTGTTTTAGTTACTTTTACCAAGTGCACTGACTCGGATATAAAATATTGATGTGCTAATATCAACTGTCCATTGAAAACTACTGAAAGCAATAGTTTACAACAGTAAAGTGTGTCAGTTGTATGGCAATAAACACAACACTTAAAATAATTGTGTTACCACTATGACTCTACTTTCACACATTTTCATGATCTTCATAGCTTTTCTCCCTGGCTGCCATGCTGGCTATAATGTTCTATGGAATCTGCTGAATTCTTCATGCTTTACCCTTAGTGTCAACTAATATGTTATTGATGGTAGAAATTATGATCCTGGGCCTTTGTCACACTACTGCTAAGTACTTGATCCAAGCACATTAATAGTAGCTGTCAGCAATTGCTTTTTCTGTTTCTTTCCCATAATCATCAGACTATGCTTGGGAACCAAAGAACTGAAACCAACTGACTATGCACATGGATAGTACATAGGGCAAATTTCATGTACTCTAAAAGATAAATAAATACAGTTGGATTGGGACTAGTTTAGGGGGATGACAAAATATTAAGCAGGTAAAACAAGTCCAGGAAGAAAATAAATGTCTGGCTTTCAGTGATTTCATTGCTCCTAGCAATTGTTAATAAATTTAGAATGCACATATTATAGTAATATTTATGTGACCACAATGTTGATGGTGGGATCAAATGATGATGAAGTACTGTCTATTTCCCAAAAAAAAAAAAAAAGGCAGTAAAATGATTAAGAACTGGCCATTTAGATTGGCAGTGAGCAAACATTTACTGATTTATAAAAATCCATCCATAATAAAATGTGCAGGCACATGTGCAAAGCATTAATTAACTAAATAATATTTTGACCAATGTCATTCAGATGAACTCTCCCATAGTCATGTGTGACCAACCAGATACTCCACTGAGGTAAAAATCCAAGGATAAAGTAATATTCAAAAGCCACCTGACCTGCGATTCAAAGCGTGTACTATAAACAGATACAATATCATATAATACTTTGCACTCATATAGTGCCTTTTATGAATAGATGTTAGAATATCTTGGAAACATCAATTAATTGGATGACACAACAGCTCTATGGAAGGAAGGAATTACAAGATTCCCATAGAACTGATGGGTATACTGACACTGAAATGTCAAGTGTTATGCCTACAGAGCAAGTCAATGGCAGAGCTGGGAACAAAATTATTCTGACTCCAAGCCTCTGCTCTCACCATTAGATAATACCTCCCTCCAGTGCATGCAAAAGTGAATTAAAGTTTCCAGGTCTGAATTTTTTTTTAATTTTTGGGGGGGCTGAGGAGTGGGGGGGGGGATTAAAAATAGACATAATGTACAAAATGGACAGTCTGGGGAGGGAACGCCTGATATAAAATATACACAATCACAGCATTATTTTAGTATATTTCTCTGGGTCCCAAATAAATCATCTTGAGGTTGTGTGCAAACTCTTAGTAGTTATCTTAGTATAATGACTGGATAAAAAGATTAGATCTAAGTATATCTTGAATTGTGGAGCATGTAAGTAAAATAGGAATCACTGAGACAAAACTGATTTCCCTTAAGCCAATTTCAACTTGTTCATTTAGTGGTTCTACAGTATCTTAACATTTTAAGCCAAACTCTGCTCTCTTCAGCAGTGACTGGAGAAGGTTGTTTTGTAGCTACACTGACACACCTTAGGGTTATCTAATTAACCATCATATGGTTACAACATTCTTTTATTATTCCTTTCATAGCAATTCTAACTTTCAGTAGTACTTTCTACCAATTCATATCAACAACAACTCCTATATAATTGCTGTTTTAAAAGTTCCATAAATTTAAGAAGATAACAATGAATAGACAGAGAGGAGAATAACAAAAATGAAAAGAACTAGGAAGGCTATGCAATCACCTTCCTTGGAATAAGGCAAAGAAAAATATTTGCAGGGACTGAGCAGAACAAAAAATTGTTTTGGACTTCTAAATACAATATTAATAGTGGGCCAACTGACTTCTGCCTGGGGTTACGAAGAAAATTCCCCTATGGACAAGTTATTCCATAATTGCCCACTTCAGGGAATCTTGAATCTTCAGGGAATCTTGTACCTCTGAAGTATCTGACACTGACCACTGTTGGATAAAGGGTACCTGATTAGACAGACCACTGTTTGATCAGGTATGGTAAATGCTATGTTCCTATTACATATCCATTTTCAGTAGAGTGAAATGATTTCAGACTTCTGGCAGACATACCAGACATACCTTGTGTACCAGAGTTAGTTCCAGAAAGTATTGTAAACTTTTCATCATGGTTGTGAATAACTGGCCTGCTCCATACACCCAAATCTGTGAACAATTTATATTGTGATCTGTAACAAAGAAGAATATCTGGAAGGCTATGACACTTCTTGCTGGTGATGAAGGTAAGGTTGCCACCTTGTCTTGGACAAAATTTTATTCAATTCCACGGTCACCTCTCTTGTCAAACTCTGCTCCTCCTCAGACTGAACTATTCGTTGTATTAATTAACTCAGTAGTCAGACTCTCCTCCTGAATGGCTGCTTCCTCATATTCTCTTGCCCAACTTATCTCTTTTCCCCTCCCCCACATATCTGTCTTCCCACCCCTGGTTTCACTCATCTTCCTAAGTGTCTGCCATCTCCTCAATTATTGACCACACACTTTTTAGCTCTTTCCCTCCCTTTTCTTCTGTCCTACCTTAACCTTCTATCAGTCCATGATTCCTACAAACCAGGAAGCTTCTCCCTTTTGTCCTCCCCCCCCCATCTCATTGTTCTACTCTTCCTCCGAAGTTCACTGTCTTGGATGCTCTACTTCATTCTGTCTTGTTCAATCTGCAGTCTTTCATTTCTTCATAAGAGTATCAGACCTGATAATACCCATCCAATGCCCCATTATATTCTCCCTATTCTATTAGAATAGCCTGCAAGGAGTTGTGGGAACACATAAATTGCAAATGCAAACCTAGCACCCAGAAACAGGAGATGGATTTGTGACAATCTCTGGAAGGTGGTGGGACTATAACGCAATGAATGAATTGTATTAATCAACACACAGTGGGTAGTTTTTCTATCTGTGACAAATATAATGCTCAATATTCTGCCGTTTAATATTTAACAACATTCTTCATTTAATAAATAATCCAAGCATAATTTAATACAATTTGTTCTTCAGTAAAAACATATTCTTCATGTTGCTTAATAGTTATCAAAGCATGTTACAAATTACAGAATACCAAATAGCTTTATGTCAAGAAATCATTTCACCCACCACTGAAATGCATCCAATGGTGGTAGACATTAGCAACTGTTCAACACTCACAAGAGTCCTAATCCAGCTCCCATTAAAGCTCCTATGGATTTCAGTGGGAGTTGGAACCAGCCCAAGGATACTGCAAAGTCTAGGGGATCTGTTTGTCCCCTTCACAAGGTTATGCCTTTTTTTATGCTCCCCCATATATTTAAAACAGCCTCCTTCCATTGGCCTATCCTAGTTTGCAGTTCCTTCTCACAACTAACTTCTTCTTCTTTTTTTTTTTTTAAGTTCATTTCATGTCCCTTTTCATTGTGCTAAGGGAAAGGTTAAAGAGACCTGCACAGTTTACCTTTTCTACACTATTGTTATCTATACTATTCATTATTTTATATACCTCTCACTTCTCCCCTATTAGTCATTTTCTCTCTAAAAATATCAATCCCAATCTTTCAATGTCTCCTTATACAGAAGTCTTTCTATGCCTACAGTCACGTTCATACCTGCTCCATTTAGGAATAATCTCTTTCTATTTCTGCTATATTTCTTTTTTGGAGGGAGTAACCAGAATTAAACACAGCATTCAGAGTAAGGATAACACCAGCGATTCAAAATAATGAATCATATGATTCATTATCATATTTTCAGTATTATTTCAATAAAGCCTAATTTTTTGTTTACTTTTTTAGCTGCCACTGCACACTGAGCAGAGATTTTTGTTAGATTGTCCATGATGACACAAAAACTTTTTTTTTCTGAGTTGACACAGTGAGATTTAGAACCCAGTATATGTAAGATCCTTTCAAATTACTGCTTCATCACCTGGCATTCATCAGCAATGAATTTTGCCTCACATGCTCTGCATTTATGTAGCTTTATTAGCTGTGTATGGAGTTCTTCAAAGTCTTCCCTAGACTTGGCTAATTTAAACAATTTTGTGTAATCTATGAAATTTGCCATATCACTGCTCACTGTGTTTTCCAGATCATTAACAAATATATTCAACTATACCAGCATAAAAACAGTTTCTTAGGCACCCTATTGATGACGTTTTGCCATGTAAAAAAATGATAATTTCCTATTACTTTTTTGGGCCCAGTCCTGCAAAGATTTATCCATGTGAGTAATTCTACTTCACTTCAATGTGACTGCTCATATAAGTAGTTAAATGGGTAAATCTTTGCAGGATTTGACTCTTTGTTTTCTGCCTCTTAGCAAGTTTAGTATTTTACCTCTTAACCTGAGACTACTTAGGGCTTGTCTGCACAGTAAGTGGAAGTAAATGGAATTGAAATAACTAAGTTTGTTGAAATTTATACCTTTAGTTATTTTGCTCCAACTCTTCCTTTTTTGATACCTCACGTCTCTGACAGTGCTTGAACTTCATTACTTAAAAAGAATAAGGGGCAGGTAGCTCTCTAACATCCTCTATGATAAAGTCTTATTCACAGAAATCATTTAGCTTCTCTTTATAGTCTTTATCCTCCTTCATTGCCTCTTTAATCCCTTAATAGTTCAGCTTATTCAACAATTCTCCCTCAGTCTTTCTGTAGTAAGTAGATACTATTACTCAGAGGTTCAATTACAATTACCTCTTGAACCAGCTCTGGTTTGTTTGTTTGTTTGTTTGTTTGTTTGTTTAAGACTAAGCTGAGAAGAGCCTATCCTCTCAAATGCTTTAGAACTAACTGCTCCAATAAGCGGTCATTGAAAGTGTTAATAAATTGCTTCTTTAAACTTTGTCCCCACGTGACATAAATTATGACCAGTTTACATGCAGTGATGATTTATAAATTCTGTATGAGATTTTGCATTTTCTGTATGTGACTTTACCAAACTGTAAACTCCATTCTAAATGTGGGGGCTACTTGTCTCCTCTGTTGTGCTTTTGCATCCAGCTTGGACTGAAAGTCCAAAGGTGGGTGGCAAAGGGCTAACAAAAGATGGTTGTTGATTTACGTGCTTAACCACAGAAACATAATTGCTTTAGATAATAGGCATCTGCTCTGAAGAACCAGATTCTATTGTGAAAACTGACCCTTTATTCCTATCTTTTATTTTCTCTCTTTTAACCATTATTGATCCATGAGAGGACCGTCTCTCTTGTCCCATGCATGCTAGGTGGCTTAAAAGACTTTGGTGAGGGACCTTGTCAAAGACTTTCTGAAAGTATATTGATTGGATTAACCTTGTCCATGTGTTTGTTGATGCCCTCAAAGAACGTTAATAGATTGGTGAGGTATGATTTGCTTTTACAAAAGCCATGTTTACTCTTCCACAACACATTGTGATCATCTACGTGTCTGATAATTCTGTCCTTTACTATGGTTTCAACCAATTTGGCTGGTATTGAAGTTAGGCTTACCATCATGCAGTTCCTCTAGAGCTTTTTTTAAAAAAGTCAGCATTACATTAGCTACCCTCCAACCATCTGGTACAGAGGTTGATTTAAGTGATAGGTTTCATACCACAGTTAGTAGTTCTGCAATTTCATATCTGAGTTCCTTCAGAACCCTTGAGTGAATACCATGTGGTCTTGGTGACTTATTACTGTTTAATTTTACAATATGCCACTGATTATTGTCAGTCTGACATATTTCAGAAATGCCTACTATGTATGACAAATGTCTAAATTCTCCCTGATCTGCATAATGAACTAGATACAGTGATGACAGTGTATGATCCCAGCTGCACTTCATAAAACTCAGTATAAGGTGTGTCCTGCCACAATGACTTTAGAGGTAAATGCAGTAAAGCCAGAGACCTTCTGAACTTGCCTCAAAGTCACCTTCTCTGCTGCCCCCAGCAACTCCATCAAATGTGGATAGACCTGACTCACCAGCTAGCACAATACCCACATCAGGACCGTCAGGACCGTCAGTCTTTCCAGAAGCAGTGGGCCATTGAGCCTGTAAATCATGACTAGCAGGCACCAAGCAGCCTTTTCAATGCTTCGCACTTCTGGGAAAGAAAATTAACTAAATAATGAGGCAGTGAGGTCACTGCCATTTCTAAGATTACAACAGAGCTGAATACCTCAAAGGCAGCACAGAAACAGAGTGCCCTTAGTGGGCCCTTAAATTAGGAGTCAGCCACAAAACTGAGATCAGGACCTGGATCTGGGTCCAAACTTTCCCAAGTTGCATGGTATTCAGATCAGAGGAGTTCAGCTCTCAACTCAAATCTCAATGTTAACATATGTACAGCAAGACTAGTGAAAGGACGTGTAAAAATCATTTCTATCATAACTGGACTTCTATTTACACTTATAAAAAAGACAAATGAAAACCTTTAAATCATTCTTGCAAGGACAGTTTAATAATTATAACATTTCTCAAACCACTATTTCACTTAATCATTTTCAGTTCAATAATATATTTCTTGGTGGAAATAACTGAATTTAACCTGAAATGACAGTGTTAATAGGTCAGAAAGTAGGGATACGTTACTCTTGAATGTTCCAATAAAAATAGGAACTAAAATGGAGGAAAATAAATTATATTTGATTAAAATTCATAGTATGAGTCTCAACTACACATTACAATAGCTCATTTCTTGTTGTTTGTAATGATCATAGAAAAGAAGGGGAAAGGAAACCCAAGGACCATTGGCCCAATGTGAGACTCTTTAAAGGGGCCTTATTTTCACAGACTGGATGCTCTGCCTTTTCTGAAAAAGAGGCCATTTGATGTGTCTATAGTTGGGCCCCAAAAACTGAGACACCAAACATCACTAGTCACTTTTGAAAATCCTGGCCATTTTCCTAACACATTGATCACTTTCAGAATGTGTTCATATCAATAGTACAACAAAACTACAGTATATTATATATATGCTACAGAAGAATATTGTGAAATATCATGACACATTGTACCCTTAACATGGTAGTCTACTCAAAGTACAGCTAATACAATTATGTACAAATAATATTAAGAGTTTGATTTAAACCTTCAAAAGCCAGTACATTCATATATTAGACTAACACAGTCATAACTTACCCTGTTGTACCTAAGCATTAGAGCATGTCACATATTTACATCAATTACGTCTGGAGGGTTTTTTTGTGGAAACTGAAGTGCCTACCAGCTGCAGTTTGGGCCCTAAATCTATATTTGTTTTCAGTTCTGGATTTAAATTAGTCTCTTGACTTTATTTGAACATATTTTTATAGTTAATTTACCATTTTTATTACCACACAACTTTTAGAAGGCAGTAAAACTCCTTGCATGGAAATATACGAGTTACATTATAAACCAGAAGCAAAGGAGCAGATATAGCCTCTGATTTAAATGCATGTAGACATTTGCTGTACTTCATATAGTTTTTAAAGTATTCATTATGGTCATAATCCTGAATGGTGGTCAGCCCCTGCAATGTATTTGGGGAGACACCCTATTTACTGATTAGAACAGTTACTTAAACCTTTCCCTTAATACCTCACAACATACTATATTTGTCTACCGTACAGAAGGAATATTCATTATGAATAGGCATATGTAAAATAGTATAAAAATAATTTATTGGGAACAGAAGCCAATTTTCAAAACATTAAGAACTTAAGTGTTTAATTAAAAATAGCTATTTCAAAGTGGCCTTGCGCACATTATGGATTTCTGGCCTGTAGAATATCATTATAAGAAACAAAGTAAATTTTTGTTCTAAAAATAAAGAGAGTTTCTAAAACCCAGTGTTTCCTTTTTTAGCAGTTTAAGTAAAAAAATATATGGACAACTTTGAATTGTCTAAATAATCTCACTACATGGCTGAGTGAGACTATACCTTGTAGAATATTTTATTTATCCAAAAGTACATTTGTATGGGTACATCTGAAACCCATGTAATCAGGAGTTTGAAATAGATAGTGTTTTAAAATGTTAATACCAAAACAATTGGCTTTAGGATTACATAGACCCATGTTAAAGGGTCCACATACAGAAATCTGACTCAAGTAAATATATGATGCTCTCAGATAACTTTTACCTCATACAATAGTATGTAATCTTTGCCTCTGAGCTACTCTGCTTTTATTGCACTGCTGAGGGACTGATCTCAATTCAGAGATCAGTTCCTCATGTCCCAAACTGGCAGAAGAGGATGTGCTTATGTCACACACCTCCAGGGATGATGTATTCTTTTCTTGAATGATAGCTTTGTTATTATGAGATGACCTGTGTATTTTGTGGGAGGTGGGGTAGGGGAACCTTCCTGCAAGTCTTCCTTGCTCTCCAGTTTTATCCTCACACTTACTGTTTTGCACTCGAATTAGTCACCATTTTTGGAAGCTGATCCTCGAAGCAAAGGCCCACAAGATGGTTCTCAAGAGGGTGCCCTTGTTCTTCAGGTTCTACAAATACTTGTAGATTGTTATGTTCCTTTGTTGTTTAGCTCTTTAGACTTTTAATATTGGGTCATAAATGAATCCCTGCAGCCTCCTGATAATTTTTGTTGCTCTTCTCTGAGCTCCTTCCCAATATGTCAATATTTGATCATTTGGTGCCAGGAACTGAATGCCAATTTCCAAGCACAGTTGCATCTGAGCTATAGAGTCCTACTCTGTCCACATTTGTAGTTTGTGTGGTTCGGGTAAGCATGTTTGGTGGGGTGGTGGGGTTGTGCTGGAAAATTATTCAAAAAATACATGAAAAATCAATAACTTTTCACCTCTGAAGCCAATAGATCCTACAAGTTAGCTTCTGGGTTTGTAACCTGAAATCCTGCTTATGATCTCTAGCAATTTAATTTAAACAGGAAAAAGTGAAATGACGTGATTCTTGAAATGAAACATCCTGTCCTTAGGGGACAGATAGCTTCCTAGCAGGGTTGTACATCATGATAATGGACAGACTTTCTTTACATGACATACCAGGATTACATTAGAGAGACAAGGTGGATGAGATATTTTTTATTGGACCAACGTCTGTTTGAGAGAGAGACAGAGCTCTTAGGGCTAGTCTACACTTACCTACCTTCCATTTAGAAGGACCCAAAGAGACAAAAGATTCCTGCCTTGTGCCAAAGGGGCTGTTAACAAGTTAAGGGAGTGAAACAGAACAAAGAGGGCGGCAGTCATGAGAAATCCCTTAACTACCACCTGAGCAGGAACAAGGACTGTACCAGGGGAAAGGATTGGGCCCAGACTAGAAAGGAGTCTGGTCTGTGAAAGCAGCTTATTGGAACATCTCTGAGGGTGAGATTTACCTGTATAGAGTTTCTTAAATGTATTAGGCTTAGATTTGAGTGTTTTTGTTTTATTTTGCTTGGTAACTTACTTTGTTCTGTCTGCTATTACTTGGAACCACTTATATCCTATTTGTTATACTTAATAAAATCACTTTTGTTTATTAATTAACCCAGAGTAAGCAATTAATTCCTGGGGGAGTAAACAGCTGTGCACATCTCTCTATCAGTGTTATAGAGGGAGGACAATTTATAAGTTTACCCTGTATAAGCTTTATACAGAGTAAAACGGATTCATTTGGGTTTTGGATCCCTTTGGGAACTGGGTGTCTGGGTGCTAGAGATAGGAGCACTTCTTAAGCTGTTTTCAGTTAAGTCTGAAGCTTTTGGGGGATGTGGTTCAGACCTGGGTCTGTGTTTGCAGCAGGCTAGCATGTCTGGCTCAACAAGACAGGGTACTAAAGTCCCAAGCTGGCGGCGAAAACAGGCTCAGAGATAGTCTCAGCACATCAGGTGGCAGTCCCAAGAGGGTCTCTGAACCCAGCCCATCACAATGTTGTGTGGAGAATATCATTTGAAGAAGAAATATTTTATTCTTTTATATAATATGCTAATTTGAAGTGTCAGAAATGTTGATATAACTGTAATGTTAATGTTTTGTGGATAAACAGGACTTCAATCTTCAGTACTGTTAGTCCAGAACTTTTCAAGATCACAACATTTACTTATTATTGTTATTCTACATCCAGTTGTTTACAAGTATGTAATATTGGTAGGCAGACTGTATTTACTGTCTTCTAATCATGTATTAGTGTTTTGTTCCTCTAATCAACTATTAGAGTTTGTTTTAAGACTTTTTGGCATGCATATTTTCATTTTCTCCTCCACGATCTTTTCAGAGAAAGGACTAAGACAAGGATTTTATTTTTTACAGTAAAAACTGAATGTCAGAGTTCCCAAAGTAACTGTACCTCTAACATGTTCAGGACCATAACTTGTGTCAGTGCAAGGTCCCCAAGTCAATCTCTCCAAAACAGGGACTCCTATAGTTCACGGTGATTATCTCAGCAGGTCTGACTTCACTTCAACACCTGCCGTCCTGTCTTCTCAGGGGCAATGACTGGGTTAACCAGTAACCAGCCAGATGTCATATACTACTTACATAGATTAAAAGCATTAGAGAAACCGTGTCTAAAATATACCCAAAAAAACAAGAGTAAACAGCGTACGTGCAGGTCTTTGCTTACTAGCCGGTTACCCATTTTCCACATGGAGACCCTGATAGGAATAAAGTACTTCAGGCCCATTCCACACAGCTTGTCCATCTTGCTCACGGTTTCGCTTAGTTTTTGGATCAAGTGACCATGACCCTTCTCCCAGATCAAGGCTGTGTCCTTATACAGTGTTTGGTTCTTTGTCTGCTAGGGCTTTAGAATCAGGTCAAACCAGTATATGGTATTTCCTAAACTTCCACAGATTTATTACTGGCTTTGCTTCAGGACTGAGTATTTGCATTAATTACCCTCCAGGGACTTTAAGAAAACATCTTTTAGCAAATCCATTTATTCAGGGATACACTAGCCTGTCCTTACAGAGACATACTATTTATAAAGTAAATACAACAGGTTTTGAATATTCCATACTTCTAAAGCATCACGTCTGTGTCACCGATGAAAGTAGAACTGTGAGGGTTCAGAGAAACTCATTGCAGTATCAGGTCTGCTGGACTCGGCTGACAATGAGACATAGCCCCATGCACTTCTAAATTCACCCAGGTTAAAATCCATAATAGTAGTACATGATGCTTTCCTTCACAATTTGCTTCTCTCACCACTTCTCATCTTTGGTCTAGTAGGTTTCAGGCTGTAGTTGTCATTGCATCCTGCAAAATTTATTTTCACTTCTTATCCCTAGCTTACTCACCAGTCATAATTTGTTGTAATAGGGATGAGAACCAATGAGGAAAACAATTTGTGAGGGAAGGGCAAATACCAGCACCCTAATTTTATGTTACGGGCAAGGAACCAATTCGGCACTGTGTAACAACCATGCAACCCATCGGACTTCATGCACTTTGGGTCCAATCCAAAGCCCACTGAAGTCAATAGAAAGATTCCAACTGATTTCAGGAAGCTTTGGATCAGGCCCTTTATCACGTCAGGGGTTGCATGGGTGCAATTTAGAGTAAAATTTGGACCATAAAGGTGAAAGACTCTTTCATTCCATTTCTCTTCAACTATCCAGTCCAGAGAGGATAAGATTCTTATTTTACACTCTTATCTGAGAAGATTTCCTTTTGTAGCAGAAAGAAAAAAAGGAATGTATAAACCATTCTTAAGTGATCTACTAATACTCTATGTGTTAAGAGACTATCAACCAGCATAAGTCTAAGGAAGATAAATTCCATGCAGTGTTTCTGAGGCTGCCTTTTGTATATATATATTTTTTATTACTGTCTTTTCTTGTGCCCTGCAGAACATGATTTACCTTCTACAGGAAGGAACATTTTTGGCTAAATATGCTGACACTATCCCTAGTAACTTTTCAGTACTTTAATTAATGCCATCTCATAAAAACACTACACATATACCAGATTTATGAATGAAAACCATCAGTAGATGCATAGTACAAAAATGAGCCATTGATAAATTTCTTGGTAGTATAATTACTTAATATATTCTATGAGCAGCACAAAGGGGCTGTAGAGGGAGAAGTGTATATCTAGCTGCAATTCAGATTAGTATGTGCATCTTTTTCTCTCTCCTATGTCATTCCATATGTTGCTACTGACTGTAACATCCTAGAATAGAAAAGATTTCTTTCTATATTTTATTTCACTTGTGAGCTTTTCTAGGAGCAGTATGTTTCAGAATGAACCCAAACCTCTGAAAGCCTATGTTAGCATAAGCAAAACACTACTTACCAAAAGGCCAAATTCTGGAGTGTCTTTGTAGATGTTAGCACAGTTGGGCACCTCCCAAGCACCCCCCCATGCAGAGGGGGGCCTCTGCAGTTCTCTGCTAATAATTTCTCCCTCAAAGGGCTTCTTACAGACTCCACACACTTTTTCTAAGGACAAAATGCCCCTCTTTGGGATCTGGGTTGCCTCACAGAAAATAACTCAACATAAAACTCAAAGTCTCACTAACAGACATTACTCTTCTCACTCCCAGGCATTCCTGCCTGGAGAGCTTGTGCACTCTGTCCCTGGCCTGATCAGAGTCTCTCCTGCATTAGCAGGCTACTCGCGGCCCCTCCTGGCTGGAGTCTTACCTCCTAAATCCCAGGACTCTTCTGGAGCCTGCTCACTCCTAGCAAGTTCTCTTCTGTCCCACCAGTCCCATCCCCACCACTGCAACTTCCTACCCTTTTGATCCTGGGAATACTTGATTCATAGCAGGCAGGACTCACCTTCTTAATCAGGGCTGGCTTAGCCGCAGGTTGTCTACACCATGGACCAAGCCACCCTATTACAGTACCCAAGGGAGGCCCCAAAAGCAGTTTAGTGGCTGCAAATGGGGCAGCAGTGGTAGTGAAGACATAGTACACAGTCTGTGAACAATGCAGACAAACAGTCAGGTGCCATTGTCTCCATCTTTCAAATGCTTCCCATGGCCTGTATTGCTGGCCTCATTCCAGATTTGCAGGAAGGTTTCATTGTTGGGACTGAGGAGCCTATTCCTCTAGTTCACTTTTTTTTCCTTGTAAAACAAAGCCCTTTTAAGCAGGCTTTACAGCTGTCTCATGCTTTGTATTTAAAATATGGTGGAGAAAAAGTAGAGATTGTTACAACAACAATAATGGTCAGTAGTAACTACCACAATATTATTTTGTTGTTCTTAATTTAAACCCCCATGAGGCATCTTAAGGGGAACAGTTATCCATGCTTTTATTGTTTTATTCTTTTTCCCCCGTTCTTTTTTCCCCCCTAGGAGAGGGGGAATAGAGAATTAAATTGCTAATACAATTTAACAAAGTATATTGTTGCCTCTTTTCGACCCAGGTGGCTAGTCAAAATTCAAGGTTCTATAGGTTGGGAGTGGAAATTGGTGGTAATCAGTTATTTCTTTGATGCGAACTTGCTTATTTACAAGGAATGTATAAAGTCCTGTGTCTCTGAATACAGAAGGACCGAAGAACAAAAAAGAGCAGTCTTAGCTTACCAGCACATTAAGCCCTTTAGCCAACACCAGACCCAAAAAACCCACTCCTCTCTAGCTTTTTCCAGGGTTACCCTGTGCTTACAGGTTGCTGGTTGGCCTTTTCTTGCCTTTGCCGCTCTGTTCTTGTCTTGTCAGTATGTGTATGTTCTCTCACACTCCCCCGCATACCTACCTAAAACAATACTCAGCTCCAAAAGCTCCTCAGCAGGTACACACCCCTTTTGTCTTTGTTGGGGCTTTCATACCTATCAGCCTCAACAGGGTTTTAACCCAGCCCATATCAAGGTTTTACCCAGCTCATAATAAATAAATAATAATAATAATATAGTATACAATTATAAGAAGGAAGTTTCTATCATTTTTTCCCTTTTAACAATACATAACACGCATTCAGAGTACATGATACCCAAATAGGTTCCTAAAAATGGCTCAGATTGGTATAGTGCAAATACAGAGTTTCTTATTTATTGGATGGTGATAGGGTTGGGATTTCCCCACAATTATCTATGGAATGTTGTCTGTGTCTTATGTGAATGTGTAAAGCATACTACATATCTTGGTTGTGTGGTGCCAAGTCTATTTCTGAATCAGGAGCTATACCAGCTCTCTGCAGCACAATGAAAATTTGTAGTCTTTATGAGATTATGTATCACTTCCTTCAGTTCAATACTTTTTCTAGACTAAAAAGTCTCAATTAAGGGAATATCCAAAAAGAATGCACCAAAAATAGTCTCCCTTGCTCCTTTTCACTCTAGAATTTACTATGTTACTGTGTTCCTACTATGGAAATTCAATCAATGAATAAACAAATATTTAAGTTTTACAGTTTTCACCCTCAGCAAAATTTTAGTTTAATTTAAATGACTTGGTATCCTAATGAGTATAATCTGAATGTTAGGGAAGCAGAGTGTTTGACTAAATCGACTACCATTAATTTTTAATTAAACATTTTTTCTTAAATGAAAATATTCTTCTGGAGATCATGCTTACTGAACATGCTCGTGGTTCCAGTCCCACACAGTATTTGAATTCCATAAGGTGTGTGGGAGGCTTTTTTAAATCCACATAATTTTGTGTTATTTTTTTACATGTTAAATTATTATCATCAGATGGAGGGGAAATTAAACATTCTGAATGTGTTAAAATCTCTCTTCTTGACTCCTATTACCAACTGCTAACTACTGCTAAAACTCATCCAATTTTGGAACACGAACAACCTTAATAACATCAGACTTAAGACAAAATAAAAATAGAGCTTTGATAAATTGAATTCCAGTGTTTTAGAACACAGTATAAAGCTTATATTGCCTTAACAAATGTAACTCAATGTATTAATACTTCAGAGACTTCAGTTAGCTAGCTAGACTTTGCCTAACTATGCTTTTATTACTAACATGCAGAGCTACAGTCATCATGGAAAAGAAGTGAACAAAATGAAGTCTGATTTTTACAAAGCATCTGGAATTTTTTTTTTTTTGCCAGAGGAGTGGGATGGGGTGGGGGAGAGGAAGACCAACAAGGATACTGTGGACATTTTTCACAAACTTTTTTCTTTGTATTCTTTCCCCCTGTCTATATGATGCATATATTATGTATAATTAGAATTCATCTAAGTCTGGGTGGGAGGAATGTTAAGATGGTTGACAAAATGATGGTTAAGGTTTCTGTTTCTTTTTTGTAGGAGGAAGAGAGAAGAGTGAATGTGGGTATCACATTGCTCATTTGGCTCCTTGAAGGTAAATAGTGCCTCTTTCATTATCTGTATTATTTGTTCTTCTATATAAACTATATCATGACATATGGTCCCTTATAACCTTTGGATTTGATCAATATTCAATTTTTTATTTAATAGTTATTAGATTCTTAACTGCCAGCATGCTCTTGTTTTTATTGTCTTTGTATTACATTTGTGTTATCATTATGTTAGCTATAGTCAGAACACTATCTTTTACATTGAAGGGACTTTCCTAGAGCACAGCTCTACACCGTATGTGAAATTCACCTAAGTGTGGAAGGCTTTCCACTTAGAGGCTGTTCAATGGTGAGCTGGCCATGAATCCTCCAACATTGATCTGAACAATATGGTATGCTTTGCTCACTTTCAGTATTACAGAGTAAAAGACTGCAGGATCTTAATAACAGGGTTCTTTAAGATGTGAAATATGGAATAATCCCCTTGGTAGTTAGTACTGGGGAACCGACATGTGGACCCCAGAGGTCTTATGCAGGAAGCCCTATATGGTTCCAGTTCTTTGCCCCTCCTCTGGATTGGAGGTGGGTTTCAACATAGGAGAATAAAAGAGGGAGTTGATGACCGTTAACTCCTTCTCTAGGAGTCGAACATGCACTTGTTCAAAACTTCAATTAAATCAATGACACTTTGTGCAGATACAGGGCTCACCTCTGTGGATACTATTGCAGAATCAGGTCCTTAGTCTTTTATGTCTTCTTTTCTTGCAAGTGGACTTCAAATACTATGTTATGAGACATGCATAGTTATATATACCCACACACGCACGCATGCATACATAATATTATGTGATGTAGTTGCTAGTCGCTGCTGACTACAGTATTACATTTTCTAAGGATCAGACTATTACCCTTAAGTGATGTGGAACAGTACCTTTCGCCATTGAAGTAAATGAGACCATTTGAAGGTTATACTGCCACTAAGCTGGAATAAGGGTATCATAAACCAGTCCTGGTTTTGAATTGAAAATTAAAAGTAAGTAAACTAAAAAGCCTATGCCTGTCAGCTGGCCTGACAGTTACAAATACTTGTAATAGAGATCTCTTGCGGATAGCTAACTAGCAAGACAGATAATATATTAAAGAGAGAAAGAGAGAAAATGTGTCTCGTTTAGAAAACTTTTCTAATGCTAGCATTGTTCTCTTTGGTACAGCTTTTTATAGGAATGCTGCCTTTTTGCTTACAAGAAAAGAGATCATATATATTGGAAACATAGGATGCTTTAAACACCAAGAGTCACAGTCAGCCCTGGATTAATGAAGCGTCAGACTAAAAAAAACAGTAGGTTCTTAATGTCAGAAGGTCTCACTGCAGGCCATAAATATCTGGGGTCTGTGTGACTATTTAACGTCATTCTGTTTGTAAGCTTCTTATAATAACAGTGGTTTCCCAAGAGATCATTAGCTTACTGTGTACCTACGTTAAATCAGCTACAGTTAAGCTATGGTAAATATATTTCATTTCCCCAAGGAACGGCCAGGTGAAAGCGCTTAAGTAAAGTTCAAATGGCTGCTAAATTAAAAATAATAAAAAAGTAAAAAAGTTATTTATGCTCTAACATGTCCAGTGAGACCTTCATCTTACACAGCCTCACAAGAATGTCTTAACAGCCAGAACAACAAGCAGAAGGTAGAATATGTTAGTTACTTTTTCATTACTATTAGTTGCATCGCCACTGTCAAATTCTACCTTGTAACAACATTCTTTCAAAAAGGATGGCCATGGAGCTTTTCGGTGCCAAATGGGAGACTAAATTACAATACAAAGAGCTAAAATAAAAGAAAAATTGCATGTGTGATTTTCGAAAGGCCAGATTGTGATATCCTTGCTCACATTGGCAAGTACTTCCCAAATAGTCCCATTAATGGGAGTGGTCACTATGTCCACTCAAGGGTTAAGGTACTATTAAACGATAGCAGGAATATCACAAACTGACCCTAGGTAACATGTTCCTCTTGTTCCAACCCTTGTTCTCCCTTCCTCACTACTCTTCCACCATGTTTTTCTTGTATTCACTTACGCTTCATGTTTCTTTGTAGAATAATATGCTCTTTGGGACAGGGACTGTCTTCTATAGGTCTCAAAAAATCTAGCACATTTTGGGTGCATAGTGGTTGTTGCTTTGCTATTGCTGTTTTTGTCTTCACTGGATTGTATTTTTAATGGTCTGTGAAGAGCATTTAGGCCCTGCTCCTGCAAACACTTTTGCACATGCTTATATTTACCCGAGTGAGTACTCCTATTGAAGTCCAAGGAACTACTGAGATGTGTAAAGTTGAGCATGTGCCAAAGTCAGGGCTTTAGAGACAGAGATAAGCACTCTCTTTAGGTTTATATGCTGAAATTTTAATTCAAAGGCAGTCTGCCAATAAGAGCATATATTTTATTTGCCACACTGGTAGGAAATTAAATAAATACCTAAGATTTTGCTTTAGTTTAACATACAGACACTACAGTCACTGGGAAATGTTAAATTTGAGTTTAAAGTGCATAGTGCAATTAAAATGAACAGCATCTTTGCATGTGAATAGCCTTTCAAGTTGTGCTTCAGGCACCAATAAAAAAAGACATCTCCTGTAATTCATTCAGAAATAAATTGTGTTGCAAAAACACAGATATATTGTTATTAAAATTTTTCAAGTTAAGTTTTGTAACTCTGCCCCTACATCTCCTTCTCGGGCTTTACCTGTAGACCAGAAACTTCCTTATCCCACCTACCCTATGTAACAAAAGACTGTTCTTTAACATTATAACATGGAGTCTGGAGCCTCACTCTCTCCTCCTACCTCCCCTAAAGACCTGGAGCCACCACCCCACCCAAAGACAAGGTTACTCACCTTGTGCAGTAATTAAAAGTTCTTTGAGATGTCTCTCTCTATGGGTGCTCCACTTCGAGGTGCACATATGCCTTTTGAGCCCTCAGAGATTATCCCACTAGCAGCAGGGCCAGCGCAACCCATTAGGCGACCTAGGCGGTCGCCTAGGGGACTAACATTTGGGGGGTGGAGACCGTGGCGGCCGGACCTTCCGCCACCTCTGTTGGGGCGGCATTTCGGGGGCGGGACCTTTCGCCGCCTCTGTCAGGGGCGGCATTTTGGGGGTGAGACCTTCCGCCGCCTAGGGCAGCAAAAAAGCTGGCGGCGCTCCTGACTAGCAGTGAGTGTTTGGCCCGCACATGGTATCTATATTTCCTCGTGCTAGATACCAAAGCAATATAGAGATGCACAGGTGAAATACCATCAGTTCCTTCTCCACCCAACCAACATCTCCACAGAGAACGGTCTGAAGCAGAGGGGAAGGAAGGGTGGGTAGTAGAGCCCCCTTAGGGACACACATCTCAAAGACTGCAGTTACTGCACAAGATGAGTAACCTTCTTCTTCTAGCAGTGTCTTAGACACCAGTATGCTCTTAAACAATGCTGTGGATGTTGCTTGTGACTTGGTAGAATGTGCTATCACCCTTTGAGGCAGATGAATGCCTGGAGGGGTCTCATAATAGGTGACAATACATCCAGATATCCATCTCAGTAGTCTGAGCAGAAATCATGGATCCCCAGGATCTGTCTGCAAAGGAGATGAATAGCCTGGGTGAGCTTTGAAATTACTTGGTCCTATCAAAGTAGAAGGCCAGAGCCCTTCTAAGATCAAAGGTATGAAAATGGGACTCCTGCAGAGAGTTGTGGCTTTGAGAAAAACACTGGTAGTTTGATTAAGGTGGAACCCTAAGTGAGTCTTAAGTAAGAAGTTAGGGTCTAGGCCTAAAGAAACCCGATCCTTGAATAATTCTCTAAAAAGGGGTGGATCTGCCATCAAAGCACCAATCTCTCCGACTCTACGGACTGATGTGATGGCTACTAAAAAGGCCATCTTCATAGATAAATGGAGTAGAGAACAGGTTGCCATAGATTTGACTGGATGTTTCATAAGCTAACTGTGAGACCCCAGGTTGGGGTGAGGTCTCTAGTCTGGCAGAGATTCCCCAAACCCTTAATAAACTTAGATGATACAGGCTGAGCAAATATGGAAAACCCCTCTATAGCTGGATGAAAGGTTGATATTGTGGCCGCATGAACCTTAACTGAGCTAATGGATAACCCCAATTTCTTCAGAGCCAGCAGATAATCCAAGATGACTGAAAGAGGCACAGATCCAGGCAGTAAGTAGCTATGACAGTATCAGTGGCAGAATCCCTTCAGTTCTGCAGGTTAGTATGGGTTGATCTCTTCCTGCTATTCAGTAACTCCAATTATTCTTCCTCAGAGCAGGAGGATTCTAATCCCATGAACCATTGAGGAACAACACTGAGAGATGGAGAACTTCTACTTTGGGGTGAAGCACATGACACCAAGCCTGTGAGATAAGATAAGGAGTAGAGAGCAGCTTGAGCAGCAGATAGATGCCGAGATGAAACAGGTAAGGGTACCCAGCTTGTCTCAGCCAAGTTGATATTATAAGGATACCCCTGTCCCATCTGATTTTGTTCATCATCCTCAATATCAGTAGAGATGGAGGAAATGCGTAGAGCAGACCCTTCTTCCAGGACCGAAGAAAGGCATCGCCCAAAGAGTGGTACCCAGACCCCCACTTGAGCAGAAAAAAGGGCAGTTCTTGTTCCTGGAGAAGGAGAAGATATCCACCTCCAGTAGACCCCATCTTTGGAGTATGTTGTGGAGGACTTGAGAGTCTAGTCCAATGAGAAGTGTCTGTTATGGACACCGGGGTGTGGTGTTCTGAATATCTAGGAGGTAGACAGCTGAAATTTGGGTCTGACAAACTATGCACTAGTTCCATAGCTTCAGCTCCTCCCTACTTGTTGATATACAACATGCAGGACATGTTGTCCATCATGACTCTGATTTATTTGCCCCTCATCAGGGGCAAGAAATGGAAGTAGGCAATTCTGGCAGCCCTGAACACCAACATTTTGATGAGATTGGTTTCCTGAGCTGTCCATCTGCCCTGAGTCATGAGAGAATTGAGATAAGCTCCTCATCCCAACAGCAATGTGTCTGTTCTTAAAAATAGTAATGGAGTTGGATGACAGAAGGGAATGCCCACTCACACATTAAATTGATCTTGCCACCAATTCAGGAAGCTCAAGTTCAGTCTGTCTGTTCAAAGTGTCTCTGACTGGAAAATAGGTCATTCTTTGCCAAATTGACAGGAGTGGAGGTATAGTCTTGTGTGATTGGTCACAAATGTACAAGTTCCTATGTGTCCCAGGAGCTGAAGACAGTTCCTTATAGTGGTTTGAGGATTCCCCTGAATTATCCATGCCAAACCTGACAAGGTTATGAATCTGTCAAAGGGAAGGTAGGCTCTGGCTGTCAACAAGGCCAAAGAAGCTGTAACTTGTTACAGGGTTAACATGGATTTCCTTACATTTAGTTGAAGACCTAACTCCTGGAACAGAGCAAGGGCCATCTGGGAGAAAGGTAGAACTGCTTCATAAGATTGGCCCTTGAGTAGCCAGTCGTGAAATTATGGGAAGACTACGATCGGCTTCTGTCAGAGATATGCAGCCACTACCGCCAGAACCTTGGAGAACACTCTTGGGGGAGAGGAGAGACCAAAGGGAAACACTCATTATTAGAAATATTCCTGATCTATAGTGAATCTTAGGTATTTCCTGTGAAAAGAGTGTATCAGTATATGGAAACAGGCATCTTATAGGTTGAGGAACAAAAATCCATGCCCTCTCCAGTGAAGGAATTATAGCTGCCAAAGTCACCATTCTGAATTTCTAAAGAAGCTGGTAAAGCATCAAAAGTCTTAGATCTAAAATCAGTCCTCACCATCCATACTTCTTTGATACAAGTAAATACATTGAGTAAAACTGTCGCGATCTTCCCTGTGAGTATCAAAGAATCCCTGGACTGAAATAGATGAGATTAACTGGAAGTCCGTTTCATCCTTATCCTCATCATCCAATGGAGGAGCCCCCATAGAAAAGGGTGGAGAGTTCTGTGGTACTGGGGAAAGACTGCAGTCTGGAGACCAAGGTCTCAGTACCGAAAGATGCTCGGTACCCATGAGGAGCAGGGATTCCAGCTAATCCATTGTGCACAGGTCCCTCACATATCCGAATTACTGCAGTAATGAGTAGGGAATCAGTACTGATGTGGTAGCTGAGAATGTGGTGGCTGAACCTGACAGTACCACTAATGTGTACCGATGTAGGCGGTGATGGAGTCTAGAACCATTGCTTGCTCAGTACAAAATGGCTAAGTGCAGACAGTGGGAGTGAGCTTGATGGTACAAGACCAGGGTGCTGAGGCTTGCTCTCCTTGTCCCTTGTAAAGGGTACTGAAGGGTACTGTAAGAGACATGTCTCTCCCTCAAGCTGGGGCTTTCCAGCTCTGCTGGTACTGGACGAGAAGTCCCTCAACTCAGTGGTACAGAACCAAGAAGTTGAGTCTACAGAGACCACAGATCTTGCAGGGGAGCAGGGCTTTTTTTTTTTAAACAGTCTCCTTCAGATGAGAGTCTGTACTCTTTTTAGGAGCCCTCTCAGAAGCCTCCAATGACCTCCCCTTCTTAGGGGAAGCCTGCGCTAAGCTGGAAGGGGTGTTGGATCTGCCCAGAGATAGATGTATAGGGGGGCAGTCTCCTGACCTGACTCAGACTCTGGTCAAAGTGAGGACTTCATCATTAATAGTCTGAGCTTCATCTCTATTTTTTTCTTGCACTTGACTTGAGGACTAGGCAGAAACTTCACTTCTGGGCGATGTGAGACTCCCCCAAACAACGGACACACTTAGAGTGGCCGTTGCTCAGAGGTAAAGCCTCTCAGCAGGAGAGGCAGTGTTTGACGCCTAACGAGCCAGGCAGTGGCATAGCCAGGTTCTAAGAGCAGGGGGAGCAAACATAAAAAAGGCGCCCCCCCTTGGCTCCTCCTCCGGCCACGCCCCCGGCTCCTCCAGCCACGCCCCCGGCTCCTTTGGCCACGCCGTGCCCCCTCCCCCCCTTGGCTGGCTCCTCCGGCCACACTGCGGCCATGCTGCGCCCCCCCTTGCTCCTCGGGGGCCCAGCCAGCAGCAGAGAGCAAACCCCACCATGGCGAATCTCCCAGCAGCCCCGATCACACGGCAAATCGGTAGCCAAGATCGCACACGGCTCAGCAGCCAGGAGCTGGGGGAGCTGCGAGACGCCGCCTGGCGCCTGGTGGTGGACGGAGACGGGCAGAGGATCCTGTCTGGGGCCCTGTTCTGGGAGCACAGAGCCATCGTGGTATTCATGCGGGTGAGGGGGGAGCTGCTTTTTGTGTCGTCCCATCCCACCCACTTGTGCAAGCAGCTCTTGTGTAGTGGGACACCGGGGCATCTCCCCACTCAGTTCCAGTCTCCAAAGCCACATCTGGGGGGTGGGGGAGTAGGCTGGCTGCAAATTGGGTTCCCACGGTGCCCCTTACGCTATCACTGCCTCAGAGGGGCTTGCCGCTTGCAGCACCAGCCGAGGCTCAGCGCTGGCCCTATCCCTTGGAGGGTGGAGGCAGAAGGCAGCGAGCCCCGCCAGGCGCAGTCCAAGTGAGCTTCATCCCGGGGAGCGCTGCCCTGCCCGGGGCTGCTGGCAGAGCCTGGCTGTGGGCAGGTCGCACTGACAGGCCACGGCGGGAGGGGGGAAGCGCTCTCCCTTCCTCGGGGGATTTTTATTCCGGTGAGCCGCGGGCGGCACCGAGGTTCCTGCTGGGAGTGACCGGCCATGGGTCCACCTGGTGTGGCTGCCATGAGCAGCGCAGTGCCACGGCGTCCGCTCCTCCAGCATGCACGGGCTCTGCCGCTGCCTCTGCTTTGCGGCCGCGCTGGCGGGGCTCTCCTGGGCCAGCAGGAACTGCCCAGATGGACCTGATTGTTGACAGCTACCTCTGCACCACGGAGCGCTCCAAGGGGCCCGGCTGCCAAACCAGCTGCATCAAAGTTGTCTGCAGTGGGGGGTGGGGGAGTTGCGGGCCGTCATGCTGCACCCCTCTCGCTCCTCCGGCCGCGTCTGCAACCCCCGCATGGGTCCTCTGGCCGTGGTGCTGGCAGCGCCAGTCGGCAGGCGCCACTTCTGCGCCGGGCTGCCACTGCCGCCCCACGGCTCCTCTGGCTGTGCTGGTGGCAGCGTCGGCTGGCAGGCGCCGCTTCCGTGCCTGCTGCCCTGAGGGGAAGCGGCTGCTTCCACTGAACCTCGCTAGCTACGCTACTGGAGCCAGGTGTGGTCTGCCAGGAAGACAAGGCTCTCCAAGGAGAAAGAAAGGGGGGAAAATACCATCCTCTCACTAATTGACTATTACTACTACTAACAACTAACTAATCTTAACAAACAACTATAAGAATATAAAACAGCTGAGACATGCTCTAGAGCTCCATCTCAGGCTGAAGCAGTAGAGAAGAAACTGAGGGTGGTTCACTGGCACATCCCTTATAGCCTCAGTGTCTAGCACGAGGACTCATAGGGAGCATGTGCAGGTCAAACAGGCACTGCTGGTGGAAAAATCTCCGATTGAGAGCTCGAGAGATGCATACGCCCCTAAAGTGGAGTACCCTTAGGGACACTACTCAAAGAATGCAGCAGCTACTCAACCCCCCACCAGTTTATATGCCCATGATGGTCCACAGATAGTAAGAAATAAGAGGTAGCTATCTATACAGAGATGGAAAAGGCCAGTTAAATGTCTTCTTTTTGTTTCCCAAACAGTCACATGCACACAGAGTGTCCTGCTGTTCCTGGAATTAATCAAGCATTGAGTGGGTAGATTTCCATCAGGTTGGAACCTCAATTTCTCAGCTGATATCCTGGTCACTTGTTTTTTCTACTACAGTTATTCTAGGATTTATGTCCTCCAGAGAGTGCATAAAATAAACACAATTTTTACAAGGCATCTTACTGCGATTATCAAGTGGAAAAAAAGTCAGCAACAAGAAACTTTGAGGCATATAAAAAGGGGAAGGTTGTTCATTTTGTATGGAGCGGTTATTAAGACTATGTTACAGGTTGGAATTCCTTTTCAAGTACAGTAGAAGCCATTAAGAAATTACACTCCTAGTCAAAGTATATGTAAAAAATGTAACTTGGCAAATGTTGATTTTTTTAATGGCAATCAGTATGGGCCAGAATCAGATGGTGTAAGTTGGTGTATCTCCATAGACTTCAGTGGTGCTACATCAGTTTACACCAATTGATATCTGGCACTGTAGATATAAGGGAGGAGGAGGCAGCTCCATTGCATACTGTGGGAATCAAATGGAAACAAAAGTACAGAGAAATGTAAGTTCATTACAAATGTGTTTATTTGAATGCCTGATTGAGTCCAGCATGTGGACCTCTTCACTCTCCTTGATTGCTTATGTTACCTTTCCCTTGCCTTCCATTTGGTGTCCATGTTCCAAATGTTGCTCAGGCTGTCTTCCTCTTGCCTAGATAGGACTCTGAGTCCTTCACTTCCATTCAGAACCTCCTGCCGCCATGCTCTAAGCATTTCATTTTGTATTTATTCAAGACATCTGGATTTACTTAGTTATCCTGCCTGAGACTTTCCAGTCAATCCTCAGAAGTACCGAAGTGTGTGTCTTGTTGGGGGAGCAGAGTAAGAAAGGGGTAATTCTGATTTCATATTTGGGCCAGTGTGTGATACTCTTGATTAATGTCAGCATGTACTGCTGCCACACTCCCCCAGGTGTATATTAAATCAGCAATACTGCACAGTATCATCACGTATTGCTTAGATATACCAGGTTTCCTGATATTGAATGGTCTGGACATGATGGAGGATCTAGCTGATGGTAACAGTCCATTGGGATATTGTTCCAACACATACTGTGCACCCATTTTTCCAGTTGCTGCAATTATAGGATTACCAATTTGTTTACAATGTTCCCACAAGACACGCTGGTGATGAAAGGTACTATTTGGGGTAATATAACAAAAACAAACTGATAAAAATTAAAACTATTTTTTTCACATAACAAAGCAGTCATGGTTGATTAGAACTGATTCTAATGCAGCACAGCTTCACAACCTTTATTCTTTTTATATTAGCAGAGTGTAACATAATAGCTCACTCTGCTTCTTCTAATATAGAAATCTATTTTCTGGGCACCAGAGTTTAAAGAGTCTTGCATAGAATCTCGCTTTGGCCTAATTCAGTGCAAGAGGAAATAAACTGACAACAACTGCAAACAGAGATGCTGCATATGCAAACCATTCTGCATCCTGCATATGTTTCCACACTACTGAAACACCCACTTTGTTCCAGGTTTGTATCATGGTGCTTAGGAGAAGAAAGATTTGTATGTGCAGGGTAGAGATAGCAACAATTACATCTACTTACATTTAATCCTGGCCCCCAAACTCAAATGCACAGCAACCATTTTGAGCAAAAATAATTAATCTTGGCATTGCTTGCTGCAAATGTACTCTGATACAGAGACTGAGACACAATTAATTTCTTCATACCTATGCCAGTGCTTTGAAAAATACAGAAAGCTTACTCCTCCGCTATAATAGTGGTAGGAAAAAACTCTACAGAATTTGTCCTGACCATAAATTCCATTGTAAACCCAGACTTCCTTCATTCAACAACAGGACCTCTCACTGGAATTTCACATGCATCCAACATGGTCTATTGGGACCCCAAGAATGATAACTGGAACACTGAACCAGGCACACCATTTTTTCCTCCCCAAGAAGTAAGCCCTCAGAAAGTACTTAGGGAAGGATTCACAACAATCAAAGCCGCCACCTGTGGTTCTGACCCTGCTCCTTCCTAGGAGCAAAGAAATTAGTAAACATGCGGAGACCCTAGCTGACAGATTGCCATCCCCTTCTGTGAGGAGGAAAATCTGACCAGCACTAAAGAAACCATTACTCAGCATTGTACTAAAGGTGTGACACAAGAAGAGCTGGACAAACCCTGCTCTTTAGTTCCTGGCCCCAATCACCTGATCTGGGTCAGAGTTACAAATGTGACTCTGTTACATGGCAGAGTGAGGATCCACAAGCACGACCCGACCCAACCCAACCTACAATAGCAGCTAAGGTCTACTGGAACCATGAGACTGTTAACATAGAGCAGGAGGTTTGTGAATGCAGCTTAATGGCAGATGAACATGTGTGGAAATCTGTTCTCTCCTTGATGGCTTATGTCTCTTTTGTCTTCCCTGTCACTATCCCTCATCTTGCTCAGGGATGTCTTTTGTTAAGAGAGACTGTCTTTTGAATTTTTAACAAAATAATATTCTACACTCTGGTGTAGCAATGCACTAGTTATAGCAAAAAGAGTCACTTCCATTGTAAACACCCATTTTCAGGAGCTTATAACTTTCCAAAGAAGATCATCTTTTGAAGTACAATTTCTCATTTATGATCTCAGCCAAATAGTAAATTATCTGAAAATTTGGAGAAATTCCATATTTACAGTTTTCTTTTATAGATAGTTGCACCATGCTCTACTACCACTGAAGAGCCATATACGTAAAGCAGTAGACCGGGTCTCAGGAGATTTGGGTTCCATTCTTGGTACTGCTACAGATTTCCTGTATGAACTTGGGCAAGTCACTTAATCTTTCTGTGCCTCAGTTCCCAGCGTAAAATGGAAATAATACTTTCTTTCTCCCATGCTTTGTCTATCTTGTAATATTTAGAATGCAAGGGAATTTCATTTACTATGTGTATGCACATTGCCTAGCACAATGCCCAGATCTTTTTTGGGGAGAATTGCCCCTTTGCAAAGCACTTCAGGACTCATCACTGAAAGGAAAATACTATGATTCATAATTATCAATAGGTCCATGCACTTAGCTGCTTTTCATTTGCATCAAAAGCACAGACACTGCAAATCAACTTGAACACAAGATTTTTTCCTTCTGTTCAGTGAGTAGTTCACAGCAAATCAGCTGTAAACCTTTATGAGCAGCAGATGTAAGTGTGCTTCCTCTCAACTGAACTGCAGCCAAAGTGTTGTTAAAGTACAACCTATTCTCCTCCTGCTTCTCATGAATGTTGAAAATACAAAAGCAATATCATCTCTCCTTTTAAACACACAGTAATGCTATTAATTTGAGTAACACAAATAACTTGTACACAGCTAATAATACCTTCCCCTCAAAGTTACACTATTGGAGGGTCTTCAGTGCAACACTCTGAAAATGCTTTATAAATGTTAATCAGTTTAAGCTCAGTCTACTTCCCTCTCCCCTTGAGACAGATACATTCCTTGTACAGATTGATAAACCATGACAGATATATAACTTTAGGCAAGTCACTCAATCTATCACATTATACACACCTACAGGAACAGAATTTCAAGTATTGGCTCCCACTCCCAGCTGTAAACCAACTTTCCCTCAGCCACGTGAGGCCCCAAAGAATTTTCTGCCATGTATATGTTTATTCTCTATCTCAGAAGCCAAAAGGCTGTTGGACACTTCAGGTTTTCCAGTGCTTTGTCTTCTGCCTCCACTTGGTGGCTCAAAATAAGTAACACCATAACAACTCCAAGTAGCTTGTTTGAATTCAGAGCATGCAGCATTCAGCATTTTACATCACATCCTGCACTGGTTAGAACATCCAGAGAATAAAAGTAGAGAATTAAATCATATAAAATAACCATAAAATAGCTCTCAGTCACTGAAGGAGAAAAACCAAGGAGGATAAATGGGATCTTCCTCCTCTTCTCTCTGTGATTTGTTTTTCAAGCCCTCGTTTTTAAGCATGGCATATTTGATTGGATTCCCCCTCCCCATTACACCATTCCAATTTTAAAAAGACATTTTCTATATCCTGTCTGATTCCCTCAACATCAACAGTTGTTGAAGACCAAATTTACAGCTCTAAGGAATGAGACGATGGTCAAATGTTCAAATTGCGATAATAGTAACTGTGATCAAACATTATTCTTACCATGAACCTAGCAGTGCTTCCCTGACCAATAGGGGCAGTTCTGAGAACCCATGTAGGGTGAACAGACAGCAAGTTTGAAAAATTGGGACAGGGGGTGGGGGGGTAATAGGAACCTATGTAAAAAAAAAGACCCCAAAATTGGGACTGTCTCTATAAAATCGGGACATCTGGTCATGCCATGTTTTAAAGTTGTACTGTAGATTTGGGGGGAGATTAAGGAAGGGAAAATAAAGGTTTGCCTTTCGCACAGTTGGCTAGCTTAAATCTCAGAAAAAATAAATATTCTTGTTCATAGTAGGTCAGTCAGGGAAATTGTGCTAGAGCTCAGCTAGCAATGACAATCCTTAAAAACTGTCTGTTAGCTCAGTCTCCACTGTGGAATGGAAAAGTCCTACAACTGGTTTGCCCCTCCAACCTGGTCACCTGGGACTGGAACTTTGTTACATACTGCAGCAAAACATGCTGCTTTTCTTCTTACGGGCTGAATTAGGTGATCTTGAACTTTCTTTGGAATAATGAGTGGCCAGATGGAAGTTTCCAAGGTTTAGTGAGGAGCAACAGATCTGGGGGCAAAAGGCACAGGGTGCATTGAATTTCCATAGCTCAAATTATATCACTAGGATGACTCATGCTGAGAAAGAAATGTAGTGGTTCTCTGATGACTCATATGATGGGTTGCTTGGAGTTGAAGCCTTGTGCAGCCTTGTCCTAGGCCCTCTATATAATCCTTTAGTTATGAAGTTTAGTTCATATGTAGGGGCAGGCAAGTTCCATCACTGAAATTCACTGAAACTGGTTGGTGAAAAGCCTCCCCCATTAAGCATTATGAATGATAGAAAAAAATACTCTTAGTGTTCTGTCTCTTTTTATAAAGCACAGCAGGTCAGCTGATCCAAATCAGAGTGATATAAAGCATACAAATAAACAAGATTCTTATAGGCAAACACCAGGTTTGTAAAGAAATATCCTGATTTGGATTTAAGCTATCAGCTACCAAAAAATCCAAATGATGTTGGTGTATGAAATACAAGTTGTAGTACAGATCACCTGGAATTAAATGCTAGTGGTCTCTACAAGGAAAGGGAAAACCAATAGAATTATGCTCCTATGTATTTTCAGATGCCAGGGTGCAGAGCACCATATTAAAAACTTAGGGTATGTCTACACTACAAGAGTAGTTCGATTTAACTTAGGTCGAATTTGTGGATTCGACCTTATGAAGTCGAATTTGTGTATCCACACTAAGGACACTAATTCGACTTTGTGAGGCCACACTAACTGGGCAAGCGTCGACATTGGAAGCAGTGCATTCTGGGCAGCTATCCCACAGTTCCCGCAGTCCCCGCTTCCCATTGGAATGCTGGGTAGAGCCCCCAATGCCTGCTGGGGGAAAAATGTGTCGAGGGTGGTTTTGGGTAACTGTCATCATTCAACCGTCACTCCCGCCCTCCCTCCCTGAAAGCGCCTGCGGGAAATCTGTTCGCGCACTTTTCTGGTCAGTGACAGCGCGGACGCCACAGCACTGCGAGCATGGAGCCCGCTGCGATCATCGCTGCACTTATGGCCGTTGTCAACTCCTCGCACCTTATCGTCCACCTCTTCCACAGTCAGCTGCTGAGAAATCGGGAGAGGAGGCTCCGGCAGCGCGGTGAGGACATGAAGTGTGAGAGTGGCACAGACCTCTAACAAAGCACGGGATCCCGCGCCGCGGAGATCATGGTGGCAATGGGTCACGTTCATGCTGTGGGACCGCGATTCTGGGCCCGGGAAACAAGCACGGACTGGTGGGACCGCATAGTGCTGCAGGTCTGGGATGAATCACAGTGGCTGCGAAACTTCAGGATGCGTAAGGGCACTTTCCTTGAACTGTGTGACTTGCTGGCCCCTGCCCTGAAGCGCCAGGACACCCGGATGCGAGCAGCCCTGACTGTGCAGAAGCGAGTGGCCATAGCCCTCTGGAAACTTGCAACGCCAGACAGCTACCGGTCAGTAGCGAACCACTTTGGCATGGGCAAATCTACCGTGGGGGTTGCTGTGATGCAAGTAGCCCACGCAATCGTTGAGCTACTGCTCTCAAAGGTAGTGACCCTGGGAAACGTCCAGGTCGTCATAGATGGCTTCGCCGCGATGGGATTCCCAAACTGCGGTGGGGCTATAGATGGCACTCACATCCCTATCCTGGGACCGGCCCACCAGGCCAGCCAGTATATTAACCGAAAGGGCTACTTTTCAATGGTGATGCAAGCACTGGTGGACCATAGGGGACGTTTTACCAACATCTACGTCGGGTGGCCGGGCAATGTTCATGACGCACGTGTTTTCAGGAACTCTTGTCTGTTTAGACGCCTGCAGGAAGGTAGTTTCTTCCCGGACCACAAAATAACTGTTGGGGATGTGGAGATGCCTACAGTGATCCTCAGGGACCCAGCCTACCCGCTAATGCCCTGGCTCATGAAGCCCTGTACAGGCGCCCTGGACAGTGACAAGGAGCTCTTCAACTACCGGCTGAGCAAGTGCAGAATGGTGGTGGAGTGTGCTTTCGGACGTCTCAAGGGGAGATGGACTCGCTCGGATCTCAGCGAAACCAATATCCCCATTGTTATTGCAGCTTGCTGTGTGCTCCACAATCTCTGTGAGAGCAAGGGGGAGACCTTTATGGCGGGATGGGAGGTTGAGGCAAATCGCCTGGCTGCTGATTACGCTCAGCCAGACACCCGTGCGATTAGAAGAGCCCAGCGGGAAGCGCTGTGCATCCGGGAGGCTTTGAAAGCTAGGTTCCTCAGAGAGCAGGGTAACCTATGACTGTCCAGTCTCTTTACAGAGAAGCTGAACCTGCCCCTGTTTCAGTTACTATTGACTTTTTTCAGTGGTTACATACCCCGTTCACCAGGTTTCCCCCCTTCCAACAGACGTTTAAAAATAAAGTTATTGGAACATTTTTAATTAACAAAGTTTTCTTTACTAACGAATTCGCGTTAAAGGGTTCAAACAGGGACGCAGACTGTGGTGGGTACGGTGTGCAGTCATGTACAGACCGCTTCTACACTTGAGGACTGACAGGCTCCTGCTCCTACAGCGGTCTCTGGGGGGAGGACGGTTACAGGAGGGTGTGCAGGAAGGGGTGGGTTTGCAGGAAGGGGTGAGGGGTGTGTGGGAAGGGTGAGTAGGTGTAGGGGGATGATGGCTCTGGCTGGGGCTCAGGGCATCGGAGAGGTTCATGGCTAGGGTGGAAGGGCATGGTAAGGGCAGCCTGCCTTGCCATTTGTGGATGCCAGGCGCTCGGACCCTGGGGCAGCATACACCTCCCAGACTGACCTGGGGCAGCAGACACCTCCCAGACTGACCCGGGTGCCTAGTGACTGCACTCTGTGTGTGACCTGCTGTTGATCCTGCCCCCATGTCTGTACCCTGGTAATGGTGGCTGTCCTATGCAATTAACAAACCCCTATCTCCCCTTCACACAAAGTCTTCTGCAAAGAAACATGACGGAAACAGTAATGAACAGCAAACTATTTTTAATACTCAACTACACAGTTGGGGGATGAAACTGGGATTTTGGATCGGGTGAGCCAGGAAGGGAAGCAATTCTCATACTGTAGGGAATGAGAGCTGTTTGGTACATGAGCGCTCTGCTGGGGTGGAGTGACAGTTTTCACGGCCCCTAGCGCCTCTCCTTCTTGTGATTTTGGGTGAGGGGGGGACAGGACTTTGTGGCGGGGGAGGGCGGTTGCAGATACAGTTCAGGGGGGCTCTGTCCTCCTGCCTGCGGTCCTGCAGAACATCCACAAGGCGCCGGAGCGTGTCCGTTTGCTCCCTCATTAGTCCAAGCAGCGTTTGAGTCGCCTGCTGGTCTTCCTGCCGCCGCCTGTCCTCCCGTTCGCTGTGTGAGCGCTGCTGCTGAGAGAGGGTTTCCCTCCAATGGCTCTGCTGGGCCGCCTCGGCTCTGGAGCAGGCCATCAGTTCAGCGAACATCTCGTCCCGAGTCTTTTTCTTTTGCCGCCTAATCTGCGCCAGCCTCTGTGAGGGGGATGCCGGGGCAGTTTGGAAAACAGCCGCAGCTGTGTGATGGGAAAAAGGAAGTGATTTCCTTGCAAAGATACATGTTTGCGAACACTGAACACAGTCTACTCAGTTTCTGTGAACAAGACCATACAGGGCACCTATCTCATGTGCTCTCAGGACAAGTTCGAATTTTCGGCATTCGCTTTCATTGCCTGGGGTCTTGCACTGGAGATCGGACAAGCGGGGCAGGACAACAGAATCTGTGTAGCAGCCAGGCCTGGTAAGCCGTAAACTTTAGGCTGCTTAAAAGTTAATGGATAGCAGTGGCCTCCTGCTGCAGGCAATCTGGAAAGCATAAAGTCTGACCCTGTTCCAGCCCCTCGCGACTGTCCCCGAGAAAGATCCCTGTATGCTTTCCCTCTGCAGCCTCCAACACGTGGCTGTTAAATGACGGTCATTGTTATGCAAAGGAAAAGTCAAGCATTCACAATAGTAACATTACATTAATTCCCCTAATTAGATGCAGCAGTCGCCGAACGAGATCATCCTGAGGCGGGTCACTAGGACAGACAGAGAGCGCATGCTGCGTGAATCCCTGCACGGATCAGGGCCCTATGCTGCCATGCTGGTGGAGGCAATGCTCCCACTGTACCTCAGGATGGCCTGGCGCGGAAGAGTGTGCTTCTACGGAGCACCCAATAAGGCACCTCTCCCCAGGAACCTCCTGCGTAGGCTTTTCGAGTACCTGTACGAGGTACCCCTGATTCTGAGTCCGGGTTAACGGCCGGGGAGGGTTGGTAGGGGATCTCTGTGAGGGTGATGAAGCGATCCTGGCTGTCGGGGAAATCAGTATTGTAAGCGCTGTCGCCTGCCTCGTCCTCCACAAACCCTTCCTCATCTTCCCCATCCGCGAACATCGCCGAGAAACTGCCCCTCAACACTATCCCATCCTCAGAGTCCACGGTCACTGGTGGGGCAGTGGTGGCAGACCCACCGAGAATGGCATGCAGTGCCTCGTAGAAGCGGCATGTCTGGGGCTGGGCTCTGGAGCGTCCGTTTGCCGCTTTGATTTTTTGGTAGCCTTGTCTCAGGTCCTTGATTTTCACGCGGCACTGTGTTGCATCCCGGCTGTATCCTCTGAGTGCCATGGCTTTGGAGACCTTCTCGTAGGTCTTTGCATTCCATTTTTTGGAGCGCAGCTCCGAAAGCACAGACTCGTCGCCCCACACAGCGATCAGATCCAAGACTTCCCGGTCAGTCCATGCTGGGGCCCTCTTCTACTCTGAGATTGCATGGACCCCTCTGCTGGAGAGCTCTGCATCGCTGCCGGTGCTGCTGAGCTCGCCCCGATGTCCAACCAGGAACCGAGATTCAAAATGGCCAGACAGGAAAAGGAATTCAAATTTTCCCGGGGCTTTTCCTGTATGGCTGATCAGAACATCTGAGCTCGGACTGCTGTCCAGAGCGTCAACACAGTGGTGTACTGTGGGATAGCTCCCGGAGCTACTAAGGTCGATTTCCGTCCACACATAGGCTAACTCGACATAGCCATGTCGAATTTAGCGCTACTCCCCTCGTTGGGGTGGAGTACCGAATTCGAACTAAAGAGCCCTCTAGGTCGAACTAATTAGCTTCCTGGTGTGGACGGGTGCACGGTTAAATCGAATTAATGCTGCTAAATTCGACATAAACTCCTAGTGTAGACCAGGCCTTAGATAGACACAGAAGTCAGTTACAATAGTCCTGTTGGCTTTGTGGAGAATGGGATCAAACCTGTTGACACTGGAGCCTCCACTCCCTACTATACCACACAGCACGTCTAAGGAAGAACTTTTCTTGCTTTCCAATAGATCAGGCTTTTGACATCTGCTTAATCTTTATAGCAGCACATTAACAAACTACTTTAGAACATGCCTAACTAAGAACATAAGTAGTTCCATGCTCTTCAGACATGTGCTTCAGTGCTCCATGGACAAACTACTTTAGAACATGCCTAACTAAGAACATAAGTAGTCCATGGAGCACTGAACTAAGGGTTCTTAAGTGCAGAAGCTCAATCAAACTCCCATAGATTTCTGTGGGAGATGGTTCTAGTTCTGTCTAAAGATGTGAAATAGTCTCAAGTGATCAGCAATAAATAAATAAATAAATAAAAAGTCACCAAATGTATAGAATCCCCTAGTAACTCTTTGGAGCTCTGTGCACACACCTTATTTTAGATGCAATAATATGACATGCATGCCTCTGAGGTGCCATATAGACAAAATATAAATACAAATGCAATTCTGACATACAATATCCAGGCTCCACATTTATGGGCTTTTGGTCAAATTATGTAGTTTATCTTAACCTGATCCATAAATGGTTGGTATATTGGTAGTGAAGGATTCTCTTGAAGTTGTGATGCTTACTATAGGCTCTCTGAATCTTTTCAGTTCTGAAGTGGTCTCAGCCTAGAGAACTAACTTTAATGAATACCATCGCCCACCTACTCTAGATTTGCCTTTAATTAAAGCAATTTAGTCTCAGTATTGGTCACAACTGAGTCTGAACTATTGAGGTTCTGCACTTAAGAACCCTTAGTTCAAGTCTTAGAGTCAGGTAAGTGAATAGAAATTGTATTTCCAGAGGGAAGTGCCTAATTGTTACTAAAGACTTGATTGTTCCCTCTAGACGTATCTTATTATAAGGGGTGATAAAAAGGAAGGACCACATTGAATCTCTGGGTAGCACTGACACCACTTCCACCCTTCCGGGCATCCCCTTTGAAAATAATGCTGATGTGATCACTTTGTCTCAGATGGTTTGCGCCAACACAGAGCAAATTCTCCTGTCCATAAGTGGGACTTGGACTACAGCAGGCAAAGAGCCATACTGTCATACAGGCAAAGACATGTTTGGGGAGGCAGTATAGAGGCACAGAGGTCTCTGTTTTACAAAGAGTCCTTAAGATCCTCACAAACCTTGGGGGAATTATGGGATAAGGTGGGACTGGGGGAAGTTAACCCTCTGCTAGTTCAGCCAGAGGCAATGACCTGTATTCCAATAGGACAATTTGATGAAGGCTCAAGAAGTAAAAACATCTGGAACGTTCTGTCCCTCACACAAGGGCTTTATATATAGAGGATTGTCACAGGTGGTTTGCCCCTGTGAGTGAAGAAGGTGCAGTTCCCCTCCCCCCCAGTGTCAGAGCAAGTGCTGCCATTTGGCCAATTAAGAGGGCAGGCAAGGCTATAAAGGATTGGGGGTAGGAGGGGCAGGGTGTCAGACAACCCCAATGACTCCAAATCAGTCAAGAAAGGGCAGGTGAGAGCTTCCAGAGACTGTGTGTTTGGCACCTGGGAAAAGGCTGAAGGTAGAATAGCAAAAGGGGTTTGCCAGAGCCAGAGGGGGAAGGCAGAAGGGACAGCAGCAGCAGGAGATACCTGCTGGCTTTTAGCCAGAGAGTAGGACCCCAAGGATTGGAGAGGGCTGAAGGCAGGGGCACTGCAGAAGAGCTTCCCCACTGACATCTCCAGAGCTGAAGCCTCAAGAACTGTAGGAGGGCCAGGGGGAGTGTAGGATGCTCCCAGCAGAGAGGCTGTGGGGGACCCCTGATGGAGCAGGGTTTCACTCCAGCTGGAAGGGATGGACAGGAGAGGACTGACAGAACATCAGTATGTGGCCAAAGGCATCTGAGGTATGAGATGTCTTGAGTTTTAACAACTTGCAGTGGGTGTGATGTGGACTCTGTTTGGGACTGTTATTGACTATTTGAACTATGTAAGGAACTGGCCCAAGGAGGATATTATAATTATAGCAATGAAGCCTGAAGTGGAGTTACTAGGGACTTTGAATGGGAAAACTGAGTCAGACCTGGCTAACTGTGACATGACAGGCATAGGAGGGAGCTCCAGGCAAGGCCACCCTCCTATAGGGGCATTCTGACTCCTTATCTTTCTTTGTGAGTCTTTTCACTATTTCATGCTCAATTGATTCACAGTGGATTTATTTTTGCATTCAGTGTGACTTAATTTAAAAAATCCATAATAAATATTACATTAAAAAAAGAAGCCTGGGATCCAGATTGCAGTGGTGGCCTGGGCAGTCATCATCAGCCTAAACAAATGACTGCTCTAAGGCAATTCAGATGCTGCCAGCACAAATGCTGAGAGAGTCTGGAAGAAGCCAGATGCTGCCATTTTATTAATACCTTCTATAAATGAGTCTTGTCATTCAAATGCAGGAAGAAAAATAAGGATTTAAAAACACAAAAAAATGAAATGGCTTTAAAATAACATTATGGTGAAAATGATTTATATTGCATTCGGTGCAATTGCAAATGAGTCTCAAAATAAGATAGAACAAGAGCAACTGGGTTTAACTGAACATACTGTGGAGAGACTACTACACCCTTTGACCATAGGCCTCAGACCCTAAACTTTCCAGGAGTCCATTAAGGGACAAAATATTCAATCAATGAGCTACTTAGTTACCTCACCAGCACAAACTAAGTGGCTGATTTGCCACTGCAAAGAACTATTCCTGGAAGCTTGTAAAAGCTACTGCATTTTTTAAGTTAATGCCAAATTAGGAATTAAAATGTATTTCTAAAAATGGTTATTTCCTTAGTATTTCTATTCCAGTGGTAAGGATAGTAGCCTCTACAGGCCAAATCCTGGTCTCATTGCAGTCAATACCAAAATTTCATTCAAGTTTTTTCTTTGGCAGCTTTGCCAGAGGCTACAAGAGAAGCAATATTGTGGCTATATTTGCAAATGTATAGGGCTCTGGAAGTGAAAGGTGGTATCTAAATGTTACTTTTTTAGTCCACATGAACTAACAACTAACAGACATACAACACTGGAAAAAATGTTAGAAACATTTGGGGGGGGGGAGGAATACTTAGAACAGATAGGCACTGCCATAGGTTTCTCAGCAAGGTTATGGAATTTCTTTGATTAGAAGCTTTTACAGCTACAGATGACATCAATCTATTGAGGAATAATGTAGTCACACACAATGAAAGAATATGAGCTAGATGACCCATTGCAGATCTCTTCCAGTTCTAGAATTTTATTGCCCTCTTGGTATTTTCACTCAGTCCTGTCTGTACCTATAGATTTTTACCAAATACCTTTGGGAGTTCAATAAATAGTTAAAATCACATTACTCTTTTTTCTTAAGGGGTATTTATCCAGGTTGCTCAAGAGTAACTGCTTGTTCCTTAAAGAAAGAAATACTATAATTCCACTACAAATAGATTAGATTTAAATTGTGAGTCTTGAGTGAGCTAAATAGGCATAGAGGGGTGTAATGGAATGATCATGGAAGTCAGAGCCAAGATCTCCAGAATTCTAATCCCATCTCTAACATCAACTCACTGTTAGCCTTGAAGATGTCACTAAATCAGTTTCTCAGCTTCCCATCTATATATACCTGGTTTATCTGGTGTTGTGAGGATTAATTTGTTAATGTTTGTACAGCATTTAGAATATACAAAAAAGTTAAGTATTATATTAATTCAGGCATTTCCCTTTATGGTTAAAACAGATTTTACCAAACATGCAAAAAGGCAAGGATAAGTATTACAAATGAAAATACTTGTATTTTCCATGTTCTCATTAACTGCACTATTTAATTATCTGTATGGATATTGTTTATGGGAGCAGAAGACTTGGAAAACTAGCACAGAAAAAATATTAATTATCAATTTCATTATTTAACACCCAGTTTTAGAATTCCTAGCATCTGCTCTGGAATTCCGGCTTCTCTCAGCTTTACAGTTCTAAGCCCTACCCAAACAGCCAGTGACTTTTTTCTGTGTTAGTAAAGGAGCCTTTTGATCTCCTTGATAATCAAGTTAACTTTCTCTGTCCCACATTACTATAAATCCATTTCTCTGGAGACTGAAATGTAATTACCTCATGCTATAAACTCAAGACATTTCAACAACAAAATCATTAAGACAACTCATTGTCTGGGGAGGAACGTGTGTACCTACTTAAAAAGTTTTAGTATCTTAGAAAATATCCATGTTGGGAGGATCATAAAAAGGTACAGCATATCCTTTCTGTCTTTGGGTTTCTGGTTATGACCCCTCCATACAAAAGGCAACCCTTTCTTCCAGTGAAATGTATCTTTATTTCTAATTAAGGCAAAACAACAAGTTAACAGTAGAGAAAATGCAGCTAAGTCCTCTCAGGGACTTACTAGGGAATGAGAAGGCCTTGTTGCCTTTTGAACTAGTTTACATGCAATATGGAAATAGCAACCCAGGAAGTGCAGACAGACAGAGACTACTTTCCACCTGAGGCTGAAGTAGTTTGGCAGAAGCACTAAGGCACAGATTGTGCCCCTCTTTGATCTTTGCCTGGAAGGATCTTCTACATGTATGATCACCCTTCTCCACATGTAAGTGTGGCTCAGGTGGCTGACCACTAGAACTCTCCATGTAATGTGGGTAACCTGTGGTGGGACAGAGTAGAGTCAAGGAGGTCTGGAGAAGGTCGGGGGAATATAGATAGTGATCCCTCTCTGGCCCACAGAACTTATACAGAAAAATTAATATAGTCTTAGGCTTTTCCATTAATTTTCTTCCCTTCACCACCCACAGGAGATGCCACAGAAAGTTCCTGGTAACTTGTCCTTGTTCTCTGGCAGCACAACTCCATTGGGTGGGGGGGGGATTGTCAATGGAGACCAGAACTACTGCAGGTCTCAGGCCCTGGGGATGGCTTTTCTGCAAGGGAAGGGAAAGGACAATTTAAAGTAATATCTGCAAGATTTAAAGAGTCCTTTCCTGAAGTTTTTCCACATGGAAAGGTTACAATCTGGCCCAGTATATGCTTACAGTTACACACTAATTGGAGAGAAAAAAAAAACTTAATTCTCAGATAACCTCAAACTTGGCAATTGTATGTAAAACAGGCTTGGAGTGATTAAGGCTCATACAAACTCAATGGCTTTCAGTTCTTGCCTGATCTGATGGTTCTAATTGCTGGCATCCTCTAGCAAGTTTCTAAAAGGATTTAGATAATGTAATAAGTATCTCATATCTTTAGCACCAACAGACTCAAATTAAGAATGAATTCTTTACAGAATATATTATTCATGGATCACTGGAGCAGTACTATGCACAGTCATTGGTCATAGAACTTCCTGCAGTTTAGTAGCATTTCACTGGAGTATTTGGACAGTCATTGTTCATAGCATGATAAAGGCTAAAAACATCAGGATGTATGGGAACCCTTTCAAGGACAAGAGTATTGCTTTAATGTCACTTTCTGATAACTGTTCATGTTAACCCTAGTAAAGTTATTTACATACAAGTAGTTTTGTTTCTTCTAAACAATTAGAGAACTAAATTTGGCTGGAAATGTTTACAGAAACTACAAATACCTTTTTAGGCCAAAAAACGTTTTGGAGGCTAGACATTCCTGGATTGTTTTGAGGGTTTCTTCCCTTTAACAGCAAACAGTTTCCAATGGGAAGTTAATCTTTTATTCATTCATAAAACATTTATTGCAATGCCATTAATCATGATGCACTCATTTAGAAGTAATGTGGATATAATTACAGTCACATCCGAGGGGTGAGGGGTGGGGGAAAACAGCAGAAGAGGTATTTTTCTTCTGATGTCAATTTGCACCTAAAATGTCATAAATAATTTATTTTCCAATACAGTAAGCAAAGTGGTTTCATGATGAATAATATTCAGGCATTTTTCATAATTAATACACTTGTTTTTATTTTAACATTACAATTTATTTGGTACATTTTGTAATGAGTCTGCTGGCTCAACAGTTGGTCCCTTCCTTAAGATGATCTGGAACACATGTGCTGGCTCACATCTGCTAAGAATGGTGGCAGATGAACAAAACTTGCCCCCAGTTACACACTTGGAAATTCTAAACTTCGTGTCTATGTGCAAAGGTTCCTTCACAACCTTATTCCCTGTGGTACTCTGAGACTCACCTCCTTAAGCATTTATCAGCCTGTCCCAGACAGGAACTTGAAGAGTTTTATCAGCCATTGAGAAGATAGGACCTGTAGTTCCGGGACAATATCTTCTGAAGATGATCCCCAGCACAGACAGGATAGAAGAACTAGGATCAAACTACAGGTTCTGTTGCACCCCAGGATGTAACTTTTCACTACCTCATACCAAGCAACAGTGAATGAAATATCCAAAGGATAACTGGACAGGATGAGAGTGAAACCATTGTAGCCTAATTGACATTCACACAGAGAAAGAGAGACTAGCAAGCAGAGGACAAGGACCACTGAAGCAGAAAGACAGTAGTGTAGTAAAGACAGAGCCATCCCCTACACAACCACCAGGCATCACCGAAGCCTCTGAAAGTGCAGTCAAGCCCAGGCCTATGAAAACAACTATCTAAATGGGCTCTCTCCAAAAGACAGGTGACTTTAAGGAGCCCTAAGGGCATGGGTGCTGGAACTAGAGGTGCTGCTGCACTCCCTGGCTTGAAGCTGTTTTTATTATACACAGGATTTACAGTTTGGTTCAATGGCTCTCAGCATCCCCACTATATAAATTGTTCCAGCAGCCCTGCCTGAGGGACAAGAAGAGAATTACATCCTTTCTTATTGGAATGCCACCAAGGAATTCACTTACAGAGTACTTTCCATCTATCACTAATGTAGATTCTAGACCTCAGATATCTACATGCTCTCTTTTTGCCAGTCCCAGTAAATACATTATTAGGTGCGCATGAGCATTTTTTTGGAAAACATCAAGGGCTACTGCATCTTGGTTTAGTGTTTGCAGCATGTATAACAATTCTGTCTGAACTCATGGTTAGAACTGGTTGAAAGAGAGAGCAAGACCCCAGAATAGCCAAGTGCTTAGGGTACTCCCCTAGAATGGGGGAGCCTCAGTTTGAGTCCCTGCTCTGAATGGCCCTCTTCCTTTTTTTAGTGAAACATTTTGACAGGTCTTGGTTTTGTCCCAGTAAAGAACAGGGGGAAAAAAATTAAAAAATAAATAATCACCAAAAATTTCCTGGGACTGGTAAACCATTTCCTGCCCAGCTCTACTCACGGTATACCTACCACAGAACCAATACTGGAAATGTTATGGTGTATAACAGTACCATGGCCCTTGTGTAGCTACAGTCACAATTTTTAGGCCTGAGTTTTGTCCCTTACTCTGTTATTGTTTTCCACAGTTCATAGCTTTGTTTGATTTAGCTAGTTATAGAGGCAGAGTGTACTAATGACCAGAGCAGGACATACTGGCTTTAGACCCTGCTCAGTTCTATAGTGGTAGTACTGAAAATCTGTTAATTTTACTTAATATTCTCCCTTATCTCTACTTAAGGAACTGAATGCTGAGCTTAGCCACAGTAGCATCCAATCTTAGTTATCTAAGGTAATGAGCAAATTTTAGACCCAGTTATGTATAGTTCAGCCACAAATTTACCATGTAACCTTGGGCAAGTTACTTAACGCTCTACCTCAGTGTCTTCCTATGTGAAATGAGGATAATATGTATTACTGCTGTATCTGGACCCCACTTCCACAATTTGTTTTCTCCTCAAATTCAGTAGGAGTAAGATTTTGGTCACCTAAAGGACTAGTGCTGGTCAGCAATTTGACTAACTTTTTTGGGGGAGGGGGGGAGGCTGAAAAAAATTGATTTGTTGATTGCTAATTTTTTTTTTGCAAGAAGTGGTAGTTTCAACAAGTTTCATGACCCACTTTCAAAATTGAGCCATTCTGTTTAAACATTTTCAAAATGAAAAAGTCGGGTTTTCTAATTTAAAATGAATTTATTTCAAAATTTAAGCTAGAGTATCTTTAAAAAAAAAAAAGAGTCAAAATTGAAACAAAACATTCTGATTGACCCAAACAGACTCCCCCCCTTCAGTGAGTAAAAAATGTTCAAAATTTTTCCCCCAAAATTTGGGATGGGAAAATTTTTCTGCATCTCAGAATTTTTTGCAGTACATAAAAACTATTTCCCCACTCAGCTCTACACAGGAGTAATTTTGAGGTTACTCTCTCTGTATTTATATCATGCTTTGAAATCCTGAAACAAGTGAGAATCCTCATTATATAGCATTACTATGGTTGTAATTTGGGTAGTTCAAACATTTAATAGGCTATCCCATTTCGTTTCACCACACCATCACATGTTGTACATTGAAGAAAGCAATCTCCTAAATCAAAATATTCCCTTCAGAAACCTTATAAATGTTCACACTTTCTTGATCAAAATCTAAAACAAGTTGTTTTTCATGAAAAAAAAGGACTACCTGAATATAATTACCACCCATCTACCCCCCAAAAAACCCCAACCAAACAAAAAACTTTAAAAAGAGGAAAGAAAAGTGCTAAATGTCTCTGCTCAGCCACATGGGAGATCAGTGGTCCAGCGTGTTATGGAAAAGAAATCTGGTTTGAAAATGCTTGCCAAAAAACAGCTGAATATTTTTATATAATATAGTACTGTGAACTACTGAATATTTAAACATTTTGAATTTCAAGGTCTGGCATGATATGCTGAAGTGTTGCTTGTTGACCCTGTTGTTTCCGAAGCTTGATTATAAAATTCTCACAGACTGTATCTAGATTACAATCTATTCTTCACTGCTGCAGTGACTGGAGTTAAGTTTCCCACACTTCGGAATGTCCATAGCTGTTTTTATAGCCATTCTCTCTCTCACACACACACACACCAACTTAAAAAAGGAAATGGTCCCAGTTCACAAGTTGAAAGTGAGGAGCAATTGCTATTGGGCATTATAACTAGAAAGAAGTATTCACTGGACCCATTCTCTTTGTCCTTTCAAATAGATTATATTTTTAATAGACTGGAAAGATTGCAGTATACACACAGAAGTAAAATCATTGGCAGTTTTTTACATCAAATGCCTTTGATAGAGTTAGCCAAAATGGTATAGCTCAAATAACTTAATGGTATCCTGTGGACCTTTAGCTGTCAGAAGAAGATAGGAAAATGTGGGAGAAAATAGGTAAACACTTATGGAGTCAACAATTTGAGTTTCATGGGACAGATCTTCCATTGATGGAAATCAGTGTAGCACTACTGACATCAATGAAGTGATACTGATTTACACATATCTGTGTGGATGGATCTGAAGAAGAGCTCTGGATAGCTCGAAAGCTTGTCTTTTGCCATCAGAAGTGGTCCAATAAGAGATATGTCACACACCTTGTGTCCGGATGGAATTTGTAATTCTTTCAGCATTCTATTGTAATTCTAAAGAACACTGCTTATTATACTGTATCAAATACACCCAGCAGCTTTATATAGGAACATAAGATGGTGTCTATCCTCTTTACATTGTAGAAACAGTAGGTGAGCATCCTAATTGCCTTATTTCTTTGTGCTGTTGTGTTGGGAAGAGGGATACGTTTAAAAAAGGCTAATGTACAGTATACGCAGGGAAGTCCTGTCTAGCTTGCACTGTATTAGATTTTTTTTAAATGTAAGACTTAAGAAGTAGGTCAGATCAGTATTAAAGTACCTTATTTGTAGCTTTGACTTTACTAATAACTTCCAATGATTACTTTAATCACTTTGACGTGCTCAGTATTAGTCAGACTTCTTGCACTGATATATTTTTTGCACTTAAATAAAACTTCATTTTGATTTTCTCTGCATGTCTACTTAGTATGAATGATAGACTTTTTCTTTACCATAATATTTTTAAAAAAATCAGATTAGTCACTAGTTCTAATGGGATCACATCCTTTAAACTCACTGAAAGGCTAAGTCCCTAATGCTTAGTCAATGGAAGTTTAAATTAGAACATTAAAATAAAAAACTAAAATGCAGCTGGGCAGTAAAAACATTCTGGAGGAAATAAGGATTTTTCTTCTTAAGAAAATATAAATTTAGGGTAGGAATTTTCAAAAGCATTCAGCATTGGACTAACTGCTCCCATTGAAGTTAATGGAAATTTCCCCATTGGCTTCATTAGCAGGGAGTTAGCTCAACACTCAGTATTTTGGAAACGCTTACCCTTAATATCACGATGCCACATTATGTCAACTCTGCTTGAGGCTGAGGAGAGCTGGAAGAGGCCAAGCGATGTGGAAAGAGGGGCATCCAGCTAAAAGAACAACTCTAAATGACTCAGCCAGGTGGAGATGCTCCCTGTAGGCTGACCTGTAGAGGTGCTGAGTTTGAACACAAGAAAACTAATTTAAAGCTCATCTGTGTTAATGTGCAAGATATACACCCTGTGTCCAGCTGCTTGAGGGGGTTCTGATCCAGCTTCCAACCAGGAACTGGCATACACAATAGTAGTTCATGGACTATGGCAGGATCACTATTCCTGTGTCAATAAGGAAGATCACTAACTATTCCGTCCCCTACACCATTTCTAAAGTCTTCTGCGTTGCTCCCCAGTACCCATCAGCCAAGAACCAAAGAACTGAACTTGAAATTCTATGTTTGATCACTACATGGAGTTAGTGTCTTTTTTTTTTAAATGATTTACATGGTACTGAATTGTACTACTGAAGCTACTCTCCAGCAAACAGTAGTGTGCTATGGCTCAGTGTTTTATTTTCCCATATCCCACATTAAGATGATTTAGCTTACCTTGTGTACAGTCAAATATATAAGAAATACGCAGTTTGGGGATGAAGATCAAGAGTGAACAGCTATGAAACAGCAGTCACTGAAAGGAAATGAAATAAGCGTGACATACACCTACACTATATGTTCTAAAAGAATATATCCTGTCGTATAAAAACAAACTAGAAATGTATCAAGGCCTTGACAGAAGGAAAAAAAAATCAGGTCCGGCAAAAGAAATAAATATGATCTAATCCCTTTCTAAATATGGTCAGATTTTCTTTCCCAAGTCACCTAATGATTCATGACACACAACCACTATTAATGAGTTATTCAATTTAATAGTTTGATAATGCATACTTCCTACAGACCTTTCAAAGAAGAACTATCAGGCTATTTCACAAGGCAACCTCAGTCAATATAATTTAAAGCTTTTTTAATGTCTTGTCAGGAGATAAATATCTTTTATTTTGCCTCTCAGATGAGTCTGATAACATGCAAAATATTCCAAGAAGACTGTTTAATTTTTGCAAACTTTGAAAAATAAATGATTAAATTGAAATTGATCTTAAACAAGATAGGAGAGATATGCAGATAGTACAGAGTCCACTTTCAAGATATGGTACTCAACAAAAAAGCCCAATTATTATTCTTTGGAAAAAGTAATTCCTGTTTGCCTTATGTCCTAATCATTCTGGGTTATTTTAAATTGAAGTATATTTTACCAGCTATATAGCATGGTGATACTTTGAAAATGAGTATCCCAATTTGAATGTTTACAGATAGCTTTGTCCCTGTTCCCTTTCACAGCATATTTATTTAAACTTCAGGATGCTGGCAATTTCAGACCAACAGAAAACAAATGCTTAGAATGGCATGTGTACGTGCATACAATATACACTGTACAGACAATTAATGGACTACATTGAGTCTTTAGCATACGCTAGAGGATCACATACAATAGCGTGTTGTTCAGCTATCCTCACTTCAGACATCAGCAGAGCTGAATGAATAGTTAAAAGTTCTCTATGAATATTCATTCAAATTTAAAAACAAATTTTGACTTGACCACTTTCATTTCCCACAAACATTTGAATAGTCGCATTTTACTTAACTCACAAAAAGTAAATGTTAAGTTTGAGTACAAGAATATCAGCTTAAAGTAAACTTCAAATAGTATTAGCAAAAATAGAGTTTTAACACCCAAACTACCAAATAAGCCAACTCACCAACAGCAGGTCTTGGCTAAGCCTTGAAATTAACTGAATTGGTCCCAATTTTAACCAGTGGCTGATAGTTGGGTAGTTGAACTCTTCTAGCTTTACACATATGCAGGAATTCCTGTCTGTCTCCACCAGCTGGACTTAGCTAGAGACAAGCCAAAAACTAAACTATTATTTAGTCAACTTTCTAAGAAGTGTGGGGTTAAGAGAAAATGGGCCCCAGATCAAAACTATTACTTTTTAGTAATTACTTTGCAAAAATCAAAACTAAGCCAGTTTTCCATCTCTATTTTGTCTCTTCCCATTTTTATTCTCTTGGGCTGAACACTGCTGTGGGTTCCAAACCATGAGTCCTCATGTACTGTGGAGCACACAAACAAGGAAGGTTGAGTTGTAGAGATCAAGGGTCCTCTGGGCAGAATAATTATATCCCTGGATTGTGTCAAGACTAATCCAAGTGGACACACATCTTCTCATTTATTAGTTTCCATGATTGTTTCAGAAATTAGTGAGGTTAATAAAATGAATACTCTGCCTCTCCTAAACCAATGAGTTTTTATTACTATGCCAGCATCCATGTCCCACAACCATACTCCCTTCTGCAAGTATCAGATAATTAGATATTCACTACAATTAGTGTGTACTGTAAGTATTTTCAGTGCTCCCTCAACTCTGCTGAGGCCCAATCTCTCTTCTGGGCAGACATATTGTGCATACATTAGTTGTGCTGTAAAAAAAACCAAAAAAACAAAAAAACACCCTGGCTAAATATTTGCACCTTATCTCTAATTACTTGATTTGTGGCTGTTGCCATGCAAATTGTGTTTGCAAAAGTAAGGGAAATAATGCAAAGCACATTGTTTTCAGGTGAACAAAACAAAACTGAAATTCAGTGGACCCATTTCTTGGTTTTAGTTGAGCTGTGCTTGGCGCTCCCAAAAGGGGAGAAAAAGCTTAATTTCCCCATCTTTGCAGCTCTTCACTTCTGGGACAGACTAGGAGTTAGTTCAGCACCCAGAGTAGGTGTTTCAGTCTGATCTCCTTCAGCACCAATGGACCACTTGAACAGCTAAGAATAGCCAGAGCACAGGCACACACTGACCAAGCCTCCTACACCAGGAAGATTCCCAGCTATAGTCTGTTAAGGTCATTTCTTCCACTAGAACAAAGAGGGAACTATAACAGACCGATGAGGCTTAGTGAGTTTATAAAAACAACCCAGTAAAAACTTTACTTGACATGCATAAAGCTTCCAGAGATCTGCTCTGAATGTACAGCTTGTTGTCCAATAGTCATATTAAGTAAGAATAATTTTTATTTCTGAAGCTATATTGTCACTCTGCTATAAGATATTTTTTTACAGTGACAAAGACTGTTTTTCCTGCCAATTAGAAATGTAATGTAGTCTGAATTAACTGCTACAGAAATATTCAAACAATATCTCTCTCTCTCTCTGTATACACACACACACACACACAGAAAGGTTATAGTCAAAGTTGAATATAACTAGCACCCTAAACAGAAGTTATCCAATTCATTCTAAAAACAGTTTTCAGATGAGTGAAACTACCAGTACTTTGCGCAGACTGAATCCAGGTTTTCCATAATATTGTAAGCCATTTGGCGTATAAATTTTGAATTTTGAGTCCAGGAGAGACATAAAAAGCAGGAAGATTCACACAGCAACTAGGTTCAGATGATATGTATTACATATTCAATAAAGATAAAATATTCACAGCTTGGAGCTAAACTGCAGGTATTTTTGAATTCTATTCAAGTCAGTGGGACTACCTGCATGAGTAAAGCAAGCAGTACTTGGCAGTACTACATTTTTGATTTTACATGGAAATCCTGAAATGATTTTCCTGCAAAACCTATCAGCCTCAAAAACCACATCATGATGAGAGAAATTAGGAATCCATGGTCATGGGTTTATTTTCTCCCACTAGTGTGCACGCAAGAACAACCACCATGCACACAAAAAAGAGTTTCTCCACTAACATATCTTTTAACTTAGAAACATGTGTTGACAGCTACATTTCTCAAACAGCAAGATCCAAGCTTTCTTATGTTAGAAGATAACAGATTATTATTGTGCACTAATATTATATACAGACATTTTTTTAATAATTATTTTGTCTTATGTAAGGTGTTCAGCTGAAAGCATAAAGTCTGAAATCACCTGCATAAAACACATGCTGGTACAAATGTCTCAGCTGTAAAGCTGTATACAAACTTCCATAACTATATCCCAAAGATCAGGGTCAGGTTTTAGTTAGAAAACCAGAACTTTGGCCTTCTCTGGAAGGTTTGCAAACCTCTTAGAAAACATAGGTTAAGTTTTAGGCAAAAAAAATGGTGATTTAGGGGTTGTGGTGAATTTTTTTTTAAAAAATAAAAAAATATTTTGACCCTAAAGCCAGGCACAATGGATTGGTTCTAAATGAGTTTCATTTTGAGAGGTTTCTTAAATTCAAAAAGCCAAGAACAAATAAGGTACAAATCTTTATGAACAAAAGTGAGTGTGTGGAGACAATGTGCAGGTTTCCATGAACCTGTGTGACTCAAAATTATCAAGTTCACCACAGCTCTTTACTTATTTTATATGACCAGAATTTAAAATAAATAAATAAATAAATAAATAAATAAATAAATAAATAAATGATCAGATGTGGCTGCTGTGATTTCAGATCCTTCCACTCTCAAACTGAAGTGTGGTCTAATAGCATAGGCCAGTGGTCCCCAACGCGGTGCCCGCGGGCACCATGGCACCCACCGGGGCATTTATGTGCGCCCGCCTATTGCCCTGCAAGGGAGAGAAGCCACGGCCCCACGCCTGATGAGGACAGAGAACTCAGGCTGTGGGCGCGGTGTTCCCTGTTCCCGGCAGGCACAGGGCCCGCCTAATGCCCAGCAGGGTAGAGAAGCCACGGCCCCGCGCCTGCCGGGGACAGAGAACTGCGGGGCTGCGGGCGCCGGTGTTCTCTGTCCTCGCGGCTTCTCTCTTCTCTCTAGAGTCATATATTATGTTATATTAAATACGATGTTTTTTGTATTATTTAATGTACAAATACAAAATAAGCCTTGAAAAGTTGTTGGCGCCCGCCACACTCTTCTGAAAACATGAATGTGCTACTGGCCACAAAAAGGTTGGGGACCACTGACATAGGTACAGTTTTTTCAGAAAAGCTTTTATAGGCATATGCTGTTTTTGACTCAGGTACAAACTGCATACAGGAATTGTGGTAGATGTGACAAACACAATGATGTTTTCTTTGATTTCTAAATGTACTGGATGCATGTGTCACATTACTCTCTCAAGACAGTAAAATAAATCAAATACAATAGCATCAGGAAAGAAAGTTAACAGAAAGCACCTGAAATATGAAAGAATAAAAGGAACTAGTGCAAAAGTCCTCCAGAGGATGCAGTAGGTTTAAGACTGCAATCACAGATGGCTAAGAATGTTAGCTAGGGGTGGGGACATGTGGGGGGGTGGTCACAGGGGTTACTCCCCTGACTCCCAGCTTCTCCCGGCCAAAAAATTTCTCCACCAGTTGCTGTCCCGGCCTGTCAGGGTGAGCAGCTGGCGCGCCAGGACACTGTTAACTTAGGTTTACCTCTGTGCCTGAGGATGCGCAAGGTAAACATATCATCTCGACCCACCTGCGGCTTATCCTGATGGCCCTAGAGCCAAAGTTTGCTGACCCCTGAATTTATAGGGTTGGCTTACGAACGGGTTATAAACATTTTCCATTTTTACTTATCCATCTTGAGGGAGGGCGGTCAGCTTCTAAATGAACTGGCTTATGATTGAGTATAAATGGTAATTACAGCCTGATTACTTGGAATTTATGGAAGTTAAATGAATTCTACTAAAAAACCAAAACAAAACAAGTTTGGCACAAAATTATTATTCTGATTGCAGCTTTAAAACATGAGTTATTCCATAAAATGCTTTTGCATGGGTCATATCTGCTAAGTTTTTTTTTTTTTTTTTTTTGAGAGGGTTGGGGGTTGTTTTTTAAATTATTTTCATAACAAGTCCGCAGTCACAGGACAGTATCTACTGCAGCATTGACAGATTAGGGCCACCTGGTGTTTTTCCATTTGATTTGCATTTTCTTGCTCAAGGTGATATCTTTGTTACTAGTATTGATGACTCAAAGTTCTGACATGTTGTATACACTGAGTTTCTGTGAGGTCAAGGACAATCTCAGCAGTAAACATAAACATATAAATAAAAATAGCATGCACAGAAATGGCCAGCTAAATTTTCAGATAATTTGTCCTCAACATTTCTTTTATTTGAATTTGTCCTCTTATTAATGAAATACAACTATAAACTCAGGTCAATTAAGGATGCTAGAACTGAACACTGTCATCCCAGGAGCAGTCTCTAAATACTATATATGTGCAATTTTACGATTTTTTTCTCATCATTTTAGACTACCTTTAATATAGTAAAGGCTCTCTGCGCTAACAGGCTGACTGTTTATCATTATTCATAGACTCAGACTTTAAGGTCAGATGGGACCATCATGTTCATCTAGTCTGACCTCCTGCATATTGCATTTGATGGCTGTAATTTGTTACCACAGAATATAAAACTAGCTAATGGAATACAACTGTCTCCAACAAGCTTTTCAAAAGAACTGAGTCCTATTTAAAATATGTTTTTACATATAATATATATCAAATTATAATATAATAGGTAATTTCAGGATTTCTAGTGGCCACAGGCCTAACCCTACCCCAGAAAGGCCTACCCTTAATAATCATAATCCTAAACAGGGAAGCCTATTGGCCCCAGGTCTAAAGCTAGCAGGGAGAGCCCTTCCTTTCACAACCCTAATCATAGCCTGGGGACCCCTACTCATAGTAACCCTAACTCTAGCCCACAGTCCCCTACCCATGGCAACTCCAATCCTAGTCAGGGGATCCCTACCCTTAGTAACACTAACCTTAGCTCAAGCCCAGGCAGCCCTATCTGTTCCAGGTCTCACCATAGCCTCGAGATTCCTACCCTTGGTAATGCTAACCTAGCTTGGTGATCACTAGCCTTCGTAACCCTAATCCTAGCCCAGGGAGCACTAATGACACATCAGGTATAACCCTAGGCCCGAGAGGATCACCCTTAGTCCCTCTAACCTTAGCTTGAGATCGCTACTGGCCACAGGCCTAATCTTAGCTTGAGGATCCCTACTCTTATTGACCCTAACCTTGACCTGGGAAGCCATACTGTCCCCAGGCCTAAACCTAGCCCAAAGAACCCTACCCTAACCATAAACATGCATTGCCCACTGAACCCCTTAAAATGGGGCCCTCAAACTGAATCTTTTTTAGCTCCCATGATATCTTAATGTGTTATTGGCAGGTTTACTTGATTAATTTCTAGTTGAAGTTTTCCAAGTCACAGTGCAGACTCCCAAGGGAAGGGATCAGGAAGCCAGAGATACTTCCCCTGGAAACAAATAGGTAAGAAGTGGGTAGGTGGAAACACAGCACCACACGTTCCTACATGCTGACCAGCAAAGCTGGCTGGACATATGGGGGCAGTATGCTGCCCTATTAAAGGGTATCCAAAATTATACTCCCACCCCCCACCTTTGGGTTCAAGAAAGGAGCCTTCAGAGGCATTTTACCCCCAAATTACCTTGGGCTGGTGAATGTGCGCACTGCCCCTTAACTCAGGGAATGGTTTTAAGGGCACAATTCAACCCTGAGATTTCAATTAAGGTTAACAAATCTGGGCTTGGAGAGGATCAAAGGGGTTGGAATAAATTCCAAAGTCAAGGGACCATTACAGAGCTTGCCTTGCCAACAGCTCTCTCCTACTTTTAGTGAGGTTATTCCAGTCATGTACAACATAACTGCATGAAGAGAGAGGCAGACCCTCAGGAAATCAGAACCTAAACCATTTAAGGCTTTATAGGTTAAAAACCACACTTTGAACTTCAGAGCACTGGTTTAATGTGCTTCTTGTGTGCAATAGCCTTTCATAAGCAAGCAGTCACATTCTGCACTAGTTTCTGGGCTGTATCCCACATTACAATAATCTAATTTCAAGGTGACAAAGACATGTATAATTGTGACACGTGCAGATTTGGAAAGAAAAGGATATACTCTTCCCACCAAGTGCAAATGGAAATAACTACTTCTGGCTGGTGCTCTACTGAAGCACCAATAAGTAACACAGATGCTGCCTACATGACAGATTACAGTTGCAAATAAAATATGCAATCCTTTGGTCAAGGGTGCCAGGAATCATCAGTATTCCCTGCTGCTTTTCCCAATCTCACATTAGTGCCATCTTATCGAGAGTGGGCCTCATCCGAGCCTAAAACTCATGGAGGCACTTGCAACTGATTCCACTGCACCACCTGAGCCAGACATTATGGAGATATAGGTGCTATGCTTTGGTCCTTCATCAGATGCACCAGCCCTCATATTTCCATATAACCCTCCCAATAGGCTCTTATATATTCTGAGCAGAAGGAGTTACCAAACAGACTCTTTCAGCAACCTACAGGACAGGTCCCTTGCAATGGAGGTTCAGTTGCCCAATATAACCCCTTAGGATGTCTAAGAAAAAAAAAAAAGGACCATTCAAGAGCAGCACCATCTACCTCTGCTCTAGACTTCACACATGTCATTAAATATTTGTGCTCAACTGTATCAAAAGGCAGCTGATAGATTTAGGAAAATCAGCAGAGACATTTGACCATTGCCTGCCACACAGAGATGATTCTATGATTGGGCAATAACAAGACTGGAAGGCACCTTGAGAGGTCATCTAGTCCAGTCCCCTGCATTCAAGGCAGGATTAAGTATTATCTAGACCATCCCTGACAGGTGTTTGTCTAACCTGCTCTTAAAAATCTCCAGTGATGGAGATTCCACAAGCTCCCTAGGCAATTTATTCCAGTGCTTAACCACCCTGACAGTTAAGAAGTTTTTCCTAATGTCCAACCTAAACCTCAAATGCTGCAATTTAAGCCCATTGCTTCTTGTCCTATCCTCAGAGATTAAGGAGGACAATTCTTCTCCCTCCTCCTTGTAACAATCTTTTATGTACTTGAAAACTGTTATATCCCCTCTCAGCCTTCTCTTCTCCAGACTAAACAAACCCAAGTTTTTCTAGTCTTCCCTCATAGGTCATGTTCTCTAGACCTTTAATAATTTTTGTTGCTCTACTCTGGACTTTCTCCAATTTGACCACTTCTTTCCTGACATGTGGTGCCCAGAACTGGACACAATACTCCAGTTGAGGCCTAATCAGCATGGAGTATAGCAGAATTACTACTTCTCGTGTCTTGCTTACAACACTCCTGCTATTACATCCCAGAATGATGTTCCTTTTCTTGCAACACTGTTACATTTTTGACTCATATTTAGCTTGTGGTCCACTATGTGAGACCACAGTACTCCTTCTTAGGTAGTCATTTCCCATTTTGTATGTGTGCAACTGATTGTTCCTTCCTAAGTGGAGCACTTTGTATTTGTCCGTATTAAATTTCATCCTATTTACTTCAGACCATTTCTCCAGTTTGTCCAGGTCATTTTGAATTATAATCCTATCCTCAAAAGCACTTGCAGCCCTCCCAGCTTGGTATTGTCCACAATGCAATCACTGTGGTTTGTGTCTCATTCCTAGGTCTGTAACCATGTTTACTAAGATAAAGGACATCTGAGGACTCCCAAAACTGACAGAACTATCACTTTCTTTATGGCCTTTCCCAAAATGGGAGTTTAGAAACCCAATGATAAGCAAGACAAACACCATCAAGAGATGCTTTCTTCAGCTGAGAACTCACCCTAGCTTCTAGAAGAGTCATTGACATGTGCTGTTCTCCTCTTTTAGGGATAGATGCATCATTTTTACCAATAATGGGCACAGTACCCAGGGCCGGCTCCAGGCACCAGCTGAGCAAGCAGGTGTTTGGGGCGGCTAAGGGGAAGGGGCGGCATGTCGGGCTCTTCGGCGCCGGGTCCCTCGGTCCATCTCAGAGGGATGGACCTGCCGCCAAATTGCCGCTGAAGAAGAAAGCGGCACAGTGGAGCATTTGCCGATAAAGATCGGGCCTTTTTTTCTTTTTTTTTTTTGCCGCTTGGGCGGCATAAATCCTGGAGCCGGCCCTGACGGTACCTTACCGTCTCTGGCTTTTATCAACCAGGAGGGACTTCAGACCATAACTTATGAGGTGGATTGAAGCACCAACATCTCACCATGTAACATTAGCCAAAATTCAAACAGAGAACACTGGATGCTAGTTTTGGCAAGACATCAACCTACCTCAATGGCAATAAATAGTTCAGTCTAGATCCAAGTTATACATTAACAAGATAATTTTTGTAGCAAAAAACTGACCCTGTAAATGAGTGGGAACAATGTATATTAAGTAAGAGATCAGCCACCTAGAACAGTTCTGCTCAATGAGACTTTTGATATGCTATGGTGCTTCATCACCTGCACAACTATGACAGAAGACTTCAAAAAGTCTGTCAATCCGTCCGATTCCATGCAAGACTGGTCTCTAACCATCTTTCCTCTTGCTTTGCTTCATTTGTCATCTCTAAATCAATGTGACCCATGAGAACAAAACCATCAGAGAAGGCATTTAGGGCCTCCCTCTATTGATAGGCTATTATCTTTTAGCCTAACAAATATTTAATAGAACAGCCAGCTAGGTGAATGGCGCTCTCACTCAAGGCTGCTTCAAAACTTACCAGTTCCATCAGCCTTTAAGAAAGGGCTATTATGCTAGGTAGCTGGCCCCAGTCCTAGATCAAACTAAACATAATGGTGTTCCCCCTGCCCCCCACAAAGCTGCTACACCCTTACCTCCCTGACATCGCAAATAAATGTCATAAAATCTTGTTTCTCTTTTTCTTTGTAACAGATTTAAAAAAAATTATACCTTATAAATGTGAGATAGTTTCCCCCCCAAAGAGAACAGCAGTGGGGTTTTTTTTCCTCTCTCTCTCTTTCTCTTCCAAAAAGAAAAGGCAGCAACATTCTGCATTTTTGCTTTTATTTTCAGTCTCCTGGGTCAGCTTACTGATTTGGCAACTGCTTTAATTTAACAAGCTCTTCTTTCTCTAAAAGGAAGCTCAATTTTCCCTACTGATTCTACATGATTTCACTATCCAATCTTGTGGCAGCATTCCAACTTTGAGAGGAGTAAAGCTGTTAGTCCCCTAAAGCCAACCATATGGTCCTTGCAGAGTAAGCACTCCCTGTTGTATCTGTCTTCAGATAGATTGCTGCCCTGGATAAAAACATCTTCTTGGAGGAGTTTATCTTTCTTGTTAGCATATTCATTTCCCATGTATGTCAGTGAATGCCAAGAAACTCTATTTTTAACTAACATTAAGGACTCAAGACAAACTGAAAGAAGCAATGCAATGTAAAGGTGACACTCCATTTCCTAATTGTCCCATCGAACTTATCATTGCACCGTATATAGTCAGTGATGTCTGAAATGACTTGACCCAAAGCACTATATATAATTTGCTTTTGTCAATCTTTAGCACAAACTTGGGCCCTGATCTTGCAACCACACCTACCTGGGCAGACCCTTGCACCCATGCAATGCTGTTCTGACTTCAGTGGGTTACCACAAGGCCAGATTCTTACAAGCACATGGTGTGCCATTGAAATTAGCGGGGGTGTTTCTGGGTGCAACAGTCCATCTGCACTGAGTTGATGGCAAGACTGGCACCATACTATTGAAAATAGGGTGTGTGGTGTTTTTTTGTTTTTGTTTTTAACAGCCGCTTGAAAGGAAACAAAAAAAAGTTTAAAATCCTATAAAATGGAATGGAAATTGACATGCTGCAGGATAACAAGCTACTCCTTGTAAAGATTCATTTATATTTTTTCTCTAAACACATTACATGGCATTAGACAATACAATATGTGGTGCATTTAGGTATTTTTAAAATGTGTATAGTTGATCAATAGCCCCTTACAGCTCTGAAGAAGCCATTAGAGTTTGCTATGTAAATACATGGATTTTTAAAAACAAGGATCATGATGTGATGAAACAAGAATATTTGTAAAAAATAAGCCTTATACCTTATTAAGCAGGCTATTCCACTCTTTTCCACCCCAAAATAACTTAGCACAGATTTTGAACAAGATATGCATTCTATTTTAATTTGTAAATGAAAGATGGTTTGAGTCATTATGAAAGCAAAATAAATAAAATAAAAATCTATCTCCACTTAAAACTTTAATATATAACAATAAAATGGTGAAATCAAATTTTATGTTTAAAGAAAAAACCCTCCACGTTTTTAAGACCAATCCTTTCCATGCTGAATATTAATCCAGAGTGCCTATTGTACATTATAAACTCCCTGAAACATGGATTCTAAATGGAAATGCTGACACAAACATTACAGAGATGCTTGCAGGCTTTGCTGTAATACAGTTTTATTTACTTGAGTTGCCAGATCTTGGGAAGAGAGATTTCAAGGTGACCTTGGAAAAAGTAATCCAGCTGTCCAGGAGCTCAAGATGGATAATATTTTATAGACTACAAACCCAGGGACAGCATGAAGGGCTGTGTTTTGTTGTTTTTAAAATTCTTTTACAGTGCTTAACAAATAATCTAGTTAAGCCGCTAAGAACAGGGGTTAATAGAAACTTCCTGAATTGGTTCAGGGCTTGTCTACATGGAGACATTAGTGCAGAGTAAGCCCAGGTGTGAATTTAAAGCACACTAGTTATTCCACTCTAACTCCCCATGTGGGCACATCGACTGTGTGCTAAGGGTCTGTCTTTACAGCACAGTTAGCTCAAGTTATAACTCAAGTGTAACCCCCTAACTCCACTCCTGTCCACACACAAAGCTCTCTGGCTCAAGTTAAGTGGTGCTTTAAACTCAAGCTAGCGAACCTGTGGGGTTGAGGGGTGGATTGAAGCTTCAGTGATGCTGATGCTTGAGCTAGTAAAACAGTGGGGATGCAACAGGCTGAGTTATAACAACTGATCAGCTAATCTAAACACTCTGTGTAATCCCCAGTGTTGTTTTGAAGCATAGTCATGCTGACTGAAGCAAGGCTTGCTCGAGTGCAATAACTCAAGTGTGCTAACATGTAATGAGACACTTACCTCTGGAGCGCCTCCCTGTGGCAGGATGTAGTGTTGTAGCCCTTTTCTGACCCTTGGTGCCCCCAGAAGGCTATTAGCCAACCTTGGTGGGGTCTTCAGTGGTTTGGCCTTTCAACCACGTCAAAAGTCCAAACAAACCCTTTCTGGGATTTACCTGTGGCTGGTATGGGAACTCATCCACCCACTACTCTAGCTTCCAACTCAGGGACTATGTAAACAGCAGCCACATACTTCTTGATTCAATTTGTTGCTGCTTTTCCCTGGGCCTCTTGCCACCAGCCTTCTTTAGCTTTACCCTTATCTCAGGGTTAAGGTTCTTAGATCCTCTCTCTGCACAAACCCAGCTATGCAAAATACAGCCAGAAAACAAACTGTGGCTATCCTTCAAACACCTGTTGTAGCCAGAGGGAAGCCTTGTTCTAGACCTAGCAAAGAACTGCCCTGCAGCTCCTTTTATGTCAGCTTGCTGGGCTCTGATTAGCTGTTGTTAGCCCTTCTAGCACCATGTCTCTGTACCTTCCAAGATGGCTGCTCCAGTGAGGCCTCTCTAGGCAGACGTGGAGTACTCATCTTTGCTGCTTCCTGGGGTGGAGTGTAGTAGGACTGAAGGGCCTCCTGTAGGGACCTGCAAAAGCCAGATACAGCCTGTCACAAGGATCAAACCCAGAAACAACAAACCACAACCATCTCTGTCTGTGGCTGGCCATAAGATTGATCCCCATTCTGTTAGAAACACACCTGGCCATAGTGCCACATTGGGGAACTCTTGGCTTAATTAGGGTGTATATTTGAGTCCATTATATTCATCTGTAATGTAAGGGATCTGCAGGCCTGTATTCTGTAAGACATTAGTTTAAGTAAGTTAGTATAAGTATAGTCAAGTAGAATAGGTCTATGACCCTTGGCATAGATAAATGGCCAGACAGTTACCATTTATCTTTTCAGGGAACTAAAAATAGTTTGCTTAATAGTGGGAGATGGAATTTAACAGTAAATGGCAACCACAGGAACAAGGAAGTGATAACCACAAATCTACTTGAGCAAGAGGTGATGGATATGATAATGAGTTAAATGACATTAATATGGATTATTTTGTTAATCTATGGGATAAGTACAACCCACTATGATGAGGATAAGCAAGTTAGATTTGGGCATGGCAGGCTAAGCATTAAAATGAATATTCATGATAGGCTCAAGTCCTATAAAAGGGCAAACCACCATGTGGAGGGTGTTAGCTTTCTATCATTTGACCCTTCAGCTCTATTGTTATCTACCACTAATATGGGCATTCAGGAACCTAAAGCATTGGACTCATTGGCATACCAGAGATAGGGCTGGCCCTTTGTCTCTTACCACCAGGTCCTCAAGGAAGTGTGTAAGTATGCAAATCCAAGAGCATATGCCAAGAATGATACCACAGATATCCCCAATACTGTATTATACCTATCTGTTTATATAGCTTAGAGCTTTTCTGGCTTAATTACTGAGTCTAATAAAAATCTCTAAGGCTTTGCTTTGCCCTCAGTGTGAGTGTCCTTGCCACACACCCCAAGGTTCCCTACAAAATACTGAACTCATTGGTTTTAGTTTGGTGTAGCCTGATTCTGGGAAAAGGATCTTATTACCCTCAGCTCGTTAATCAGATCAATTGGCAATCAATACAAATATTAACCATTAAAAAGGCAACATACTCAATAAGAATGCAGTCCTTAAGAGAGCTCTAAATGGTACAGAACACAATTGCCCATCTGTTTAACAACATAGGTTTCTGTGAACATATAGCTATACAGCGCCAGTTTCCTGTTGAATACAGAATCCAGTTCATGGACTCTGTGCTGATATTTAAAACTCTCCAGAAATTTGTTCCTAGCTACCTGAGAGATCTCCATGCCAATGGCTTCCCTTTGCTATTTAAGTTTCAATGTTTTGGTAGAACTCAACTGAGATGGCAAGGCTTGTGAGTGTAAAAGACGGGGATTGAACGGAAGCTGGATCTAGACTATGGAATTCACTCCCAGAAAAAAGAAGACTGAGCACAGACTTAGATGCTTCAAGAACATAATGCAGAACTTGCGGCTTTCTCTCAATAATTTCTGCCCATAAAACATATACACACACATTTAAAACAACCACAGCTGGAAACAACTTGTAAACTAAGCAAAGGGTTACTTCTGCAAGCTGAGAAGGAAGAAAGACAGAAAGAGAGAGAGAGAGAGAGACTGCTTAACCTTTATTAAAAGAACAACTTCATTATGGAAATTAGTTGCACAAGTCCTTTGAGTAGTTACTGTCCCTGATAGCTAAATGACACATAGTCCACCTCAAATTCCATATTCAAGCTATATGCATGCACAAGCTGTCATAAGAATCATATTTCTGTTAGACGCTGAAGAAATGTGCCATGAGTGCATTTAGTAAGTTTATCATTTAGAAAGACCCTTCTGTTTCCTGTGATAGGAAGAACCATGCATGACAGAGGCTGGCCACATTATTTAACACACTTTTAGAAGGCACTCAGATACCATAGTGCAGTATAAGAACCTGAATTGAATAGAATAGCAATAGCAATAGTCCCTAACTATTTACTGTGAATTCTGCTTGAAATGGTAGAATATTTCAAAACAGTAAGAAACATAAATGTAAGGGTCCTCACTAAAGGAGCCAAAAAGAAAATTGGCATTTTGATAGAAAATATCTTACCAAAACACACACAAGCATACATTGTTTTTAAACTTTGAATCCAGATCTGCAGTTCTATATATTTGTCAGAATAAAGGAAAATTAGATTGCTATTCAGTGCAGAAATTATATTCTGGAGAAACTGAATGGGATCATTTTGCAGGGGCCAAAATAATATCCATTATTAACGTATCAACTTTCAGTATACTGGTTTGCTAAACAAAGCTAGAGTATATAAAAACCGACAGTATACAGATACAAGGACAAAGTCTGAGCCAAGTCTTTCCCTCAGTGAGGTCAAACAGCGTGAATGGAGGCAATCTACAATAGGAAATGTTAACAATTCTTTATTTCCATTGAAGAATACTGGGACATTTTTATAATGTTACCTCATTTAGGGTCTGATCAAGCACTTACATTTTTCTAATTGACTATCAGATAGTATGTAGATAAAAATCAGCTGGTCCCCTTGTGCAGTTCATTCTTGCATAGATAAATCAGGATCATCAGCTTTGCAGAAAACAATAGTGTATAGAACCTTAGAAAAGGAAATGTCACCCTACAGAGAGGAATATATTTATTACTGCACAAGTCACAGTTTAATGAAGAGTTCTTCTGGAGTCACAAAACATACAAGACAAGACAACTACATATGCTTTCAGTGGAGTTACTCTAGATTTACACCAATGTAAACAAAAACAGAATATGACCCAATAGTTCTAACTATGGCTAATTTAGCCAAATCCTTCTTGTTTTATCCACACGAATAGGAATTTAATAGGACAATTTACATAAAGTGAGCAAGTTTTTTCCCCCGTGTATCTGTTCTACATACTTCTCTTCTAATATACAACTGTTATTTTTTCACATCAATTGCAGTTGGAGTGATCAGCTATTCCAAAGGAATCACTGATGTCACTTTGTGGATTATGTAATGGATTGGAGGATTGTAGGATTAATAATTTTACTTGTATGTAGGTTACAAAAAAAAAAGGATGCTGTCCCAATCACATCTCTCCTCATTATGCATGGTTTTAAAATTAAAAAACACACAGTATTTTAACAGAAAATGACTGTCTGAACCAACAAAATGTGCAAGGTGTTGTCAAATTTTCTGCATTTAATTAGAAGTTATTTCTTTCCTCTGCTTATTCCTTGTTTCAACCTTAGAAAACAGAGTCCAGTATTATCTTCCCATTAAGGACTCTGAAAAACCTCAGAACTATTGCAATAGTAGTTGTGGCAAACACAATGCAGGAATGCTGTGATTTATTTTCTGTAGAGAATATCAACCCTATAATTAGTAAACAGTTTATAGAATATAGGATCCAGACATTATTACTCAGGCAAAATATCTTGTTAATTTCATTGGGATATTTTGCCTCAGAAAGGATGTCAGGATATTTTATTTATTTATTTACATACCTTTAAACTCTCTTTGGGACTGGAACTACAAGATCCAAAATACACAAAGGAGGACAGCTCAAAGTATTTATGGCCAGGAGTGGCAAGTTTGTATAATTTTTGGTGGTGACCAGAATGGGTCCAAGTCCCCTACCCCCCCCACCGCCACCTAAGGCTCTGGGAGTGAGTTTGGGTGTGGGATGGGGTTTGGGGTGCAGGCTCTGGGAGGGAGTTTGGGTGCGGGCTCTGGGATGGAGTTTGGGTGCTGGGTGCGGGCTGTTGGTTGAGGTAGGGGAATGGAGTGCAGGAGAGGGTGCGGGGGGGTGGGGGCCTTTGGGTGCTGAGTCCAGGCTCTGAGCTGGGACAGAGGGTGGGGTGTGGGAGGGGGTATGGGGCATGGGGCTGGGCTGGAGATGAGTTTGGAGTGCAGCAGGCAGGCTGCCCCATGGCTGGGGTGGGGGTCTAGAGTGGAGGACTCCCCGCAGCCCTTTCCCCGCCAGCACAGGCGAGCTCCAAGGGAGGGGAGCCCATCCAGCATGGCACACACCCAAGATCCCCAGGCTGATGCTCAGGAGGTCCATCCAGGATACCTCCGGAGTAAACTTGGAGTCGCCTGCTGGGGGAGGGGGCTGATATAAACCCTCCTCCTCTCCTCCTTTCGCAGGCGCAGCAGCCACCTCAGCCTGCCCCCAGCCCTGCTACCTTGTAGCCGGCCTCAGTAGCAGCTGACAAGGAAGCGCAGCACGGAGCTACAGGGGGAAGCCGCCCACTGCCCAGGGAAGGCAGGAACTCTGGGGGAGAGGCGCGCGGGGCCGGGGGATGCCCCGGGGGAGGCACGCGAGGGCGGCAGGTGGGGTCAGGGAAAAGACCAAGCCCTGAAAATTGGTGGAGCTGGGCCCCTCGGGCCCTGAATTTGCTGGAATTTGGGCACCCTGGGCCCATACAACTCGCCACCCCTGTTTATGGCACAAATGGAAGCAGGAGGTGCTGGAAATCTCATTCAAAACCTGTTTCTTGTGAGTTTTCCAATCAAATTTTGCAGAACAAAGAGATTCAGATACTTTGGATTATCACTGCCTTCCAAAACAAGTGACATGTCTGCAAAAGTCACTGCATTATTTTGCTGAGGGCATTATTCATGATACTGGATGGCAAATGAAGCAAGGAATCCAAGTGTTTTTGCCATATTTGTAGGAACTCTGCTTTCTCAGCAATAAGCTTGTTACAGGCACTTTATTAGCACAGAACTCTGCCAGGTCTACACTTGGAGCTATGGGAGTGATCCCCAGCTCACACAGACATACGTGTGCTAGCTCTCATAGAGTTAGCATGCTAAAAATAGTAATATAGCTACAGTGGTATAGGCAGCAGTGAGCTGCATACTGGCTAGTTGCCCCCAGTATGTACCAATGGGAGTCCAGTAGAAGGGGGCTGGCTTAAACAAGAAAAGGGGGTCTTCTTAGAGTGTCTAAACTCGGTGGGGCAGGGTCCTCTCCTGGCTCCTTTGTCTGGTGTGCCATGGGGGTTTCAGATGACTTTCAGTAGCCAGCACCAGGTTGGAGCTCTGCCAATCTGGACACTGGTCTCTGCAGGGCTGGACAGTCTGACTCACGCACTAGATCCCACAGCAGTCCAAAAACTCCATTGGTGGGGAAGGAAAGTTAATCGGAGACTCCCTGAGCTGTTCTGCAGCTCTTACAGCTCCAAAACTCAAAGTTCAAAACCGAAACTACAACTAGTCTCTTTGTTTCTGAGTCAGGCTGCCCCTTCCAATGAAGGGTTGAGAAGCCCTGGTTCACCACAAGCCCAGCAAAGTGCTTGTCATAATACCCAATGCAAACATCTTCCTATTAGCCTCAGTAAGAGTTTCTAGTCCATTCTGTCCCATCCCCAACTCCAAGCATACTGGAAATGGTGTCAGAGGGCTCTCGTAGTCATTATTGTTGTAGTCCTTTGGGTAGGATCCCCGCCCTAGAGGGTCAGTCCAGAGTTCCAGGAGCCGGCAAACTCAAGGTGGTGGTAATATATATATATGTAAAATTAGGAGATCGGGTCTTTCATTATGTGATCAGTTAATGCAGAAGAACGATGTATTGTTGGCAAATTGGTTTTACAACTATTGTATATCATATAGTTGACCACAGTTGTAAAACCAATTCACCCACAGTGCAGCACTTACAGTTTAAAATATATTATACTGTAATAACAGCAGATTGTCAGATTATACATGTAAAATTATATATGTAAATTTCCCTAACAAGCTGTTTATCTTAATGCATACAATAAGAGAAAAAAATTAAGAGTGCCTGAAAGAACATCCAAATTTCCTCACCTTGATGTTTTTAATCCAAAAAATTAACATTCCATTACAAATTTTTGCCTTTGTTTCTTTTAGGGAGGAAAAACCAACAACAGCATAACTGTTCATAAACACGCCAAAGGAAGGATTAGCATCAAATCGTATTTTACAATCAGCACAATCTGTAATAACTGAAAATACAGAATTTATCTTTCACTTTATGTTTTTAAAGGGTATTATGGTTTCTGAACACGTCAAAGAAGGTTTATCCTAAAACAACATCAGCTGATGGATTATAAAAGTATTTGATGTCTTCACAAAAGAAAACAAAATTATTGTTTAGTATTGCATAGAGATTTCCATAATGGAACAGGCTAGTGGTCTATTTTATTGGCCTCTTTGGTGCAAGACTAACCAATGCTGGACGCATTAGGATAATACCTAAGTCCTTTATAAGCAATACGGTGCCAAGGGACATAGGTGTGGGGGTAAGCTTCCATAAAGGATTGTGAAATGGTTGATAAGGTTCTGTTCCTGCCTGTCATTGATGACTAGCTGTAGGCTGAAAAAGGAAGCCAAGCAAGTACATATACTCCTGTAAATGTACAGTTTATAACCACTGTCAAGACTCTTGATTGTGCCTTTTCAGGACCACACGCATTACCAAAAAGGAAGTAGGAGAATATGGAGATCTCAAAATAGTATGGGCCCTAAAGATTTAGTGTTCTGACACATTGGTTTGTGACTATATATAGGCATCTAATCACAAAATTTCACTTATTAGTTAAATAACAGATAGTTTCTGAACTTCCTTTGGGTGAATGAGATCATTTGGGATCCGATAGCCTCAAGAATGCCTCTGTCCAAACCTTTCAAAGCTTTCTTATTGATGGTAGGATATTTAATGTTAGGATTTTTGTTGACAACATGGGAATAGTAATTTGTATTTGTTACCCAGAGCGGCGGTTCTCAACCTTTTTGGGCTCAGGACACATGTGTAAATGCTTATGGCCTGTCACGACCCTGTAAATAGTCTGGGGGTGGAGGCCATGGGGTGGTTTCAGTCAGGTTCTGTCCCCCAGCCCACCCCAGGGTGGGGGATTGAGTCCTGCCCTGCGCTCACCTCATAGTGGCATCTCCTGCAGCTCCTGTAATGTGCGACTGGCTGGGCTTGGCTCTCATCGCTGGGTGTTTCAACCTCTGGGGTGGCAGTGCTGCTCACGTTTGGCCTCACCCTCCTTGACTGGACCAAGTTTGTCTGAGTGGAGTTGTGACCTGGCTCATGGAGTTGCAGTCCCACTCACTCAAATTTGGCCTACCTGGACTCCTGTCATTATGATGGCTAGGCCAAACCTGAGCGATGCTGGAATCCCAGAGGTTGCAGTGCCTGGAATAGGGAGGCAAGTTGACACACGACTCTATGAAACATTCTGGTGACCGAATTTTGGGTCCCAACCCCTGGGTTGAGAAATCCTGACCTAGACAACATCAGTTTGTATTTGCTGGTCATATTTGCAGTTTAATATAACTTTATTCTCACTTTTCTTTTCAAATAAATGTTATTCACTTGAATTTTGGTGTTAAATTGAAATCTAGACATGTGTCTGAATCAGACTCTGAACATCTCCATCCTGTTTTCGGTTCTGGACCCAAGTTCAGATTTGCAAATCTGCAGTTTGCCACCATCTCTGTAGTGGGGCACGCTAAATCTCCACATCAAAATGCCCTGAATTTCTAGGACATTGAATCTGGATTTGGTGACTCTGGCCTTTGCAACTGCTTATTTATTCTGCACCATGCACATTGTTTTAAATCATTCACTACTAGCTATAAGTTATACCAGTGGAAGGAGAGGGCATCTCTTTGTTCAGCCACAGCAGTTTTTATACATCTGAACATGGGGCAAATACTTGAACTTCTCTATTGAAAAAAAAAGACCATTAATCAAAAATGTGCATCAATTTGACCTCTTCACCCATATTTTTTTCCTAAACAAACTGCTTTTTATGCCTTTATTTTACACTGGTCTCTTTTCCCCACTTACTTCTGTTTTTAGTGACTCATGCGTGATGCTGTATAAACTATATGGAACACTGTGTGTTATTATTAATACCAATATTATAAAATTGCAATGAGTTGTGCCAGATATGCTGTGTAAGTGGTCAGTGAAAATGTTATGATTTATCATGTTAGTATCACCTTTGTATTGTGAGTTATAGATATGTATGATATAGCTGTATTTCAAAACTGGTGCTGTTTCTGGATGACACCCCCAGACAGATTGGCATTAGCAGTGCCTAGCCTGTTTGATGGCCCATCAGCTGGTACAATGAACCCACTGAAAGGGCCCAGGGCATACACCTTATCAGTCAGCAAGGCATGTAGGGGCATGCTGGTGGATGGAGAACTCTAAGGCTTTTCCATACCATGTGCTGTGAAGCTTGTGTTTGGGACACAGGAAGTACAACCCACATGGCAAACGGGTATAAAAAGGCAGCTGCATCTTTTCCATTTGGTCTTCATTTCTGTTTCTTATCTCTGGAGCAACTTTTCTACAAACAAAGCTCTGAACAAAGGACTGAATGACTCATCCAAGCTTTGGATGTGTTCCAGAGGGACTTTCAAGCCAGCAAACTCACCAGTACTGCTAAGAACCTGATATATGGACTTTGAAGTCTCTGTATGTAGCTGATTGCTTTACCATTTAACAACTCTCTTCTTGTTCTTTTCTTTTATAATAAGCCTTTAGTTTTAGACACTAAAGGATGGGCTGTCAGCGTTGTATTCTGGGTCAGATCAAAACTAATATTGACCTGGTAATGTGGCTGGCCCTTTGGCTCAGAAGAACATTTTGTATAGTGAACAGAGTTTTTAAATAACTTCTCACTCTACTGGACCTATGTGCTTATTGGGAGCCAGGGAACTGGAATGCAATAAAGGGTGTTGTGAGATTTCTTTTTTAGCTTCTTGATAACCATTGTGGGGGACCAGAAGCACGGTTTGTGACTGGTTGGTGAGTCTAACTTCAGTGTTAGCCACCAGTTTGGGAAGAATCTGTTCTCCTTTTTGACCTTAGCATTTTCAGGGGGGCTACCCAAGGCATACCAGGTCACATGATGTTAACTTTTTTCTGCAGGCATCTGGAACATGGTTGTGGTCCTTTTTACTTCTTCCCTTTTTGGCTAATGGAGTAGGGGCACTCTAGAAGTAATTCTCAATAACATGGGACTGAATATGGATGTTCATCAGTCGTCTTATTCATACTTGCAGTTAGGCCCTGCAGAAAAGGGAAAGATGGTGGAAATGTATTACCGCACACAAGCCACACTAAGTCCAAACCTATATTGCTAGATTTTTAGTTTAACTGTAATGGCAATAGCAAAACAGGTGGGAAAAGCTGATTTGCATCTGTAACAATGTACATTCAGGTTACTCATTGGGGCTATCTATATGACAAAAGGAGGTTTTTTTGTTGTTCATTTTTGTTGTTGTTTTAACTGATTTAGCTAATAGGATTTAAAACATTCCTTGGTCTTTTTGTAACCAAGATTTTTAGAGATTCTGAACTCTGTCTACGCTATGTCATTAAGGAGTATTTAAATCACATTCACTAACTCGCTTACTAAAAAGCCCCTCTTTTGGTGTCTAGATATAGACTCACCAATGGTGAAGAGCAGGAAAGGGAACAGGTGAAGAGTAAGAGGGAACCCTGTTTCCAGATAAAGGTCAAAGAAGTGGTCTAAAATCTATATTTCTTTTCTGGGGTTTGAATTGATGTACTTTATTGTTTCTTGTGTAGTGGGTTTTATATTCCTTGCCAACAGTCACAGCATTATTAATTTTCCAAAGGGTCAGCACCCCTTCTTTGTTGGGCACAGTGAGGAGTCACCTTGGGTGAAGGCAGCAGGTGTCACAAAAAAGAACCCAGGACTCAACCCATGCAAGGAGAAGGGAGAAGCTATTCCAAGTGCCAAGCATCAAGGAGGAGCCATATCTCAAGGGAGATGCTACATACACAAAAGGGAAGAGTTAAGTTCCCAGTGGAAGCCTTAACTTTGACTCATCTCTCCTTTGCAATGTTTATAGAAGAGTGGTGTTGACCATTAATATTTAGAGGTTTAAATATTTAAAACATTTTCCACTCTATCCCCTGCTTTAGTGCAGGGTTTGGATGGTGTACAGTAAATAAAGTAAATACAGTAAATAAAGTATGGGGCACATATTGAAGAAAAGGATTAAAAAGAATTATTGAACTGTTGCCTCACTCCCTGAGCAAGGTCCATCCTATGAAATGAATGAATTTGGACTCCTGTGGAGAACAGTGTGAGATCATAATACTGAAGACTGTCATAGTGCACACACACAAGGAACAGAGTTAAGATTGCACGGGTAGCCAGCGTTCTGGCATTTTCTAGCTTCTGAGTGCTTGACGTTGTAGCCTTAATAGCTTTCTTTTAATGCAGTTTTTTTGTTACTGAAATACATGTTTTCTGGCTCTCACTTTCTGGATTTTTTTTTTTACTACAGTATGTCCCATCATCATACAGCACAGAGAGTGGAATGTTTTATACTATAATTAATTTGGATCTGTGCCTTAATCACAATGGAAAGGGAAAAAAAAGTCTACACTTTAAAATACAAAATGCTTTAACATTAGTAATCTAAATCACAGTATCAAGAAAATTGTATTATTTATTATTTGTATTAGTGTAGCAGCTCATCCTATGTAGGAATTATCTAGCCTTGTATTTATCTTAGGGCCTTATTTGGTCCTTATTACATATTAGCTGAGCACTTCACAGCTATTGATCTTCACAATATTCCTATCAGATATGGAAGTCACTTTATCCCCATTTTACAGA